>NC_087438.1:100482500-101107500 GCF_036321535.1 Camelus dromedarius | reverse complement strand
GCTAGAATAATTTTCCACTTAGCAACAACCATTCCTGAACAGGCAATGTTACTATTCATGCTTCTCTGTTAAAAATAGGCCCATTTTCTTGCTTTCCAAAAGTGCACTGTATAGTGGGAGCATGGGTCTGGAGCGCGGCAAAACCTGGTTAATTCTGTACTGCTTTATACTGTGCCAGTGTGTGATAATGCCTCTTAGGAAACTGACCTGAGAATAGTACGCAACAGCTACTCTGAGGAGGATGAGAAGGAAGGAATTAGAACTTCCCTTTTTCTCTCAGCTCCTGCCTCCATCTACCATGTGACTCCAGAGTCCCCTGCCTGGTTTGCCCTGGTCTATTTTGTCCTTGTAGATACCAGCCCTGGTCTCCTGGTTTGGGAGTTCCTCTCCTCTGGAATGCTTTTGAGGAAAATGAGCATGTCTCGTGTCTAGTCCTGGTCAGTGTCCTCTCCATCCCCTAGCAAATTTGGTCACCCTTTTTGTGGAGGACCCTTTTGCCACAAACTCAAAGCCCCATTACTGTAAGTGAGCAGGACCCTATGGGGCCTTCCCAGGACAGACCTCTCCCCCGTATCCTCTGCTGTAGCTCCTCCCTGAAGTACCCAGGTAATAGTATCTCATGTGTTTTTTAGATGCTAAAAACCAAATGGAAGGACTGGATTAACACTGGGGAATATTGTCATCAGTGACCACCCAGTGTTTGTAGTGGTGTTTGTAACTGCTTAGCTGTATGATAGTTTAAAGAGTCTTTGTCATGCTTTTGCTGACCAGGGTCAGGCTGGAGAGGACGGGGGTTATTAGGTGGCCCGATCAAACCCCTCTTGGTGCTGTGTGCAGGGATCATCTTTGTATCCTGTTGTTGGAGGTGAAGGTGCACGTCCCAGCCTGTGCAAATACTGTAGCAAGACGTCCCAGGCCTCAGCCTGTCAGAAATGGTAGAAGCATATACCAGCCTGACTTGAAACTGCGCAAGTTTCTCACTAGAGCACTTTACCACAGGCCCCCTTCCTAAGTGACCTTTGTTCTAGGCACAAGAATATTAGGAGATTCCCAACGCTGCAGGAAAACCTCATACCCAGCAGAAGGGGACCATTGCATCTGCAGAAGCAAGAACAAGTTTGGAACAATGTGTGACCCTGTATGTGATCTTTATGGAAATCAGCACCATCCCTTGAACTCTTGAACTTTTACAGAAAAGCCCCTACCTTCTCTCCTCAGCAGGCTCGCAGTCTTAGAGGCCCACTGCGACCTCCGCTGCCTGGCAAAGAAGTAAAGCTGCCTTTTCTGCTTCATCCAAAACTCTGTCCTCCAGTCTTAATTCAGGAATCGGGGTACGGAGGCCAAGTTTCAGCAACATTACTATCAAGGAGGCTGTGTATGGCCAACTCGTTGTGTATGGGAATAACGAAGACAAAGTCTTCTCAACATAGGCATGCCTGCTTTTCACCATTTAGGTTTCAACTTAAATATCACCTCCTGAGAAGGACTTTCTAGTGCCGGTCTGTCAGAAGTGGATTCTGCCCACTTAGTCACCCGAATACTCCGCGCGTGCCTTTCCTACCGTTCACTATGACCTGCGCTGCCTCTATTTACAGACCCCAGGGGCAGACTGTGTGGGCACTAATCCCAACAGCAGCAGTTGCTGGCCAAGGGGTCTTAGGCCAGTTATGCAACCTTGTTCTTTTCAAAAAAGTTTTGCATCAGCAAAATAAGGAACTCAGAAGATTTTGTGAAGACTAAAGGAGTCAACATATGTAAAGGACTGAGAACAGTGCTTGGCACATAGTAAGTGCTACATGCACACTAGCTAGAACATAAAAGGCCCGGAAACAGAGGTCTTATCTTTCTCATTATGAGAGCCCGAGCCCCAGGCATGTGGGCTGGCCCACAGGAGATGCTTCGTTACCAGCAGTTAACATGGACACCCAAACGCTGCTTTCCTCAATAATGTCTAAAATCCCCATCATGGGAAACTCCTCAGAGGTCATTTTTCTCCTTGGGTTTTGCCTGCTTCACTTGATTTAGGCCCTCCCTGCCCCCACCCCCTTTCTTTTCTCTTCTCTCTCCAGATGCGGGTGCAGAGTCATACAGCTTGTTGTTTACTTCTGCCTGGCAATTTTGCTGTGCCCCTGGCCTATCTCTGCAGACCTAACAGCAGGCCTTTTGAGCATGAGGATATATCTGTATCTATTTCTCTGTATCATCATTATATCTCTATTATATTACCATTATATTTGTACATATGCAATATGTATATAATATATAAAACCATTGTGTTCATATACATAAAAGTATGATATACACATGATATCATATATGTGTATATATGATATTAGCCATCAAAAGCGTATGAATCTGGTTCATCCCCTAAAAGGAAGTATCAGGGCATTTTTTTCACAGCATTCTTTTCTTCCCTTTGTAAAGGACTTCTTTAAATTTAAAAAAGTTTATGTTAAAGAGAATTATATGAAAATGCAAAAAATTAGAAACCACAGAAATATATATTAGAAAAAAAGTATGTCATATGATATATTAGAAAATACGGAAAATTAGAAATTAGAAAGGAAAATATAGTTTAAATTCACCCACAGACCCACCACTTAGTATATATACATACCATATTTTATATCTATATATAAAATCACTGTCAATCTTTTGGTATATTTCCTCTGTTTGCTTCCAGACTTTGCTTTTCTGTATGGCTTTGGCTTCTGCAGGGGGATGTGTGTGTCTGCATGAGAGAGAGACAGCAGAGGCATAACCAGCCTTATTGCATCATGCTCTTCTCACTCAAAACTTTGTTTTTAAAGGAAGTGTAATACTCATCTATCCATCCCACAGATATGATTGAGTGCCCATCAAGTGGCGGGCACCAGACGGAGGTTGCACCAGGAAGAAGACAAGGCTTCTCAGATCCCGAGGTTTGCTCTCTTACCCACCCACCCACCCAGCCGCCATCTGTTCACACTACTGATTTGTGAAGGATTTAAAGCCGTGCCTCAGGAATTTGCCGTATAAATTCCACGTGGGGCCTCCCATTAAAATTGCAGACCTCTTTCTGCCAAGTGCACTCTGGTTATTGCAAAACTGAAAGGAAGGTTACGTGGAAAGTGTTTTTCTTCCTCCTCACGATGACTGTACGAACCTCAGAGAATGGATTTCACAGCTGAGGCTAATTACATGGTATTAAGTGCTACTCGGGGAATAGTCCGCTGCCTGCGGCTGCTCAGAAACTCTCGGCACCTCCCAGCTTGTGCTCTGGCTGCTCTGGGTCTGTTGCCCACCTTCACACAAACTGTGCCCAACTCAGAAGCTCTCGAGAGAAAGGACTTGGTCTTCTTGGCTTCCTTCAGTGCCTTGAACATCCAACTCTTTCCTACCTCGGAGCTTTTCTTCTGTCCAGATGCTCTTCCAGAACTAGCCACCCAAATGCCATTCCTAGGTCACAGTCGCTACCTCCGAGTCTTCCCTGACCCACCTGATGCGAAGGATGTCCCTTGTGTTATTCTTTCTTCCAGCGCTTGGGTTT
Organism: Camelus dromedarius; assembly: GCF_036321535.1. Classification (NCBI taxonomy): domain Eukaryota; kingdom Metazoa; phylum Chordata; class Mammalia; order Artiodactyla; family Camelidae; genus Camelus; species Camelus dromedarius. Next base: position 101,103,971 of record NC_087438.1, on the reverse strand, counting down.
GTCCCTGGGTTTTCCCTTCATTTCACTTGTCGAAATTATCCAATATTCTCTTGTTTGCTCTTTTATTTAACATTCACTTTGGGCATCCATTTAAATATATTGAATATTTTATTCAATTAATTAACATATTTATATGTATAGTTTAATTTGAGTATGTTGTTTTGTGTGCAGGTATTTTTAATTTGCACTAATAGTACTGGATTATTTATCTTATTCTGTTTTCTCCTTTTCTCACTTTGCTTGATGTACCAGTCTAGTCTCTTTTCTGACTGCCACGTGACAGTCTACAGTGCAGAACTATCACATTTCCCTCCTTCTTTCTCCCAGTGATGGGTACCTCCCTCTTCCTGCCACTGCAGACAACATTTCTAAGCAAACCTCAGCTAAGTCCTTTCGTGCACCTGGGAGAGAAATCCACTGGCATGTACACACTAGAACAGTATTTCTGAGTCACTGAGTTTGTGTAAGACTAAATGTACCAAACTGGGACAAATTTCTCCACCAAAAGTTGCAGTGGTCAACACTCCCACCCCAACAATGCATGCGGGTTACTGCGTGCCCTCATTCCTGCCAGCCCTTGGCAATATCCAGCTTGCTGATTTCTGCCAACTTAATGGATAGGAAGTTATATGTAATTTTGTTTTCATTTGAATTTCTCCTAGCTCTCCATTTCTGTAAATTTCCTATTCAGATCTCACTACCATTTGCCATCTTTTTCTTATTAATTTTAGGAGTTCCTTGCATATTCTAAATATTTCTCTCTCTCTCTCTGACATTATGAATGTCTTCCTACATTCTGCCACCCTTCTTTTAAATGTGTCCAATATGTCCATGGTGTCATTCATTGACAGATACTCAATCTTGATAAAATTCATTATCATTTAAAACTTTATATGTGTTTTTAGAGGTTTCTTTGTATCTGTCTCATGTTTTAGCCTCATTTGTCTCTACTGTGCTTCCTCCCTGCAATTAGAGAAGAGGGCTACCAGTAGTTCCAAGGTTATAGTGTCCCAGATTTGCAACTAAGCCATAGAAAGTGCTGGGACTGAGTCTCTCTGCCTAGCCTGTTCCGTGCCTACCCTGGTTGGCCAAGCCAGCATAACCCTTGCTTACTTCTGAAATCAGGAGCAGGGCGAGTTCAACCCCATCCAAAACACATGGATGAAGAGTTGGGAATGAAGTGGGTTTCTTCGAGGAATATCAAGGCATCATTTTCAGAAGAAGGGAAATGAATTCTGGGCAGGCAGAAGCAATGGATGTCCACTAGAAAATGTAACTGCCTTTCTTATTACCCATCAGATAAATTAATATTGTCACATTCTCCAAATACCTTTCCTAGTCTCCATTCCCAATCAAATACCTCTTCAACATTCCATAGCACTCTCAACCCATTTGATGATACACAAGAATTTGATCCCTGAAATGGGTAATCCAGTCAGGAGGGAACCAAGGAGGCCACCCAGACCAGTGTCTTCTCTTTTTTTTTCTTTCCTTCCCTTCCCTTATTTTGTTTTTCTAATTGAAGTATAGTCAGTTTATAATGTGTTAATTTCTAGTATATAGCCTAGTGATTTAGTTATACAAACATATGTATATATACTTTTCATATTCTGTTTCACTGTAAGTTACTACAAGATACTGAATATAGTTCCCTGTGCTATACAGTATAAACTTGTTTATTTTGTATATAGTATTTAGTATCTGTGAATCCCGAACTTCCAATTTATCCCTCCACCCTCCCCTTTCCCCCTTGGTAACCGTAAGCTGGTTTTCTATGTCAGACCAGTGTTTTCCAAACTAGGCTAAGCCTTAGAATCACGATGTGAGCTTTAAAAATATAGACTCCTGGGCTTGGCCTCAGAACTGCTAAAATAAAAACTCTGTGGAGCAGAAACCTGAAAAATGTGATTTAAAATCCTACTAGTTGCCAGTCCAGAGATGGAGAATTCCAGTGAGAATCACAATCCCCTCGCCTTACAGGGAGGACTGAGGGAACCTAGGACCATCCCCAGGAAAGTGCAGAATGAGCTTGGGGCTCCTGTTCTGTTTAGCTGGGGCTGCTGTATGTGTGGCTTTTCTTGCTCCTGGACATGGAGCTCTCTCTCTTTTTTGTGATTCAGCTTAATTTATTATTTAAAAAAAGTTTAATTGAAGTATTGTTGATGTAAAATAGTATATAATTTTCTGGTGTATTATATAGTGATTCACAATTTTTAAAGGTTATACTCCATTTATGGTTATAAAATATTGGCTATATCCCCCGTGTTGCATAATATATCCTTGTAGCTTATTTTATACCTAATAATTTGTACCTCCTAATCCCTACCCCACATCACTCCTCCCCCTTTTCCTCTCCCCACTGGTAACCACTAGTTTGTTCTCTACATCTGTGAGTCTGCATTTTTTTTTCTTTATCAGACCTTTTTTTTTAAATGAAGTATAGTCAGTTCACAGCGTGTCAATTTCTGGTGTACAGTGTAATGTCTCAGTCATACGTATACGTACATATATTCGTTTTCATATTCTTTTTCATTATAGGCTATCACATTGAACTCTCTTTGGACTCTCTGGAAAAGAGGCTGGTGAACACAAATAAAACTATCTCAGGTTTTATCATCTGACAAAAAAACTCAGGCTCTCACCTCTGTGCTTTATTGTGCTCAGAAATCCAGCCAGGCCCTGCAACCATGGAAACACAAATCCTACAGTCCACACCAACTCTGAGAACAGCTCTCCTGGACATCTCCAGAACATTGTTACCGAACCAAAATGTGGGTCTGCTCACCTGCGCACAGTAAAGCCAATCTACTGACACGAGGTTGTGTTGAAGGAAAGTGCAGCGTTTATTGTAAGGTACATACAGGGAGTTTAGGACAGCTAATGCTCAAAAAGCCCGAATTCCCTGATGGGTTTCAGGAAGGCATTTGTTTTTTTTTAAATTGAGGGTCTACTTTTTTTTTTTTAATTTGATTTACAATGTTGTGTTAGTTTCTGGCGTACAGCATAGTGATTCGGTTATACATATATAGATATATTCTTTTTCATATTCTTTTTTCGTTATAGGTTATTACAAGCTACTGAATATAGCTCCCTGTGCTATACAGTAGGACCTTGTTGTTTATCGATTCTGTATGTATTAGTTTGCATCTGCTAATCCCAAATTCCTAATTTATCCCTCCCCCCACCTTCTCCTGTTTTCAAAGGCCAGGTGAGGGAGAGGCACCCCAGGGTACCTGATCAGCTCGTGCATAAGTCTCTGATTGGTTGATGACAAATAACAAGAGGGCAGTGTCACAGGTGTTAACATCATCAATCCTCAGGCTCCAGTAGGTCTGGGGGCTACGTGCTCATGATCATCAAGTAATTAATTCCTTCCATTTGGTGGGGGTTTTAGCATCTGTAAACAACTCGGGAAATGTGCATCAGATACTATTATCTAGGTACGTCAGACAAGAGCTAAAACAGGGGATGCCGGGGAGGGGGTCTGTCCAGGGAAGACCCCAGAGGGTTCTGCTGGTTATAGCATCTCCTGATGCCCGTGGAAGTCGTAGAATGCTTCTTGGGCTTTTTCTGCAGTGTTGTAGGTGTTTAGGAGCCAGGCTTTGGAAGTCAATCATTCCTGACTCAAATCTTGGCCCTGTCCCTTACCAGGTGTGTGACCCGAGGTGCTCTCTGAACCTCAGAGGTTCTATGTGAGGATGAAAGAGAATCGTGCATTTCAAGTGTAAGCCCAGAACCTCACACAAAGGAGGTGCTCAGCAAACGCTGGGGAGCGGCTACTGCTGAGCATGTCCAGTTTGCTGGCTGGTCCCTGTGCAGGGTGCAGGGCCAAGGAGGTGAGGAAAGCGTAGGTTCTGCCCTCCGCAATCTCAGCCATATGAGAATAAAAGATTACCGGGGGAGGGTAATAGCTTAGTGGTAGAGCGAATGCTTAGCATGTACGAGGACCCGGGTTCAATCCCCAGGGTTGCGGCCTCCCTGACCTGGCCACTTACCCGTGGGTAAGGCAGACCTGGCTGAGAGCCATAACGCTAACCCCACCCCGCAGGTCTGCAGCAGATGCGGCCGGGTGCTGGTCCTGAGACAGACGCTGCCCCTCGGCTGCCAGCCTAGTGTGGCCCCAGCCCACAGCCTAGGTGGAAGAAACCAGTCGGCGCCACACAGACTTGGCTTCCTTCCACCAACAGAGGAGGTTTGTTGTCTTTTGCTGTAGAAGACCCACTTCTTTTCCCGTACCTCCAACCTCATCCCTGCAGAGCCTAGACTCTGCTTGGCAGTAAAATCTTCCTAGTCCCTGCTCAGTCTTCAGCATCTGACTCTGTATAAGTTTCCTCGAGTTAAGATGGATGTTTACCCAAAGTATTGTACAGGGGAGGCAAACTCATACGGCCTGGGGCTTAGAGAGCGCCTAGTACCCGATAACAGGGAACAAGTTTGATTTGGTGGGGCCTCCATTTTGACTCCCATCACATGAGAGCATGCTGCACAGAGGTGAGTCCTTCAGCTGGTTGGGGAGCCTCTCCAAGCACCCAGCACCCCTGTCTATCACAGTGTATTTAGTTTTTACTAAGAGACTTTTGCATCGGCAGTGAGAATGGATGGGTTAATGTTTTTCAAGTATCATTCATGTATTTGAGATGTCAGTTTGTATATTTCTGTAGTGGGAAAATATTTGGAACCGCCTGCTGTGTTTTTGCCAGCGTTTCCTGTGAACTCCTTGATTCTTCCCTAACTTGGGCCACCAAGCTAAGAGATTGCCTCCGGGAGGAGGAGACCACAGCAAAGCCTTCTGAGTTTTTAAAACTATGCTTTTGCATTTCACAGTGTAGGATCCAAGGGGGGACTGGGCACAGAGAAGGTAGGAGCAAAGCTTCCTAGCCTTCCAGAATAGAATTAAGAGTACGTGAGAAAAAAAAAAAAAAGAAACACATTAGGAAGTTTTAATTAGAATTAAATTTGCAGCCAATAAATCCAAGGTGTCTTAAAGAAAACCAACTGGGTTTGGAAACTCTTCAAAAGAAAAATATTCAGTATTAAGCAGTGACCCCAACTGGCCTGTTGAGGAGAAAGAAGCCTAAGGAGGGACCACATATTCTAAACTTTGGGAGATGCTTCTGAGGTGGAATTGTTCACTGTCCATGTAAGATCTGAGGAAAAGGCATTCAGTAGGGGAACATTAAGACTCTTATTTTTCAGGGGTCAGGGGAGAGAGTTATTGCTGTTTGAAATATCCAAGGGAGAAAGTTTGACCAAACCTTGAAATAAACTTAAAAAGTCTTTGACCATAGTGGAAAACATTGAAAAAAAAAAAAAAAGAAAGAAAGAAAAAAGAAAAGAAAAAAGAGTAGGTGAGGAAGAGAGTGAAGTAAGGAAGCTTAGAATCAAGGAAATATCTGAAAACATGGCCCTTTAAGCTCCCTTCCCCCTCACTCCCATCCCCACCAAACTATGCCCAGGTGGATAAAATTCTGGCAGTAGGGTGATAAATACCCAGGTAGGTTTGGGAGATCAGAGGGAAGAGAGGGGCTGTGTCCTGATTCTGGTTTTGCTGTGGGAAAGGATGAGACCCCAGAGTAGAAATAGCGATGTGGCCCTTGCAGGAAGAAGGACCTAGGACGGAAAAGGACAGTGTGCTTCTAGGCATGGCTTGAGAAGGGGAGGAAGTTTCCCGCGCCCCTGGCAGGGCTCAGCAATCAGATAGACAGGACATCAAAGGAGCCCCGGGTCAGGAACAAGCCCCACCCAGAAGTTCCTTGTGGCTTGAGGGACTGAGATCCGGTGGGGCTGAGGGTGTCAAAGCAGAGGAGAACATGAGCAGATAACCCTGCCCCGAAGCCTGGGCGCTACACTACCCCTGCCCCAGGAAAGCAGCAGGGGGGCACCATGAATTGACTGATACTGGGTTTCTGCCTCCTGCTGGAAAGAGGCTCATAACAGAATTACGTTATGGAAAAATAGTTAAAATTCTTGCACACTGGGGTTTGTATATTGGGAGTCATACCTGCTGTACTCGGTGGCAGTTATGAGTTTAGATAATCATGATAAGTTTTGGGGTATCGTCTTTGGATGTCAGGTGTCTGATATTTCTCTACATTGCATTGCCTATATCATGGGACTGTGCACAAAGAAAGTGATAGAGATTTTTAATGTGTGTGTCAGGGGTGGGGGTACAACTTTGGCTTCTCTTCTTAGAATAATATTTTTAAATGCATAAAGATAATAGGCTTACAAAGAGCTAATCATATGGAAATAAAGTTAGCAAAATATCTAAAAAACAAATTTATGATGTAGGAATCATGCCATTCTTTGCTCATCAACTAAATGACAAGATCTAGCAGCAAATCAATTAAACATAATGTCAAAGTGGTGATAAGTATAAACAATATTAACAGATACCTACAAGTAATACGTGAAAGTATCTGATTTGTGCTGATGACAAAGTCACAGATTATTTATACTACTGTGGCTCATTACTTATTTTGTTACATGCATGATTAAAGAAAGATTCTTTTTTTAATTGAAGTATAGTAAGTTTACAGTGTTGTGTCAATTTCTGGTGTACAGCATAATGTTTCACTAAGAAAGATTCATTTTAGTTAGAGGTTAATGAAAAGAAAGATGTAATTTTTCTCATCCAAGTTCAAAGATCTCCTGGATTCTGCCCATGAACTCGTGGGATCTGCAGACCTCTGTAACATTTCACTTTCTTTATTGACCAAAGATTTAATCTGAACCTTTCAAAAACCCCACCAGACTCCATTTGAGAGGAAGAAGTTTGGGGGGGCTGCAGAGTTAGTATCACCTAAAATAATTCCTCTTAACACAGTTTCCAGGAAATTTAGGGGTAGCCAGTTCTCAGCAGTTCCCTCTACATTCATTATCATCCAAGATCACAAATTTAGGAGATCATAATCCTAGGCAAGTGTTGGGAGTATAGACAAAAATACCCAAACTGGCCAGGGGCTGATTTTTAAATAAAAAGTAATTCTCTGGCCTTGTAAGCAGAATAAGTTTCTTAGAGAGAAGGTGCTTATGTTCCCTGGTGTCCCTAGGGCGGTAACTAGAAAATGGCAGAAGGCTGACAAATGCTGTTTGGATGAATCGGTTAATTGACGGACCATGCAAAAACTGAATTTCAGTCTGGGGCAAGGAGATGGGCACCCAAGTATAAATTCCATAGCAGTGACCTTGGCAAAGAGAAGGAGCTTGATTAAGGTCAGCTAGTGGTGTTTTTACTTTATAAGGCATTCTTTTTGTATCCAAGTACCTAGCCTTGTAGCCTTAGAAAATGAATGTAGCTTTCCAGGGGACTTCTTTATCTCTAGGGTTTGGATAGGGATTTGGTAAATGTGGTAAATGGGCTGTATCATCAGTAAATGCACAATAGTTGGTGTTACTATGATCTCATGTAACAAATTCAAAAGTTTTAGTTTCATTACTATTAGTGTTAATCAAGGCACGAGTCAGATTTGGTATATATTAGAATCATAAGAACACTTGAAAATACTCGTTTCCCAAGATCTCACTGAATCAGCATTTCTGGAGAGGGGCCCAGAACCTACCTTTTGTAAAAGCTATCAAGGGACTTGGAAAGGAAGCCAGGGTTGGGAAATTGGAGCCCAGAGGAAACCAAGTTATTATCGTCAATATATTAAAACATGACTTTAATGCAAACAGTGAGCACTTGTCAAGGTTTTACGTCCTCATGAGAGAATACAAGAATACATTGAATGTATCCATGAGAGCACAAGAGTGACAAAGCAAGTTCCATGGACGCCAGGAAAAATTGGGATCCTAGAGAAAGCGGAAAACGATGAGTGAGGCTGAGAGTAAGAATGCTCAGTTGGTTACAAAACTTGTGGATGCCTTTTAGGATAATAAAAACCATACATTTCTGGATTATATTTTTTTCTACTGGATGGAAGAGAAAATCATTGTGCTTGTTCATTTTTCTGGAAGTTAACCTCTCACTTAACAGAGTTGTAAAATGCCTAGTTCTTAATCAACAGTAAACAGGAACTCAAAAAAAAAAAATTGACTCCCCCATCTGCAAAGTAAACACATCAACCTGATTAATTTCCTTCATCTCGAAAGTCTGAAGTACTTACATGTACTCAGGTATAAAATGCGGGCCATAATTCGTATTTCATGTTAGATTTTTGTACTGGGAGATGGAATAACAATCCTTGTGCTGCCCCCTCAAAAATAGTTGCTGTGGTGGGGAGAGGGCAAGATGGGTAAAAGGGGCCAACTGGATGGTGACAGACGGAAATGAGAGTTTGGGGAATGGGCACAAGGAGTGTATACAGAAGTCAAAATACAGCTGACCCTTGAACAACTCTGGGTTAGTGGTGCCAACCCGCCATGGATCGTGTCATATTGTACTGCATATTTTCTGGAAAAAAATTTTATATAATTTGACCCACCCAGTTCAAACCTGTGTTGTTCAAGGGTCAACTATATAAGTTTGTACACATGATATTCATATAAAGTTATTGATACTGAGTCCAAACTCATTCTGCTCACTGCATGACGGGACAATAAATTGGGAGACGAGGTACTGGGGCAAGGAATACGACTTTATTTGGAAAGCCAGCAGACTGAGAAGATGGGGAACTAACGTCCTAGAGAACCACCTTCCCCAAGTCAGAATTCAGGCTCCATTTATACTAAAAAGGGGAGGGGGTGCGGTTGGTTGTTGCCAACTTCTTGGTGTCAGAATCCCTTGTTCTTGCAACTGTCCGCTTAGGTCAGGTCCTGATATTCCTGCAAACCTCCAACAAGGCAAAAGTTATTCTCTGTTCTGCAATTTTTTTTTTATCTCTCTATGAATGGAAGCATGTTACACCTTTAAAAGACCAGAGCCTCGAAGATGGGCTCTCCTGTATACTTCATGCTACAGGGACATTCTTCTACAAAAGGCGCAGAACCAGCATGACCAAGTACAGGAAACAGAGCACAGGGTTAGAGCTAAAAGAGCAGGTCTAATATGGAGTCACATTTGTTCTTCCTGGTTACATTATAAACCAATGGTACCTCAATTAAAAAAAAAAATAGAAAGAAAAAAATTTACTGTGAAATACTCACTAGTCTTCTCGTTCTGATGCTATACCCCCTAAGGTTTCCCATCCTGCTGGGATTTGAGGAGTGGCGGGAGAGTTCTGCCTTTTACCACCCTGTCTATTGATGATGCCTGAAATCCCATCATCTGAGATTCATTTCCTAAAGTCCTTTTCTCTAAAGCCCTCCTTTTTTTTTTTTTAATGGAAAATACCCTGAAAGGGAATGATTGTGGGGAATAAGACAGCATTTAAATATAGCTCTTGTCTGTCTGTGATTACAGCAGACTTAATTTTTCCTCATTTCCTTACAGTTAGCAATATCTTTTTCCTCCAGAGATTTAGAGAAGGGAGGGGAGAAGAAGGAACCAGCCAGAGCTCTTCAAATGTTGTGAACGTATTACCATGAACTGGCTTTAGTTACACGGGGGAAAGCAGCTCAGAACTCTGGAACTTCATATAGATGCCTTTGGTGTACCTCATAGCAGCCATGAGGGAGCTGATTTTCCTCCCTTCGCTTTGTCAGCGTTTCCTCTCTACTGTATGGAGGGTGGAGGTGACATGGCAGAAACGTGCAGGAAGAGGAGGTATGTGTATACATTGGCTAGACACATGGTTTTGTCTGCCCTTCATTTCCATATCCCATCCTTACACACTGTTCAGTTTCACGTCACAGTTGATTGGTCCAGGGGAGACATGTGACCTGCATTGGCCAATCAGAGCTGTCTTTGGGCGTTTTGGACTTGAGTTCTAGGTGGTAAAGTCATTCTCTCCCGGTGGTAAGTGAAGCTGTTAGCCGTAAAGCTTAGGGAATGGCAACAGACATGCTTCTGGTATGTGAAGAAGCCTGCAGGCAGCAAGAAAAGCAAAATTTGTGACGAAAGAACACAAATGGGGATTGAAGAGGAAGCATTCAATTGTGTGTGTGATCCCAGTTCCAACTCAGACACAGATTCATCCACTTCTTAGGTTCTCCAGTGGCCTTGCAAGGTCCCACAAGTGCCAGAAATTATTCCAACCCAAGGCTAAATCTATGTTAAATTCCTTTAGAACAGGAAGCTTGTCATGGCTAGTCACGTGGTTGTCACTTAGTTAAGAAAAAAAAAACCCATATATTGAAAAGAAGTTTGGAGAGTCTATCAGGTAAAAGAAGACAGCATTTCTAGTTTCTCCCATGGCCCAGGTGGGACCACAAAGAAGCAGACAAACCAGTTGAATGAATGAGAACCCAGGCTGACGATAAACCCGTTGTATTTCTCAATGAATCCACGTTGCTTTCTGAAGAAGTGTGCTGGAGGAATATGTATGATAAGAAAGTGAATCTTGAGTGACAAATTGTTTTGAAATAGCCTTTCAATTGGGAAAATGGTGACTACCGGCTTATAAGCACATCTTCAGCTAGTTCCTTTTTAGAGGCACCTGAATCATAGCTGCCACTTGCCACTTGCTACACAAAACTACACTATGGTCTGACCCCAGAATCATGTGTACAGATACGGGTGGGCTCGTTTCCCCCATCACTGCATCACTGAAGGCCTTCCTGTGAGCGCACTGTTTGTGCACGCTGTGGGGATGCGGGCGGGGTTGCTAGGAGACTAAGCACTGTAACTTATTATTGGAAGTTTGATAAACACTGACAGTTTGCTGTATTCAGATTGCAAGAAATAATCTCGGCTCACAATGGAGCAAGTGGTCTCTCTTTTCTTTGGATTCAAAATGGGTCATTGTCTCTCTTTCTCTGAAAAATTTCATCTGGGATTTTTTTACACTTCACTTATTGTTAATATTTATTGACTGAATGTTGTTTGTCAGATGCTGTGCTAAGCAATTTGCTCGTGTGTGAGCAAACTTATTCCTCACAATATCCTATGAGATATGAAATTTTATTGTACCCATTTTACAGATGAGAATAGCTACTCATCTGTTACATAGTAGAGGTGGGATTTGAACTTAGGCAGTGCCACTCCAAAGCCAGAACATTAAAACACCGTGCTATGTTAATTGAGGGTCTGCTATATGGCTGGCATCGAGGATAGTGTAGTAAGTGAAGCAGTTAAGAGCCTGTCCTCATGGACTCCTCTCTAGTCAGGAGATGAACATTCATAAAATAATCACAGATCTATGTATATAATGGTAAGCTGGTAAGTGCTGTGGAAGGAGCAATGGGAGTTCTGATGACACATGCCTGGTCTGGTCTGGGAATCAAGGAGGGCTTTCCTGTTGAATAAACACTGGTGTTGAGAGGTAAAGGAGAGTTAGGAGTCAGTTAAATGAGGAAAGAGGAGGGGAAGGAGTGGGCCAGATGCAGGGACGAGTACGCACGGGGCTCTGAGATGGGCAGGGGCCGAGCATCTTGGGATTGGAGAGAAGACCTGAGCACAGAGATCTGAGTGGGCAGAATAACACAGGATGGGCCTGGAGGGGAGGCAAGGGCTGGGTCACTCAGGGCCTTGTAGGACCTGGGAGGAGCCCCGTCCTAACCCAATGACTAAGAGCCAGACGTGGAAAGAGTAGCCTTTGCTGTCCAGTTTGCACAACAACATAGGCAGAGTGCTACAAGCAAGGGCATGTGATGAGCCCGATGTGGAGATGTATTGTCCAGAGATAAGGCTAACACACACCCAGAGAGGGAGGCCTCCTGGTGGCAAGTCCTAGGAGGAAGGAGGAGGCAAGGCTCCAATCTCATCCTGACTTGGGTCCTTAACGTCTGCAAGGACCAACAGATGCGGGCCTATTTGCACGTCATGACCCCATTAGGAAGCCACCATCTCATGAGTCTTTTCCAGGGCATCTTAGGCTAAATCGAAACAAAGCAAAAAACTCCTTCTCATAGGGTTGAAGATTAGAAAGGACAGAGACGTTGAAGGTCACGGAAAACCCCTCCTGCCACACTACGGAGGGAAGAGAGACGGGTCCCCCTTCTGGGGAGAGTAGTTCAATGGCCGCAAGTTCCCTCCTGCTTTGCTGACAGCGGTGGACCCAAGGCCAAGTCACCACCCTCGAGGGATTCTCCGTTCACCTGGCAGGAGGCATGACTCTCACATGCATGTGATGTACACACCCAGGTCACAGTCATTCTCCTAATTGTTCCCCTATATAAAGGGCAGCCACCTGGAGCCATGTCTGTCCCCATGACTCTACCCTGTACTCACAGATATGAGTGATCAGATGAGGGTTGGCCCGGAAAGGGGGGAACATTTCTCCCCTAGGCCTGAGACTTTCATCCAGGTGGACGGGACTCTGCCTCTGCTACACTTCCAGCCTCTTCCACCCCTTCCGCTGGGGGAGGAGGAGCCAGCCACCTGACTGGTGAGTTCAGGAGGAAGACCTGGCTTGCTCAGCTCAGCCCCTCCCTCCTGCTTCTTCTGAGTGCTCTCTGCCCATTGGGAGCATGTGTTGTACCCTGTTCCCTGCCACTTGGATAAAGGCACCTGTCCTCATTTGGAAGCCCCCATTGTTGCAACACACTGAAACCATCTTTATTGATAAAGTTGATATGTTACTTCCCCATCTCCCTATTCTTTTCTCAAGTGTTTTAAAATGTGGGTTGGAAAGTGGGTGTTTAGTGATAGGACCCTCTCAAATTCCAACAGGCCCTTGATATAACTGGGGCTCATCAGATCCCTTTGGGGATGTGCTGGTATAACTGGGGCTCATCAGTTTGGGGATGTGGGATCAAGCCGGGTTAGGTGTGTTGGGATGCTGAGTGCAGACATGTCAAGTCAGGGGTTGGGTACAGCACATTCTGCCTGCCTTGGGACCACAGTTCTAAGGAAGTAGATCTGATGAGCAAGAGGCCAGCGCCACGTGAGCACAGCACACAGAGAGGTGGGGTTCTCGGGGTTCTATCTCACAGCCTCAGCCACTCCTGACCTCCGGGCAATTCAGGCCAGCTCACAGGATCCACCAGACCCTGCTGCATCTTGAAAACAAATTCCTCATCTAGAAGTTTAAGCAAGTAGAGATGGTTTGTGTGACTTGCCACCTAAAGAATCCTAATACCATTGGCAAAAGGCTTTCAAGATACTCTTGAGAAAAGCAATTAAAATGTACTTTCACTTTTTAAAATGCCTAGAAGTTATCTATGTTTCTGTGGGGAGAATGTTGGTGTGTACATGTAATTTCACTCCAATTTACTGCACTCTAGCTGCAAATAAGAGGCTGACAATTGCCTCATGAGAGGTCCCGCAGTTTTGGAAATGTGCTGCCTGCTCTGTTTCAGCAACTTTGATTTGAATTCAAAGTAGAAGAGAAGACTGGAGCTCAGATTAGGAGTGGTATCTTGCACCTGTCACCCTCTAAAACCAAAAGTGAAGATACGGGTCTGATCTTCAGCAACAAGTGCATAACAATGACATTTAATAACGATGATGATGATTTGTTTTATAGTTTACAAAATGCTTTCGTATCCATCTTCTTGTTCTGTTACTTTTCTACTCACATTCCCAGAGAGAGGTGGTGTGAGGCAGCCATTGTTAGCTCTGTCTCACAGAAGAGGAAATTAAGAGCTAGCGAGAGGGAGGGGGAGGGTACAGCTCAAGTGGTAGAGCGCGTGCTTAGCATGCACAAGGTCCTGGGTTCAATCCCCGGTACCTCCTCTAAAAATAAATAAAATAAGTAAAACTAACTACCTCCCCAATTGAAAAAAAATAAAAAAGAGTTAGAGAGATAAGGTGACTCACCCAAGTCCATTGGCTGAAATGTGGTACTGCCAGGGCCAAGTTTAAACCTTCTGACCTGGAATCATGTGTTTCTAGGGAAAAGGTTCTCACCAAGCTCCATGGGACTATCCATCCAGAAGAAAATGATGTTACAGAAGGGCACCAAGCAAGGTAACTCACCTTTCTGCAGAGCAAGGAGAATCTCTCCCAGTGCACAGAATGAGATTCACTCCCCTCGAGCCTGGGGTTCCCCACAAAGTTACCTGGGTGCAGCAGAAGTTCACATGACTACAAAGGACTTAGGGGAGTGTTTGGCATATCATGAGATACATATTTCACTGAATGAATGAGTGAGTAAATGAATAAATGAGTGAAATGGAAAGAGAAAATCTATTAGTCTATAATCCCAGAATCTTTATCTTAAAAGAATATGGATAGGCTTCAGAGGACCCAAGAAACCCCTAAAATTCGAATAAAATTGTATGTATTATGTGCATTTTTCTGGAAAGAGGGTCTGGGTTTCATCAAATTCTCAAAGAAATGGCTGGGCCAAAAGGTTAAATATCACTGGTATGAATTATAAGGAGAAAAGCAAATATTGTAGAAGAAAAATCTCCCTTTGCAGCCAAAGAAGCACCTTGCTAATATATTTTTGGGTTGAGGAATCAAGCCCAGCCATGTTTGATGAGGGCTGGAGTTGTGAAAGGCTATTGGGGTCACTCTGTTGGCATATGGAGGGGAAGATCAAATCAAAGAAGGGGTAATTTAGGATTGTACTGCACAGAGGATGCCAGACGTTAGGTCATTTCCACTTTGGTTGCAGAATCCTGAACCAAATTTTGAAATGAAATAGTAGGTTTTTGATTCCTCAAGCCTTGTTTATTTTACTTTATTTTTCTAAAATAAGCTTGTAGTCCATCTTTTTGAAAGTTTGAAGGCAATCTTTCTCAGAGTCAGAAGATTGGACCTAATCATCTCTAGAACTGCCTTTCATATTTGTAACATCATGTAAAGATTTCTCATACAGAATGCCCTTTGGGTTGGGTTTCTATATGATGAATTACATCTTGTTGTTATGGTAACTAGCACTCTAAATATAGCATGAAGCACAAAAGAGTTTCATTTACAAGGTAACGTGAAATTCTTTTGACAACGGTAGTTTTAAAAATAAGTCGATGAATGCTTGTGTTTTTCTTTTTTCCTACAATGAATTTTCTAAAGTCTTAGACATGAGTCAGCCTTTTATCCTAACTTACAAGTTTTCTCCTTTAAGGAAAGAATAGTGAAATCAATTAGGTGGTATGCATATGACAGAATAATATGAACATTAAAATGCATGCTTTGCATCATGCCTAGAGAAGAGTCTGTACCGTCGCCACGCAAATATCAACGTGCTTATCTCTACGTGCTGATACGACTAGTCTCACACACACATACACACAGAGCTCGTCGTTTTTTAAAAATTTTACTGAACGATAGTTCACATATCATAAAACGTATCCACTTTAAATGTTCACTTCAGGGGCTTTTTGAAAACTCACGGAGTTGTGCAACCATCACCACAGTCTACCTGTAGACATTTTCACCACTCCAAAATGGAACTCCGTATTGGTAGTCATTCCTCTTCCCTACACCTAACCCAGACCCCAGCAACTACTAACTGACTTTTAAATTCCTTGCAATGAAAGTATACAAATTTGATACATCATTCATTATATTTTCTTGCAGTTCGCTGATTATCTTGTATGCCAGTAAGATGGTAAACTTCATGAGGGCCAGGAACAATGGCATGACTCGTTCCATCCTATGAGGCTGACACAAAAGTAGATGACAATAAATGCTTCATGACCGAGTGGAATGGGGATTTTTATATTACCCAATTAATGCCATCACAAGCTATGCTTGTAAGATGTCAAACATCTATAGACTTGAGAATATCTGGATGGCTGACTTAATATTTTCATCTTAATCTGGATGTTTTGGCATCAAGTAATGTAACCCTGAGGTTAGTCTGCAAAAATTAAGGGACTTCACTCATTTATTCTGAAGTGTGTTGAGCTGGTGAACTGTCACACAGATGGGTGATGCCTGTCAACCTAACTCTTAGGGAATTACCTCCAGGGGAGCAGAAAGGCAGCCAAGAGTCCTTTGGGTAATCTTTCCTCATTCCAGATGTTAAGTATATGACAAGATGTGTTCTAGTGTGATGTTGAAGGCATAGACTCTGAAGACA
Organism: Camelus dromedarius; assembly: GCF_036321535.1. Lineage (NCBI taxonomy): Eukaryota > Metazoa > Chordata > Mammalia > Artiodactyla > Camelidae > Camelus > Camelus dromedarius. The sequence goes on along the minus strand of NC_087438.1, from coordinate 101,088,018 downwards.
ATGCAAAAAAGGAAATTGGTAACTAAAATTAAAGTTCCTTCATCCGATTAGAGGCATCTGACAGATATTTAGGTGTCAGAATAATTGCTGACTTTTTTCTCTTGTTACCCTTCAAGCATTTTCTCTTAGATCCCTCTTCTCAGATTAGTGCGTAACTGGAAAATAAACAAGACGGTTCATCAAAGAGAATGGAAAGCATTCTCACCATTCTTAATTGGCTTATCATACTTTCCTTGTCCTAAGGGTGTTTTGATTTAAAATTCTAGCTAAGGCACGTTTGAAGATATAAACTAATTTTTATCATATTTGAAATCAAATGTATGTACAGTATTCAATTTATTAGATGCTCATATTATCTTTCCTCTTTAAGTTTCAAATTCTATGTTGAGAATTTAAATTCAAGCTTTCAACATTTTTGATTTGAAAACAGGAAGTAGTACAGGATGGTGTCAATATGAGGGCATTTTTTATTGCAAGTGGTAGCCCGTGAATTCAGTGACTTAAGCAAAAGGATAATTATTAGTTTATAAACATAAGTAATACAACAGTAAGGCTAGCTTCAGTGATGGCTACATCCTGGGTTCAAGCAATGACTCAATTCTTAGATTCCTCATAGCGGCAAAATGGCTGCAACTGCTCCAGTTACTGCTTACTCCCAAGTCCATGTCTAGTGAAAAAGTGAAACTATTTCAACTCAGAGATTTCCAGCCAAAATTTTACTGCATCTCATTGGTCTGTCAGGTTCATGTGCTCACTCCTGAATCAGTCACAATGATCATGGGAATAAGAGACGCTGATTGGCTTGGGCTGACGGAGCAGTCAAGTGCGTGTCCCAGGAGGTAGCAGCAGGGGAAATCTCCTAATTCAAACTAGGGGCTTTATCCAAAAGAAGCAGAAATGGATTTCAGGAAGGCAAACAATGAATCTCCACGTAAAATGCGTTTTTGTTCCTTTATTCCAATGTATTAGATGATTTAAAGGCTTAACAAAAAACATGAGGACTAGAATCCAGCACTCAGCCCAGTGCATAGTATTTGCTAGTCAGCTCAGTCAGTTTTGGTTGAATGAATGAATGAAACAATGAGTTTCTAAAAATGTGTCACATCCCAACCCATGTGGTACCTCCAAACTCCAGTGAAGGTAACAAGTTCTCTGCGTGGTCCCCCTCTTTTGCTGGCTGTAAGATGAATGTCAGCTTCCTCACCCCCACTTCTCCTTCCACGAATAGTCAAGAGAAGAGACCCAAAGCGCCATGTTCCCTGTATCTTTTCCACTTCACATCTTTCATACCCTGGGGGATGAAATTTTCAGTATTAATTCTCAGTGACCTCCTTTGCCAATCCTGCAGAGCACTTAGTATGCAGGGATTTATTCTTGGCCTTTGGGGCCTCAGCCAGAACCCAGATAGAACATCATATCAACATGGTATCGCATACACTTCAATACATCCACACATATAGAAGACAAAGCACCCACATAGAGAAAAACAAAAAAAGAAAACAGAAAAAGAAAGAAATGGATCTCTGCCAGCTAGAGCTCAAAGATGGCACCTGCCTGCTAGAATGAGTCAGAAGGAGAACATACAGACAGTGTCCACAGGAAAAAAAGAAAAAAAAAAAAGATTAAAAAAGCTAACATTAGGGGAAAAGAAAAAAAAGAAAGGAAAGATGCCTCTCTTGGCTAGAGTTTGAAGGTGGTGCCTGCCAGCCAGCAGGCCGCCTAGATGTGTGCTGAATTAGATTCCTGCCCCTCAGGCCGACACCTTAAGATTAGCAGATGAGTCTCTTGCACATAAAGTCTGGGCTCCTCTCCATAGGCTGCCTCTTCACGGAGCCCTCAATCGAGTATGAGTCCTTTAAGAGCTGTTTCTCGGATAGGTATAGCCTTGTGGTCTTGGGGCCACGTGCCCCATTGATTTTGAAAGCTAGCTATTTGGGGGGGATTGTTTCTCAGGAACAGATCTGAAAAGTTGGGGTGCCCGACGTGGGGTTTTGCTCCTCAGGGAGAAGCTCTAGGTTTTAAACTCCCTCCCAGTTGTGGGTGTCTGTGCCCAAGATGGGGTTCATGGTGAGACTGTGCCCCGGCTTCTCCTATTTGCTTTGCTGTAGCTGCAGATTCCTGTGTCTGTGGGAGGAAGGGAGGCCTGGTCATTCTTTTGTCACCATCTTGAACCAGAACCTGTCCTTCTTCTTTCAGCTGGGGCATCTGTCTTTTCCTGCCTTAGGACATCAGTGGTTCTGCAGCCTTGGACTCAGAAACTTCCACAAGAAGCCCCTCGGTCCTTGGGGTCCCAGACCTTGCCTGGATTACGCTGGTAAGTCTCCTGGGTCTCCAGGTTGCAGGTGGCAGATTGTGGACTTTCTCCACCTTCATAACATGTGAACCAAGTCCTGTAAGAAATCTCCTCTTGAATATATCTCTGTCCTGTTGGTTCTGTTTCTCCTGAGAACCCTGACTAACGCACTGCTGTAATAAAGTAAGACAAATCTAGTGAATTAAAACAATACTCACTTATAATTTCAGAGTTCTGTACATAAGGGAAAAAATCCAGTGGGTTTGGCTGATTTCTCTGCTTTGAGTCTCAAAAGGCCAGAACCAGGTGTCCGCAGGCCACGTTCCTCTCCGAGACTGGAGGGGAGAATGTCTCCATGCCCCCTCGTGCTGTTGACAGAACTCAGGTCCTTACAGCTGCAGGACGAGGTCCCTGTGTCTCTGACGGCTGCGGTCTGAGGCCTCCCGTAGCTCCGAGAGCTCACTCGCCAGTCCTCGCTCGGAACCTGCTCTATCTCAGAACCAGCGGCGGCATCAAAGCCTCCTCACACTGCCCGCCCCTCTCAGCCTCCTCTTCTGATCTTCAGACCGGCCAGTCTGATAACACAGAATAATTTCCCTATGGTAAGGCCTAGCTTTAATTCCTTTGCAAAGTCCCTTTTGGCCTGTTAGGAGAAAAGCCATGGAGACCCAAATCCTGCCTACCAGATGGGTATGTGTTACCTTCCAGAACGTCTGTGTGGGTTTAGGCTGCCTCCAGCATTGTCTAAGAATTTCCATTTCCTCACTCTCCTCAAGCATGGGTCTTATTCGTCAAGCAGTGAAAATTGCAAACAAACTTTACATAGGATGGGTGAAAAGCCATCTGTGTTGCTTGAATTGCGTTCCTTAGGTTATTCACGAAGTGGGATTTGAAAGGGCATTTTGTGAAATGGTCAGTAACGCAGTTACAGAGAGATCCATGCAGACAGCGGGACGGGGGCGCTGCGCGGCGGGGGTCGGGGCGTAATGGGGTGGCCTCTCTGCCCTGCAGCCCAGCCGGGCGTGGATGAGGGGCAGCTCTGAATTGCAGCGGGCAGCCCCCGACGCAGATGCACAGCGGTCGAATCAATCTGGAAGCGATCACAATCGATGGTAAGCTCACCAGGACTGCTTTCGCCAAGTGCTGGCGTGTGCTTTGACATGAAGCCCACAAACCCCTGTCTTTCTGTTTTAGCGTCTTGCGCCAACTATGCCATAACATGCTTCACAGACTATTTATTTCTCACTTAAAAAAAATTGATGCCAGATTCAGGTTGCTTTCAAAACAAAGGATGTGAGGACCAGAAAATTTAAACTGCGGGCTGACTGCTGAAGGGAGAAAAGAGAAACATATTGAGAAGGCAAAACACGGCGGGGCTTGCTGACGGTCTGTCGTAAACTTGGTGAGATAAATACATGCATTGAAGCAAAGTCCTGTATTTCATGTCGATTTCATGAAAAGAAATGGTGACAGCCTCTCAATACTCCATTCAGAGAGACTGGGGAACTCCACGTGGATTTGGATTTTAACTAAGCGTGTATTTTAGGGAAGGATTTGGCTCAAATGACCTGGATTAGGTAACAAAAACGCTATGAATTCACAGTTTTCCCCTTGCCTTTGCTTGTAGGGGCAAGGTGAATGGCAAACTTTGTTGAGGCTGTTATATTAAACTCTGCCGATACTTTGAAATACCAGAACAAGGTTCCTAGCGTGGCAATTATATATACTTTGCCTTTTAGCAGTCCACGGTTTGCATTACTGTAACGAGTTCATTCACGGCCAGTATTCGTTTAAGTCATTAATTTGACTCAGAAAAAAGGTATATACAATAGAGATTAATCTTGTGGGGGTAGGTAGCAATTGGAAGGGGGCTTTGAGATTGCCTATTTCCAGAATGTTCTATTTCCAGAACTGAGTGTTTTTCAGTTTGTGAACCTGTGCATTTATGATATATGCACTTCCCTAAATGCCTACTCTCATTAAATAACATATTTAAAAAGAAGGGTGCATGGCAGGGGTGGAATTTTAAATTTGGCAGCATTTTTAAGGTGTGGCAAAATCTTCAAAATCACAGGTTGTTGTAGAAAGGAGTTTTATCAATTCTAGAGGTTAGAAACTTGTGGTCCGTATGCCACTATGCCACGTTCAAACCCACAGATGTGTCTGGCTCACGAGTTTAAACCAAAATCAAATTAATTGTGAACCATTCAAAACTGAGGGAATTCACATCAAAATCCAGCTTGCGGGCTTCCTTTGAAGAGTGAGCAGATCTTACAGCACAGGGCTTACATCAGCACATGGCAACAATCTGGTAGAACAAAGTAGAAGCTGCCTCCTGTATGCAAGGCCTGAGCTTTCCACTTTGTCACAGTCTCCAGCACGCCCTGTGGTCTCTCCCACAAAATGTGTGACCTCTGTTGCCTGCCAGTCAATCTGGTTGAATGTGCAATTACTGATAGCCTGATGGAAAATTATAGTGAGTCACAGAAACCCAGATACCTGGAACTTTTTGCTGTGGAGTGAGGTTTGGTTTACAGAGAACACAATGAAATGTGGGTTTGGTCATTACATGGTTAACCACCTCAAGGAAGGCAGTCTGAGCGGAGAATCTGACTCTCTAGATCTGTCTGACTTGTGCTTTGTAGATACAGATGAGACCTTCATCCCCGCTCACCATCCATATGTTCTGAAGACCACTAGGTGATGCTTTTGAACTGAAGTCAGAGGAATGAATTCCAAACGACTCCCATGCACATGTTTGGAACAACCATAAAAACTAGCTTTTCAGGTTGCAGCTGTAGTCCTTTGGTTAATCGCATCTCCGGTCCCTGGGATGCAAGCTTCACTTAAAAATGAAGTGAGGCAAGACCTGGGATTGCTGTGCTCTGTGCTGGAGTGGTCCCCACTGCCGGCCCACACAGATCACTTAAGAAAAGGCCAACAGGATGGGGATGAGTGTGGAAAGAGAGCCTCAGAATCAGCTGCAGACCTCAGGCTCCCATGTCAGAATCAGGGAAGCCAAGGAGGCAACCCAAAAACGCTTATAGACCCTGACAGTGGGCAACACCGGAGAGGCAGCTACAACTGCAGTGTGTGAGGTTGACGACCCATGCGTTGGTCACCAGTGTCCTTGCGACAGCTGTTTCCCGCTGTTTCCAGCTAATGTGTAATCAGGTCGCAGCAGCTGCCTCATTTACCAAGAGAGAGGATTTTTCTTTGCTCATGAGCTATTTTAGAGCTGGTGACATTTTCCAAAGGCATTGGTGTTCTTGTCCTATCTTGGTTTTAAAATACTATGGATTTTATAGATTTTTTTAAAACTTATTTGGGCCTTGCTAGATTTTTAGTTAAAATTTGGCCTTCTCTAAATGGTTCTAGGGTTTGGAAAATGGGAGTAGCCTGTGGTATGCCTGAACAGAACTCTGTCTCATCATTGGTGCCTGTTGTCTGAGAGTCCTCACCGAGGGGGACGGAGAAGAGGCTTCACGTACAGAAAACCCTTATGACTGGAGAGGTTTGATAGTGAAGTGCTGACCCGTGGCGTTCCTCAGGCCAGTTAGACACCAGTACACAGAGAATCAGGTCACTTGTCCATGCTCGCAGGACAAGTTCGCAGCAGGGATGACTCTAGGACCCCAACCTTTGGTTAAGTCAGGCTCCCTTTTACCAGGTAAAGTTGAAAATTAAAACAACAATCTAAATAATTTGGTCCAGGGACCATTTGGAGTGTGTCAACAAGACGGCAATTTCTACAGAAATTGAGGATTTCTATCCATCAAAACACAAATGTTTCCTAACATCTGCATCTTCGGCATCAAGTGTGTGAGCATGTGAGCCTCTTCTCAGAGCCTCTGAAAAAATTTTGCTTTTCTATTAAAAACAAAAAAGTGTAATAATACAACTTGTGGTGTCGTAACGAGGGTTAAAGTTAATGTTCTACAAGGCATCAGTTCACAGACACACAGCCTGTCTGCCAAGTCATCTCCTTGGGCTCATGTCCCAAATGCCATGCACGTTTTCCTGCGGGCCCCAGATAGTCCCCACCACACATTCAGCTTTAATATAGTCAAGGCACCTCCGATTATCCAAAGTACTTGTTTGTTTATTGACAGTTTGTCTTTTGTCAAGAAAATAAGTTTCAGACCCCAGGGCCCTTACCTGCCGGATTTGCTGCTCTGTCTCGAGGACCTTGAACAGTGTCTGATACACATAGTAACCCTTGGTAAGTAGGTAAATATTCCTCAAAGGAATACACAAATAAATTAACAAATGATATTCTTATTTATCAGGTGATCGTCTGTTGTCATGGTCAGAAACTACAGCCCACGGACCAAACCCAGCCTGCCACCTATTTTTGAAAAAAAAATGTATTACATATAGTTATGCTTATTCATCGATGAATTGCTTTGGTGGCATTTACACTACAGCAGCAAAATTGAATAATTGCGGACAGAGGTCCTGTGGCCTGTAAAGCTGAAAAGACCTACAACCTGGTCCTTCATAGCAAAAGAAAAACTTTGATGACCTCTGTGTACTGGTGTCTAACTGGCCTGAGGAACATCACGGGTCAGCACTTCACTATTAAACCTCTCCAGTCATTAGAGTTTTCTGTACGTGAAGATGATAAGATCATCTCCAAAAGGTACTAATTTTAAACTCAGAAAATTGAGGGGTCGTCTCAGCATCACTAAGTAAATTGGTGGGAGGGGGAAGAAGAAACGGGTCTCCAGGCAAAACAGCTCAACTCTCCCAAACAGATGAATATCTGTATTATTTCAACATATCAATGCAAATCTCTTTTCTCTGAGTCTGGATGATGATGATATTTTTCCATAGTTTTTTTTTTTTTTTTTTTATGCTGGCACCAAATGAAATATGGGGAGCTTCCAAAGGAGTGGGTGAAGTTTGAGATGGCAACAGCATTGCAGAAACCCGCCCGGCCCAGCTCCAAACTCTCATCATGACAGCAGTATCTAATTACTGCGCTAAACATTGAGAAACCTGATATTATGCAAATAAACTCCAGCTGCATTTTATGACAGCACATGCAATTTTTATTAAAAAGATGTAAAATCCTTTTTATATGGAAAAAAAAATTCCTTCTCTTACAGTATATAGAATTAACCAGAGATACAGTCTAATAGAATCTAATAGCTTAATTCAGTACAAATGTTGGAATTCACTGAAATGCTCGTTTAGATAAAGAATTCTGTCTTTTTGCGTTTGTAACAGAGGGCAGTATTTGGTGCTGCTTGCGTATTGGCGGCTATAGGACTGCAGAATTTGCTGTGGTACTTGGGTCGGGGGTGAGGGTGGTGGTGGTGGTGGTGGTGGTGGTGAGGGTTCCAGGTGTTTGCTTTGTGTGTTACATTTCACTTTCAGCAGATTTTTAAAAGGAGTAAGAATATAACATATTATCTAACACATGTATTTGTAGTAAGTACTTTGTAATTCTGTTCCTTTTCTATCCTGAACTGAGATTCATAGATAGTGTAACTTATTTATACACATAATATTAACAATCGCAACAAATTAAAATGTCAACTACAATATAAGGAAGAAATAAATAAATGTAATTTACTGTGAAACACTATGTATTTTAATATGCAAAATGCTTGGTCCAATCTTCACGTGAAGACAGCAGAAAGCGGTCGTATGCTTGCCTCTGTATGTTGAGTCATTACTTATGCGACAGGGAAGTTATGTTGGTCGCTCAAATACCATAAGCGGTTGCTGAAGGCTGTGATTTTTCTAAAATGGTGAATAGCTCTTGGTAATGTTCTAGAGAAAGTAAAAAAGAAAATAAAAGCCCTTCCCTCAATTTGCATTGCGAGAAAATTGCTTCATATTAAAACTGTACCAAAAAATAAAAAAAAATTTAGATTTATGTAAAAACAAAGATTCTATATTAAGGTAACTATAAATAAGTTTCTCAGCTACAAGATGGTCCTTTTAGAAGATGAAAAATCTTGCAAATTTCATGACAGTTCTCCCTTATGCTGAATTGTCAAACTCAGCAGGACGTCTGGAACCCTTAGCTTCCCCGAATGAAAAAAGTGACCTCCAACATTGTGTAACCGAGACATCCCTAGAAATTTCCAAAATACCCTTTAAAGGGCACTGCTTAGAACTACTAGCCCAATCTTTGATATTGTGGTACTGTTAGAGCAACCAGAGTTGCTATAGAACTAGACTTCTAAATTTCTCTAAATAGCTTTGTTTTAATGCATTTCTATAAAATTTCATTAAATGACAGCAAAATACATGCAGGTATATTCTGAGGGAAATGGTCATCTGGAGCTTTATCTGGTGGCCTCAGAGGTAACTTAGAAAACTCCCCTCTCACTTTGCGTTCATCTTTTGTATTGCCGAAAAGAAAGGGGAAAGGGAGACAGACATGGTACTGAATGGCCGACGAAGTCAAAACCATTGGTTTGGGGCACTCAGAAATGACAGAGACCACACAGTGCCATCTCCAGTGAGCCAGTGCGTGGTCAGGCTTCTGCTTTTCTGACATTCTTGTCAGAGATCCAGTTGGTTCTCACTTTTTTTTTTTTTTTTTTTTGGAGGCAGCTGTTTTTGGAGCTAACCAGCATCTATCTACGGGCGGACAGGAAGTCCTGCCTCCTCACTGGACTCCCGAGGCTTATGATGGAGAAGGGGCAGGGGAAGCAGTATGGGTCCTAGGTCTACCCAGCAGCATCCAGGTAGGACTTGTAACACTTCTCATAAGAAAGGCTATCCGTGTCTATCACTGGTCAATCATTTGGAAAATTTGTTATTTATTTCTCAGACACACTGAGTTGGAATTTGCTACCTCTGCCTATGATAAACAGTAGTTAGAAATATGCTAGATTTAAAGAAGAGAAGGCCCTGGGAAGTTTTGCCATTTGGTGGTGGTGGTGTGGGGGAGGGCAGGAGGACTGCAGGTAGAAAAGGAAATTGAGTTGTTTTCTAGCACGTGAGCTTCTGGTTTATTTTTGAGAACCAAGGTTCTCTGTTGGATTATAAATGCTGTGAAGAAATTTTGCTTTTTCTTCTTTTGGAGAGAATGAAGTTCAGGTCTAAGAGGTTCTGTTACATGTTCCTAAATAAAACTACTTGTTACCTTTACCAAATGCTTTCTGAAAGCTCCCGGATTGTGTACAGGTTGCAGTGATTCACCAGATTGTCAGGTCCCTGAGTGCCTTGTCTGTTTCATCTTTTGTGGCCCCCTTGTTAGCTGGACGTAATTTGTGAATGAACAAATTTACCTCCAGGCATTGCGAAGTCTGGGAGCACATTAACTTGACAATTGAAGGAAAAAGTAGACTTTCTGACATTTCTACCCAAGGAACAATTAAAAACAGAACTTTACATTTTATTTTTAAATTCCTTTTATACCCAGTCATTTAAAGAAGAATATCATTCTTCCATTCCATAAATTTTTAATGAGCATCTATTAAGTGCCAGGTGCTGTGTTAGGCCTTGAGAATATGAGATGAAAAAGACTAGTGAAGTCCCCATTTTCCTCATGGAGCCTGTAGTCCAGTGGATATTTGGTGCAGGGTGTAATAACCTGTCTTTACATTCCCTTCACAACAATGATTCAAACAATGGGTGGCCGGTCCCCAAGTCATGAGGACTTCCACCTGTTTTATTGATGTATTTGCTTAGTCTTTTGCTGTAGCCCTTATTAAGAACTTGGAGGAAGTAGGTCTACAATTATCTCGACTTGTGTCTTTTAACCCAGCTCAACCTCAAGTCTGGGTCTTCCTCAAATTTAACTCTGGCTGATTTGAAAAGTGATGTATTTTTACATTATCAGATGCTCCTCTGTCAATCTCTCTCTGCCCATTACTGTCCACCTTCTACTGGCAACCAAAAACCTACTTGGAAGGAAAGGATTTGAAGGCGGATGACTTTAAAACACAAATGATCCCTAATAGAGATTTAAAAAAAAAAAAAACTTAAGGAAAAATGAACAGGACTTGCCAGGAAGGCTGTGGTTTCTCCTGTCTTCTCTTGCCTCCATCCACCCCAGCCCAAACCGCACACTCACAAGCCCTTGAATGTGCCTTGGAGAGAAAACGGTTGGCAGCCAGAGCGATGAATTTCCTTCCACAGGCCCATTTCCATGCCTCATAGACACAAGTACTGGCCAGGAACCAAGCTATTAAGGAGCAGAACTTTATGCCTAAAGGGTCCAAGAGCTACAGAAGCTCAAGTGATTACCGTCGTCCCTTGGTATCAGTGGGGGATTGGTTCCAGGACTCCCTTGGATACCAAATATCCATTGACGCTCAAGTCCCTTATGTAAGATGGCATAGTATTTGCATATTATCTATACACAGCCTTTTGTAGACTTAAATCATCTCTAGACTACACCTAAGACCATGTAAACGCTATGTAAATAGTGGCTGGCATACGGCAAATTCAAGTTTTGGTTTTTGCACGTCTGTAATTTTTTCCCCAATATTTTCCATCTGCTTGGTTGGATGACTCTGTGAGTGTGGAACCTGTGAATACAGGAGGCCCGCTGTATAAGAACCAACAGAGCTAAGGCACTTCAGCCATCAGACAAAGTTATCGCTATAAAAAGGCAAAACGGCACCCCAGTGGACAGAGATGGGTCTGAGCTACAGCAGCCCTAGCCGTCGCTGATTCCAGGTCTGGTTACTGAGGCAGGGCCTTCACAACTCTGGCTCTGTGTGAGGCGTGGGAGGTGAGGTGCGAGTCTGTAAGAACCCCCCCAGCCAGACGTGATGCATCAGGCGGGAAGTATCTGCCACAGGGCCAGAGCCACTCAGGGCATGGAGGGCTGCCTCCGGGGGGCAGTCGGTACTGTCCACAGCGATGGGTTGTGATGGAGTCAGGGAGGAAAGATGTTTTCAGCTCGCTTGTGTTTGCGGATCGGGCTGGCCTTTGTGTAAGGGCACTTGTTCGTGTTTCAGTGGGGAGCTGGGCTCTTACCCTGACACACTTAACAGCAAGCAGTACTATGCTAACTGTGTACGTTGTAGAAGCACTGGAAATGGATGCACGTTGCTAAAATATCATGCCGATGATGGAAGAGTAATGCATCTTAATTGGATTAATTATAGTAATTACCATCATTGCCCTGATAGTTAACAGTGTCAGAATGACTTGACTTTGTTTAATTTGAGCCTCGTATAACCATTCTATGAAGAGAATGGAATAATTGCACTCATTTTACACAGGAGAAAAGTGGAGCACAAAACGGTGAATTCACTTCTGGTAAGTTACCTACCTAGTAAGTGGAGAAGTTGGGAATCAAACTCAATCAGAGTCCAGAGCCCATGTTCTTAATCTCCTCTATGATACAGCTTCCCTAACTGTACTGTTAATGTATAAGAAACAGCAGTAGATCAAACTTTGTCCATTTGATCTTGGATTCAGTTGTCATTCATTCATTCAATATGCATTGTTTGTGTACCAATTCAATACGAGACACTGAGCTCTCTTACAAAGATGAATAGGACAGTTTTTGCCCTCAAGATCTGTCTTTGTGGGAGCAAGATGTGCATCTAAATAAATGATTATAAGTGGAATGTAATAATATAGTAAAAGCACTTACAGCGTGTTTGGTGAGGACACAGAGTCGGGGAAGGCATCGTGGAGGAAGCCATTTTCCATCCTGGTCCTGAAGGTGAGGATGACTTTGGCGCAGACGATGGGAAAAGGAGCAGTCCAGGCAAGGAGACGGTCCCTCAAGGACTGCTGCACGTGCGGTCCTGCCTTGGCTTTGGGGAGGGGCCCTGACCAGTTTCCTAGTCTCCAAGAGCTAAAATCGAGGGTGAGAGCTGCCTCGACAAATAATGAATGAAGCATGTGTTCAAAGCATGGATGCAAACAAACCTGTCTGGAAGGGCAGACGAAGGGGAGCTATTTCCAACTCTGGAAGAAGGAGGAGGAAGCTGGGGACTTCTCCATGGGGGACCAACTTGAATCAGGTTGGGGAAGATGAGAAGAGATTTTCAAAATAGAGAAGCAGAGGAGCGAAGGAGTGTGGGCTATTTAGGGAACTATCTGTTATAAATGGAAGGAGGCACAGGGATGCTGGGAACCGAGGGCCATGGTGCCAATGCATGGCATGCCTGGAGTGCCATGTGAAGCCTTTCAGAAAAGCATTGATGAAATGTGAACACTCTTTTCAAGCAGAGGTATTACCCAAGGAATTAGAGTTTATCCTAGATCAGTTATTTTCAGACTTGCTTTTTGCTAACAGCACCTTCCTCTCAAACACAGAATTAGGGAAAATCCTAACTATTAAACTGTTAAGAATGAAACCACTCTGGCTGGCATGGGACTGGAAGGGCTCAGGATCCAGGCTGCTCAGCCTTCATGGAGGATTCTGTGCAACACGACTTACAATCATCCTAAAATGAGAGGCCTGAGCCTGGAGAACAGGGTATTTTCAGCCCCATTCCCAGGCCAACGTGTGAGACCACCGTCAGGCACACGAGTGTTGTGTGTTGTTTCTGGCAATCCGGCAACACCAATGGCGGGTTTGGCCATCAGTGCTGATCTGCTTTGTGCATAAAACAAAACAGCCATTCCCAGTTGCTCAGTGATGAGCTAAGTGGAGAGTTTGTCCAGAGAGACGTCCACGTTGCTGAAATGAGGCCCTTGGATGAAGCTTGGCTGCTTTGCGTTCCTGTCTTCAGGATATCTCTTCCTGAATGGAATCCTGGGGGCTCGAAGGAGTTAACATAACTTCAGAATTACCTCTTCCTTTCCCACAGAGGCACCTGCCCACTGGGAGAATCTGGCTTCACGCTGAGGGTTCACTGCCAGAAAGTGACATGAAAGCATTCACTGCATCTATGCACCTGCATACCCCCGGGAGGAAAGGGAGAGAGAGAAGGGATATATCATTACAGGTCAGGCTGCAAGGAGGAACACTGATCCCTTAAAGACATGAGCCAGAAGAGGCCCACGATACATCAAAGACCCCCCAAGACAGTGGGTCAGATACAATACAGGACACTCAGTGGAATGAATTTCTGATAAACCACGAATAACGTTTTAGTATGTCTCAAATGTTGCACGGGACACATACTAAAAAAAAAAAAATCATTGATTTGTAATTCAGATTTAACTGAGTGTTCTGTATTTTTATTTGCTAAATCTGACAGCCCTACCCTCCAGCCGCCTCCCCCATGGAGGTTGTGCCTTCTTTCTATCTGCCCTGGAAGAGGACTTCAGCCTGGTTTGGGGTCCAGGGGCTCACTCCAAACCCCTTAAGCATGAACTCAAGCTTCTCCACACCACTGTGGCAGCCAGCCTGTCCAGCCAAGGGCGAGAGTCTGCACCCTCCAATGTCCCCAGGATTCCCCCAGCACGCTCCTTTTGAAGTCCTGGCTGGTTGGTCAGAGGCCAGCATGAAGGTTTGGCAGGGCAGGGGATTAAAGAGGCCTACTGCCTGATGAATAAATGTTTACAATATCCGCATTCCCTCCTTGACTAGTCGGGGAGTTTCCATCCGAGCTGCACTGCCATCAGGCAAGCTGTTGGCTTTTTTGTTAGAAGTAAGTTATTGGTGCATTGCTGCTGCAAACAGAAAACATCTGCGGGGCGCCCACAGACAGGAAACTTTGGAGGGGAAAGGGGGAAGGACTCCCATTGCCTGCTGACCCTGCTTTATGCATGTTTGGAAAGGAAGAATGTAAGTGAAATCAACAACCCTCAAGTACAGCTCTAAGCTGGGACCAGAGCGTGACCGAGCCTGAGAGAGTGGCGCTGGGCGGGCTCTGTCCTGTGTTTCCCTTTGTGTCTAAGCTGAGTGCATTGCAGAGAGGTTTAGTTTCTCCTTCTAGTTCTAATTCTCTGGGGACAGGGGCAGCTGCGAAAATAATCTTGCTGTTGCCCCTGACAGGCCAGTTCAGCTACGGAAGAGGGACACTGCTGTAAATTCTAGATGGTCTGTTTCATTGGCACTTCCAAACATACACACCATCCTGAACTGCTCCAGCTAGAGTAAAGCATGCAGAAGAACATACATGTCTCCCGCAGAGGAAGCGTTTGAGCTCCATGTGTGTAGGCTGTGAGGTGGACTTTCAGGGTTCTGCTTTCCCCTGAGCTAGCGGGATGAGAAAACTTTTAGCAATGAATGTATACTGGCCTAGAAACTCTGAGATGCCAGGATATGGCCAGAGAAGGGAAGCAGGTAAGACATGTACTCGCCATCTTTTCACTGAGTGAAGAAGCAGGAGGAGGAAGAGGAGGGGATGGAGGAAGGAGGGAGAGAGGGATCCTGCGAGGCAGAGGCAGAGATGTGCAGCCCTCTTCTTTGGCCCAGGGCCGGCCTGCATACTTCTCAGAACCGATGTGCCTACAGGGTTATATAACTCATCCAGAGGACCTGGCCCCTCTGCGGTTTCTTTAATGACCTAGACTAAGGAAAAACAAAATTCAGTCTGACTGAACTTCCAGTGGAATAGAGAGGTCAGGGACAAGAGGAACCCCAGGTCGTAAGAGGAGTGGGTCCTGGATAGGTGCGAAGGATGGTAGAAAGTTATGGTTGATGCTTGGCAGTGGAAGAGAAAGAAAGAAAAAATAAACAAACAAATAAATAAAAACACCTGAAATTGGATAGTTAGGCTGATAGCAAGAAAAAGCATGTGAGGATGAGATGTGGCCAAGGCACATACATTCCCTATTCCTGCCATATAATTTGACTGATTAATCTGTGGTTCTCAAAAGTCAAAGTACATCAGAGTCATCTGGGGATTACGTTTTTTTAAAGAAAGAACAGCGATTCAGGGCTGCATTCTCAAGTTCTAGTTCTGAAGGTAAATCTGGTGCAAGCAATCCATGAAGCACACCTCAAGAGACAATATTCAGAATGTTTCTGGGTCGTTTGCATCTCTGGGTACTTAAGTGAGGCTCTGGCTCCTGGCTCAAAGGAAGGAGAACCAGTAATATGTTTAAGAGTGGGCGCTTGGGAGTCGAATTTCAGCTCTACTCCTGGAGTCTATCAATTGCTGATAATGACCTCAGTTGTCATTGAACTCGATCTCCTCACTGATAAACTAAAGATGTTCTATACTATAGTACATGCCACCTCAGGTGATTACAAGGATAAAAAGAGATGCTATGTGGAGAGGACTTAGCAGAGTCCTTGGCCAAAGAAGTGTGAGGTGTGGGTATTATTGTTACCACTACCGTCATCAACACCATGACTATCATTATCCACGATAATTTGTCCATTTATTGAGAACACGCTATGTGCCAAAGCTACATAGTAAGCTTGCAATTATTTTATCTTACTTTCTTTTATTTTAATTTTATTCTCAAAAAGAAATGTAAGGGACAGATTATTCTTCCCCTTCTACATATGAATAAGCAGAGGTTAACCTGACCCCCATCACCCAGGTGGGACTGAGAAGAACCGAAATTCCTCTTTCAGTGCGAATGTGCAATTACGTTGGCTGTGGAAAACAGTAGGAAGTTCCTCAATAAATTACAGCTAGAACTACCAGAAGTGGGATCACTGGATCACATGGTAGTTCTGGTTTTAATTTTTTGAGGCACCTCTGTACTTTTTTGCATAACAGCTGTACCAATTTACATTCCCACCAGCCAGTGCAGGAGGGTTGCCTTTTCTCCACATCGTCACCAGCACTTGTT
This sequence comes from Camelus dromedarius, assembly GCF_036321535.1. Lineage (NCBI taxonomy): Eukaryota > Metazoa > Chordata > Mammalia > Artiodactyla > Camelidae > Camelus > Camelus dromedarius. Next base: position 101,072,093 of record NC_087438.1, on the reverse strand, counting down.
ATCTCTTGTCTTCTGTGGGATGGTGTTTCTAACAGGTGTGAGGTGACAGCGCATTGTGGTTTTGATTTGCATTTCCCTGGTGATTAGTAATGTTAAACACCTTTTCATGTACCTGTTGGACCTTTGTATGTCTTCTTTGGAAAAATATCTATTTAGTTCCTCTGCCCATTTTGTACTGTTTATATCATTGCTGTTGAGTTACACAAGCCCCTTTTTTAAGTCTCTTGCCAGGATGGTGATGGGTTTAAAAAAAAAAAAAAAGAAAAATCAGTGTTTTAAATTTGTAATTCCATAATTTCTTGTGAGATTCAGCATCTATTGATGTTTTTACTGGCTTGATGTAGTTCTTCTGTGACTTGTCTGTTATAATTTTTGTCTGTTTTTCTACTGTGTTGTCTTTTACTGATTTATAGATACTCTTTATGTATTCTGAATATTAATACTTTGTGTATTATATATCTTGCAAATAATTTCTTCAGGTTTTTCACTTTTTAAACTTTTCTTATGATTTATTTTTCATTAAGAGAACTTAAATTATCAGGCCATTCAATAGTTTCTAGGCTTTTATCTCTTTCTAACCTCTAAATTTTAAGAATATCACTATATATTTTACTTCTATTTCCCTAGTTTTTATTTTATGCTTAGCTCTTAAATCCATAAATAATTTGTATTTATGGATAATGCTTGGTAGAGATTTAATTTTATTTTATTAAAAAATCAATAGCTTATTTTCCCAGCACCATTTATTAAACAGAATTTCCTTACCCATGATTTGAAATATTACATTTATTTTCATCTCAATTCTCTTATATACATGGATTTCTATTCTGGTCTATTGATTCTGTCTATTCCCATGCTATTTCTATACTAATTTAACACTTTTAATTTTTAAGTGAATTCTAGTTTTTAAAAATGTCAGGAAAAGTGAGTCTTTCCTCAATAATCTTTGCTTTAAAAAAGTTTTCTTAGACATTCTTACTTTCTTCTCCAGATAAATTTTAGAAACAACTCACTAGGTTTTAATTTTTATCCTTTTAAGATTATTATTGAGACTGAATGAATTTGTAAATTTATTTTGAGAACTTAATTTCTTTAATCCCATCCAGGAATACAATATGTTAGTCTCCTTACTTAGATTTCCTCTTATGTATGTCAGTTAGGTCTTACAGTTTTCTTGAAATAGATTCTTATATATTTCTTGTTAGGTTTACTGATTGGAGCTTAATAAGGTTTTGTTGCCATTGTGAATGACAGTTTAAAAATCTATTATGTTTTCTAATTGCTATTGGGAAAAGGAATACAACTAAAGTTTACCTATTGCTATGGTATCTTGTCACCTTTCTGAACTCCTTTATTCTAATAATTGGCCAGTTAACACCTGAAGTTTTATTAAAAAATAATTATTAAGCACCTATTATGTGTCAGATGTCAGAGATATGACCAGTCTGAGCCCAGAGAGACTTTCCATTCTAGCGGAGGAAGATGAGTTATAAACAAGGAAATAAACACATAAGCACAAGAACTGTAGTGCTACGAAGGAAGTAAAAGGGAATGATATAGCAGAGAGAGAGCAGGGTTAAGAAGTATCACCAAGGATCGCTTCCTCGAGATGGTTTTGGAGACCAGCGACTCAGCCATGTCAAGAGCTTTCCAGGCAGAGTAAACAGCAAATGCAGAATTCCTGAAGTTGGCAAGAGCTTGGCAGTCCAAAGAACAGGAAGTAAATCCAAGTGGCTGGAGTAAGAGTGGACAGGGTGGAAGTTCCCACAGGTAGATAGAAACCAAGATAATTGGTTTTTTAGGCTGCGGCAAAGAGCTCAAATGTTATTCCAAGTGCAGTTTGGAGCTATTAAAAGGTCGGAATAGTGATACAATATGATCTGTGTTTTAAAACAATTGCTCAGACTGTGTGGAGGAAAAGCTTCCAGTAACAAGAGGAGAAGTAGGAGGAGGTTGTATTGTAGGAACTGAGAGGTGCTGGTGGCTTGAGTAAGTTGGCAGCAGTGGAGGGGGAGAAATGGTTGCGTTCAAGATACACTATGAAGTAGGATGAATCAGATTCACTGATGCATTTAGTGAAGAGGATTATTAGGCTTTTGGCTTGAGTAGCTGGGTGGATTGTGGTACTATTTTCTGAGATAACAAACACTGGGGAATAGTGTTTTGTCAAGGGAGAGGGAGGATCAAGGGTTCTGTTTGGGAAATGTTTATTTTGAAATATATGGTTGACATCCAAATTAATATGTCATAAAGATAGTGGGGTAGACAAGTCTGGAGCTCAGGGGAACAGTTAGTCCCAGAGACATAAACTTGGAGTTTTGAAGTATGAAGATAGAATTTAAAGACATAGGACCAGATGAGATAATGTAGGGAGCGAATATAATTACAGAAGAAAGAAGAACACACTACCAAACTCAGTCAATGTAGCATTTAGATGTCAGTTATAGGAGGAAGAGAGAGCAAATCATAGAAAACTATGAGAGGAAAAGGTAGCCAAGGAGCCCGAGAAAGTGAAGAAGGAGGAAATGCAGGAAAGAGTGATGTCACAGAGGCCAAGAGAGGATGGGGTTTCAAGGAGGGAGCTCTAAGAATTCCATCAAGCGCTGTTGAGAGATTGGGATCAAGGAAGCATAGTTGATGACCTGAAGAACAACTTCCTTGAAAGCCAGGGGTCTGAAAGTCCGGTTGGGATGAAAGCCAGGGTGATGTGATTTGAATACTAATTGAAGATGAGGAACGGAGACAGTTGGAGTAGACAGTTAACTCCTGAAAGAAGTTTTGCTGCAAAGGGAGTGACTACATGAAATTGCAGTATAAAGGACACAGGGGACAAAGAATGATTTGCTTGTTCAAAAGATTTTAGATACCAGGGCTTCTTTATCTGCTGAAATGAAATAATCCAGAAGAGAGGAAGAAATCAAAGATGCAGGAGAGAGAGAGAAGGACAAAAAAATGCACGAGAGAAGAGAAGGGATGAGACGCAGAGTTTGAGTGGAGGAGAGAGCTTTGGTAGGAGGAGAGGCACTGGTATCAGAACTTGAGAGAAAATAAAACACCAGTACCTCTACGGAGAAGTTTATAGATTCTGTTGTGGTGAGATGGAGACCTTCCTATCTGAATCTATAAAGGGGACTCAGTCAGTTGATCATTTCTAGGTAAATGATCGCGATACCTGGAGATAATGATAGGGTTGCCTTTTCTTTTACAAATAAGTGTCTTATTACATTGGCTACTGACTCCAGTCTAATGGAGAACGGCAGTGATGGCAATAAGCGTCTTTATAGCTCGTTTGCTTTAAAGAAAATAATTTACCACCTGACTACTAAAAAAGATGTTTGTGCTTATAGGTTTCTGGTAGGTATGGTACAGCAAATGTTTACTTTTTTGCATTTACATTTTTATATTTTATTACATTTACATATTTAGACTTCCTGGGTTGAATCAGACTTGGGATGGTTTACCTTGGTATAAACTTGACATGATGGTGATAACATCTTCCTCTTTTAATACAGTTCTCAATTTGAGTTGCTAACATTTATTTGGCTTTGTTAAAAATCTGTATTCATAAGTGAAAATGGCATAGAGTGTTTTTGTGTATGTGCGATCATAAGTAAATTTTGGTTTCACGCCTATGCCAGTTCTGTAAAATGACCTAGAAAGTCTTCCATGTTTTTGTAAGCTCCAGAACAATTTCTTTAAGGAAGGGAAATTATCTGTTATGAAAGAAATCCCTTGTTAAACCATTTGAGGTCTGGTGATTTTGTTTTAAAAGTAAGTTATCAGAGTATGTCTTTAGTTTCTTCTTTGATTATTATTTAGGATTTTCGTGTCATTTGCGGCCAGTTTGGGTCATTTTCTTTTCCTGGAAAATATTCATTTCATTCCAGTTTTTAAATATGTTTTAAAAAGTTTTATAAACCATGATACATTTTAAAAAATCTCTCTATCAGAAGTTATGTCCCTTATCTCATTTCCAGTGTCCCTTATCTCATTCCAATAAATTTCTCATTTATTTGTGTTTTTAATTTTTTCCATCATCAGATTTGCCAAAATTTTGGTGTCAAATAAGCTTTAATTTTATTGAACAATTCTTCAGATGTTGTAAATTCCCTGCTTTAAAAACGTATTTCTACCTTTGTAACTAATTTTTCTTTGAGTTTGTTGTGTTCTTTTGCTACTTCATTGCACTAAATTCTAGCTGATTTATTTTCATTCTTCTTCATTTTCTAGTAAATGCATGAGAAGCTATAAATTTTCCACTGAATACCACTTGGACCATAGCCCGCAAGTTTTGACATATAGGGTACTTATTTTAAATCATTTCCAAAGAGCTTGTAATTTTCTTTTAGATTACCTCTTTAAGACTTGTTTTGAAGACAGTTTTAATTTTCAAGTGAGTATTATTATTTTGCCATGTTTTGCTATTAATTTCTAATTTTATTGTGTTCTATCCAGGGAGGACATATTTCAGTATTTTAAAAAGTTTGAAATTGTCATTGTGCTGTAATATGCAATCAATTTTTGAAGTGTGTTTCATCTATATTTTAAAATGCTCTACATTAATTTTGAAAAGCCAAATTTTAACATATGTAGTTTTTAATTAGTTTAAGTTTAGCAGTGTTTAACTCAAATATATGTTCTTATATTTCTAAGAATTTTACAATATCTTTTTAAATTTTAAAACTATAAAATGCAGAAAATTATAAATAAGGAAGAAAAAATCCAAGTGCTCTGAACCTACAAATATTAATATACTTTGGCATATATTTTCAAAACTTTTAGCCTTCTTACATGGTAAAAATAAAGCTATATGTAAACAGATACATCCTGAACTTTTTCCTTATTTAGCCTCAGTATTTTTGCATGTCAAATAATTCTTCATAACAACCATTTTAATAGCTAAATATTCCATAACAAGAATCTGCTATGACTATAAAGATGTTTTACATTTTTTCTATTATAAATAATTCTGTAGAAGATATCTTGGTATATAAATCTTTCCATATTTAAGATTACTTTCATAGGATGAGTTCATAAAGGAGAAATGATTAAGCCAAACAGTGTGAACATTTTTAAGGCTCTTGTACTTAATAAGCATTTTATATGCATGTAAAACAAAAGAAATCCATGCTTTTCATATAAAGTGTACAATCACATCACTCGATCTCTATCTCCTCTGGCTCCATCCTCTCTTTCTTCCTCGACCTACCTCCACTGCTTTACCAATCAGAGAAGTCCTATTTTGTATAGCCTTCCAGACCTTTCTGCATGTGCTTACATGCAAGAGTCTGCATGTGTCTGTTTAATGTTTCTCTATATATGTCTAAGAGTGTACATGCATACCTAAGTGCATAATAATATATATACACACACTCATTTTTAAAGTTAGAAAAAATAGGTACTAGTTCAAGTAACAAATTTTCATATTTTCAGGTGCCTAATGATTAAAAATAGACCCCCACAGTACAGAGTGTCTCATTCCATCATTAATGTTTTGTAAGGATTTTAATAAAATAGTAAATTTCTCTGACCTTTCCTTCTTTATCTGGTAAATAATTGTCAACATTTTCTAGTTTCTTTCTTTATCCAGCTTGAGCACTTGTGTAAAGGCTTGCTGCTCTTGCTATGCTTTCCTCAAATGTTTTTTAATTATTAGAGACAGAACTTGTTACAGTGGGGGAGTATCTCTTCCTTGGACAGTCAACTTCAAGAGCATGGCGCTTGGAGCACAGTAAGTTCTCCTAAGATGTAAAGAAAATGGAAGTTAATAGATACTCACTAGATGGTTGATGACGGCATACTAGAAGGCGTGCCTACCTTCTGCTTTTGGGTTGATGTTATTATTCGGGGGTATCCGCAAAATAGCTAAATAGTAGCCTGACTGTCAGGTGCGTATCGCTCAGGCTGCTCTAGGCTGCAGGTTGCAGAAAACCTAAATTGGCTTGACTGCTAATGAAGACATACCACTTCCTCTAACAAGTGTTCTCAAGGTAGCTTAACTCCAGGGTGCGTTAGTCCTGTGACCCATGATACCACCAAGAGCCCTTCCTCCTCCTGTACCATCCTCAGCCTGTCTGCTTTGTCTTCAGCTAACTCCTTGCCTGTGGTCTCAGTACAGCTGCCACGGTTTCAGCTGCCCCATGTAGATATTGAAAATGTCCAGTAATGAACTTGTCCTTACAACGTTTCCGAATAAGAAAGACCGTTGCCCAGAAAGTCCCTAACTGACTTCTGCTCTTGGCTCATTGGCTGGCCTTGCATGCTGATACCAGTCAATCATGGGATTGGCTTGGCTTGTCAGCCCATCCTCCCTTGAAGCAAGTGGCCCCGTTAAAGAGGGTGGATATCTAGACAAGATCAGGGGCGCAGTAGGAAGGAAGAAGTTGAGAGATGGGAAGAAATATCATGTAGGCAACCAACTGCGCCTAGAAAAATGTGGGTAATGTTGCCTATTAATACTTTAAAATTAATTACACTATAGTGATGGCCTAATAACTAAAGATAAATACTTAAGATATGTAAGTATTAATTATATAAAATATGCAATCTGTACTTAAATCTGTTACATAAACCTGCTTTTAATTTCAAGTCTAGGTGATAAGCAAAGCTATCTTTAAGAAAGTTCATGCTTTCCAAACATTTAAATATCTCCATTTAAGGAAGAAAGCATGTTCCAGAACTATCCTCCTTTACTAGAATTAATCACAGTAACGTGTGGAAGTGGCCAGACTGGGAAGCAGTTACAATAAATCATATCCATTTATCTGTAACATGCTCTGCATTTTTAAAGACGGCAGTATGTTCACCTCAATAGTTAGAAGTGTATTTTCAAGCCTCTTTTGATACAGTTTTTCTTCCTCTAGTTTTAGGTGATAGCACTATAAATTTTTGATGATTATATTGTTGTGAACTGCATCATGCATGAGGCTGTTAAATAATCTAAACATTAATGAGTAAGGCTTACTTGTAGAGAGGAAACCATCTTTACTTCTTGTTTTTTCTTTTCTCTTTTTTTTTTTAAAAATTGTAGTATAGTCATTTTATAATGGTGTGCCAATTTCTGGTGTACAGCATAATGTTTCAGTCACACATATACATATATATGTTCCTTTTCATATTCTTTTTCATTATGGATGCATCTTTACTTCTAACACGAGGCAGTAGGATGCTTGTGAAAGATGCAGTATATAATCCATTAAAATATTACCTTCTCCCTGAAGGCCTTTTAGAGAGAGAGATGATAAATTAAGACCTGAGGTATCCCAAACATGGTAAGACCTGAATATTTGATTTCGTTCCAGACGATAGAAGAGGATGATGAGTGAGACATAAATTTGAGAAATTTGACTACTGGGGAAAGGAATTTTTGTATAAATTGTTCATATGGCCATGACTCGTGGTCGTGGTAATGGATCTTAGGGGTCAACATTGTGCCGTATCTTTATCCACTTGTTGGTCCGTGGTGGGATAACTATTTCACTTTGTTTCATACTTAAGGAAACTTTAGCTCATTTCCAGCATTTGACTCCCTTTATTCTCTCCCTCCCACTCCAAGTATGGAAAGAAAACAAAGCTCCTGCTCTTTGGGTTCAAAACAATTATGTGCAGGCACTCTGTGTATGACGCTGCATTGTGCTGTTTGAAGGTCATGAATTATAGCTACTGAGACTGGCTGGATGCTTTTCTCAGGGCAAAGAATAAGGGGGGAGGATAAAGGAAATCTTCCATCCCTTTAGCAAAGGGATCCACTGTTGAATATTAGCTTGAGGATGGAGAACAAGTCCCAGGCTTCTTTATTTCTCTAGTATTTCAGGCTTTACATACACTAGCCACTCAATCCCTGCAAGGATATTTGAGGTAGCGAAGAACACACCCATTTCTGCTCACTTGATCGTGCAATCCTAAAAGTGACTACTGACCCACTAGGCCAGGGCTCTATGAAGGGTCAGTCAGTGTTTTCATCTTTGTGCGGCATACAGCCTCTGTCACAACCAGTCAACTCAGCCGTAGGTAATATGTAAACCAATGGGTGTGGTCCCATTTTGTACCAGTAAAAGTTTATTCACAAGTGATGGGCAGGACTTGGCCTGGGGGCCGTAGTTTGCTGCCCCCTGCACTAGGCTGTAACACACCACACCCTTCCGTGGAGTCCCTTTCAGATGCTCCATCACAACAGCAGTCCCCAAAGGAAGGTGTTAGAGCAGGTGTCCTGGTGGAAACGATGTGGCTTCAAAATCACATAGAGAATCTCCACAGGAGTGGAGGGTATTGCCAGTTAGGAAGGAAATTTTAGGTCTATCTGAGGGCTTCCAGGCCAGCAATGAGAATTACTGACCATTCCTATGGAGAAGTTAATCAGCCTAAGTCAATCACTTATGATACAGGTTTTCCGCAAAACTAATGAAATTGGCTGGAACAGAATTGGGGGGGGGGGACACAGGAGGGGCAAATTGCACAGCAGCATGCTCACTGGCTAAGAGGGGTTATTAATTGGCTAGTAGTAAAAGGGAACAACATTTCTATCATCTTTGAATAGATAAATAGATAGCTGGCTAGCTAACATTTTTTAAAGGGCACATTAGCTAAGAGATATTAATATCTTAATTTTTGATTTATTTATTTTCTGTAGGATAATTTAGTTGGCTAATGAATGAGAGCGTGATGAGGTAGCTATCAGTAACAGCACAGCAACCGGTGGGCCTCTCCCGGCCTCCGTGTGCTCAGTGCCCTGCAGCATCCTGCGGGCAGGACCCGCAGAGAGCTGTGCGATCCATCATGCTGTAAACTGGAGGAGACTGTGGGCTCCGGGGTCAGACAAGTCTAGTGAATCCTGCTGCTCACGTCTCACTGAGTCATCTTGGGTGAAGTAACTACCCTCTCACAGCCTTAAGTTCCTCCTCTGTAGAATGGGAATGAGAATGAGATGGATGTCACAGGGTTGTGATCAAGATTAAGGGAAATGATTGCATATGAAACTGTCATGCGGGGCCTGACACGTGGGAAATACTCAGTAACTGATTATTGATTGGAAAGTTTGAATACTGCTGCTATATCTGTCAGTGCTTCCCTGTGTGACCTTGGCTGAGTTAATTCTCTCACCGGGGCTCTTTTTCTTCTGTGTAATTAGGGGCTAGGTTATCCCGAAAGTGCTTTTGAAAGTCTAAGCCTTCCAAAATAATTCGAGCAAAAGCGCCTGCCGCTTTTCAGATGAAGTGGAATTAGACCGTGAATTCTAGCATTGTTGTTCCATGGTGGCTTCTGCAGAATGGAAAGGTTCCCTGCGCTGCTCAGGTCGGCCTGTGAGGACCTGAAACAGTCTGTGAGCATCCGCTGGCCTTTCCAGTGTCTACTGTCTGTTGGTGTTTATTCATGCATCTTCGTCTTCTTGAATTTTAATCTTGTTCCAAGTCAGACAGACTTGGAAAGATTGGAGCTCAGTCATAATTGAATAATTGAAGAGAAGACACCAAGAGACCCAGAAACCAGAGAAGACATGACCACTGAATAATGAATGATCGCAGGTTCTGTGATGCAGGGCCTTCGGGGGCAGTAGGATTTGGGTTCCAGCCTAGGCCCTGCACTTATAAACTGTGTGATATGGGGCAAATCCATCATCCTTATAGTATAATTATAAAATAGAAGATAATTCCTACTTCATAGGATTGTGGCAAGGGCTGATTGCAATGGCTCTGCAAGTCGTTTAGTACAGTACCAGAGCATAGTTCCTGGATTCTGTGACACATTTTCACATTCTGAAACTGAAATGTGTTCTTACAATTGATGCACCTAATAGTGTTTCTCTTCTTTTTCATTTTTTTCTGAAAGATGTTAATAAATTGAGGGCCCTCAAGAATCAAGCAAATTTTGCAATAATATCCAATAAAATTAGTTTCTGTCATTATAATCTCTGTAATGATTTTTTGTTTTAATTCTGTCCATATAAATAGTGTAGTACTTTTGATTTGGGGCACTAATATTATAAGATCAAAATTATAGAAAAGCCTTATTTAATAATGCTAGCTCATACAAGTATAAACAATTTCCTCACACTGATTATCATTGGACTGCTCCTAGTTAAAGAATAAATCATTTATTTTACCTACTGCATTAGAGCAAAGAACATTTTCAATAAACTCTATTCACCCTTTCTTTATCTCATCAGTACAATGCATTTTCACTTAACAAACCTTTACCACTCTTTTTTTGATGCTGTTAAATACAAAAAAAAAATCTTATTTGCATTCAGTATAATTGATTTCATTTTTCATTTAGTTACGTGGTATCAAACAGATTTGGTGTTTTTTTTTTTTTACCAGGGCAGTTCTTGCATCTGAAAAATAAATTAATGGTACTGCTTTAGCTTGATTTTCTCCCTTGACCAAGGTCAAAGATATATCACTTTCCAAGTACTCTCATAATGTAACTATCTGTACCCACTAATTTCTCAGAAGCCTGGTACTTGTACATTTCATTCAGGAACTAATTTACTTTTATTTTTATCACTACAATTTATATCTGGAGTCTTGTGCCATGGTGGCCATGTCAGCCTGCCAGGCTGCTGTTTGTTAAACTCTATGAAATTGCAATATGCAGTGTTAAATCAGGCAGGAAATGAAATTGAAAACCATGTAAGTCAACTGCTGATGTCTTAATGGCACAAGGCTGAGCCTCTCTACTCTTTTTGTTCTGATCTGTAATTCCCAGGATCCTGGAGGCAATCACTGCTCCCTCACTGAGAAATCAATGAAAAGAGTACACCAGAGAGTGATTAATACATTCATTTTTCCGTTTGCAAGGCACCCCCCAACAACACCACCACCATAACTACCTGCATGTATAATCTGATCACAGATTACTTAAAAATGTATCATCACAAGTTTATTTATTGAAGTATAATTTACACAAGTGAAATGTTCATATCTTAGATGTGCTGTCCAACCATTTCTGATAAAAGCATACACTTGTGTAGAACATGCCCGCATCAAAACACAGAACATTTCCATCAACTCAGAAAGTTTCCCATGTCCCTGCCCAGGCAATCCCCCTCCCAGAAATGACCACTAATCCTATTATTTATCACTAAATGATAGTTTTGTATATTTCAGAGTTTTATATAAATGGAATCAGGTAGTATGTCATCTCTTCCGTCTTACTTCTTTCATGCAGCAAAGTGTTTTTGAGAATAACTCATTTTACTGGGGGTATCAGTGGCCCATCCCTTTTTATTGCAGAGTAGGACTCCATTATAGGAAAATACCATAGTTTACTAATCCATTCTCCTATTGATGGACATCTGGGATGTTTCCAGTTTGAGATTACTGTGAAAAAAATGCTATGGACATTTTTATTTGGCTTTGGGTGTACATATGCTTTTGTTTCTTTTGGATAAATAGCTAGAGATAGAATTGCTGGGTCACAGAGTATATGTATGTTCAACTTTTGGGGAGACTGCCAGTTTTTTGAAATGGTTGTTCCATTTTACATTCCCACCAGCAATGTATGAGAATTCCAGGTGCTCCAATATTTGATGTTGTCAATATTTTATATTTTAGCCATTCTAGAAGGTGTGTAGTGATATTTTATCATGGTTCGAATTTGCTTTTCCTGGATGATTAATAATATGAACATGTTTTCATACGCCTGTTGGCCATTTGCATATCATCTTTATGCAAAAATGTGAAAAATATGTGAATTGTCTGTTTGGATATTTTGTCCATTTATTTTACTGCACTGTCTTATTAAGTTGTAGATGTTCTTCATATATTCTAGACAGAAGCCCTTTGGCACATATACTTGTTGAGAATATTTTCTTCTGGTGTGTGACTTGTCTATTTTCTCAAAAGCGTTTTTGGGTCACAAATCCCTCCACTTTTTAAAAATCAACCAAAGTCCACAGTTTACATTAGGGTTCATTCTTTATGTTGTACATGCAGTGGGTTTTGACAAATGTATAATGACATGTATCCATCATTATAGTGTCATAGAATAGTTTCACTGCTCTAAAAAATCTCCGGTTTCACCTCTTCTTCCCTCTCACCTCTCAAAACCCTGGTAGCCCTGATATATATATGTGTGTGTGTGTGTGTGTGTGTGTGTGTGTGTGTGTGTGTATATTTTTTTTTTTTTTACTGTCTCCATAGTTTTGCCTTTTCCAGGCTGTCATATGGTTGGAATCATACAGTACGTTCAGTATGTTGCCTATTCAGAGTCACAACTCCCTTTTAAAACATACAGTATCTTTCATATTCTAAGTGGAAATTGATTTTTAATGGATTTTAATTATCCTTCTTTGTGGCGAGTTTGTTGATAAGAACATGATCATTATCAATAGATTTTTCAAATTGACATTTAGAAAGTGGGAAGAGCCCAGGAGGGGTTAGTTGGTCTTAATTTAACACCCTTATCATGCAAATTATCAGCCAAGCAGAAAAGCAAATCTTAGAAAAGGCAGAAGAGCACTGCACTGAGACTGCAACTCTCAAGTCCATCTAGATTTGAATCTTGGATCTTCCACTTACTAGATGTGTAACTTCAGCCAGTTATTCAACCCTCCCTCCCATTTTATCATGAGGATAATAATTGCCTAGTAACAAGATTAAGTGAGAAAATACACGGGAAGCGCTTAGCAGCCACATAGTTAATTCCTAAGAAATGCACCCAGTTCTTTGTATAATTACAAACCACCCAGGACGCATCTGAAATCCTCTCAGGTTGAACACTAAGGATGGCATTGGAGACTCTGTCTCTGGAGCTCTGGGCAACTTCTGACCTCAAAGGTGAGGTCTGCCAGTTCTTGAGCTGGGTTTACCTCAACTGGAGAACTGCTTCTAGTATCCAGAAAGTGTAGAGAAGCAGAACGACAGTGCTATGCAGTTGGTGGCACTCGGGGTGGCAGGGAAGGCTCTAGAGGCAGCTCAGGGCTAGATCAAGCAATACACTGGTGTTGGTGCACTCAGCTGGGTACGTCAAATGCTGTTTCCAGTAAAACTTTTGTAGTGGGCGAGCTGGAAGTGCTGCTGGAACCTACAAAAGAAAAGGGTCTTCTTTGTTAGCAGTTTATTTTAGAATCTACAAAATGAGCGTTTTGTTCGGGAGCCTAGGTTTGAATTTACTCAGCCCTGTCTGCTCTGCTCGAACTTCAATATATGAGTAAGAAGTATTTTGAAATTCATTGTGAGAGCCTCTAAGGAACTGTCTTTATTAACCACTTTTGCCTGGACTTCCACTAATATCTAAGGATATTTCAGAGGTCATACATACACTGTGTTTTTGGAGTGCTCTAAAGGTAGATGCACATTGTCATCATAGAAGGTGCCGTGGCTACAACGGCAGGGCTTGGCCTGTCATATACAGTTGACCCCTGAACAATGAGGCGGTTAGAACACCAGCTCTCCACGCAGTCGAATGTAACTTTACAATCAGCCCTCCGTACCTGCATTTCTGCATCTGGGGATTCAACCAACCAGGGATCATGTGGTTCGTGTTTACTGAAAGAAAACCACTTGTAAGTGGACCTGTGCCATTCAAACCTGTGTTGTTCAAAAGTCAGCGGCAAGGCAGCTTTCTGCTTTGGATTACAGGAAAGAGGCTGAGAGCATGCATCTAACTCTTGCCATCTAGATCTTCAGTCTCCAAATTCATTTGATAATGCATCTACCAAATTTTCATAAATAGGTCTTATTCATTGTAAGTTTATTTGCAGATAAATGAAAATTATTTAAGGTATTGCTATATTATAGAATATTACAGTATAGACCTGTGATATATTGACACTAATATATATTTAGAAAATGTACATACATACATATTAAAAAGAATAAGATAAAAATGAAATAAATACTATTTAACATGAATTAATATCTCAATACAGAAACACCCATTTTGCTCTCCCTAAACATATCATTAATAATACTTTTAGAGAGAGCAATGTCATTGACCAAGCTTCATTATTTTTTAAGATCTTGGTTTAACTATTTGTGATAAAGTGAGCCGGTGGAGTGGTTTTCATTTAATTCTCTTTTCTGTAGTTCCTGTCGTAGTTGAAAATAATAGCGTCACAGAACCAAATGGAGTGAAGATGCCATTGGCTGAAATCATTGAATCGGGCTACACATTTTTTCATATCCACCCACTGATTATATAAAAATTTTTTATAGAAATTTGGCAAATTTCTATCTTCTCTGATGTCAGTTATTTATTCTATTCAATGAAAAGGTTGTGTTGAAATAAATTCTTCAGTTGAAAGATTTTTACGGCAGGTTTGAAAAACATGGCAAAAATGAGAATGCTGAGGTTAGGAATACAAAAAGCTTTTGGAAGTACTGAGTAGATTTAAACATGGCAGATAAATTCTGTGTAGAGAGCAGGGCAGAAGTGACCATGTGTTTGCCATGCAGATGTTAACGGTAAACAGTTTTAAGTGCATAGACATGAGAGTTTTTTAAAGGAGACATGTTCACATATATTTTCAACAAGAAATCCCATAATGACAAAAACATTTCCAAATATTTATTTTCAGAATGCTCTTACCATAGCATAAGTTTCTTTCAAGGAGCAATTATTTACTCACTTGTTATTAAAATGCAAAACTGCACATTGAAGGGACAAATTAAATATGCGGCTGATGAGGAACTCATGCTAGGAGTAGGGAGAAATGCCAGTTCTGTCGTTAATACACTTGGGTTATTGATGTTATCTTTCAAATTCTGTCCGTTTACAAAATTGTCATTTGTCCATTTGGTAAAATTAGCTTCGTTTAGGTACTTAATATTAAGGTTCACTTAATAACTAGACCAATGCAAACACTGTAGGGGAGACAATGGACTGACCAAAAGAAGCTGCTGATGTGAGAATATGTTATCAATATTAGGAAGTCCTGATTTCTTTTAATTTTTATATAAAAATAAATACAAATGGCAGTTCTGATGTTTTCTAGAATTTTCTCCTCACACTCCTTGGATCATCCTGTCACACCCACTGGAGCCACTCCCTCCCCTGCTTGGAGATCACTGGAGTAAGCTATTGCTCTACTGAGAAAGAGGAGGGCTCCTGTTTCTCAAACACAGGTCTCCCTGTCCCAGCTTGGCTACACCCCTCCTACTGGCCCCTTCCATGAAGAGCATTCCTATTCACCCTTCATAAACCGTTGGTTCCATGTCGAGATTCTGGCTTTACGAAATTATGTTTATAATGTTAACCTAATTTCTTTGTTGTCCATATCACATGAGAATTTCAGCAAAGGAGAGAGTTGAAGTCCAGTGTGTCCTGGGAGAGATCAGAAGAATGAATGAAATTGATGGAGTTTGGCAGGGATGGGTGGATGGACTGTGTGTGTGTGTGTGTGTGTGTGTGTGTGTGTGTGTGTGTGTGTGTGTGTGTGTGTGTGTGTGTGGTGTTTGATGAATATATCTAGTACTTTTTTTTCCAATGAGATTCTGTCTCCTTGCTCCCTGGGTTTAAACATTAAGGGTTTTTTGCTTGGTTATGGTTATAAAAAAATACTCTTTCTGACTGAAGGGTTTTAGAAGCAGTCAGTTTCTTCAGTACATGATTATGTAGCTCTTTTTTCTTAAGTCGGGAGAAACATGGAAGGCAAATCCCGTATAATCAAAGAAACTCTCCTTTGCAGTGTAGAATGAGAGAGTAGGTGTGTAGTTTTGTTTCAACTATCATTTATTTGGCTTCAGAGATGTGGGGACTCTTTTTGTACCAGTAGTCTGGGTTCTTTACCAATAAAATTACTCTGTATAGAAACAGTCCTTACCAGCAGTCTAAGTAAGGAAATACTGATATAAATAAGACAATTCTTTATCAGTATGAAAGCAGGAGACTCATACATCTTTATAGTTGAAAGGAACCCTATCTTACTGATGAAGAAAATGAGGTGCAGAAGGATTAGGTAATTTCTTCAGGATCACAGAGTTTGCTGCTAGGAGATGGAACTGGGAGAGATCTCGACTCCAGGTCAGTGGGCTTTTACTGGGATGCCCCACTAGTGTTTGTTTGTACAGGAAAGTATAGACATCAACTGTATCTGAGGGTAACATGGAAGCATGAACAGGTATTTAATTGGAGTGAAGTGGAGTATCTCCAGCAGGACCAAGCCTGAGGCAGCTGTCACCTGCCATCTAGCTGTACTAGGAAGAGTTTCCATAATAGTGATAATGAAATATGGACGAGGGATTGTAGTGTTTTGTTTCCCTGGAATGTCCAGGACCTGATCTGCTTTGGATTAACAATATTACTGGAGTTAACGCTAAAGGAACAAGGTGATGGAAAATGGGTGGTCCAAGCCCTCACTCCATTCTAGACATCCCTTTAGTGTTTTCTTCTGTTATAAGGATTAAGGAGTCGGGTGTAGAATGTCTATGTACATATCTGTAAATCAGTCCTTAACACTCTTGACTGATTGAAATGTAAAATAATCAGGGACTGTCGGAGTTACCACAGTACTAGCAGTCTTCCTTTCACAATCATCCTGCTCTGTCCACCCGGGCTGTGCCATGCACTCCGCTGTGTGACAACACTGGCTGCTCAGTTGCAGCTCAGTAGAGCGCCCCTCCCCTGTGTCCTCCCCACGGGGGTTCTTTTCCAATTATTAATCAGTAAGAACTTTTTAAAATGAATGTCCATTCAAAAGATGTTTAAATCTTCTGTAGTTCTGCTGTTTTATTAATTTCCATATTTAGACTCTCTAACACTCTTCCCTGTAGTTTCAGTTCTGAACGCAGACCCAGGATGTCCAGAGAACTTTTGGGAGTATGTAGAGAGTGCTCAGTGTTGCAGAATGCCTTTTGCTTCTTCAAGAAATAATTACTAGGCATGTCTAGGTAATTAATTCAAAAGAGGGGATATCAATTCAAATAAGGCATTGTCGGTTCCTGCTTTCTTTCAACTTAGTAGGGCAAGCTGACAAGCGACAATCTGGAAAGGGTGATTTTGGGGGCAGTCTGTACAGATTTTCTGTAAGAGAACAGAAAATTTGTCATTGGGACCATCTGGAGAAGCCTGACACCAGGTGCTTTAGAGAGAATTTGTCTAGCTTCAAGATCAACTGTCTTCAGAAAACCCTTCAGAGTATGGTGAGCAGCTATGTGGATGGTACTCAAGATGGAGAGTACATGACTAGTGTGCTGAAGCAGGGCTATGGACCTGGGGACTCTACAAGTGACTGGATTAAGGAATCAGGGAGAAGACAGTCACGGCCACAGAATTTGTTTGGTTTCCAACTGTTGGCCGGCAGGTCCCACCTAGCTAAGGACAGATGGGTTTTATTTTTAAAGTAGTTGTAAACTTTTCCTAATTGAATAATTTCACATAAAAAAAATCCAGATTTCTGACCTTGGAGAATTGGAAGTGCCATAAATACTCCTTTTATTGTCCCCAGTGGTAGCAATGTGGGTGAGCTGTATCTTGGCAGCTCCCTGTACTTAGAGCATCGTTGGAGCTGGTTCTCCCTAGTCCTCACTGCTCTCTGGTATCTCACCCTGTTTATTATCCTACCCCGAGCCTGTGTCGTTCCTCCTTAAGGTTCTTGTCCCCTTGGTTATTGTCAGTAAAACACTAATCTAGGTAGTGCTGTGAAGGGATTTTGCAGGTGCAAGTAAAATTTCATATCCCTTGATCCTAAGATGCAGAGGTAACCTGGGCAGGCCTGATCTGAGGGCCTGAGCATGAGAAGGACGTGGTGTGCCCTTGCTGCTTTGAGGATGGAGGGGACAGGTGAAAGGGGATGCAGGTTGTGTCTAAGAGCAAAAATCAGATTCTGGCTGACAGCCAGTGGGAAAAGAGGGACCCTAGTCCCACAATCATGAGGAACTGGTTTCTGCCAACAATCTGAATGACCTTGAAAGTGGACGCTCCCCAGAGCCTTCAGATAAGAGCCCAGCTAGCCCCTCCCTTGATGTTGGCCTTGTGCTAAACACCTCGAGCTGAGCCCAGCCAAACTCACCAGGACTCTCAGCCTACAGAATTGTAAAATCTGTATTCCAAAAATGGCTTTTGTTTTTACCACCAAATTGGTGATCATTTGTTGTACAGCAATAGAAAATGAATGCAAGGACTTTGGAATTAGACAAATATGGGTTTGTGCTGAAGATCTGCCACTTGCTATCTGTATGACCCGGGGAAACTTCCTTAAGCTTCTTTGCTCATCAGTGGAGTGGGGATATGAATACAGTGCACCTTATAAAACTGTTGTGAGGACTGACTGAGTTAACACATTGTAGAATGACTAGCCAGGCCTATAGTAATTGTTCAATAAATATTAGCTCCCAAAAAGCTTTTTTAATCTCCTGGGCATCTATCAGGAAGGCTGCTTTTCCAGAATTCGCCAAACATTCATTAAGCTAGCTCCTTCTTAATCTGTACACAGTAATAATCACTTCCGGAATTAGAAGAGAATTAAGGCGAGATTATTATTAACATAATAATGCTTAGTATGCTCCTTCCTATAACATGAAATCTATCTTTGCAATTTGCAGTCCTCAGGAAGTGTCACCAGGTACTATTTCGGCTGAAGCACAGTGATGAAAAATGCCAACTCTAGCGCTGGGGAAAAGCTTTGTAGATGAAAACATTGGCATCTGGGACCATTTATGCTGCTTTCCAATTCTGAATGATTGCTGGTGTTCATGTTTATTCAGCAAAGCTCCTTAGAGACCTGTTTGAAAGGGCGCACGTTCCCTGGATGGGAAAGACAAGCCCCTCTGCTCTCTGGAACAAGAAGAGGGGCGAAGAAGAGGTCACCAGTGACCTTAACTTTCTGCCGCATGTGCTCTACCAGCTGATAGCTTATTAATAAAGAACTCACAGAGGAGGCGGGGAACAGGTTTTGTTTTTTCAAACAACTGCTGGCTGTGTGCCCTTGGGCAAGGTACTTGACCTCTCTGGGCTTCATCTGTAAAGTGGGTATGAAGTAAAAGATTGGACTCTTCCATTTAAAAATTCCCTCCACATTATTAGAATGTAAGGAAATTCACCTATGTTATTTTCCTAAATCTAAATGAATCCCAGGATTGACAAGAAATCCAGTATCAGTCATTACTGGGGTGAGATCGTGGCATGGGCAGCATTCAGCCGTCCTGATGGGTTAATGTGGTCCTGAAACATGGGGAAGGGCCTCTGTTCTTCAGCCCATTATGGTGCCACTGAGATGTTCATTGTTCACATGGACCGTTCCAAGTGAGCAGCTCCTGTGCTCACGGCATCCTTCCCCTCAGTACCCATCCTGGCTCCTGGCACCTTCAGCATGGCTGCCAACACCACAGAGCACGAGCTCAGGGCCCGCTGGGCCATGCTCTATTCCCATCCTACGTTTTCTCACGTGTGATTTCAGATTCCTGTTATTCTTTATCTTCTGTCCCCCTGCAGATCTCTGAGAATCCAGCCTCTCTCCTCTGGTCTCACTATTTCTCCCTCACTCAACCTTGAAGACTTCCCACCTTGGGTCACGCTGGCTCCATATTTCAGTAGGCCTAGGCCAGGGACCACAGTGGTCTGGAACGTTTTGACCAAAGCAGCCACCACTCTGTCTGGGGGCAGGCAAAGGGACTGGCAAGGATGGCAGTGACCTACTGAGCGTGTGAAGGAGAAGGTTGCTACCCAGTTCTAGGTGATTTATGCCACATGGAAATAAAAGCTCAGAACTCTACATTTTCCAATATTTCAGGAAAAGCAGAGATCTAGGTTTTTTCAGGTGAACTATCCTAACTTTAAAATTTTGATGCAGTTAAAAATAAAAGCATCTTGAGGCCAGATCGACCACGTTTGATGACAGCCAGCTTGTGATTGTGGTAGTCTGCCAGGCCTGCCACAGCAGAGGACCACACACTGGGTGGCTTCAACAAAAGAAGTTTATTGTCTCACGTTCTGGGGGCTGCCAGATGTCGGTAGGGTTGGGTATTTCTGATGGCGGTGAAGGAAGGATCTCTCCCAGGCCTCTCTCCTTGGCTTGGCTTGTAGGTGGTCGCCTTTACATTCACACAGTGTCCTCCCTGGATCTTCACATCATCTACCCTCTCTGCATGTCTGTGTCCAAAGTTCCCCTTTTTATAAGGACGTCAGCCATATTGGATTAGAGCCTGCCCTAATGACCTCATCTGAACTTGAATAATTATATCTGTAAATTCCAGGAAGTTTACATTCTGAGGTATTGGGGGTTAGGACTTCAATATGAATTTGAGGGAGGATTAAACTTCAACCTATAACAGTGACCTTAACCCAGACTTTTAAAAACAAGTTACTTCTCTTTACCAACAGAAGACTCAATCTCCAGCACACACAAGTGTGGTTACTGGGATGGGAAGGTGGAGAATGCATCAAAAGGGAAGCAAACATCACTCATTCTTTTGAGACAAGAAGCTACAATCTGTTCTTCAACCAGGTTATTTGCTCAGCATGGCATCCAGCACATAATAGATTCTCAATAAGTATTTGTTGAAATAGAATGAGTTAAATTTGATCAGAATTGGACAGAGGAAAAAGGAGAGGAGGGGAGAGACTAGAGGTCAATAGAGGTACCTAAAGATTCTTGTGGCAAGAACTAAAGGAAGTCCATTCTTTATAGCAGGGTGGGAGCTCAGTCACTTTGCAGTGGGCATCAAATATATCTGGCCTGGATGAGGCATTTTCCTGGTGTACAGGAAACGATATACCAGGTTCTAACCTGGGTAGAATTCGGGGCTAGGGAGGTTGAAAGACTTAATTTATCAACATTGAACAACAACAAAAAGAATCATGTAATTCATAATGAATTATTAGTGTCATAACCTGCATGCTCATTGTATTCTCTTCTTGTCTCCCTGTGTTTGCTTAGTGAAATATGTTGGCAGAGTAGTTAATTTCTCCTTATCCAATGAAGAATGCCTGGAATTTGGAAACAAACCCAGACTCACATCTTGTCCTCTCCTCTTATATGCAATGTGCCCTTGGCCAAGATGGCAAGCTTGTGAGTCCTAAACTTCTCATTTGTAAAGGATTAAGGTGTGCAAATATTACGTTTCCTTTGATTGAATTCTGGTACCCATTCCAGGACAGAATAATAATACTTCCTTCTTCTTTAGATCAAATCTGCCTTTAGCACTTTTTATATCCGTTTATCCATTTTTTCCCCTGAGTTTATTTTGCATTGTGGAGTGTGTTAGCCAGGTACCAACCTAAACGGGCTTAAGTACAAGAGAAGAAAAAAGTAGTGTATCTGCTGATGCAAATGGGAAGCCACGTTTGCTTGCTTCCAAGAGCTCAGATAATACCATGAGAGTCTGGTCTCTCTTTGCATCTCTCAGCTCAGTTGGACTCTGGTTTTGTTCTCAGAAGACGCTCTCTTTGTAGTGAGGAAGAGACCATCAATAAATAGCTCCGTGTTCACAACAGTCTTACAGCTTTGAATTCAGAACAAGAGATGAAAATCCCTCTTTATGTCTCCGGGATAAAGAAAGAGTCCAGAAGCCTTTGACTGATGGTGCTTGAATCCCCTGCCCTTTTCTGAACTCACCACCACTGGGTGCCAGAGGTTGCAGTGCCCTGATTGGCTAAGCCCGAGGCATATGCCAGGAGCAGGACACAGCGGGCTAGCTTTTGACTCCTAAACACATGGAATGGGTAAGGATTGACTCCCCCACAGAAGGGGATGCTGGGCAGACGAGAACATAGCCACTGTTGTGCTCAAAGGTCTCTGGCGTTATTCAAATTATTTATTAAATCTTCTAAAAATTTTCCACCACTGGTTGTTTAGGCCTTGTAAATACTAAATCTGACCATGAACATTGATGTTTTGGCTGCATATACCTAGGGGACTAAAAAAATGGCAAGCCCCTAAAGGAGAGTAACATATAAATGTGTGCGTGCATGCACACATGTCACACCACACACACACACACGTCACACCACACACACACACACACACACACACACCTCGCTATTTAATTCATTGTTGATGTAATTATGTCCAAATACTTCAACGGGGCATTCATGGCTCTTCCTAAGATGTTATAAAATATAACCCTGTAGAGTTTGGGTTCAGAGATTGAGTACTACTTTGTAGCTTTCAGAACTGGAACTTGGAACTTTTTTGAGCTTTGATCAGAAAGGAATAAGTCAATGAATAAGATCAAGGGACTTCTGACATGTCTGGGCATTTCTGGCACAAAGGTGTGGGTTAGAATATTAGAAGTCTATTTACACAGTAACTGAGGTCCCTCCTGGGGGAAACAAAAAACAAGACCAAAAAATACTGAAGTTGTATGCCCTGCTGGGTGAATGTGTGTGTGTGTGTGTGTGTGTGTGTGTGTGTGTGTGTGTGTGTGTGTGTGTGTGTGTGTGTGTTTACATACACATAGAGGCATATTTGGGAGAAGTCTTTGCAGGAATGAAGATCTTTTCAGGAGAGAATTCCTGCTAATAGAAGGACCTCAGCACCGCCAGCTGGAGTCACAACCAAGTTCCCTGTGTGGGGAACTTTCTAGAGTGTGGGGTTGTCCTTTGGATTTATCCTCCTGTTGTATCTCCCCTGGGTGAAATATGAATCTTTTAAAGAGCCGAGCAGCTGTAAGTAAAATGTACAAACCTCAGGTGCTCCAATGACATCACATGCACCTGTCTGGCAGAAAGTAAACTGAGGCAGAGAGAGCCGTTCTTTCTACTTCCCTAGAGACACTGTGCAGAGGATCCCAGAGCCTTGGCCGTGGAGCCCCCCGGAGCAGAGGTGGTCACAGGGAGGCCCTGTTGCTCCCAGAGGAGCAGCGGTGGTCGTGGGAGGGGCAGCCCCCACAGCGCCCTGGGAGCTGTGACGCGTTCAGGGGAGTAGCAGTGGTGTCCTCTATGGAGAGGTGGTGACCGCCAGAGGGAAACCATCTCCCCATCCCCCGTGGCCACCTTGTGCAGATAATTTAGCTCTGCCCTCCCTCCTTCAATCCGATTTCCCCTCCCCCAGTCCGATTTCCCCTCCCCCAACTCTTAAAGTTATCTTCAGTTATTTGACCATTATACTGAATATGATAATGTTATCTATCAAAAGACTCTGAAGTTAGGATTTACCCTCAATCCTAGGGTAGAAGTAGTGAAGAGTGTATTTTGAATGTGTATAAATGTTCATGTGTGTGAATAATTGCTTTCTTCACACACACACACACAAATGACTGAATGGATATACACAAAAATGTTAACTCTGGTCTGTAGATGTCTTGGGTTGGTGAGGTTATGAGAAATATTTCTTTTCATTTTTTTCTTTCCTTTTTTGTTTGTTCTTTATCAGAAAGCGTTTTTCTAAATTTGCATTTGCTGAATTTGCTGTAAATAATTTGTTTTGTCTTGATATTAAAAAATAAGACCCATTTAAAAGAAAATAAAGACACAAAAAAACTAACAGTGTTTAAGTTCTATTTTAGAATCTGACTCCTCAGTGGAGATGTTTCTAGCTTTTCCTCCTCCCATACCAGTCTTCAAATAATGAAGAACTTTCAACCCTCTGAACAGAGGCAATGCTACCGCCTCTACAGGCACGGACAGCCCTCACCAGATGCTGGCTGTCTGTTGAAATCGCCCAACCTGGGGCCTTAAATTAGTTGTGTAATGATTCCAGCTCTTTGAATTTAATTAAAATTTAATAACATTTGATTGAATGTCCAAGTGTATATACAAAGTGTAGTTAATGGCTCCATCAGGATTGCCTGGAATACATCAAAATATGAGCCCACCTTCCTCGTTTCATCAGCCTTGGTGCTCCCAGCTCCTGCACCACCCCACCCCCTCTACATGGTTCCTAACCCCTCTAGATCTAAGTCCCTATGCCCTGTCTATTGCCTGTCCTTTTCAGTAGGCTCATTCTCTTTGTTCTGTAGGGGTTATCATGTGCGGTATTCAAGGGAAGAGGATGGTTTTTGACCCACAGGGAAGTTGGCCGATGCCCTCTGAATTAGTCAGCTCAGGCGGCCGTAACAAAATTCCTTACAGTGGGTGGCTTACACAGCAGGAATTGATTTCTCACAGTTCTGGAGACTGGAAGTCTGATGTCAGGGTGTCGGATGGTTGAGTTCTGATGGAGGCCTAATTCCTGGCTTGCAGACAGCTAGCTACCTTCTCAGTGTATGCCTCACATGGTAAAGAGAGAAAGGGAGCTGTGATCTCTCTTCCTTTTGTCACAGGGACACTAACTCCATCTTGGGGTCCCACCCTTATGACTTTATCTAAAATTGATTACCTCTCATAGGTTCCATGTCCAAACACCATTACAGTGGTGGGTTAGGGCTTCAACATATGAATTTTAGGAACACATAAACAACATTCTCAATGCATTGGCTTTTAGTTTTCACAATTCAGTTTGTTGAATTTAAGATTATGTTATCTGGCTTTATCTAAACTGTCCCTCACAAAATAGAAAGCTGGCTCAGAGAGATTCTTGCTACAGAGAATCCCTCACACAAGGCAGGGCCTGGCAACCAATGAGACTGGGGTCATAAATACAGAGTAGAAACACATAAAATAGAGTCTAAGAAAACAGCAGAAAAGATCAATGAAACAAAGAGCTCATTCTTTGAAAAGATAAACAAAATTGATAAACCTTTAGCCAGACTCACCCAGAAAAAAGGAGGGCCCAAATTAATAAAATCAGAAATGGAAATGGAGAAGTTAAACTGACAGCACAGAAACACAAAGGATCATAAGCGATTACTACAAACAGTTATGCACCAATAAAATGGACAACCTAGAAGAAATAGACAAATTCCTAGAAATGTATGCTCTCCCAAGACTGAACCAGGGATAAATAGAAAATATGAACATAGGATCTTAGTATGGTGACAGATCATAATAAGACTTATTATGATTATTTTGAAATGTATAGAAATATCAAATTACTATGTTGTATAACTGGAACTAACCTAGTACTGTAGGTCAATTATACTTCAAAAATAAACTTATCAAAAAAGAGATTAGATTTGTGGTTACCAGAGGCAGGAGTAGTAGAGGATTTGGATGAAGGCAGTCAAAAGGAACACATCTCCAGTTATAAGATAAACAAGTATTAGGGATGTAATGCACAACATGATAAATATAATCGACACTGATATGTGTGTCATATATGGAAGTTGTTAAGAAACTAAATTCTAAGAGTTGTCAGCACAAGAAAACATTTTTTCTATTTTTAAAAATTTCGTATGCATATTGGATGATAGATGTTCACCGAAATTATTGTGACGATCATTTCATGATTTATGTAAATCAAATCGTTAGGTTGTGAACCTTAAACTTCTAAGTGCTATATGTCAGTTATAGTTCAATGAAACTGGAGGGAAAAAAAAATCCCTGAATTAAAGATATTCTGAAAAGTCTAAGCAAAAATAAGAAATCTACATCTCTCAGTTCTCCTCTTGATCTGAACCATTTTATAGCCACTTTCAGTGATGATTGAATGCCATTGATAAAGCCACCTACACAGATACACATTTCACTGGCATTAACGGTGAATTTTCCTTAAGTGTACTGTCACACAAGTTTTTGGTGTTCTCGTATTTCTGATATACAATGTTTTTCTCCAGTGTTGAAACATCAGTATTGGGTGGCCCAGTATAATCATTTTTATATTAAAAATATAAAATCTGAATTATTTCTATCTTAAGATATTCCTAGAGAGTTAAAAGCTGCATTAAAATTTCAAATCAAATGAAGATACAGCTGCTTAGGAAATGTTCTTCAATATCTTCAAAACCCTCAAGATGGGGAAGAAAGGCAAATTTTCTATTGAAAGAGTAATTCTGTTTCTAATTCGAAGACTAGTGAAAAATGACAGGACTGAAACTGATCCAGGCAACCTAATCGCCACTGGAATCTCAGGGTACATGTGGTGAAACTAGATCAAGAGCAATCAGTAATGCTGTTTGTAACACAGCAAGTATCGTTTACCATCACTTAAAAAATTACAGTTCTTGAAAATAATATGTTCTCAAGATAACAAAACAGCAGAGGGAATAAATGGTTGAAGAGGAAGGAGTCAAAGGGAAATATTTAGAGTTAGCTTATATCTCTATCTTCAGCATTTCTCAACTAGAATCATAAATTTTTTCCAGAAGCTGAAACAAATTTGTGCTAACAGTTATAACACTTCAGGATTACATTCTAAAAAACCAAATACATTCCATTCTCAGTGATCATTAGTTTATATTGTGTTGGTTTATAGTTAATATTTGGGTTATTTTTGAATAATGCTTTAATTTATCTGGAAATTTTTGTTTGAATGATGTACATTTTTTTGACTTCACAAAATTGCTTTAACTTGTTGCTTTTTAATATATTTATATTTTTGTATGTTTGCAGTATGGTGAATAGTTAGCTTTACTGACTTTTTATATTGTAAATTTGGAACACAGGAATAAAGAATATGCCTAAGTGAATGTCCACGCTTTTATAATATACAAAATGAGTGTCAAAATGCTTTATTGTTACTTTGATATATTTATACTTTGAGGAGTTTGTAATAAAAGTATGAAACCATCACAGTTAGGGAGATTTTAAAATACTGGGTATTTAAAAACTTTGTCTCATCCTTTGAAGTTTTCAAGTTTTTAAAGTTTTATAATGAAAGCAATATATTAATAGTAGTTTATTCAGAAAAGGTATAAATGGATTCATATATTAAAGATAAATGTCCAGTAAGTTTTTACCAATAGGGAGCACAGTACAAAAAGCTTAGGGGCTGTTTTCTGCACAAAATTACAGTGTATTTATGTTATCAGGGGATTTTTTTTAAAGAAAAGCTAGCATTCAACAAATAAGAACAATGAAAACTACCTGAAAATCTCAAAAAAAAAAAAATTTTGGGAAGACTTCTGGGGTTCCTAAATTTATCACAGTTCAAACTACGCTTTCTCCTGCTTAAAAATGATCCCTGCCCCTCTACTCTGGATACGCCTAGACAGATCCGAGGAAAGTCATTTGATTACTTCCATTTTCCATGGCATCTTGTAGCATATTCATCCAAGTCTTTACTGGAAGGGGTAAAATAAGAAAATATCCCTTGGCTTTTGTTCAGAAGATGTTTCAACTGTATGTGTCTGAATAGCCTTCCCTGAATATCTGGTCTCTGAGGTCATTTGGCTGAAGGCTTCCCTCTTGTCACAGGGCGCATGTAATGAAAGTGCCAGAGAGCAGTTAGAGCCATTCTAGACACTCATTTCTCTGTGTCGCCTTAAACAAAGAAACAGGGAGCGCCTGTATTCCTAAAGAATAGCGGATTATTATGGTGTTCTCCGCTCTGGGAAATACTCATTTGCAGATGGAAAAGGAGCTGATTGGTGGCATCAGGTACAAATGATTTAAAGCCTCAGGTGCCAAGAATTTATCACATACATGAAGTCCAGCCTCACTCTTACCCACTTTAAAGTTCGTAACTTCGAAGAGACACTGGGTCACTGCAGGAAGAGGGTTCTTTAACAACATGGGCAGTCCTGGATTTTGTGCTAAATTGCTAAATACTAGGAATAAGCCCTTGGGCAAAGATGGGGGTGGTGGTCTTGATTTGTCAGTTCTAAAGGTATACCTCTCTGTATATTGATTTACAAACATTGTCTCCATCCTTTCTGGGACAGTCTTCCCCAAATAGGACTCACACTTAGACCACATGTAAATCTGGGTAATGATTGCTTGAATGTTGTCAGAGAATTTGGCACAATGACTTGCAAAACCAGTGCGACTGCAGAGAAAACTGCTTTTATCCTCAGCATGGATCAAATCTAGACATGAGAAGGAACATGCCTTCCAAAAACGCTTTTCAAAAAACATGGCTGTGGAAAAATGCAATTGAAGGGAAATCTGACAAGTGATGGGAATATGTTAGGTAACTTCCTCAGCTTCTTAATCAAAAGCAGTTGTCATTTGATTGAAGTAGAAAACCAAGGATTTGGTTTGTTCCACTCTGTGAATCCTTTGAAGTTACAATCACCTGTACCTACAAATAAATTCCCAACAAAGACCATATGTTATTAGACGTCTTAATTCTGACTTCATTTTTTTATTTTTAGATTTGAGTCTTTTAAGAATGGTGAGAGGGAATAAAATGTTTAATGGAGACCAATGGGGGAAAAAAAAATAAAGAGAATGAAGAGACCAACAGCCAAAAAAAAAAAAAAAAAAAAAAAAAAAAAGAATGGTGAGAGGGGACAGGAGAGATTAATGGGAAAAAAAAATATAGGAAAGCAATTAACTAAGATACTTGGAAATAGGCAGTGTATTTGATTTATCAATGTTTTTATGATCCCAAGGTTAATGGTTTCTTAAAATTGTGGCTCATGATTCCAATGATGGTGGAATCTACACTCAAATAATATTCAATAACTTGAGTGTGGATGAAGCTCAAGTTCTCAGGAAATATATGTATATATGGAAATGTAATGTAATGTAGCTTTCTATCCAGAAGGTGAAATGGAAATGAAAACAGATAACTAGTGTTTAAAAAATATATGACAGTTTATTTGCCAATGCATTTTTTAGCCTTGTTTATCATGTCTTTTCATTCTGTATTTTTGATGCTTTGACATCTTAGAGCCTTGGTGACCCTGGAGGGACTGCCTCTCCCAGGGTCAGCTAATTCCTGCAGACAGCAAGTGACCGTGAATGTGCCATTTATATGCAAACCAGCCAATCCAGAGCGCTTTAATGAGCTCTTCCACTCCAGGCCCCTGTTCCCCTGCCTTATCCCAGGGTCTGTGCTTGTGCCAGTCAAAGAGGAACACCCCCCATACTCCAGAGACTGCTAAATTATTCAAACTAGCCTGTCCTAAACCTACTTACTCTGCCTCACCAATTACTTCCCGAAGAAACCCCAATAAAGGCTCTTGGCACAATGTTCCCCTTCCTTTCCCTCTTAAGCAAACTTAGCTCTTCCCCCCCATGGCATGGTGTACCCCCTCCTCTTGGGTCAATGAGTATAACAAGCTCTCTTTCCAGTGACAGTAATAAAACCCGTATTTTAAAATAAAGCCTGGTGATACAGATGTTTCCTATGTTATGGCAGACTAGATTTCCTCCAAATCAACCTCCAGGTACAAATCAAAAAAGGCTGAATGAAACATAAAAACATATTTTTAAATGCATAACTGAGTCACGGGACAGTAAGGAAAAACGAAATTGATGAAAAGCACAGTTCCAGGCGAGTAACCCAACTGATGGCTGGGATCACTCCAGAAGGTATGTATTCGTCTCCACTGCCTAGAGCTTCGGTTTCCATTGGCTTGACATAGGAGACAGAAGGCAAAGCTTAAATCTTGCATGAGGTGGGAAGTCACTCTCATAAAACAGGGACTCCTCCAAAATATTAACCTTAGTGGATGAACTAGGAAAGACAAAACCCCACGAACCAAGATAGTCTTGGCTTCGGGTTGGGGAAGGAAGATGGTTAATGATCTCTCTTGAGGATTCATAATATTAACCGTGACCTCAAATAAAGTTGAGGTTGGCATTTACAGTGTCTTTGTGTCCCCCCCAAAACCTCAAGCCAAGAAGTTTGTTTAAAATGGTCCTAGGTAGAGAGGAGGGTATAGTTCAGTGGTAGAGCACATTCTTAGCATGTACGATATCCTGGGTTCAACCCCCGGTACCTCTGTTAAAAAAAAAGTGTTGTTTTTTTTTTAAAATGGTTCTAGGTAGGTGCCTGGAAGAAGCAAATGGAAGTCATATCTAGAGAAACTCACCTTCCATCTTGGCCTCCAACATTTCCCACAGATAAAATTCCAAAGACTTAAACTCACATCATCACATATTCAAAAAAAAAAAGAAAGAAAGAAAGAGAGAGAAATACATGAGATAGAATCTGGCTCTGCTGTCCTAACCAGACGTCAGGAGAGCAGTGAGTACTCTAAAAGTAGGTTTCTAAGTGGAGTTTCAAAATAAAGAGCCTGTGCTTGATGACCCTTGGAGTCCCTTTGATTTCACAGGTCGGATACCTAAAATGCTCCTCAGTGTGGACCTTGCTGGCAATGCGTAGCCACGCGAGAAGTCAAGGTTTAGGTTGTCAGAAGGAGGGCTCAGAGTTGCTCACTCAGCCTTGACACTTTCTAGGCTCCTTGCCCACGTGGGCACAGGCATGGTATATGGTCATCCCACTCATGTCTGGGACAGTGTAAGTCACACTGTCTTCTGGATGAGGGTGAGGGTTTCCTTTCAGATTCCCTTGGAACATCAAAGCATGTCCCTTTATTGCTTGAAGCAATGTTGCGACTCCAAAGAACAACCAGGAGAGCCATGTATCTCAACGCTGTGTATGAAGTTCCCATGCAGCTGAAGAGTTGCTCAGATGTACAGAAAGGCCACAGGCCCTGATCCTCCCACCCCCTCCCCTCCCACTGGCTGGCTCATCGTGGCGGTTCTGCTATGATTGTCAGTTATTGAAACTGATTAAGCACCACGCTTCCACTTAACACCTCTGAACGTATGGAGAAGTTACTTCACCTTTCTTGATGGCCTCACTAACAAAGTAGGCATATTCATAGTACCTATTCCTTAGAATTGCTGTGAAAATTAAATAAGATAATCTCCGTGAAGTGCTCGGCACAGTACCTGGAGTGATGTTTTCCATAATTGGCAGTCAGTGTCACTACCTTCCCAACTGGGGAAGATAAAATTAAGAGTTTGGTTAAAAAACATCAGCCCCGAGGCATGATGAGAATGATCAGATCATCCACGGATACAGCTGAGATATCTGGGAGATCTAGAAACTTCTGCATGTCATTAGAACGCACTGAAGTTTCAAGCCACGTTTGAGAAAGGGAGTTTGGAGCTGAATCAGATTGCATCTTTCTTTGTTTGTTTATTCCATAGCAATTTCTTATTCCAAAAAGGATTTGAAATATCCCGAAGAGGATGTATATCATGCAGCAAGAGAAAAAATTGGGTGTGGAAAATAAATTTCAAGAGAAAAATAAAAGCAAGAAAATCAAAATATATAGTACATGACACAGAAGGAAATGTATACTGGAGTCTTAAACATCTGGTATCTGATGCATTTCAGTTGTACTTAAACCCAGAAAACTAAATCTGGAACAGAGAAAGAAGGGCATCAAAGCTTTTGAGTTTATTTCCCCAACCACTGAGATTATCCATGGCTTAAGGCAAAGCCTTCTATGCAAGAATAATCACTTGCTTCTTGAAAGGATGGCCAGATGTCACCTTCAAGCATCTCAGAGCCTCGAAAGGACTGGTACAATGTCTTTTTCAGCCTGAAGCTCCCCACAGTGTAGCTAGAGGGTCAGGGTGTTGGGTCCTGCTCAGTAGTGGGCATTTATTATGTTTTTGTGACTTTTCCATGCTCTTTGAACACTCACCCTCTCTGTGGAAATTCCTGCCTCTCCAAAGTAGAAAATCGCCTGTCTTCCCTCTCTCATGGCTTATCTGACACGGGACCAACAAGTCAGACAGACTCATGGCGAGGCTTTGGATCAGAAACATCAATGGTGAGGAGGCAGAGGCCAAGCAGAATCCATTGTATCTCTGGCACAAGTTGGGGCTGAGGCTGCAAAGCCTGCTGCCTGGCCCAGAGGTGGCGTTGGCGCTGCTGGGAGACGCAGGTGCGCTGGGTCAGTGAGATGGCGACTCCAGCGCAGTGGTTGCGCTTCCCGGTCAGACCGGCTCTGCTGTGCAGCTTGTAAGCTGCTTCTGAAAGATTGTCTCCAAGTCTAGACCTCTAGCCCTGTCAGTGGTCCTGCGAGCCACCCTGTAAACACCCTGTGAGTAAACAGCCTTTCTGCCCGGGTCGGCTTCTGTTGCTTCAAACCGAGAATATTGGCTGATAGCCAGACTTCTTCTCCACTTGTCTCATGTCATGTTCAGACAAGTGGATATTTTGTCTATAAAAGCCATAGCTTAGTCCACCTGCTTTGTTAGATTTCTGGAGAATACGATTGTGGGAAAATGTTCTTTTATTTTCTTTTTCCGTACTGTTTTTACCTATGTGTAATTTGAATTTGCTTTAAGGAGAATGAATGGCTTTATTAATTTAAAAAAAACTTAAAATGTTAAAAATTCAAGTTGTAGGCAGGATGATTTAGTGTATTGGGCCATCAGGCTACCTACTGAGAGACTGAATATAAAAATGGACAGTGGTCAGGCTCCATATAGAACTCTGACCCGCATTCCGCAGCAATCAGCACTGCCTGTAACAACCAGTCCTGGCAGCTGAACAATAACTCCTCTAGCAGTCAGCCCCAAGAGATCAGGACTAGGTCAGTGACTGACAGCTTCCCCAATTTTTGTCCATTTCCAATGTGGGACCAACCAGAGGAAGCCAAATATGCTCCCCCAACCATTATGTAGCCTGTCTCCAGCTTTCCCGTGCCAACAGGGCCAGTCAAGGCATGCCTTAAGCTTTCTCTCTCTCTCTTTTTTTTTTTTCCCCTATAAAGTTTCCCCACTCCTCTGCCTGTCTGAGTCTCCCAAACACGAGTGATGGTGGCTGGCTACCTTGGTACAGCAAGTTCTGAATAGCAGACTTTGCTTATTCTGATTTGGGTGGTCTTCACTTACTTCCACAGCGCCAAGACTTATTCTGGCCAGGGCGTGTTGCTGTAGGTAGTGGGTCAACCAGAACTCTGAGCTGCCTTCTTCACTGCCTCCGCTTCTGTTCCTGACACTCTTCTGACTGAGCCCCAGTCCTTAGTAGGGTGCCTTGTGCCCTGAACCACTTAGTGGGAAATGATGGATGTAGTAGACACTCAGGGAGAATCAGTTTTGGCCCTAACCCGTATTCTTTTCCTTGTGTGGTTTCCATAGTACCTAAATCTGATTCTAAAGGGAAAAAAAAAATTGTTATGGTTTAAGATCATAGAGATAAATGTTAAACAGATTGTAAAGCAGAATAGCACAAAAAATACTTGCAACTACTTCTATTAGTTTAAGGCTGTGTTTAATGGAGCTTTGTAATGCATGCAGCAATGTTTCAGTTTTCAAAATGAATTTATAAAAAGGAGGCTTTTATAATAGCCATTCTCAAATTATTTTGCTCCTCAAATGTACATAGGTTCCCATAAGGTATTAAATGAACAGTGTATAGTTAATTTTCTAGAGTTACATTTGTTCTCTAGTTATTTGGGCTTTATTAGCTATATTATGAAGAATTTGCTAAAATAATTCCATTGTTTTTACCTTGAATTGTTGGAGTCAGCAGTTTGACGGGACCACCTACCTCTACCAAATTAATTTTTCAGACTTTCTGCAGTCTCACGTACCCTTTTCACTTCACTCTTTATCTGTCTTCTACACGGTCATAGGGAAAAGGTGTCATCTGATCATCAAAGCATGGAGGGGGATGTCGAGTAAAACAAGAAGTCTAATTTCCCTTAAACTTGCTTTGGGTTGGATTTTCTTTCACTGCTTAAAAAGTTATCTCATTGCTAAATTCCAACAATTCTAAAGCACTTGCTTTTTTCCCTTTTGAACCCATCTGAAATACATGTATGTTTCACCATCAGTAGTGGGTCGTAGTTTGACTGTTTTCTG
This sequence comes from Camelus dromedarius, assembly GCF_036321535.1. Classification (NCBI taxonomy): domain Eukaryota; kingdom Metazoa; phylum Chordata; class Mammalia; order Artiodactyla; family Camelidae; genus Camelus; species Camelus dromedarius. The sequence continues at coordinate 101,038,616 of NC_087438.1, read as the reverse complement.
TTGGCTGATGATACACTAAACAGTGGCGTATGTTATCACTGATAGATCTTAAATCCAGCGAGATAAGGTGGCTGATGTTTATTAAGTGTGCATTATTCTCTGAGAGTTCTGTACCACGGCAGGTCCTGTAGAAACGCGGCCCCTGACTGAGGGCACCAGCTGCCACACATGGCGCCTGGAGCTCCCGGGCTCCCTGTGAGGAGGGGGCAGGTGGCTCACCAGGGCAGAAACTCTGTCCTTTTGTTTATCCTTTCTTTCCAAACAAATGGGACTTCTCTACAAGCTTTCCTTGGAAGAGAGGCTGTGTCCCTACACAAAACAATGCAGCACTGTGAAAATTACTAACCAGGGAGATTGACTGCCCACAGCTGAGCGAAAATAGGGGCTCCCTCCTTGGGTTCCGGCTGTGGGGTGTGGCCAGAACCAGGCACTGTTCCTCTGGAGCAGGGGGTTTCATTGAGGTACTAATTCATGTGTAATTGTGTGTAATTTCCCAGCTCTCCCTCCATTGCTAGCCAAGTTTGTGTTCTCTTTACGCAGGAGGCAGGGCCAGAAGCAAGAAGGGCTCTTCCTGTTTCTTGTAAATGGCTCAACTCCTTAAAAATCATGTCCACCCTCCCCGCTTCCACACCAGGGAGAGGTTTCGCTCCGAGTTCAGCACTGTGGCCCCTTCTGTGCAGGTGGCCTCAGGAGTTGGCTTCTGAAAATACACAGGAAGGTGGGCCCCAGGCGCAGGACTCATGCCATGTAGGAATCTTGACAAAGACTCTCTCCTTGACTGAACTTCAGTCAAGCTCCTCTGAGCCCTTTGCTCAACTAGGCCCAGACTTGAGCTACTGTCTCTGTTGTTACAGAGGCCAGTTTTAGCAAGAATCCTGCTGAGTCAGTTTAGCCAGAATCTCCCACTTTTAAGATCTGATCACCTTCAACATTCGACCCAATTCATCATCCCCCTGTCATCTTTGCAGTATCTCAGCACCTCGGCCAGCCCTCAGTGAGAATCCAGTTAGGTCAGTTTGGCAAGACTGACGCTTCTGTCTTAGTAACGTTCCATCCACCACCCCCCTCCCTGACTCAGCTGCTTGGCTATAAATCTCCAGTTTTCTTTGTCATATTTGGAGTTGAGCCCAGGCTCTCTCCCCTACTGTGAAACCTGTGACAACAGTCCTGAATGAAGCCTGCCTTACCATTCTAACAAGCATCGGAATACTTTATTTCTCTGACAGTCTATAACCCGAGAGTGCCAAGACTGAGCAGAGTCAGCAGACCTGCAGAGACAGTGAATGCCTTCTCAGCCCCCTGGGTGGGCAGGTGTCTGGAGGAGTCTTTGATGCTTTGACAGGTGTTGGACAGTGAAAGGAGATGAGGGAGATGTCTAGAGATAGCTGTACTTGAATTTCATACCAGTCTGCTAGGTAGACACATGGAGAAAATGTAAGTTGATCTAACACTTGCTTGCTTGCACAGCAAAATTTGAGCTTGCAAATTTGTATCATGACACTTTGTATCCCATTCAACATCACAGCATCTGAAAGGTGATTATTATACCTGTTTTACCATAGAGGTCTTAGAGGCTCAGAAAGAGAAGAGATTTGCCCAGCTTTTCATAGTGAGGCAATCAATGCCTAACATACGTGTGCTAAAAGGCAGAGCAAGGATACCCTATTTCCTGGCATAATGATTTAATTCCCCACTTGACAATTACTTTCTTGTCTAGTCATTCTTTAAAGGTATGCTTTCTGGTTGCTTTACTTTTAAGGGTTTTGAGTCATTCAGGAAAGGAAGCCAGATTTGGAGGAAATATTCTTAATTATGCTCCAAATATCTGGATACAAAGTAAACAAACAAACATACAAAAATAAGGAAGCATTCAGCTTCATCTGGAGGATTAAGAGCCCTGTAGGCACAGTCAACATGGGAGAAGGATGAAAGCCATTGATTTAAATTGTGGTGTAATGTCTTGCTCTGTGTTTGTGCTTTTTCTTTTCAAGTGAAATCTAAGATGGAACCTCAATATGTAAAGTGAACAAAAATCGTTGGGCTTCTCAGGCAACTTAAATTTTGACAGAGGCTGAAAAGACATCATTGTTTATGCTATCTATAAATCATCTTCCTTGAGCTCTGAGGGGCATCCTAAGCAAATCTGAAAACAATTTTGGGGAGGAGGACCCCAAAGGGGACAGTAGGATAATGGTAATTAGCACGAACTCTGCAGTGGGAGGGGCTCGGTCCAAGTTCTGTTTCTTGTCTTCAGAGATAAATTAGATAACCCATTAAATGTACATAGCAAAGTGCTAACAGATGGCAACCCCTAAGTTTTTCCACTGTTTATGAAGGCTGAACACAGACTCATGAGTCAAAATTAGCCTCTTCCATTTAGTAGCTGCGTAACATAGGACACGTCGTTTAACCTCTGAGTATCAGCTTTATCTTCTGGAAAACAAGAATCATAACAATGTATCTCGTGGGTTGATGTGAGGATTAAATGAGATGGTGAGTATAAGCTCTTAGCCCAAGATCTCCGCAGTAAGCACCCAATAAATTGTTGCCATTTTAGTAAGTACTATTCTATAACCACTGCCATTACTGTTAGCAGATAGAGAGATCATCAAATTGGAAAGCCCACCAAAGGTGTGGGTCCTTGTCTGCCAGCTGTGAAAGAACTCGCAGCAGAGGCAGAGGGACAAAGTGAAAAACTGCTTTATTGCTCAAGGGGAGGGAAAAGGCAAGAAGGTGCTTGAGCAGGGAAAAGGAAAGAGAAGCACTCTAGCAGGGAGCTGTCAGCCGAGATGGCCAGTGGAGACAGCTCCCACCCCAGATCGGGCCATGTTTGGACTTCTATTGGATGCTTCTACCGTCATGTCTTCCTTCCAGATGTGCTGGAGCCAATCACCTTGTCTTCTGTCCATGTATGGGCTTTTCCAGTTGTTGTCATGGCAACCGTCAACTGTCATGACGCTGGTGGGTGTGTCATTGTGCATGCTAATACATTACAGCGAATGTATAATGAGGCTCAAGGTCCACTGAAAGTCAAACCCTATGCCATTTTGGGCTTAATTGGTTCTAATCTGTTCTTGTTTCTTCTCTTTGTAGCTGCCTCTTGAGACTTAGATAAGAATAATTGGTTTCTATTCCAGGGAGGGGCAAGGGTATGATCCTGGGGGCAACAGCCTTGGTAACAAAAAGGAAAGTTGCTTTTAATCAGAGTGCCTGCAATCCGGTGGACCCAGCATCTCCCAGAAAAACCATCTCTGAAGATTCTGTTCAGCCATGAAAGTTTTAAAGGGAAATGGGGGAGTAATCTCAATTAATTATTGAGGTAGGCGTTCAGAACCATTGCCATCCCCCAGTGCCTACAGGCTTGTCCTAATCAGCTGCTTGAGCTTGCTCTTCTATGACTCAGGGATGCAGGTGAGACTTCAGCTTTTCTATAAACAGGAGTCAGGGATTGGAGGGGTCCTGCAGCGTCCTGCAGTGTCCTGCTCGATATCATTACTTGCACCCACAAGTCTACAAGTACTTTGAATTCACCTCAGGCAGCCACCATTGTCTCCTCTTCATCCCCTGCCTCCTCTTTCTCTTTCTCCTTCTGCCTTTTTCCCTCCTCCTCCTTCCAACATGATTTGAATTGAGCATTAGCATAAACATGAAAAGTGAGTTCCCAATCTTTGCCTAAATTCACTTAGAGGAAAAACTCAGCTATGGAGTCGAATGACTCATTATTATTCACAGCTCTATAAAAACTGGGAGGTAAATATTGGCCTTCTGGATGCAAAGCATTACATTTCCTCTAAAATTTGTGTGAAGTGGTTTCCCACTAAGAATATAAAACAGATGATTTTGTTTTGAGAGCAGTTATTATTATGCAGATTAGAGACTAAACACTCAGATATCTTATTTGCTAATTTGCCATTCATGAGAAAATTAGACATTCTAAAAAGTTCTCATTTTTAGAGCAAAGAATCTTCTAAATTCTCACTCAAAAGGAGGTCTACCATTGTCAGAAAGATATTTAAATGCACGCTGATATTTCTCAGAATCTTCAGTCTAGATGAAAAGTGTAATTCAGTCTGCAGTCCTGCTGCTTTATGACAAAGCACTATGATTTCTTTCTGGTTTCTTTTTTTTATACATGTATGCAGACAATTGCAGGGAAAGGAGTAATTAATTTGTAAGACAGATGAATTGAAAGCTCAACATTCTAAAGAGGTATTTCAGTGCCTCAGAGTAATCATAGCATTGTGTTTCCTTCTCTTTCTTAATGGATCCTAACTTCCTGTGGCCTTTGTTGCTAGGTAACTAGTCTCTACTGAATTGAAAGCCACCTTTCTGTTACTGTTGTTGACTCTGCGGAGTCTGAAATGAACCAGGCAGATCTTGAATCTTTCAGGATTAACTATCAGTGATGTGCCTATGGATGATGTGAAAAGCTCTGAGTTCAACGTTATCTGTGGAGCCACTGGTTAAAACCCCAGGGGTGATCCACTTCCCTTATAACCCCCCTTTGGAAAATTCCATTAGCTTATCCTATATGAAGTTGATTCTCCCAGAAGTAGAGAGAAAAAAAGAACCAAACTGTGGTCCATTTCCCCTCATTTCTGTATTTCATTAAGATCCAGGCCACCTTAGGAACACTGACAGATGTTTAAAGAGGTAGAGCTTCAAAGGAATGATGCATTCCTGGGCAAGTTGCATCCTTTCAGTGGAGTCATTTTTGTTTTCACAGTTCAAATTCAGAATCTGAATGCACACTGGAGGCTTTTAAGCTTCCTCAGTGGTGTTGAAAGTGCAGACAACTACCAAAATGCATTTGCAAGAACCACAACTGTGTTTTAGAAGGTGTCTTGATCAGTGGAGGAATATAGTGAATACAACTTGTTTCCTCCCCCAACCCAACTCAGAAATAGAATCTCTTCCACATCATTTTAATTCTGATACAATTTGAAGAGTGCACTTTCAGAGGCGGAAGTCATGCTCATAAGTTCCAAATCATCTGAAGGTAGAAGTAAAGGTTCAAGGCAGGGCATTAAAGCAGCCCTGAGATCTAACCAAAAATGGACCATCAGCCGGTGGTGGGATGGGGAAGGAAGCTCCTAGAAGAGCTTGAAGCCTTGCTGATTCTTTCCTTTGAGGCTTTTCTGCTTTTTCTTCCCCATTCAGTTATGTTCCCTTTTGTTAGTGTGTGTGTGTGTGTGTCTCCACTGTTTCAAGCTTGAATTGAGCGAATGTCAGCGTTCCAGAGCTCACATCTTTTCGGCCTAGAGCGTAAAAAATGAGGATTTTCAACTCTTTGCCTCAATTTACTTAGACAGAAAACCCCTCCCACCCCGCCTTGATCTCTTTGTTGCCTTAAGCATAGAGATGGCATCCACCAACAAATTACCATTGGTTCCTCATAGGTGACTCTGCTTATGTCTAAATTATGCCCCAAATTATGCATGTCTGTTGTTGTTAGATGAAATCAGTCAGATCAGTTGAAAAGAAAACCAAATATAGACACAGACAAATAGCTGATTATGGAGCAAGCCATTTTAATACGATTGCATCAGCAGGTTTTCAATCCTGCTGTCACTGGGAAGCCTCCTCAGTTTAGGTAGCTGGAAACAGAAAAAGAACATGTCATCTTCAGCTGTAACCATGAGGAGAAGTGCTGGCAGCTGGGTGCAGCTGGTCTAGAGAAAGCGGTAGGGGGGCTGAGGGGACCTCCAGCCCGTCTAAAGGGACGTGGTGACAGCGTGTACCTTCTATTCTGGCTTCTTCCATAGGTGCTAGTGCAAACTCATTTCTAGCATTCAGAACAGCCCTTGTTACCAGCCATCAGCTCAGAATTCCTACAGCTCATGAATCAAGAGCCTTGATGACTTTTCTTTCTCCCAGCCCCCTCCCAGGGGACTGGGCAGAGTCCCCTTTTACATCCCCAAACACCAAAGCTCTGATGCTGCTGCCTTTCCTTGGCAGTGGAGTCATTTTCTCATCCCCCTGAGACACCCCCTCTTTTGAGTTCTGTCCCCAGTGACTCAAAGGCAAGTTACTCTCCTAAAGGCAATTTGCTAAGTGCTTCCAAGGAAACTTTCAGAGATACATCTTTTGGATACAAAAACAGAACACTGGTAGGGCATCAGTCCTTACTAAATAAGGATAAAACCATGCTTCCTTTTCACAAGTTATATTTGCCTCTTCGTGGTGGGATAGTCACAATAGGGCAGTGTTTGTTAGTGCCCTAAGAACTTGGGCTTTGGAAGCAAGCCATTTGGGTTCAAACTATACCCTACTGGGGATCATGGGTAATTACTTTACCTCTCTCAGCCTCAATTTCCTCACTCATACAAATAGCAGATACAGCAACAGTCACCCTATAGAGATCATGGTGAGAATTCCGAGATAATGCACGTTCTTAGCAGAGAACCTGGCATAGGATAAACTGTACAGTAAGTCGTTTCTATTATTATTATCATCATCATTATGTCTCGCAGTCGCATCCTGTGAACACCTTCCATGTATGCACTAAGCATTGTGGGATCCTGGCGAGGGAATTTGAATAAGACGCATATCCTACTCTCAAGGAACTCTCAGTTCAGTGAGTAAAACAGAAATGTGAAGAATAAGTTGCAGTACAAGCTAGTGTATTAACAGAGGAAGAAACAGACCATCATGAGAAGCTTGAGGAAGTCTGGAGACAGATGTTCAGGAAGTTTTCACAATGGAGGGACACGGGATCTGGCTACTGAAGGAGTAATAAGGGAAGGTGGTAAAAAGTTTTCAGGCACTGGAGCATCTGTCTTGCTGTGTTTGGGCAACTTGGGTCAAAGGCATTCTTCATTTATGCATCTCATTTCCTTTTGATTCTTTCTCAGGTTTCATCTCTGCCTGCATTACTCATCTGTTTTTGCATGTTATCTACTTTTCCCGTTAGAGCCCTTAACATATTAATCATAGCCGTTGTAAGTAATCCCAGCATATGTGTCATACTTGAGTATGGTTCTGATGATTTTTTTTTTTCGTACTGTAGTTTTCTTTTTAATGCCTTTCAGTATGCCTTGTAATTTTTGTTGAAAGCCAGGTATGTTGTATTGGGTAGTAGAAACTTTAGTTGGGAATTTATATTAACCAGACTAGGAGCCGGGCTGTGTTTAATGCTTGCTGTCTGTATAGGTGCCAGAGGCTTCGGATTCCTTCAGTGCCCTTGTTTTTGTCTCTCCTCTTGGTTCTGGGCTCCCCAAGGTATACTCCTCAGGGAACATCTGTATCTTGCAGCTCTATTATTGTCCCAGAGCCCTGTTATTGTCATGACAAGGTGTGGGAGGGGGAGAACATTCTACAATCTTATAATTTATAGTCTTTTAATAGGCTTATCTCTCCACACTATGGCATTCACAGGGGTTTCTCCAGAGCAGTAGCTTTTTTTTTTTTTTTTTTTTTTTTGCATCCTGGCCCTACATACTTTCCTGGTTGTGGCCTTCCCTGTCTGCTGTTGTGAATCCCTGACCCCAGTTGACTAGGGTTTTCCCTTATCCCCACCCATTAAGTGAGATAGAAAGGCTAGAAGATGCTGTAATGGGAGGAACACCCTTCCCCCAGCTGAGATAATGCTAGCAAAGTCTTCTCCTTGGAAAGGAGGCCTTTGTTAAGGATAAGGCTTTGAGATAATTTCACCATGGTTACTCTTCCCCTCCCCCTGTCAAAGCCAGGAGAGGATGTTTCTTGGATCTTCACTATGAGAACCTGGTGTAGTTCCTGAAGGTAAAAGTCATGAAAGTTTGAGGACCCTCTAGGACTACAGCCCCCCTTGATATTGTTTCTTTCTCTCATCTTAGTACATACTCAGTCTTCATCAGTCCATCAAAATCACCATTAAGTGTTCCTAACAATTTGCGGTTCTAGTGGTTTCTGCTCCAGGTAAGTGATTCTGGCAGTAGCTCTCTCTATGTGTCTGTTTCTCTGTATTTCAGAGTGACATTTTGTCCTTCAACCTCAGTTCTCTGACATTTCCAGGAAAATTATCGGTCTTTAGATTGCCCAGATTTTGCTGTTGTTGTTGTTGTAAGAACAAAAGTGATAACTTATACACTTTTCACACAGTGAAGCTGAACTCAGAAGTCCAAGTTGGGAATCAAAATAAGTTTGTGTGTCAGAGTTCTTTGGGAAAGATCCAATGAGACAGTGCATATGAAGTGTTTGGCATAGTATCAAGCACAGTGTAAATGTTTAGTAAATTTTATTATCATATCAGGGAAGATTTATAATTTTATTCCTATTAACATACAATAAAAACTAAATATTTTGCTACAATGTATTTCTCCAAGCTTAAAATAAAAGAGACTATTTTAACCAGACTACATGAATCCAGCCAAGTTGTACAAGTTTAAAACTGAACACCATCCAAATTCTAGATTATACCCCCAGTTCCAAAAATACACAATAATTCGGTCTTGTCACGCTACACTTATCAAAGCACACTTGCCATTGGAAATAAACATCTCCTTTTCTATGATCCAATGATTTTTTAATGTAAATTTTAGATACCAGGTGCTATGTAATATAAAGTTGATTTTCTTTTTGTGCTTTCTCTGGAACTGTTCAAAGCATAATGAGAGAGACAGCCAGCTAAATACCTAATTATAATACTGTACAATGAAAGTGTGATAAAGATATAGAAGGAATGTTATAGAGTTATCAAGGCAAACCTCTGCATTCAGTCTAACTGCATTCAAATCCCAGTTCTGTGATTTAACCTTGCAATGAGATTTTGGACAAATTATTTAACCTCTGTCTGCCTCAGTTCACGCGTATATAAAATGGAACCAATGAAACATTTAGGTTTCAATGCCCGTAGGATGCTAAGCGTAGAGCCTGGAGCAAAGTAAGTACTTGGCAAATATAGCTCCAACAATTAGCTGTAAGCAGAATGCTGTGAGGAAGAGTAACTTAAGCTTGATGGCCAGGAACAGAGTTTTGTTTCTCAAGTTCTCCCAAATGCCAGCCACATAGTAAGTTCTCAGTACATCAGTCAAGTCAGCGAATGATTGAATGAATGAACAAGTCATTAATTTGTAGGGCATTATGGAAGGTGTCCCAGGACAGCATTTGAAGCTGGTTTGTAGCATGAGGGGGGACTCACCAAGTGAAGAAAGGAAAAACAATTGTGGGGGAAGATACCTATCATGAGAGGAAACTGGGAATTATCCAGTATGGCTACAGCTTTGGGTGCAGAGAGCGATATTATTAGGAAACGTGGAGATTCCAGAAAAAACCTTTCTTAGAAGTGTTGCTTTAAATGTAAGAAATAAGCCTTTGAGTCAGTAGCCCCACTTCCTTCTACAGGTTAGGTACCATTCCTGTGCTGTCCCATGACAACACTGTACTTTCCACACCTTTGACACTTAGGGTACTTAGTTACCTTCTCTTAAAACTGCCCTGCCCCTTCTCCACCCCAGAGAAGAGAGAATCAAACTAAATTAAAGGAACCAGGTAATGGAATCAGCAATTTAGGACCGTATTTTGGTTTTGATAACACAGATTTTTAGGAAATAGAGAATTTAGAAAAATTATATGGTCACTTAATTCTACTTCTCTGATTTTGCTATCTCAAATTCTACTTCTGTAATTCTTCTCTCAAGTACCCCTAGGGAGCTGCTAAAATTCAGATTCCCAGTCCTGACCAGACTTATTAAATCAGGATTTCTGGGTGTGAGGACTAAGAATCTACATTTTATTTTATTTTATTTTTTTTAACATTTTTTATTGATTTATAATCATTTTACAATGTTGTGTCAAATTCCAGTGTTCAGCACAATTTTTCAGTTATTCATGGACATATACACACTCATTGTCACATTTTTTTCTCTGTGAGTTATCATAACATTTTGTGTATATTTCCCTGTGCTATACAGTGTAGTCTATTCTACAATTTTGAAATCCCAGTCTATCCCTTCCCACCCTCCACCCCCCTGGTAACCACAAGTCTGTATTCTCTGTCTGTGAGTCTATTTCTGTCCTTTATTTACGCTTTGTTTTTGTTTGTTTTTTGTTTTTGTTTTTTCAGATTCCACATATGAGCGATCTCATATGGTATTTTTCTTTCTCTTTCTGGCTTCCTTCACTTAGAATGACATTCTCCAGGAGCATCCATGTTGCTGCAAATGGCATTATGTTGTCGGTTTTTATGGCTGAGTAGTATTCCATTGTATAAATATACCACCTCTTCTTTATCCAGTCACCTGTTGATGGACATTTAGGCTGTTTCCATGTTTTGGCTATTGTAAATAGTGCTGCTATGGACATTGGGGTGCAGGTGTCATCCTGAAGTAGATTTCCTTCTGGATACAAGCCCAGGAGTGGGATTCCTGGGTCATATGGTAAGTCTATTCCTAGTCTTTTGAGGAATCTCCACACTGTTTTCCATAGTGGCTGCACCAAACTGCATTCCCACCAGCAGTGTAGGAGGGTTCCCCTTTCTCCACAGCCTCTCCAGCATTTGTCATTTGTGGATTTTTGAATGACGGCCATTCTGACTGGTGTGAGGTGATACCTCATTGTAGTTTTGATTTGCATTTCTCTGATAATTAGTGATATTGAGCATTTTTTCATGTGCTTTTTGATCATTTGTATGTCTTCCTTGGAGAATTGCTTGTTTAGGTCTTCTGCCCATTTTTGGATTGGGTTGTTTATTTTTTTCTTATTGAGTCATATGAGCTGCTTATATATTCTGGAGATCAAGCCTTTGTCGGTTTCACTTGCAAAAATTTTCTCCCATTCTGTAGGTTTTCTTCTGGTTTTATTTCTGGTTTCCTTTGCTGTGCAGAAGCCTGTAAGTTTCATTAGGTCCCATTTGTTTATTCTTGCTTTTATTTCTTCTAGGAGAAAATTTTTGAAATGTATGTCAGATAATGTTTTGCCTATATTTTCCTCTAGGAGGTTTATTGTATCTTGTCTTATGTTTAAGTCTTTAATCCATTTTGAGTTGATTTTTGTATATGGTGTAAGGGAGTGTTCTAGCTTCATTGTTTTACATGCTGCTGTCCAGTTTTCCCAACACCGTTTGCTGAAGAGACTGTCTTTATTCCAATGTATATTCTTGCCTCCTTTGTCAAAGATGAGTTGACCAAAAGTTTGTGGGTTCATTTCTGGGCTCTCTATTCTGTTCCATTGGTCTCTATGTCTGTTTTGGTACCAATACCATGCTGTCTTGATGACTGTAGCTCTATAGTATTGTCTGAAGTCTGGGAGAGTTATTCCTCCAGCCTCTTTCTTTCTCTTCAGTAATGCTTTGGCAATTCTAGGTCTTTGATGGTTCCATATGAATTTTATTATGATTTTTTTCTAGTTCTGTGAAATATGTCCTGGGTAATTGGATAGGGATTGCATTAAATCTGTAGATTGCCTTGGGCAGTGTGACCATTTTAACAATATTGATTCTTCCAATCCAAGAGCATGGAATATCTTTCCATTTTTTAAAGTCTTCTTTAATTTCCTTCATCAATGGTTTATAGTTTTCTGTGTATAATTCTTTCACCTCCTTGGTTAGATTTATTCCCAGATATTTTATTACTTTGGGTGCTATTTTAAAGGGGATTGTTTCTTTACTTTCTTCTTCTGTTGATTTATCGTTAGTGTAAAGAAATGCAACTGATTTTTGAACGTTAATTTTGTAAGCTGCTACCTTGCTGAATTCTTCAATCAGCTCTAGTAGCTTTTGTGTGGACCTTTTAGGGTTTTCTATATATAGTAGAATGTCATCAGCATATAATGACACTTTTACCTCTTCTTTTCCAATTTGGATCCCTTTTATTTCTTTCTCTTGCCTGACTGCTGTGGCTAGGACTTCCAGGACTATGTTGAATAGGAGTGGTGATAGTGGGCATCCTTGTCTTGTCCCAGATTTTAGTGGGAAGCTTTTGAGTTTTCCACCGTTGAGTACTATGCTGGCTGTAGGTTTGTCATATATAGCTTTTATTATGTTGAGATATGTTCCCTCTATACCCACTTTGGCGAGAGTTTTTATCATAAATGGGTGTTGAATTTTATCAAGTGCTTTTTCTGCATCGATTGAGATGATCATGTGGTTTTTGTCCTTTCTCTTGTTGATGTGATGTATTACACTGATTGATTTGCATATGTTGAACCAGCCTTGTGTCCCTGGGATGAACCCCACTTGGTCATGATGTATAATCTTTTTTATGTGTTGTTGGATTCTATTTGCTAAAATTTTGGTGAGGATTTTGGCGTCTATGTTCATCAGTGATATTGGCCTATAATTCTCTTTTTTTGTAGTGTCTTTGCCTGGTTTTGGTATGAGGGTGATGGTGGCTTCATAGAATGAGTTTGGGAGTATTCCCTCCTTTTCAATCGTCTGGAAGAGTTTGAGAAGGACTGGTATGAGTTCTTCTTTGTATGTTTGGTAGAATTCCCCGGTGAAGCCGTCCGGTCCTGGACTTTTATTTGTAGGGAGGTTTTTAATTGCTATTTCTATTTCCTTTCTAGTGATCGGATTGTTCAAGTGTTCAGATTCTTCTTGATTCAGTTTTGGTGAACAGTATGTTTCCAGAATCTTGTCCATCTCCTCTAGGTTATCCAGTTTGGTTCCATATAGTTTTTCATAATATTCTCGTATGATATTCTGTATTTCTATTTTGTTTGTTGTAATTTCTCCATTTTCCTTTCTTATTTTGCTAATTTGTGCTCTCTCTTTTTTCTTCTTTGTGAGTTTGGCCAGAGGTTTGTCGATTTTATTTACTTTTTCAAAAAACCAGCTTTTGGTTTGGTTGATGTTTTCTATGGTCTTGTTAATCTCTATTGTATTTAATTCCTCTCTGATCTTTATTATTTCCTTCCTTCTGCTGCTTTTTGGGGCTTTTTGTTCTTCTTTTTCTAATTCATTCAGGTGGTGGGTTAAATTGTTTATTTGAGATTGTTCTTCTTTATTGAGGAAGGCCTGTATCGCTATAAACTTCCCTCTTAGCACTGCCTTTGCTGTGTCCCATAGGTTTTGAGTGGTTGTGCTTTCATTATCATTTGTCTCAAGGTATTTTTTAATTTCAGCTTTGATTTCCTCATTGATCCATTGTTTTTTCAATAACATATTGAAATTGTTTAATCTCCATGCTTTCCTTTTTTTCTCCTTTGTGTCTTTGTTGTTGATTTCCAGTTTCATGGCATTGTGGTCAGTAAAGATGCTTGAGATAATTTCTATCTTCTTAAAATTGTTGAGGTTTCTTTTGTGCCCAAGTACATGATCGATCCTGGAAAATGTTCCATGTGCACTTGAAAAGAATGTATATCCTATTTTTGGGGGGTGTAATGCTCTGAAAATATCCACCAAATCTAGTTTTTCTATTGTAGTATTTAATTTCTCTGTGGCCTTGTTTATTTTCTGTCTGGAAGATCTGTCTAGTGATGTTAATGCAGTGTTAAAATCTCCAACTATGATTGTATTCCCATCAATATCCCCCTTTATCTCTGTTAGTAATTCTTGTATGTACTTAGGTGCTCCTATATTGGGTGCATATATATTAACGAGTGTAATATCCTCATCTTGTATCACCCCTTTAATCATTATAAAATGTCCTTCTTTATCTTTCTTTATGGCCTTTGTTTTAGTCTATTTTGTCTGAAATCAGTACTGCAACACCTGCTTTTTTGGCTTTTCCATTTGCATGGAATATCTTTTTCCATCCTTTCACTCTCAATCTATATGTGTCCTTCTCCCTAAAGTGGGTCTCTTGTATGCAGCATATTGAAGGTTCTTGCTTTATTATCCAGTCTGCCACTCTGTGTCTTTTGACTGGAGCATTTAGTGCATTAACATTTACAGTAATTAATGATAGATGTGTGTTTATTGCCATTTTGAACTTATCTTTGCAGTTGAATTGGTATATCCTCTTTGTTCCTTTCTTCTTCCTTTTGTGGTTTGGTAATTTTCCTTTGTATTATCATGGATTTTATTTAATTTTTGTGACTCCTTTGTAAATTTTTGGCTTGTGGTTACCCTTTTTTTGTAAATCTATCAACCCATTACTTTAACTGTTTTTATTAAACTGATAGTAACATGATCTCAAACCCATCCTACTGTTAAAAAAACTTAAAAAAGAAAGAAAAAAATATTCTATATTTCCCTGCCTCCCTCTCCCACTCTCAGTGATTTGTATGTCTTCTTTTATAATTTCATGTTTACTTTATTTGTAATTCATGAGTTATCGCCTTTCCAGTTGTGTGTTTCTCATTTCTGTAGCATCCTGCTGCTTTTCTATTTAGAATAGCCCTTTCAATATTTCTTTTAGCATGGGTTTAGTGTTGCTAAACTCCTGCAGCTTTTTTTTTGTCTATGAAACTCTTTATTTCTCCTTCTATCCTCAAGGATAGCCTTGCTGGATAAAGGATCCTAGGCTGCATCTTTTTTTCATTCAGGGCTTTGAATATATCTTGCCACTCCCTTCTGGCCTGTAGTGTTTGTGTAGAGAAATCAGCTGAGAGCCTTATGGGGGTTCCCTTGTAACTTACTCTTTGCTTTTCTCTTGCTGCCTTTAGAATCATTTCTTTATCTTTGACTCTGGCCATCTTGATTATGATATGTCTTGGTGTGGGTCTATTTGGGTTCTTCCTGTTTGGGACCCTCTGAGCTTCCTGTACTTGGATATCTGATTCCTTCTTTAAGTTTGGGAAGTTTTCAGTCATGATTTCTTCAAAAACCTTTTCAATCCCCTTTGATCTTTCTTCTCCTTCTGGGACCCCTATTATGCGAAGATTGGGACGCTTTATATTATCCCATAGGTCCCTTATGCTATTTTCATTATTTTTTATTTGCTTCTCTTGTAGTTCTTCTGAATGGGTGCTTTCTATTGCCCTGTCTTCTAGATCACTAATTCGTTCCTCTGCATTATCTAGTCGGCTTTGCACAGCTATTAGATCACTCCTCATCTCTGTCATCACCCATTCTACTTGGCTCTTCTTTATAGCTTCAATTTCATTTTTGACATATTTTATATCTCTAAACACCATCTCTTTTAATTCCTTCAGCAATTCGACCACTCCTTTTTTGAAATCTTGATCTAGTAGGCTATCGATGTCTATTTCGTTGATCTTTCTTTCAGGGGATTTCTCTTGTTCTTTTAATTGGGAAAGGTTTTTCTGCTTCTTCATCTTGCTCATACCTCTTTGGCACTGTGGTTTATAGAGTATCAGTTGTTTATTTTGGTCCTTAAGGATTTTATCTATCTGATGCCTATTTAGGAATAGAACTTAGGAAAAAAAGAAAAAAAAATAAGAGAGAGAAAGAATTTTAAAAGAAGGGAGAAAGAGGGTTTGAAAACACTGTATAATGAATAATAGAAGAGTGAGTTGAAGCAGAGTATTAATCGGGTTGAGACGTCCTTTTAAAACCTTTACAAAAAAAGGGGGAGGGGGAGATGAATAGATGTATTTGAAACCTGTGTCTAATCAATAGCAGGACATCAAAACCCAAGAGAAACAGAAGTGAATTAAGAAGTAAAAATTAAGAGAGTAATAGAAAATAGAACAGGTAAAAACAGATTTAAAAAAAAAAAAAGAAAAAAGGGGGGGGGGGTTGTCGGTGTTCTCCTGGAGTCTGTGTGCTTTTACTGTGAAGTCTTTCTGTCTTCGTCCTGTTTTGGAAGCTCAGCTTGCTGTTTTCAGAGGCCTCCGTTGGCGCCCTCTTCTGTGCTGCTCCCAGCACCTGTCGGCAAGCAGATCGCGCCTCCTCCTAACACTGGGTCAGTTACAGCTCTCCTCTGCTGTGGGCGGGCGGGTCGCTGCCCCTCCGGATGCGCAGTCAGATGTTGCAGACTGGCCAGGTAGGAGGGCGGGTCGTGCCCCCTCCCAGCACCTCGGTCAGGGGCTGTGTTCCTGCCCGAAAGGCGGGGGGGGGGGGGGGGGGCGCTCTCCCTCTACCTGCGCCGCCGGTAGTTCCGCTCTCTGTGCGGCTGCGCGCTCCACCCTGGTCAGCGCTCCGCAGGTGGGCCCGGGGAAGGCCTGTCCCTGCTCGGAGCCAAAACCCAGCTCCTTGTTTGTCTTTGTGGAGTAAGTTCTCTGAAGGACCAGGATGGAAGGATCCTATCTGCCCCGGGCTGCAGGCCAGTCTCAGTCTGGCCTTTGAGGCTGCTAAGCCCTTCGGTGCGGATGCAGGTTTCGCCCTCGCCCCCGCCTGAGTGCTTAGCGCGGAGGATATGGTGGCTGTGCCTGAGCCCCGCCTCTCTTCCCCCGAAAACTTTCCGCGGGTTTTCAGAGGTGGGGGTGTGCACCCTTCCCCCGAGAGCACATCAACCTTGCTGTTTTATGGAGGGCCCAGGTTGTTCTGCCCTGTGCACCCACAGCCACGGCGCGCAGCCCCTTGCGTTCCCCAGGGGCTGCCTCCGTGCAGCCGCTTCCGTCCTCCGCCCGGCTTGTGCAGCCTGGCCCTGCCCGCAGCTGCCGGCCGCGTCTCAGGCTGGGTGTCGGGGGGGACGCTCTGTGCCCGTTTAACTTAGTTCTGTCAGTCAAGGGCTGCTCTGTACAGATCCGAGCCTCGGAGGCTCCCCCTCCGTCCCGCTGGCCTCTCAGTTGGAGAGGGGAGACCCAGCGAGCGAGCGCCAGTCCTCCTTTGCCGCTCCCTCCCCGCGGGACCCGTCCCGCGCTGCTTTGCCTTTTGTTCTTTCTTTTTTCCTTTTCTCCTACCAGATTTTTGGCATCTTTATCTTTTGAAGAGGGCGATGTTCTGTCGGAGTTCCACAGGAGCTCTGGTTGGCTGAGTGGGTCTGTAGATGTGGGTCTTGGTGTATTTGTGGGAGAGGGTGACCTGCGAGCGTCCTTCTACTCCGCCATCTTCTCCGTCTCTCAAGAATCGACATTTTAAACATGTATCTCAGCTGATTTTTTTTGTACACTGAAATTTGAGCACCATACATTTACATGCACGGATCTCAAACTGGTACCCAAGAGCTGAACATATATTTGATTATTTCTGGTATCTTGGCCTTTGCCGCCGCTGTTTTCCTCTCAATGAAACAGTTATTCCCCACTCCTCTATCCCTACATACACTATTTTGCTTCATTATTTATTCTTCCAGTGTTAGTTCATTCATTATTTTTCATTCAAGCTGTATTCCACAAAGAATACTCTGGCCTACTCTGAGCCAGACAAGATGTCCTTCATCTTCCTTCTATAGGTTAGGTACCATTCCTGTGCTCTCCCATGACAACACTGTACTTTCCACACCCTTGACACTTAGGGTACTATGTTGTAATTTCCTGCTTACTTATCTCCCTTACTATAAAATATGTTCCATGAAGGCAGGGACTATATCTTATTTTTACTGGCTCCCTAGTGCCTGCCTTGCACATTGCCTTACAGAGCACTGATACTCTACAAGTGGTTGTTGAATGAAGAATGAATGCATGCATAAATATGTCAGTCAGTGATTGCTGTGTAACAAACAGCTATAAAAATCCTAAAGGCCTATGACAATAAGCATTTATCTCACTTGTGTATCTGCAAGTTATCTGGAGGTTGACTGATCTGGGCAGAGCTTAACCGGGTTTAGTACCAAGCTCTAGGTTGAGTCTGCTCTGCCTGTCTCTCAACCTTCTTGGACAAGCAAGCTAGCTAGAGCGTATCATTCTTATGGTAGAAGGCAAGACCACAAGAGAGTAAGCAGAAACAATGATGCCTTTTAATGAGTAGGATCAAAACTAGAACGCTGTCACTTCCACCCATACCTCATTGGCCAAAATAAGCCAATGACAAAGGGTGTGGATAAAGGAGAATGAAGGTTTAGGGCCAATGACTTAATGACTTAAAAAATAATAAATTAATGGAATACTGGGTGAAGAGATTCACTTGCTTCCCTATCCTATGGTACCTGAGACTCTGGGAAAATGTAGTCATGATTTGGAGGAACCATAAGAAGATCTAGCGCAGCTTCCATGTGGGGATTCACCGGAATCCATTAAGTTCACATATTGAAGGAAAGGGGGC
This sequence comes from Camelus dromedarius, assembly GCF_036321535.1. Classification (NCBI taxonomy): domain Eukaryota; kingdom Metazoa; phylum Chordata; class Mammalia; order Artiodactyla; family Camelidae; genus Camelus; species Camelus dromedarius. The sequence goes on along the minus strand of NC_087438.1, from coordinate 101,020,651 downwards.
TAAGTTTTAAAAATTCTGTAATAATAGCGTTCAAGTGTTTCTGCTACTCAGAACTTCAGAACCTCCACACATGTGCTGAAAGTGAAAACGCAAGGCCTTCACACGTCCTGCTCTGTTTTTTCTTCGGCTTTGTTCTGTTCAGCTCCTCTGGGATGCGCTGGACCAGGGAGAGAGATTGTTTGTGGGGGCAGCCTGGAGGGACAGAGCCTGGACTGAGGTCACAGCGGAAGAAGAAGGCAGGAGGAGGGTTGGGAGCGACTGGTCGACTGTCTAGTTCTAGGACTTGTAGGTGTTCATAAATCATTCCTATTTGGTTGAAGCAGTCGCATCAATATTTCCTTTTGATTTCTTAAGACTTGTTTTTTCCTGTGTCTACGGATTAAAGAATCAGCTTAATCAAGTCACTGTGTGAATTCGACTTCGCTTCCATGAAGTTCTTCCTCTCCCCAAATTCTGGAGATGGGATAAGTTTTTCTTTTTGAGACGCTGGATTTCTTCCTCCTTCAGTTTGTCTTAGAATTTCTATCGATAAAAGCAGGCAGACTGAAAATGTGACTCTTTTCTCTTTGAAAAGATACTGCAAAGTTTGCAACTGATGTTTTGAAGTTCATGATAGAGAAGATAGTCACTAATTCTATCACCTCAAAAGGCATAAGATGATAGCAATTAAACTGGTCATGTCTGGAATCCTACAGGAAACTCTCTGATCCATATTTATTATCCTTTAGAGAAAGGCCTTTAACACGTCCTCAAGTTTTTCTCCTTGAATAACTAAGTGGAAGTCCTTGGCTTAGATATTGGGAATCCCAAAGTGCTTCCCAATTCCTATTCATGGATGAATCTCAATGCTTTAAAACATTAAGACCTAAGCATCCTATGGATGAAATCTTACGTAGCTTGTAAAAGTCAAGTTCACTTAAAACAGTAAAGGAGAAAAAAATCTCTCATTTTTTAAATTGGGATGCAGAACAATATGTGGTGATCCCAATTTGGTTAACTATTGATAATCACATGGGTACACAGGCACACACACATACACACACACACACACACAAAGAAAGGAGAAAGACAGAAAGGAAATACACCTGAATGTTAATGACATTACTCTTTCAGTGGAGTGATTATGTGTAAATTTATTACTTATATCTTCTATATCCTCAATTCTTTATAATAATTCCATAGCCCTTTTCTAATCAGGAAAAAATTGTAACAGTTTGCAGTTATGATGAGCTTTTTCTATCTTTTTTAGTTGAATTAACTTTATCAAATTATTTAACAAATATTTGATTATCTCTTTGAAGAGCCTTCGTAAAGGCAATAGAGAGGTCCCAGCACTCTAGATTATTATGATGGGTAACAAGACAAAGTAAATCACAAATGTACTCCAGAGCAGTGTTGTATAGAGGACAGAGAAGTCTATGACCTTAAGTGTAGTTTATTTGTGAATATTAAAAATTCACGCAAACAATAACTTAGAGATAATATATCATTTTCCAAAAGAATACAATATAGGCTTCCCTTTATTTAAAATTTAGCAGTTGATTTCCCTTGAGTGCTAAATTGTGTGCCAGTCTTTGTGCTAATTATCACATTTTACCTTCAAAAAAAAAAAAATCCTGTGCAATACGTGCTCGATTAGCCCCACTTTACAGATGAGAAGATTATGCATGAAAAGGCAACAGCCAGGGAGTGACAGGATTCGAACCTGTGTCTCTTAGAACCCGAAGCCAATACAATACAGAGTGCCAGCCCCAAACATTTTGATGAGGATGTCATGCTTTAAGTTAAAATAGAGTTCTGTAGTCAACAAGGAGTGACACGGTTTACCTGGGAAAGAATTTTTGGAAAAAAGTAAATGTGTTCTCTGTTAGTTGTTATGATTTGTCTTCTCAGTAAAAACAGAACTCCACTACCCTGTAGATACAGTCAGTACATAGACAGAAGCAGTCCTGATGGTAAGACTGAGCTTCCTGGCATTTCTGTAGTCTTCACAGCTTACCTCCAAGTCGGTTTTCAGTGTCTACAGGAAGATTCTCAATTGGGACTTAGTGACTGCCCTTAAAATTCTAGTCTGAATTCTACTTTCAAACTGGAGGAGAGCAGCTAGGGAAGTACTGGTTTATGGCATCTAAGAGGAAATAACCAAGCAAAGCTAACTCTGCAGCACACAGTGGAAGTCCCTGACTTCAGCTGAGACAGGTGTCCCTGTCTTCGGTACCTCAATCCGAAGAGGGATCATTCCAAGAATCACTCACATTTCACCTTGTAAGACAGCAGGTTTGCCGACCATGTTTCAGGAAATGAGAATTTAAGTACATTTCAGGGTGACCAAAGACAGTAGAATTTTAGCAGAACACTCTAGGATCAAGTTTTTCTGATGAAAAAAGAAAAACTAGATTCTTGAGTATGGAAGCAGCTCACTTAGACCCTGAAACCCAACCGCATTACCTGGACACGTTTCTCTGAACTCCTCCCTTGGCCAGTGGATAATTGTGACCTCTCCAAGTCACTGGTGGAACTTGCAGTACTGCAGATTTTCACAGGAAGAGCAGAGAGTCAGGTCAGTGTTCCAGATGTTTCCAATGATCCAGATGTCTGGTGTGATGGCAATGGCCTATCCAGATGGTCACTGAATATTTAATCTTTTGCCTGGATGTTGGCTGCCATCTGTACACCCAGGCTTAGAACCTAACAGGGGCATCAGTCAACAGTTTTCTGTTACTGAGAGATTTACTTGAGTACATTTCGTCCACTGGGTGCCTGCTGTTTCAGTCACCTCCCAGCCAGACACATTTACCTGAATATTCATGGTCACTTAGAAGGCACTTGGCACTCGCACACTGACTGATAGTTTAATCTCTTCCCCCTGCTCTTCAGCATCTGATCTTTCTGTCTGTTCACTAGGCTCTTATTATTTCCCTTTTCAAATTCTAAAGATCTCTAGAGAGAATGCTACAGAAATGGCTTGGAAGTAGCCTGAACTTATATGCTACCCATCTGAGCAATTTCTACTTGCTGGCAGATGAAGTCGCCGGTCACACTGTTGCTCATATGCAGTATGGTGGCTTCCCGTTACCATTCTGGTTTATCTGTCCTCCACTGGGCAATCAGAAGATCCTTTTTAAAAAAACCCTAGGAGAGGGATAAATTGGAAGTTGAGGATTTGCAGATACTAACTACTATGTATAAAATAGATAAACAACAAGGTCCTACTGTATAGCACAGGGAACTACATTCAATATCTTGTAATAATCTATAATGAAAAAGAATATGAAAAAGAACATATATATGTATAACTGAATCACTGTGCTGTGAATCACCAGAAACTGACACAGCATTGGCAATCGATTATACTTCAATCAAAAGTAAAAAGTGAAAAATATTCATAAAAATCTCCCTAGGAAAAAGCCTAAAATCTTTAGTATGGCTTAGAAGCCATCAAAGATCCTACCATTGATCTCTTTATTACTTTACCCATGCTTGCTTTCTTTTCTTCTTTCTTTTCTTCTAACGTAGCATGTCTTCCCTGGCATCTAAACCTGCACACATTCCCAGATCCCACCTTCCCTCGCTCTCTGACTCACGAAACCCCACTTAGCTCTGAGACAAAGATCTTTGCTTAGAGAAGATGTCCTGAAAGCCCCAGGCAAAGTCAGGGTGACTTACCGACACACCCGTAGTGTCCTGGCTTCCCTGTTAAATATCCCACCTCATCTGTATTTGTCACTTGACAAGTCTTCCCTCTGGACTGTGTTATCCGAAGTGTCAGCAACCATGTGTGTTTTTAAGTGCATAGCCAAGTATCTGGCACATAGTAGGCACTCAACAAGTATTTGCAAATTAGTGAATGAAAATGAAAGTAGAGGTTTAACTTGGCAAGTTTAGGATCAGTGTGATAATGGGACAATATGGAATCAATGTTTTAATTTAATCAGTGATTCACTATCAACAAATATTTGCTTGAATATTTCTCCTATTTGCCAGGCACTGTGTGAGATTCCAAAAAAAAAGGAGTAGATAAACTCTTTTGCAAAAGAGCTTAATTAGTTAAAATCTTTGCTCTAAGATGACTACAATAACACTATGTAAATTTTGCAAATGTAACCTGTAGGCGTACAATGATGTTAACGACTGGATGAATGACTATGTTTCCATTATCTTCTTCTCCCTTGTTGGTTTCATCATCATGGCTATGGTTTATATGGAGATTTAGAATGTCAAGTTCTCAGACTTCTCTTCTGGGCCTACGTACTCTCTTCATTTTAAGAAGTAATTGGTCCTTACCTGTGTTTATTGCCTCCGCCTGAAACACTCTCCATCCAGCTCGGCTGTCCCATCCTCTTCTAGGAAGCACAGCTGTGGGACAGGAACAGAGAAGAGAAGCTTTGCTTCCTTCTCCTTGTGCCTGCTGTCCAGGCCTGCCTGCCACTTCCTCCTTCGATTGAAGATGACTGTGGGATAACTGGAGATTAGGAGGAATAGACTAAGATCAGGCTTCAAATGCATCCTGAAGCCAAGCACCTGCCTGGAAGGGGAGAGGACAGTTTCCTTCGTGGTCAGCCAGGCATATGGTGTGGTGATAGAGACGTTGGGTTGGAAGAACCTTGTTGACCCTGTTCTGCTGGTCTGGCACTTGCTTAAGGTCCTACGTTTAAATGTGTTATTTCTTCAGCTCCAATCCCATGTTAAAGTCTTTTTTTCCTGGACAGGGTAATGCATAATATCATCACGTGAATTGGCTTTTCAGGTTGATTTCTAACTAAAGACTAGTATGAGGTTAGAATCAGACCATACTTGAGATGTCTGACTAGGAGGAGGGTAGTACAAAACGAAATGTGTCACAAAAGGCATGTAGGTGGTGTGTGTAGTGGAGTGGGGAGGAGGAGGATGGGATGGGGCCTGGGTAGTTACTGGCAGCTGGGGTTTCCTAGGAAGAGCACTGGACTTGAAGGCAGACAGACATGTTTAGTCTCGGCTTTGCTACTGACCAGCTGAGTAACCTTGAGCATGTCACATCTCTGAGGCTCAACTTCCTCCTTCATCAAATGAGAAGCAGCATCGTACTGGAAAGGATAGTAGTGAGGCTCAAAATAGAAAATGTGAGAAATTTGAATAGATGCAAATGCACATGAAACCGTCATGAGGTGTTATACTGGCAAAGTAGTGAGTCGATGAGCTCTGCAGCCAGGCTGCCTACATCTAAATTGTGGCTGCACCACTTTTCAGCAGCCTGACCTTGAGTGAGACACTCCCTTTCTTTGTCTGCTAAGTATGGGTGCTTCATAAGACTATGAGACTTAAACATAAAGCTCTTAAACAATCCGGAAAGGTTGTGTTTCCCTCAATAAGCTTTAGGTGTGATGATGGTGATGGTGTTAATGATGGCGACCAGGAGGAGGAGGATGGTGGTGACGGTCAGCAGCAGCAGCATCAAAAGACACTGAGTGGCTGAGAGCAAAGACTCAGGAGATGTTAAGCTGAGTTCAAGTCCCGCTCCACCCCTTGTTAGGATGAACAAGATGCCCCATGTCCCTGTGCTCCATTCCCTCATCTGTAAAATGAGAATCGAACAATGCCTACTGAACAGAAATGTTTAAAAGATTAGCATAGTTCATATTTAGCACACACAGTGCTTGGCACATATAAGTCCCCAATACGTTTTGGTTATTATTATTGAAAGGTCAGTGTTAAGAAAGAGAGTTCACAGTACTGGGGAAAGATGAACATAAAACCATGAAAAATCTCCTGATTTATCTTGCATTATCTTGATTTTAAGATAACTTCTCAGGGACCCCAGCTTTCTCTAGCCTCTGGGTCTTAACTTAGCACATCTCATGGCTTCTCCTGTTCTTGGCGTGTTATTCTCTCTCCCTTTTTGTCCCTTTAGGTGACACATTTTGAGTGTTTACCATATGCCAGGCCTGGGGCTCAACTCTTGATAAGGACCGTCTCGTTTAATCCTCCCAATATCTCTGTACGACAACCACGATTGATGAATGAGAGGCCTGAAGCACAGATAGGTTTAACTACCTTGTCTAAGGACACAGAGCTGAGAAGGAAGAAAGCCTGGAGTAGAACCCTGCTCCCTACAACTTCTCACTGTTACCGTCACACTGTCTTACATTGTTACAGAGATTGTGACTCTGTCAGGACCATCAAGCTGGCCTCTCCCAACTTAAACTTCTGCTCATTCTCCAGTCTTTCTTGCAGCCTCTTAGAGGTGGAGAAGCAAGACGTCTAGACGTGAGCCTCGCAGAGAACCGAAGTACGTGCTTGAGTTGACCCTCTAATGACTAAGGCAGTCTGGGGTTACAGAGCAACAGTCATTCTATTAGAAGGCAGGGGTGCACAGTTCTCAGAAGAGTCCAAAGGCGGACAGCCCTGAGATCTCTACGACCTTGTGAAGGTGAAGTGTACAAGCCCTAGTGTCTCAGCTATAAAATGTGGCCAATCCTAGAAATACCTGTCCCAGGGAGTTGCGGTAATCATCGAATAGTAACTGGGAGTAAAGTGCTTATGGCCACTGTTACAGCACTTAGGAGACACACAACGTGGGACATGGCAAATCAGGGTTCATTTATCTCGCGATAGTGCACGAGACGAGCGATCCGGAATTTGAGCTGGGTTGGGGTGTTAACAACCCCCCGAGGGGAGGCACTGCAGAGCTTGCAGGGTCCCTGATTTTCACATTCTAGTCTCCGAGTCTCTCTCCCTGTTCAGCCAGAGGACTCCTGCACGCCTCCAGGAGTGTTTCCAGAAATGCCGAAAACAGGTCATGGGGATGCTGATCCGGTGCAGCTCCCTGCAGGATTCAGGCGTGCTTCAGAGCCTCGTGCAATGTGAGGGGCAGCAGAAGAGGGCAGGCCGGGGAGGCAGGAGGCTGGGCGGACCCCAACTTGTCCTCCATCAGCTCTGTGTCCCTGTGCCCCAGTCTCCCCATCTTTGAAGTGGACATTGAGAAAAGAAAATAAAAACTGTCCCAGAATAATTGCAAGCAGTTAACTGTCCGCAAACATCTGCTGAGCACCTACTGTATACCAGGCGCCATGCTGGGCTCTAGAGACCAGAACATAAACGGGCGGGGGGAAGCCGCAAGCCACCATTGCCTGGAGCAGAAGCTGCACAGAGCACCTCTCTCCCTGCCAGGCCTGTGTGGTCACATCTGAAATTGTAGACGTTCGGCAAAATCATTAAGCACACAGTAAAATGAATCAACTTCGTGGTCTTAAACATGACATTAAGCCTCTCCATCTCTCAGCTAACTCATCTGTACATATCAGCTCTCCCCAAGAGCTTCGGTGGAAATTTGAGGAGATAATGTATGTTTCACAGGAGCCATATTTTTAAGTGATTAATAAACTTTTCTGTTTAGCCTTTCAGAGTGCAAGGACTTCTCGTTAGTGACGTGGGACATCTACCTTGGGAAGTACTAGGAAGGGGGTATAGGTGTGGGGAGGGGAGTATTAGAACGTGTCTCAGAAAAAATATAAAGAGAAGGAGCGATAGCCAAGCTCTGTCATTCCAAATAGGATTATTCCGAAAGGCTTGCCTTGCTTCCTGGATGTTGCCTGAACACTACGTAAGGGGCTGTGTCAATGATTATTGTTAAGCTCTAAATGGAATTGCAACAACAATTGTTTTTTTTCCTTCTTAACCCAAGCACTGCGCCTTGGAAGGAAGACCAGATAAGTTGTAGACAAACTGAATAAGCTGTATTTGCTCTGCACATCTGGTTTGAGGACAATTAAATTTGTACCTAGCACAGTTTTTGGAACATAGTAAATACTTACAATTATTATGTTTGCTGTCTGAGCTGATAATAATTGCAACAGAATTATGAAAGGCAAGAAAAATGATGCACGGTCCAAAAATCATTTATGTTTAACTTTTTCTGGTAACACATAAGGAAAGGAAACCACATGAGGCTGAGAGCTCATTGCAGGCAGGATATGTGCTTTATCCATCTCTGTGTCTCCGTCATCCAACGGAATCTTGAGGCATTCTGTAAATGAAAGAATTAACAAATGACTCCACAGGTGGGCCTACCCAGGTCCAGTTTTGGAGAAGTAAACGCCCAATTTACCCAGCTTAGCAGGGATGGGTTTTGGCAGGTATCAAAAGAGTCGCAACCCCTGGTGGGTGGTCCTAAGTCCAGGAACTCGCATAACCCTGGCCAAGCTATTTAACCACTCTGCACGCCAGCTTCTTCTCTGCAAAACGGAACTGGTTATCTGCCAACCTCGCAGGTTTGTTGTGAGAACTGAATGAGAACACTGTATGTGAAAGCGAAAAGAACGCTGGAAATATGAAATGTTTTATTCCCAAGAAACCTTAAGATGAATAGGCCACCTGTGGAACTCTGAGACTTGGCTGTTGTTTCATTCCCAGGACAACCAAGGCATTTGAAGAGATGACTTCATTATTCTTCCCTGCCTACGATTTAGATAAGGTGCACTCTTAATGACACCTGTTTTTACTTTCATTTTTATAAAATTGAGCGACTAACCCCCTAGAGAATCCATGAAGTCAGCCAGAGAGTATGACGTGAAATTACTTCTATTGTTTTTAATCAGGACTTCATTCTTATTAAAAGTTCCTAAATTTCTGGCCTCGGTTGGCTTCTTTTAAGACCAGAGTGAAATGAATTTTATGACAACGCCAAGTGTTTATTCTTGTAACTCCAGTCAAAAGCAGATGAGGCAATTTGAACAAATTCCAGCGTAGATCCTGGCCCGGAAGTAACGAAATCCAAACCTCCTCTGGCATCCATGTAGCTTCTGCCTCCTCCACGTCTGGGCTCAGCCACACACAGTGCCTTTAGCTAGGAACAAGAACGAGCAATTCAGAAAGTTTCACTAGGAAGCACCGTAAAAGCAACAAAAGAGCTCTAAATTGTTATCCTAATGCCAGTAGCATCAGTGTTCCTGAATTATTGTCGTGCACCCAACCTTACCGCCCAGCTGTTTTGCCCATCTCCCTTGAGTCAGCTGTTCTTCCCAGTCAACATCCTTTCTCCCAATTACAAGGCTTTCCTTAAGTGAATAGTTCTCAACAGATCTGTTTCACATACTGGTGATTCAAGGATACCACCAAATTTTCTTACATGGGTTATTAATTTTTTTTTTTTTTTTTCTCAGAATCCATTTCTTTCCTACTTTTGGGTTTCCTTTGGAGGGCCTGCCATGTCTTCCCTCACAGTTCCCATGGTTTGGGTGGTCCTGATCCTAATCCTAGGTGTATAAGTGGGCATGTGACCGAGGCCTCAGCAAACCAGCGTTTCTTTTCCCTTTGGCTGAGGGTTTGGTTTAAGAACAGATACATGATCCAACTTGGACCACACTGGGAAGTTTTATGTCTGGAGCTGACCTGCCACCATGTGTGATTTGAGATTAAAGCCAGCACAGGGTGGGGATCGGGGAGGGGAACAGAACCAAGAGATGGAAAGAGACTGTATTGTGGTGAGCTTTGAGCCTCTGCATCTAGTCATGCCTGAAGCTGCTTGTCTTCCCTTCTCTGTATGCTAAGCTAGTGATTTTCCTTTTAAACTGAGCCAACTCGAGTTGAGTTTTCTATCTGTTGGGAGGGACTTCCCATTTTGTCATTTAAAGTCCAGCATCCCAGGAAATCTCTCAGTCCTGGGCCAACTGGGATGGTTGGTTGTTCCATCCAAGAGCCCACGCTACTGCAAGTGTACACGCTGCGGTTCCTTACAACTGAGGCGCTAGGACGTTACAGCGCTATGCGTTGACGGAATGTTGAACTCAGTGCTTCATGTGACGTGGGGCAAGGTTTGACACAATTTGGTGTCAGAAATAAGATGGTAGAGAAAAAAATTGAAAAAAAAAGAAAAAAAAAAAAAAGAAATACGGTAGAACAAAGTCAAAGAGGGCAGGACAAAGTCAAGACACGAAAGATAGACTGTCACTTCACTGGAACCTGTGAGGACTTTGCCTCTGAGTAATCAGAAAGGACAAGGTCAGGCAGTCAAGTGTTCTGGTCAGTTGGCAAAACCTGAAGGGCTGACAAGAAATGGTGATGCTACTCTGTGAATGTGTTCCCGTACACCGGGTAGACATTTTTCCCTCCGCTGTGTTATTATAATTACTGCTCACTTGTTTTAGTGTTACTTTGAATCTTTTCATTAAGGCATTAAAAACTCTACTTTTCAACATGCGACGTGACGTGTAACGATATGGATATAGAATTGGTCTGGCTCCTAACGCTTTCTCCATTGACCTGTAGTTTGTGTATAGACCTTACTTCCTCCTCTTAACTTTAAGGCTCTTAAGGGCAGACATAAGTTTTGCTTATACAATGTTCTCCTTTGATACCAAATTCAGTTTGAACATGGGTGGCAATCTAATATTTTCGGACCAAAGTAATCTGAACCTTTTTAGGGCATAGTAATTTTACTTAGAGAATTTGAAGGGGTTTAAAGCACTTCACTGAATATGGATTCTTTTCAGACATTAAATTCTTGGGATGTCTTGAGATGGCTGAATCATGTTTGAAGGGGTTCGAGTTATCCACTGGGAACTGGAAAGGCTGAACATGAATTTTCAGTGTTTGATTCTCAGTGTACAGAGAAGGTTTGTGTCTGCAACAAAGAAGCATTTCAGAAGCGGTAGGTTTGTTTGATGCCAGTGAGGGTGAGAGGTGTTAGGTAAAGGAATCATAATAAGATTTCTTTTTTTGGAGAGAGGAAAAATAAAAATGGCCAGAGATCCAGAGAAGAAAAGAGAAATATGTCACTTTATAAAAAGTCAAAGATCTCTCTATTCTTACCAGCTGATGATTCTGAAGTTGAAATTCAAAGACTGTAACCCTATGACTAGAGGGTTATTTTTTAACCTTTATTAGAATTTGAATGATTTACATCTTAAAAATTTTAAATTTAACCTTGTATGATATTTGGATTTAAGAATTCCCATGGTGCTGTACATAGCCACACAAGTCACAGCATAAGGCATTTATATTATAAATGCATATAAATTATAAATTTATATATGTATAGGCTTATATACATCTGTTCATAGAAATGCATTCTTATAAATACATGCATATGTATTCAGAAGAATTTTTAACAAATGCCTATTGATAATCGTTTTTAAGAATTTAACAAAATGCAAATTTTGTCAATGTGACTCAATAGTATTAAATCTCCCTATGATTCCACCAACTCACTCAAAGTCCATGGTGACTTAGAGCCAGATAATTCTGCTTCTTGGGGTTTCAAGTCACATGAGGATTTAACATCAGTTCACATAGACAAGAGACTCTGCCTTCTTCTAAGATGCTCTCCCTCGAGGTTCTTCTAAGGTTCTTGCTTGCTAGTCATTCCTCCCTGTCTACAGTCTCCTTCTCATTAAGCTTGTGTTTGCCTCCTTTCCAAGAGTAAGCTTCATAAGTGGGAGTGAACCATGAGGACCTAGTTCAGGCCATGCTGGGTCCTGTGCTCAGATACTGATTCTGCTGTTGTTGGTTCCATTGCTTTCATTTCTTCATTTCATAGACCCTCATTTACAAGTGAGGCCATTTGTAGTGACTGCTTTGGCGTTGTTATGAACTAATAAGTGTTTGTTCTTAGAACAGTACCTGTCACGCTTCTGCTAATATGGCCCTAACACTGTCCCCTTTAACCATGGACAATTGGACCAGGAATGGCTACCTCCCTGGGAATAAGGAATTGTCACTCAGTCTAGCAGAGTCACTTAGCAGAGAGCTCTAGACCTTATAAAAACAGAACAGGGATCAGCATGCTTGAGTTCTAAGTACTGATAAACAAGCAGAGAAAGCTTACTTTGAAAGGAACTTAATGGGTACAAAATGTTGAGCAAAACACTTTGTGTATATTAACTCGTTTAATCCTTACAACACCATAAGGTAGATACCGTTATCATGTAGCGTTCTATAGACGAGGAAACTGAGGCACAGGTTAGTTAAGATTCAGACCCAGGACGTCTAGTTCCAGAGTCCACACTCTGACCTGCTACGTATACTGATGTTGAGTCCAAGAGTAAAGGAGCAAGAGAGTTGAATAGAGGGAAGAACAGAGAAAGAGGAGAGGGGAGAGCCTGTGCCTGGCTGCACGTCTTGGAAGGTCCAGTTTCTACTCATGGATTCAGTGAGATGCTATTACAACATTTCAAGAAACGTTTTCCTTCTGTTTCATCTAGTTTAAGTAACTTTCTATGCTGATGCGTGGCTCAGGCATTCTGCTTAGTGACAGATGGGCGTCTACATTGACCAAGGGGACACCATACTTAGTCAAGCAGCAAATTGCACCCCGTGGTTCTGGGGGTGCCTCTGGACTGTAAGCCAACCCTTCAACATGGAAGGCTGGAGAAAGAGCTCAGGTGCCTGGTGTCAGTTCAAAGTCAGATTCAGGAGTCACCCAGCCACAGAAGAAACAAGAGGCACAGGTCACTGTTGGAAACAGGATGCAGTAGTTCCCTCCACTTTAGAACTAAGGTTTATTGGAGAACAGATGGTGCCAAGAGACAATTGCTGCATCTCAGTATCACCTAAGATAATTTACATTCTAGCTTTCTGGCTTCTCACAAATATTCTCTCAGTGCCAGCTTTCACCGTTCAAGTAAATGGCTACTTTGAATTGGACAGACGATATTTCGAATCAGGAATTCAGGCATCTCCATGGAGATCCAAGTCACCAAAATAGGTCAGAGCCAGACTACGTTAAAAAAAATAAATAAATAAAAAGTTACTGGGAAGTTAGGGGAAGAGGAGAGAGACAGCTGTGATGTCCCAGAAAGAAAGAAAGAAGAAGCAGACTGTTCCTTTTTCATATGAAAATGAGATTTGCTGAAAGCTTTAAAGAATTGAAAACATTACCTCCAGTGACCCAACTACCTCTTGGTGGTGACACATGCCAGTTAAAGAAATGCCAGATGGGGAGAGGAGAAAATTACACTTGACCCACCAAATATAGGTAGCCACTGAGGGGAAAACACTGACATGAAAGTCTCTGAGTCCACACAGTTCACTCTGGTGGCCCCACTATTTTGTTCCATTTCTTTAGTTTTATCTAAGCTTTGCTCAAGTCCCAGATGCACGAAAAGAGCTGAATTCCAGGCCTGCTGGCAGTGAGCCGTGCCTCATTCCTCGTGTGTGAACTCAGTTTCAAAATGAATCTCTCCCAGTGGAAAGAAACAGGCGAGGAAACGGTGGAAATGTGCACAGCTCAGTTCATGGACAGATTAAGGAGAATGGACTCGGTGAGTTCACAATAACAAGATGGATTTTGTTTTTCCTCTAGGCAACATAAAAAAGATGAAATTCGTGACCACAATAAATGTCATGCTAATTAACTACTACAGTGCACCATTTCGCTATGAGTCTAATCCCTGTATGAACAAAACTAATTGGGAGGATTGTAAAGACATCAAGATGTAAGACTCCAGGGATTTTTAAGCTGGAGGTGATTATTATCCGCCACTGTGTGAGCAAGGACTTTTTTAAAAAATAGTTTTATTGAAGTGTAGTTGATTTACAATGTTAGTTTCAGGTGCACAGCAAAGTGATTCAGTTATACAGATACATACGTACATATTTTTTCTTTTCAGATTCTTTTCCATTATATGTTATTACAAGAAATCGAATATAGTTTCCTGTGCTATACAGTAGGTCCTTGTTGATTATTATTATATATATAGTAACGTGTGTCTGTCAATCCCCAACCCCTAATTTATCTCTCTCTGCCCTTTCCCCTTTGGTAACCATAGTTTGTTTTCTACGTCCATGAGTCTGGTTTTGGTTTGTAAATAGAATTTGGATTTTTTTTTTAGATTCCACGTACAAGTGATATCATATGATATTTGTCTTTCACTGTCTGACTTACTTCACTCAATGTGATAATCTCTAGGTCCATCCATGTTGCTGCAAATGGCATTATTTCATTATTTTTTGTATATATATATATACATATATATATTAATTGAAATACAGTCAGTTTACAATGTTGTGTTAATTTCTGGTGTACAGCATAATGCTTCAGTCATACATGAGCATACATACATTCATTTTCATATTCTTTTTCACCATAAGTTACTACAAGATACTGAATTTAGTTCCTTGAACTATACAGTATAAACTTGTTCTTTATCTATTTTATATATATTAATATCTGCAAATCTCAAGCTCTCAATTTATCCCTTCCCACCCCTTTCCCCCTGCTGGTAACCGTAAGTTTGTCTTCTATGTCCGAGAGTCTGTTTCTGTTTTGTCAATAAGTTCATTTGTCTTTTATTTATTTTTTTTAGATTCCACGTACAAGTGATACCATAATGGTATTTTTCTTTCCCTTCCTGGCTTAATTCACTTAGAATGACAATCTCCCAGTCCACCCATGTTGCTGCAAATTAGCCTGCTAGATTTTAATCATTCTGTGTTAGCTTGCTGCATCTTAAAAGAAAAAGCATTTTTATTTTCCTACCTGCCAGGCTGTGTGTTCCACTCTCATTCTCTGACTTTTCAAGTTCCCAGATCACTCTGCCCATGATTTTGTCCAGTCCAACTGTTTTATTTTTCACATTAGATTAGTGTTACATTGGAATAGGAATCAAGAGTGAGGAGGCAGGATTGAGGGGGTTTGGGGGTGTGTTAGAAGATGCATAGGAGAGAAAATGGGCCTATAGGCAGAGAAGGGCCTCAGGGACTCACTGCAGGGGCCTGCGACCTCTGTAGTCACCAAGGGCCCTGTCTCAGTGGTGTCAGATTAGAAGCCATTTGTCTCAGAGGACTTGGGAAGGTGAGATGGGATGGGACCCCATGCACAAGGAGAGGCGTTCTCTTTGGTAGGAGGAGGGCTGAGGCTTTCATTTTCACAGACGGGAATTCAGAATGGACAGTGGGAACATGAGATGCTTCTGATCTTACTGGATCTTTCCCCCCCTGAAGTCTGAGGCAAAGTTACCAACTGAACATAGAGAAAAGGGTGTGATAGAGATCTGAGGAAAGAGAAAATACGAAATATCTGTCTCACGGAGTGGGAAAGTCAGTTTACTGCAGACGTGCACAGGAGCATCTTGCAGTATTCAGTGCTCATCTAACATCTGTGATCATAAATTTGAAGTGCGTCCAGTTAGTTCGGTCACCTTTCTTCCAGTAAAATGAATCTGCATAGGAGCCCATGTGCATTTAAAGCATACTGGAGTGTAATTATGGTTGGTGTTTCCCAGGCAAGTTTAACAGAGAGAGCATGGGGCAAAGAAATTAAGGGGTTTTAAAGGCAGTTATCTGAGTGGTGCATCATGAGATTTGGGCTGGATAAAGAGGAAAGTTAGGACATAAAAGGGGTGACAGCTCATAAAAATGATAGCAATGGAGATCTCTGTGAGGTTAAATAACTTAGAGAGGGAAAATTAGCATGAAAGCACTGGAAAGATGAACAGCAAGTTCAGAGTTTGAAGTAGAGATTTTAAAAGTGGCACAGTTTCTGATGATAAAAAAAAATCATCTAGAAAGTGACCTCATGGATGGGTGGCTAAGGTGAGATGGAGAAGCAATCGTATGAGCTAAGGAACTGAGAAGCCAAAATGGTGGACAGGCCATCATGTGGGTGCTGAAGTCATCAGTCATGATGCCAGAAGTAGTCTTAGAGGAGAGGTAAGTCAGGCGCCCAAGGCGTCAATGAATGACAAAGGGCTACAAGAAGTTCAGAAGATAACAGGAGGGGTAGGGTGATCAAGTCTCCATGTTTCAGTGTGAGTGACTTTTCAGTACTCGGAGGTGGTTTCAATTAGGCCAGTGAAAGGGGAGCTTGGGTGCCCTTACAGCCCTGGGCAGTGTAAGAGGGTTACTTAGAATTGAGGGCTAAGCCAGGATGCAGAAGGCAGGGGGAGGAGTCACCGAGGATAAACTTGTCTACATGTGGACCGGCAGACTGGCAGCGTTTAATCTTCTATGTGTGTGTGTGTGTGTGTGTGTGTGTGTGTGTGTGTATACGTATATACTAAAGCACTCTCTGGGGATGGCAGAACACATATAATGGAACCGAACAGGTCACCAGGTAGCGAGAGTTCACTCTTAAATCCATCCCCAGAATGTCTGCCTCAAGGCAATGGTGTAGACATCCTCTGAGATATTGGCTCTAAGAATACTTGGGAATGGCCATCCTTAGGTACTGAAAGCTGGGCATTGGAGGGTTTCTGAGTCTGAGCCCAGCCCAGCTTGTGGTCTTCATCTGCAAAGACGTTCTTTGCCCTCAGCATCTTCTCTTGCTGCCAAGTGCCATCTGTGTTGGTCCATGTTCATGAAATAAGAGGATAACTTGATGCTCTGAAAGCAAGACGTGGTCACTGACTGGGAGCCCTTCAACCAGAAAATTAGAGCCCACAGTAAAAAGCCTTAGGTAAGCAAAAGAACATGGCTTCTGTGTTGCATTTAGTGTGAAATGCTACCCAGGGCAAAGGACAATTCAGAGAGAAGTGTATAATTATAAACGTACAAAGGAAAATGTATACTGAAGCTTTCTAGACTCCAGGAAAGTCAGTCAGTAATTCATTTCGGAGAAACTGCCTAGGGTTCAGTTTGGAAGAACTTGAGTTATATGGTTTGCATTATTACCAAGCTTGGCTCTTTTACCATTTCTGTCTGAGCTGGTGGATATCACCTTGTCAGTGAAGGGGACGTTGAAAGGCAAAGGCGAGGCACCGGGCCAGCTTTTCTCAGGAAAGTGACCCAGGATCTCAGGATTGTTTTGTCTGGCACGTTCTGGAATGGGCCTTTGGGATGAGCTTCTCCAGTCCATGAACTACTATTCACTCCAGTCCATTTATCAAGGGTGCTCAAACTAGGTGACGTGTAGACAAAACAACTGGTTACTTTCACGTTTTGCTCCACTTCTACAGCAGTAGGCAGACTCATGATAAGGTCAGCTGTTTGGATGGATTGGAAATATAATATCAATGTACAAATTCCCAGGGTTGACTCCCCATCTATCAGACGAGTGGGTTGAGCTAGAAATTCTTTAAAATCCTCCCCAGCCCCCAAATTCTAGGATTCTGATTCACTGCATCCTCTTGGCCCAAATTAGCACATCTTGGCAAATGGAGGAGGGGAGACATAGTCTAGTGAGTGTAACTTTAAGTTGAGAATGAGGAAAGCGTTTGTATTGCCTTAGCGGAGTATGAGTGGGGTCCTTGAAGAAGACAGACTCAATTTCATAAGGTTATTGTGGTCGGTCATTAAATGAGATATTCTTTGCTGACATGAAAAGAGTATATATGACTTCTGTTGATAGCCAGCTGGAGCAGAACTCAAATCCAGGTGATTGTCTGGGGCCAAGGCAGAATCCATCCTAACCAGTTTAAATAGCAATTTATTTATTTTGACTGCTCGGTAACCCACAGGCATGGAGACTACACAGATGGGGAAAGAAGTCTCCAGCAAACCCCTGACTGCCACAGCGGACTCCCTCCTCTAACTGCCAGGCACATCCCCAGCAACCATTTTCACCCCTGGGTTCCACCTAGAAACTCCTCATCTGCTGTCCCTGGATGCTGGCCTCCTCTGTCATACCAAAAGGAATTCCTCTCTGTGCCTGCTAATTTGTGTCTCTAACTTCCAACTCAGGTCTTGGGTGGGGGCATCTCACTTGCCTGTGATCCAACTGTAAGAGAGATTGAGAAAGTCAATTTCCAGCGTCTGTCTTGGAGAGACGCAGACTCAAAAGGTGGGCTATTCTTCAGAGAGAGAGGAACTTCAAAATGTGCTGCCGTTCCCAAAATAATAACAAATGGCTCCCAAATATAGTGCTTCAAAAGCTGACAAATTACAAATAACTTTCAAGTTACTTTCATTTGATTCTTTGGAAAGGAGTAAAAATGAGAAAGAAAGACAGTAGTCCCCATTCTTCCAAAAGGTGAAACCATTTTTCAAGCGTGGAAATTCTACAGAGGTCAATGGCTGGACCTAAATCCCTCTTGCTAATGAGGGTGGAGTCAGTGCTCAGCTAAGCCCTGTCGGTCAGTGATCTTTTATTTACTGTCATGGGCCTTCTTACTTTGGATGGTATTTGCTGTTAGTCATTTATAAAGAGTGTTTCTTTTTTCTGACTCTGAAACTATGCATTGTTATCATATATAATTCACAAAATGCAGAAAGATTTAGAAGTAAAACGAAAATTCACCTGGAATCTCACCAACTACAGATAACATGTATTTTTATCATAAAAATTGGGATCGAACAATATGCAAGTTTCTGTTTCTTGCTCTTCCCCCTAACATTGTATCAGGGACCTTTCTCCATGTTGTTAAAAGTCTTCCAAAACGTAATTTAAGTGACTACGTAATAATTTCATTGTACGTGCCCAAAATAATTCACTTAATTCTGTCTTAGTTGTCGGGCACATCACTGGAGTTTTGCTAGTATGAATAACGACAATAAACGTCATTATTACGTAAATTTTATATACATAATCTATAAAAATAGATTCATAGACAATTATGGGAAATATACATTTATAATGTCTAAATATATATAGTATTTAAATATATCTGTACACGTATATGTAGTTATTTCCTTAAGTTGGACTCATAAAAACGCAATTCCTAGATCAAACTGATTTGCTATGTATGAATGTGACTCTTTCCTTGCAACCTCAACAATACCAGGGCAGCTTGATTTTTGCCCCTTGTAGATGACTTGCTTTTGTTTGTTTTTATTTCTTTTTGCATGTGTATTTTTGTTGAATTTTTTTTTTTTTCTTTACCTGGGTAACTACCAATGTTTGCCAAGATTTATTTAGGCACAGACTTCCCTTCACTGTTACAAGGCAGTGATTAGAAGCCTTGGCTCCAGTGCCGGACCAGCAGGCAATGAGTCCTGGCTTTGCAGTATGCTTCTGTGACTCCAGCAGGATAGAGACTTCTCTGTGAGTCAGTTGCCTTATCTATAAAGTGCAGACCATAATTTCATATAGCTGTGAGTTTATGAAATTAATATGAATAAAATCTTTAGACAAATGGTCAAGAAATCTTTGTTATGACTATTATCCAGTATTTTCTAGTATGCTAATCCATTCTTTGCTCATCTCTGAAAAATTTCCTTTACCCCCCATCATTTCTTGCTCTGATACATATGCTCCAGTCGCTCTAGCTTGTTCTTCGAGAATTCCTCTAATTCTCGGGTATCTCTCTGTTCTTTCTTCTCCCTACTCACCACCTTCCTTTCATCTTTTGATCTTTTTATATTTTTCCTCTATATCCTCAGAAAGCATTTCCAAGGGTGTCCTCCACGTTACTAATTCCATTGTCTAAACTGACAAGCCTGATTGAACTACCTCCAGTATGGATTTTGATGATCTTATTACAATTTTACAGTTTTAGTCTCCTTGCAATTCCTAACTGTATCCAGCTCCCTTTTTATCTTGACTCATTATCTTCATACTGTATCCTGTTTTCATCTCAGCTTATTCTCCTGATAACGTCCTTCTCCTGTTTCATTTAGATCGTATCTTGCAGCAGCCTATTAATGATGTCAACTGATATTCTAAAATTTTCTTCTGAGTTCTGTAAAACTCATTATAAGAAGTCTGAAGAATTTTTTTCTTTCCATTGTTTTGCAGTACATTTTCGTAAGACCCTTTGTGTGTTTTGGGTTCTTTTCATTCATCCTCAGGCAAGGGAAGATCTTTTGGAACCTAGCAATTGTCTATAGACTGATTGTGTGGGTCTCCCTTGTCCCTGTCATCATGCCCTTGGGTGTTGATCAGATTCTTGCCTAAGTCCTTCTGGTTGTCGTTTCTGACTTGCAGCTCAGTTCCCAGTGTCAAATAGCCGTGCATCTAGTGTGACTCTGTTGCACGGGACTAAGATTTTTTTCCCACATGCACTGTCTGGTTCTTTGATATTCTGAACTAATGAGGGATTTGAAAAACCAAAATTCCTAGCATGCATTGTTCCTAGGGCTTTTCTATCTTTATAGGAACCATATTCCAGGATATAATGTAAAATTAATTAATTAATTAACAGTTCCAACCACTCCTTTCCAGCCAGTTATTTTATGAAAGTTGTTCATAAATGGATGTAGAGAAGTGGGACAAAGAGAACCTTCAAAGGCTGTAGCCTTGCATTCAAGGCTGACCGGTTTTCCTTTTGGTAGAGATTCCGGGTCTTTGAACCAGGGAGCTGGCCATGGAGGAAGGATAGTTCCTTCTGCCATCTTTCTGTAATTGAAAAGCCTGTTTCAAGAGGTGAAATACAGATACAGTTCTTCTTAATCGAGTTCCCTAAGCCAGCCCCGTTGACCTTAGGTGTAGTGGAAAGCGACCCTCGATTCCAGCCGTGGGTGTCCTTTCCCTATTAGTCGTCCACGTGGCTGGTTTGCATCTTCTTCTGTCTTCTTCGGTAGAGTGAGGAGTCAGGATGAGTTGCCCAGGGACTGCTGGCTATACACATTTTACAAGTGAAAACTTCTCCTGTTTGTCTTTAAAACGCTCAACATAAACACGGTTTTCTGCACGACAGCTCCCCTTGACTTAGTGGTCTCCCCTAGCTCTTCTTCGTTTTACCTCTTTGCTGCCTCGTGATTACATTTTGCTCTATCTCCTGTTGATATGTGTGCCATCTTTTTCCCACCAAGCAGTGAGCTTCTTGAGGGCAGCAATCACACCTGGGTCTTCGGTATATCTGTTGCCCTGCCTTGCAGAGAGGAGTGCTCTAAAATCTCTGGGTGAGCAATGAGAAGGTTGCAACAGAGAGACTCTCTGTGGATGCACTTGTGACAACAGAAGAAAAGCTTGGGCATCAGCTCCCCCTAGGGTCATACTAAAGGGGTTTAAAGCAATTTGAACTAACACAATGGCAAAAATATGTCTTGTGTTCCTACTACACGAAAGGTACTTGGGATTACAGGATAGCTAAGCCTTGTCTGCTGCCCTCTCCAGTACGGACGGGAAACAGCCCATGCGTGAGCAGCTCCAGTACAAGGCCGACCAAGGAGACGCTTTATGAGAGAATCAAATAAAGCATAGAACTCAGATGAAGAGGATTATTTCCACTTCCTCACCCAACAAACATTTGTTAAAGACCGACCCCAAGACAAAGTAATAAGCACAAAGCATTCTCCTAATTCTGAGGAGCAGACCCTGTCAGAAGGAGCCGAAAGACTACACTTAATTTACCTGAATAATGGGGAGGAGAGCCCACAGCCCTCTGCAGTTCTCCATCACGGGGAGCCCACAGCCCTGCGTCCTCGGCTCACAGGTAGGCAGACAGACAGAACTCTGGAATCAGGGGGCCAAGGTCGGCCTCAACGCGTCTGTTGTCTGTGATGTTCTCTTCTTGCTTCCCACTCAGTTAAGAAAATGCCTTTTCCTTTTTTGGCAACAGCGTTGTTTATTACAGGAGAAACTGAGTTGTCACCCGGGGCGTCTGCATTGGTGTGTTACCACAAACAGCCTGTGCCTCCTTAAGCCCGTTCTTAGTTGTAACTCAGTTCTGTTGCTGGAAACAGCTTTGCCTGTTTTTCCGATGAGACAATTTGCTGCATTCAACATTTAGCTGATCTCTCATACTTCCTTCTTTCTTGTTGAAAGAGAAAAGCTTTTTCGAGAGGCCTGCGTCTAGCTAGCGATGAAAAGGCAAGGAGTGATTGATGGTATCAGGGCAACAAGACAGATGAATAACCTCATGGTTTTTAATCACCCTGTGTATTTGTAAAGGAAGCAGGAGGTGGTCTACGGCCCACTTTAAAGACCTGTAAACCAAGACACAGAGCAGGAAAAGTACAGGCCACGGGTCAGTCAGTAACTTAGAGCAATGAGGCATCGTGGGTTTTGTTTCACACCCTGTCTGCTGCAGTATCTGGCTGTCACCTGTGTTAGAGGCACCACGCATTTTCTGAAGGGCAAGGATGCACAGTATTCTAATGGTCATAGTAGCGGCCAGCTGGATCGACCTCTGTGTCAGGCACTGTGCTAAGTGCTTTTTACACTTTATCTCACTTAATCCATACAACAGTGCTGCAAAATGGGCATTATTTCCATTTCAGTGGTGAGGAAATGAAGGCTTATAGACGGCGATTGCCCTGGTTAACATACCTAGTCTGCGGGAGACTGGGGATCTGGACCACTTCTGACTTCAGAGCCTACGTGCAACCACACTGTACTGTCTTGAGACCATCAGGTGTCAACTCCTTACTTTATTTTTTGTCAGATCTGTAACCCAGAGAAATCACAGCTCACTCAAAGCCTTACAAAAAGTTGGTGAGAGAAGTAGAACTAAAAATGCAAATTTCTTGATTTCCGGAAGGCTCCTCTTGCTGAGAACAGGGTTGGTAGCGGGGAGGCATTTCTTTGTTGTAGATTAAGTGCTCCAATCAGTACTGTTTCGCTGAATGTCAGAGTAGGAACACAGCGTATCTGGCATTTTTACAGAAAAGATGTGGAATATGTCGATTTAGGAAAGTTATTTCCAAACTCTGTTACCTATTTCAACTTAAAAGAGATTGGCAGCTTAAAAAGTGTAACCTGAAGACCACTTGCTGCAGCCCAGGTCATTTTCTTACGCTGAGTCTGATGTAAGGAATTCCTGAACATCAGTGGGGATGGAACCACCACTCTCCTGATCAGAAGGTACATCCCTGAGAACTCTGTGCTGTGAAAGGAGCTTGGTATTTGGGGTCAGAAGCCTGGGGCTAAAGTCCCATTCTTTTTCCTCTCTGGGTGAGCGTGGTTGAGTGCTTTACCCTCTCACTCTTGGTTTTCTCACTGCAGGATAGATATAGTTATGGCATTTATAGATCACTTACTTAAGGAACGGTTAAAATAAGGCATGTGAAAAGCAATTGGCAAATAGGAAGGGTATACAAATGTTAGTTTCTATTCTTAAGAAGTACCATTTTCATCCTAAATTAAAAAAAAATCATACTTGTTTTAACTATGTTTTTTTTCCACTTGTAGTTGTGATTTCACTCATTTTTACATACATCATTTATTAAGACATCTGCCTTGCCTCACATTGCGTAGGTTATAAAAATATATAAATATTAGAGGGGAGGATATAGCTCAAGTGGTAGAGCGCATGTCTAGCATGCATGAGGTTCTGGGTTCAACCCCCAGTACCTCCTCTAAGAATAAATAAATAAATAAACCTAATTACCTCCCCCCACCATTGAAAATATAAATGTATATAGATAAACTAGAAGGCAGACTCTAACTGCTTGTTCATCTTCTACTTTGATGCCTAATAGACATCTCAACATGTTCAAAACTAAACTGATCCTTACCCCAAACCTGCCCCCTTTCCCTCCTCTCTATCCTACTTGATAGCAACTCCATCCTTCAGGGTACCTTGAACAAAAACTTTGGAATCAAATTTGACTTCTCTTTTTCTCTCATGTCCCGCATCCCACTTTTCAGAGAGCCTTATTAGCTCTGTCTTCAAAATATATTGAGACTCAAAATGCATATTTCCACATCCACTCCTGCTACTGTGGTCTAAGCTACTAGAGTGGGCTGAGTTGTGTCTCCCCAAAAGATACATTTAAGTCCCAACCCTCAGTACCTGTGAATGCAACCTTATTTTGATAACATCTTTTTGCAGAGTCATCAAGTTAAGGTGAGGTTGTTCTGGATTAGGGTGGGCCTTAAACCCTTGACTGAGGTCTAAGAGAAAGCAAAGGGATATTTGGATACAGAGAGACTCAGAGGGAGAAGACAGCCATGTGACGATGGAGGCAGAGTTAGGAATGATGCTGGCACAAGCCAAAGAATGCCTGGATCCGCCAGAAGGTGGAAAAGGCAAAGAAGGACTCTTCTCTGGAGGCTTCAGAAGGAGCATGGTCCTGCCAACACCTTGATTTCAGAATTGCAGGCCTCAGAATACATTCCTCTTGTTTGATGCCACCAAGTTTATGGTAATCTGTTAAGGCAGCCCTAGGAAACTGGTAGAGCCACGATCATGCTATGAACTGGATAAATGCTATAGCTTCTTAACTAGATTCTTCTTCCACCTGCTTTTCCTAAGTATAGTGTCAACACAGCAGCCAGAGGGTCCTTTCCAAGGCATGAGTAAGGCCATGTCCCTCCTTGATTCAGGGCCAAGCCCAGAGTTCTGCTAATAGCCTTTGAGCCTCTACAGCACCTGCCACTTTCTCCAATGCCCTCTTCATTCTCCTCTCTCTTATTCGCTCTGTTCCAGCCCAGTTGGCTTCCTGACTCCTTGTTTCAAATACCCAGGCACTCAGCCTCAGGTCATTTGCACTTGCTGTTCCTTTGGTCCAGAGGTGAGAGTGTGGTATTTAACCACCATGCTCAGGCATGGACCGATCAGGATAAAGGCTGACCAGAGAGCTAGAGCCAAGTCGTGGAGGCCCTCTGCTTGGTAGCGAGTCCTCCTCTAGTGGTCCACTGCCTTGGGGGGGGGGTGGCTGTACCAGGTAGTGCAAACGTATCTCAGTATTCTCACAAACTGTTTGGCCTTACTTACCTTCCTGGATGAACGTCAGTTTCCCCTCTGCTATATTTTCTCCTTTTTCAGGAACCTGCGAGGTTTAATCCCTTACCTCCTTTGGGTCTTTGCTCAAATGCTGCCTTCTCTGTGGGTGCCATTCCAACGACCCTATTTTAAATTGTACCGCTATGCTCCTTATCCAACTCCTCTACTTTCTGTTTTTCTATGAAACTTACTTCCAGCTGACATACACAGATACGTTTTTGCCTATCTTCCCTATTATAGATAATATTATACATAATAGAATATAAACTATACAGGACAAAGCTTTTGTTGTTGTGTTGTTTTGTGTGTTCTGCTTTGCTTCATTTTTTTGTTCTGTTTAATCGCCTGCTGTGAAATCAGCGCCTAGAACCATGCCTGGCCTGCCAGACACTCAGGGAACAGATGTTCACTGAATGAACCAATGCTTTCACGCAGCTTATGGAATGGCTGTATGTACATCTGTAGAAACAGTCAGAGAGGGATCTGCTTCAGAAACTGTCATCTGTCTCAGCACCTCATCTGGAATGTGGAAGCCCAGGCTGAGGGAAGATGCTCCCCGCCCCAGCCCCGCCTCCCGTCTCCGTTCCCCCCAGAGAACCAGCTGAGTGTGATGGGCCCAGATGGGTTCTCTCCAGCAGTCCTCTTCATTTTTATAATTGTGATTAAAAAGGCTTTTGTGACACCAGCCCAGCATCCTCCTCCACGGCAAAATGGTTTTATTTCTGTTTTGTCAGGTAAAGTATCATTAACAATTTGCCTTGTTTTGACAGCATGGGGCTATAATTAGTTTCTGCAGGAAAATGATCCAATTAAC
Source organism: Camelus dromedarius (assembly GCF_036321535.1). Taxonomy (NCBI): domain Eukaryota; kingdom Metazoa; phylum Chordata; class Mammalia; order Artiodactyla; family Camelidae; genus Camelus; species Camelus dromedarius. The sequence continues at coordinate 100,995,379 of NC_087438.1, read as the reverse complement.
ACAGTGTTTGCGTCTTGGCTTGAATCTAAATGCAGACTGGAGGAAGCTAACTGAGAAAATTTGAAGAGTTTCAATGACATTAGCAAGAAATTCACCTGTGTTTGAATTAGGAAGCTGTGTGATATCTGCTTGGCTATCTCTTTCTTCAAGGAATAATGTCCCCTCCCCTGTCCACCCTCAAAACATCTTATCCACACCCATCCCAGCTGTGATCTCTTCATGCTCTGAAATCCTATCATGTTTATATTATCACTCCTAACACTAGGAAAGAGGCAATAGTCTCTCCCCCCCATATTTTGCCCAGATAAGTGAACGTTAAAAAGGACTTGGATTACTATGCAGTAGATAGATGATTGACAGAGACAGACAGAGATGGACAGATAGTAGGCAGGTAGATAGGGAGAGATCTGTGGGATATGTTTAAATGAAAAAATTAGTCTGAAGAACCATATATGGTAACTTTTATGCTATACAAGTGAGAAAATCAGAGTATTTATTTATATTTGCTTATACTTGCATAAAGAAGCCCTGGAAGGATGTTCAAGAAGCTAGTAATGAGAGCATTAGCTGTAGGGGTTGGGGGAAGCGGAGGGGGTGAGGATGCTATAGGGGTGAGGTTCTCAGCGTTATGCCTTTTCACATCATTTTGATATTTGAAGCAGGTGAATGTATTACCTATTCAAATTTTTTTTTTTTGCTTTTTGTTTTACAAAAGGACTATGGTTTTTGACATAGGCAGGACCTAATGCAATGCTGGTGATGCCAGATGCTCAGTAACTGAGATTGACTGATTGTAAGTGAAGCAATGGGGCAGGTGTGGCTCGGTGAACTAAACCCAGCCTGGTACTCTCCATCCCTGTGGGCATGCTTCCACAAAAAGAGGAGTTCATTGTGTTTGCCGAGATGATCTTTTCTCACCCTCCTGTCATGCTTGATTCACTCCATGTGTCCTGTAGAATTACATAAAAGCTCCAACTTCACGCCACATTCCCCTGCTTAGGATGGCAATTAGCCAGTACACACTGCTTCCCAGTCTACGTGGCTCTTTTGTAAAGTCGTCCCTTTGGGCTGTGGCTTGCGAAGCCTGTGCCTCTGTTGCCTTAGTCCGAGCAGCGGGGCGTCCCTGATGGTCTGGGCCAGACTTTGAAGCAACATGCGACAGAGCGTAACTAGCTAAGTGGGTGAATTTGGAATCAGAGAGACCTTTATTGGAATCGCAGACTCACCATGTATTTGCTGTATGATCCTAAACAAGTGACTTGAATTTTCTAAACGTCTGTATCCTCATCTATTAACTAGGCGGGATAACTCCCACCTATTAAGATTTCTGTGATGCTTCTATAAGGGAGGAGAGGTCAGACATGTATCACTATGTCCTAGTACCTAAGAAGTACTAAGAATGAATTTTTGTTGCTTTTATTTGTATGTATTTATTTCAAGTGCCTCTGGAGAGCCCCACCCCCACCCTAAACATCTCTTTCTTGCCCCTTGGCACAACACTCACTAGGGAATTAAAGATACATTACTTTGGGTTAACTATATGCTCTGCCAAGGTGTTCTCACTAAAAATGCAAATTTACTTAACTTAGCTTTACTTTGATATTGGGTTTTTTTTTTTTTTTTTTTCTCAAAACGACTAACCAAAAGCAGGTACCAACTGGGATGGGAACTGGGGGGAGTTGGGATGAGTAATTTCAGAGCATGGTCTTCTCCTCCTGGGGAATAACAGACCACGGAGGCAGAGCTGTGGGAGTGAAGGAGATCTGCACAGCCTGGGAGGTCAGACAGGCAGGAAGCACCGGAAGCAGTAATTAAAGCTGAGAGCAGGACAAGAAAGAGCGGCTAGAGGGCCTGAGGTACGGTCTTACAGATCTGCCAAGTCTCCTCTTAGGCACAACACGGTGAGAAGTGTCAGCTCAGTCTCCTGGCGCCAGCATCTTTGTCCGAGCGTACCTGGTTATGAGTTTGGATCTCGCCACTGGATCTGAGCAGCTGTTACTATGAGATTGTGCACTGCATAGCTCCCTTAGCCCTCGTAAATCAAAGCTTTTGAAAATGAGTTGACGTAACAGATTATTCTAGTTGCTTTGGTAGGATGGGTTGGACCAAAGTGAAACTAAAGGTACAAGGATTCGAAGGTGTGTGAGGTGAGGAAGGCCAGGTAAAGTAGGACATCTTTGCCTTCTCCTCAAGGGTTATGCAAATCTGGGGCCGTGTTTCTGCGTGACCACCAAGTTCATATCCCAGTGCTGATTCATTTTTGTCCTTATCTTGAGAATTTTCACATCATAATAACCTTGATCTTGAAGTTGCTTTATTTTGGTGTTTAGCGCTAATGGCTTTATCCACAATTTTCCACAGTTAATTCAGTCTTACAGTCATTTCAGACACTCAAGTGTCTCTCTTCCTGAGCCAGCAGGTGTCACTATTGATCAATTGGAAATAAACATGGTAGCCTCACCTGGTAGGAATAGATCCACCTCTGGTCAGGAAAAAAAAATGACTTTGTCATTTCAGGTTAAAGAGCTACTTCCTCAGATCCACTGGTTTCCTGGTAGACAGCTGAGTTCTCAAAAGTATCGATGCTTCTTAAACCCTGACGACCTGCAAGTACAAGGCAAGTAGAGATCTTCATGGAGAATGGAGTTGAAGACATCGTCCTCATGGTTCCACTTTCTACTATTAATCTTCTGAGAGTTCCTTATAGCCTTGTTTTCTATATTCTTTTTTTTTTTTTCGGTATATAGCTAAATGTAGCCAATTGCACTAGATGAATCTTCCATGATAGCTTTTAGCTCCAGAATTGCTTTCTTCCTTAGGTCTATTCTTCACATATTAGGCTTGACTTCAGAGAAGTCTATGCTAGAAACAATCAGGTATGTAAACCACGGAGTGCACTTCAAAATCCAAAGGTAACCTTGAGGGGAGGTGGTGTCTTCGCCTCCAACACATAACTCAACATGAGACAGTTTGTTAAGTGTGCCCGTGCATATGCTTCTCCTCCACGAATTTATACTGAATTGTTATATGAAAACTAGGGTGATTCCTCTGTGAAGTCTACCCCGACCTCATTCCCCTCTAGAAAATTCATTCTCTTTTTAAAAATCCTCCATTCTTAATATTTATTTTTGCTCAGTATTTCTCTTGGTTAGTTTGTTGTATGTGTATCTTTCAGCTGCTGGACTGTGAGTTCTACATTTCTTAAGAAAACCTCAGATGTTAGATATTATATACCCCAGTCCCTCCTCATTTTACATGTGGGTTGTGACAATAGCTAGCATTACTTGTTTTACTTCTGTAACTGAAACTTCTAGAATATGCCTTGCATAGAAGAGGTACTCAATAAAGATCTGAATGTCAGACATTTCAAATGTCAGTGATATAACAACAAAGACCCCTTCTCTGATCCTTTAGTGAGAAGCTTATAGTCTAGCAGGAGATACAAAACATTCATACAAATGAGACTTCTTATCTTGTATTAAATCCTATAGGAGTAATGCACATGAAATGCATTGGGAACTCAGAGAAAAAAAAGTTTGTGGGAAAAGTGGTTTTTAATCTAGAAATATATATGTAGAAAAGAGAGGGAAAGAAAAGGAAGATAAAAATAATTGGGATGAAGCAAACAGCTAAGCTGAGGCCAAGGGACAGGAAAGCCTAGAAGGTGTGTGTTGTTCAGTTAGATGAAACCTTGACCAGAAAAAAAAAAGTATGAAATATGACAAGAAAAATAATTTATGCCTTAAACACATAATACTTTATGTAGACAAAAGGAATTATTGAATTTGAATCAGGAAAATAACATATAGAGAACTGGGTATACGATATTCCGTGTTTTTAGAAAATGCAATGTTATAATTTAATATTTTAAATGGCACTATATCATCACCTTTGGAATTCTTCTGATGCTTCCAATAACTTAACTCCTTAGACGAATCCTGTATCATTGCCTGGGAAAATGAGAACGCTTTGCATTTAAACAAAGCACTCCCAAAGATTTGGGGAACAAGAACTTGAGATAAAGAGGACAAGTTCAAAGGCCAAGTATGCTTGAGAAACAGGGAAAAAACAACTACTGATGGAAAATTGGAGACCTGTACTTGGAAATGGGAAGGAAGCAGGAAGCACAGGAGTGGTCTTCTAACAGGGAACAGCAGTCTGGCCAGGGAGGCACCACTGATTGGCTGTGGGAGGGAGCTCTGATTGGCTAGGCTCTGGTTGCCTGTCTGTCTCCTGGATGAACTAGAGTAATGAGAAGAAGAATTCATGAGAGAAGGCTTCCAGGGAACTCTTGAAGCTTCTTTTGTTGGTGGCAGGCCTGTGGATTTGTCATTTCACCACAGTACCCACTGGAGAAGAGTTTAATCTCCAATGGAGACTGAAGCATTGTTAGGAAGGGGGAAGGATTTCTGAGTGGCTTGAAAGTAGCAAATACCCACTTCAAGGGAAGAAACATTGATGCTTTCAACAGAAAGAAAATGGCTAGTGGAAAATGGCTAGTAGAGAGGAGTGGGGTCAATGGTTTCTTTTCATCAAAGATCATATTATTCAAGAACCATACAAAAGGATTCTTGACTTTAACCTGCTCTTGTCAGGACCCTCTCAGTCCCAGTGTATCCAAATTTCTGTTGAGTGAGACACACACTATATGTTCAGAACTTACACATATTTGAATAGTGAGGATAAAGAGAATTTTTAAGATCAGAGAGGCATTGACTAACTGGAATTTGGAGAAAATTCATAAATAGTGACAATAGTGTGGGTATATTATAAAGTCATAAACCTTGAGCAAATTGTGTGCAATGCTGATCCAGAACAGAGCCAGATGGTGCTAAATAAAAGTCTGAATACCTGACCACTTCTGACCACCTCTGACTTGTGGAATGGGCAGTATTTCTATTCACAGTGAATGATTACTGACCAAATCTATCCTAGATGAAACTTCATCACCCTGAGGATTCTAACACTCAATCCAAACTAGTTCTCTTATAACATTACCTAAACATTCATACCTGCGTATTGCCATGTCTCTACTCATATGATTTTCTCTACCTGTCAAAAACTTCATCTTGCCCAAGTATCAGCTTCCCTGTGACTTATTCTATAATTGATCCCATCAGCTAGAAGCTATTTGTTTCTCTAAATTTTCACAAAATTATAAATGCCCCCTCATAAAGTGCTCACTATATTTTTGTTAATTTTCTCATTGATTTTTTTTTAACCCTCACATTTCCCAAGAATAAATAGTATCAGGAACAGACTAATCAAAATCTATGCTTATGAGAAATTTACACATTTCTTTAACTATGTAAGTTGACATTTCTATAGTAGATCCATTCTACCTTGGTAAACGAACGAGTCAGTATCTCATGCTGAAAAATCTGCATTCAGGTCAGTAATGACTTTACAGTTTTTGTTGGGTAGTGTAAAATTTCATTGGGTTAACTTAATATCCAATATGGTGGCCTCCCCAAAGCAAAGTGAGTTCCATGGTGTTTTCATGTCTAATAAGTAAGAACTGCTGACAACTTACGAATGATGCTTCCTCCACTTTATCAAGATACAAGTGTATTCTAGACTGCAGCTCCTTAGGGACAGGATGGCATCTGCATCAGCTCCCCCCAGTGCCTGCGTGTGGGAGTGACTTGCCTCAGAATTGGTAAGTAGTCCCTAGAGTTTGTAAGGAGGACTCTGTTTTTTGTGGGGTAACCAGAACTTTAAGCTCTGCATCAGGCTGGGGTTAGGTTCTAGCAGACGATCCATTAGAAGCCTGAGGGTATTGGAGAAGTCCTCGTGTCGGCGTAACGGCCCAACCTTCTCTAAGGAGGTTGAATGTCTCGTGTGTCTTTCTGGGAGAGATTTTCAGAACTGGAGCCGGTGAACTCATTTTTAAGGAAAGCTCTCGCCGTAAGTAGTGGTTGGCCAGTCCAGCATGCCGTTCATTTTGTTCAGTCTTGGAATCATCTATGCCCGTGGTGTTACAGTGTTAGTTACCTGAATGGCAGATAGCATGGGTCTGCGAGACTCATGTGGTCATTAACTAAGCTGACTCTGGTGAGCGTTCAGATTGGAAAGGGGATTTCCTATGGAGAGCCAAAAGAAATTGCCAGTATACCAAACGACTTCATTGTACCCGGTCCTTCAGAAATTCCAGTTCTCTCTGAGGGGGATTTTGATGGAGAAAGTGACAGAGAGATGACTAGTCCAAAGCTCCGGGCTCAGATTTCCCCTCTGTTTGGTGTGAACAGCACATGTCCAGGACAAGTAGGAGAACAGCATATTTACAGACATTTGGTCAAGTTCTGGATTAAGACCTGGGCTTGAATCCTGACTCAGCCACCACTTACTTTGAAACGTGAATGTCTTGAAGCCTCAGTTCCTTTGTCTATAATATGGGGGGGATAGTAATAGCATCTTCTTTACTGTGTTGTCATGAAACTCGAATGAAATGAATTATATAAAATGTTTAGCATTGTGCTTGGGAAATGCTTCGTAAGTGTTCACTGTTGATGTCGCTACTGCTGCCCCTACTCTGTTATGATTCCATAATCCTGGAAAACCACCCACCAGTCCGCTCAGGTGCTCATATCTTTTTTTTTTTTTTTTTTTGATTTATGGCAGCTTTCCTGCATGGATTCTCTCCTTTTTCTCATCCTTCCTCCCTCCCTCCCTTCCTTTCATATACATATATTGAGTATCTGGCCAAGATTTACGCCAGGTGCCAATGATGCAGTGATAAACTTAAGTCTATTCCTCAGGGCATCCTAGACAAGTGAAGAAGAGAGATGCATCAGTAAGCTATTACAGCGCATTGTGATAACTACAATAGTGGCTGCACAGTGTCCAATGGAGCATGATGGAAGTGATGAATAGCTAATAGGGAGAGAAATGGCTAAACGGAGGTTTGCAGGATGAATGAATGTTTGGGAAGGCCATTTCAGCAGAGAGAAAAAAGCAGCAAAAAGGTGCTGGGGGGTATGCTATATGGTGTATTTGAGAAACTGTGAGCAGTTCCATACAGGTAACACAGTACATTTGGAGAAATACTGGGGCATGAGGCTGGGACACTGGCATGGAGAACTGTGTGCGAGGTTTGGAATTTAGGGAAATGACATAGATTGCTGCATGTTAGAATAATGCCTCTAGCAGGAGTGGGAAGAAGGAGCAATTTAATGCCACATATTCTGTGTTAACAGATGTCTCCTCATTTGATAGTCCACAACTGCATAGCTCACCCATTCCTGAGCCAATCACCTGCATGGGGACTGGGGACACCGTTATTGGCTGACTCGCCAAAATTCACCCAGTCTTTCCTGATGCACACAGCTGATCAGTACTTGAACAAAGATAGAATTTTCTCAGCAAGAAAGAAGGCCAGAGACACCCACTGACTAGACAGTCAGTGTTGTCTGCCGCAGAAGCCAAATAGACAGGACTTAGTGACCAAGGGCACGTTAGGGCTGAGGAGTGACAGTGACTCCCAGGTGTCTGGCTTAGGCCACTCAAATAAGTGTGTCTAGTAATTATCTATACAGACATGTTTCAGTAGGTTTCGATTCAGCAGGAGGACTGTATTATAGTGTATTCATATGTTCCTAAGGGACAAAGAAAATCCTTGAAATGCGAATTTATCTTAACTGCTTTATGGAATTAGGTCTGTTTTGTATGAAAGCTGAATATTCACTAAATTACTGCCCTAAATTGAGCACATTTGGGAACAATATGTGCATATCCAGTGGTTTAATCTCTCATTCATCATTAAGGTAAACATAACTATGATTGCCAGTATTAATGCAAAATAAAATATTCTGCTTAGAAAGAAATTCTTCTTAAGGCAGAAAAAAAAATTGAGTTTTCTTCTATATAAGGACCTTTAATAAATATTGCACATATTGTTTCCTCCTTCTATACCCATTAAAAATTCTTAAGCTTGAAGCAATTTGTTTCCCATGAGCTAAACATCCAGAGTTCTATTTCCAAAGTCATCAGTCCTGGCAGTCATTCTCATCAGAGTCTCTGAAAAAATGATCTTCAATAAGGTCACATTTGGTCTCTCCCCACAGCAGGAGGCCTGTCTATTTCTAAAAATACGTTGCTATGTTACAAATGCACCATCTTCCTACTATGGGCAGGAAGAGAGCCGTTTGAAACTTGCCTATACAAAGCCAATAATGGGGAAATAATAAATCTGAGAGTTCTAAAAGCACCAGTCCTTGTTCATGTGTTCCTTTCCTTCCTTTTCAAACAAATATAATCTTTCTTCCTTTGTCTGTTCCTTCTCTTTCTTTCTTTTTTTTTTTTTCCAGGAAAACACATTCAATGTTCTTCAGTAATTTAACATAAAGAGAACTACATGATAGATTAAATTTCAAGTCAAAAGGCTTCCTACCCCATGACTTTTCTACCACATTTAACATAAAAGAAGCTTCACTTCAGCACTTTGTAAATAAAAATTATCCCCCGCAACATGTTAATTGTAACTTGTGATCCAAGCAGTACAAGGGGATCATGTTAGAAGTGAACTCCAATTAGTGTGAACAGCATGGAGACACTTGACGCTAATTTACAACAAGGTTGTTAAAACTTACGGGAAACAGCCCTATAAAGTAAGATTTTACAGTGACAGCCTAAAGGACCAGTGATGTGTTCAACATGATTCTGAAGCAGATGAAAAGGGATGGGACTCTACTGTACGTCTGACATAGAGAAAGTAAGGTATGATTCTGTGGATTTCAGCATTATAATCTACCTTGTAGACTATCAGATAATCCTCTTAGGACATATTCAACTTGGGACTTTATAAATGTAAGGAGCTTCATCCCCTCAACAGACGTTTTCCAACTACCTACAATGTCAATTTTTATCCCAACAGCCTGTAACCCCATATATACTGCAACAGGCGCCTGATGGGTCCTCCTGATCACCTTCTCTCATCCAACCTGGATGATTATAGGACAACACTGATCATATCACTCAGATGCTTTGTCCCTTAGCAGTGCCCGTCACCTGCCTGATAAAGTCCGTACTCCTCAGCCTGCCATTCAAGGTCCTGTGGTGTGTGGGCTCTGTCTAGCTCTCAGCCTTCATGCCACTGTTCTTCTACTTTTGTCACTTGAATCAAGGCCCTCACTTGAAGAAGGGGTTAATCATGCTACCCAGATGTGTGTTTCTTGGAGGATAACCTATAAATAGGGGACCATTTGTTTTCTTTGACTACACTACAGACGCTTCCTGCCTCTGCATGTGTTCTTCATTCTGCAAAAAGGAAATCCCTATCTCATTCTTCCTCCATATTTTCTGAGTTTAAAGACGTGTGGAGTCTCAGCTTTCAGACATAGCAACTCCTATGTCTTATTTCCCTAACAATAACTATAGAGGTTCCTTACGTTCATCTCTGTGGGACATATATGGCTGGTACTTTGAGCAGGGAAAAACAATAAGAGCTCACTGTGTATTGAAGGAGAAAATAGCTCAGTGTTATTCTTCTGTTCATTTGGTAACTGACAAAAAGTGGAGAATTCCAAGAGCTGTACCAGCATATGCCCAGCTCACTGCACATGTTTAGAGGAGAAATATGAAGCAGAGGTTCAGAGCTTGGTCTCTGGAATCATGCAGACTTGGGTCAAATCTGGTTCTACCACTGAACTACCTATGTGATCTCAGGCAAGGTTTTTCATGCACTATGAGCCTCTGTGAACCTCTATTTTGTATACTATGAACCTCAGTTCTCACAGAGGAATGAGAATTGAAATTGTGTGGTTGTCACAAGATGGGAATATGATTTATAGACCAATACCAACAAAAACACCTGTAAGATGTAAACTCTTTGGAAAACAGAATAGAAAGTAACAGACACATTACATAAAGTGGGAGATGAGGCAACAGGCTCCCAGCTGGAAATATTGACTTTTCAGGTCTTTGGCTCTTGATGGCTTTTTAAAAGTGCCAAAGGCTTCATCCCCACCGTAAGAAGATTTTGCAAAGTATGATATGTGCTCTTACCATCCTCATGAAAGTTTGTGTATCTCCCACCAGACTCTCCTGCCTTGGTTGTGTCTGCCTGCCCACTGGCTGCAGACCATGGGTGTAAAACAACCTCAGCCCATTTGTCAGTGTTTATTGCACTGTTAATATTCCTGAGGTCTATTCCTGCTCTAATAGTGCCTGCTTCACTTGGTAGATAAAAGGATTGAGACAATGTGTGTCAAACACTTCGTGTGGTACCAGACATAGGATAAGTGCTCAGTAAATCATAGCTGGCATTATTATTTTAGTTTTTGCACATTACTTTTTTCCCCTTCCGTGGGGATGTCAGGTGAACAATTTAGAGTAGGTCATCCAAGTCTTTTGTCAGGTGAAACGATTCTGGGATTCCCCCAAGTCTTACCGTGATCAGTGGGGACAACAGGAAGGAGAATGGGAGAAATGATATTGTCAGTGTTAGGAAGTACAGTTGACCCTTGAAGAGCATGGAGGTTAGGGGCACACAGTCAAAAATCAGCATGTAGTTTTACAGTCCACCCTCCGTATCTGCAGTTCCATATCCAAAGAAGGACTCAACCAATTATGGATCCTGTAGTAGCGTAGTATTGAAAAAAGAAATCTGTGTAAGTGACCTGCACAGTTCAGACTGTTCTCTTGCAAGGTCATCTTCACTTATTATTCAAGACGAGTGTGGAATCAGTGTCACCCTTACTTGCCCCTGGAAGGAACATGCTATCTGTTAAGGTGGGGCCAGGAAGGATGCAGAAAGGCAATAAAAGGAGAAGCTCTGATAACGTGGTTTATAATAAGCAGTACACTTTTGGTCTTCGTCCCCAGTTCTGGCACAGAGCTCCAAAGTTTTTTAGAATTTCCTGTGATGAGAGCCATGAGGTGTATTTTGTTATGTTAATGAGGTGATTTTTGGATACATCTAAGGTTGGGGGCTCCTTATCCTGAGAACCAACCATGTGATTAGTGGGTTGGACCTTTCAGTCTTGCCCCCTGACCTTTGGGGTGGGGAGAGGGGATAGAGGTTGAATCAATCACCATTGTTCAGTGATTTAAGCCATCACACCTGTGTAACGAAGCCTCCACAAAACAAAAGGACTGGGTTCAGAGAGCTTCTGAGCATGAGATTTGGAGAGTGGCACCCTCAGAGAGAGCACGGAAGCTCAAAGCCTTTCCCCGTACTTTGCCCCATGCATCTCTTCCGTCTGGCTGTTTTCAAATTCTATTCTTTTAATAATAGTAATTTCATAATAAACATGTAATCTAATAAGTAAAGTGTTCCTTTGAGTTTTGTGAGCCACTCCAGCAAATTAATTGAATCCAAGGAGGACAGAAACCTCTGATTTATAGCCAGTCAGTCCAAGGTACAGGAAACAACCTTGATTTGTAACTGGTATCTGAAGGAGAGGGGGCAGTCTTGTTACACTGAGCCCTTCACCTGCTGCTGTTCGCCGGGTAGATAGTGTCAAAACTGAGTGGAATTGTAGGACACCCAGCTAGTGTCTCACAGAATCGCCGGATGGTGTGGGAAAACCACCCACCACACATACACACACATGTTAAAACTGATATCAGCACTTTTTCGCAGTCATTTGAAATCTGCAGCTCTTCTGTCTGGCTATTGCAGAGCTCATCTTTACTGTATCAGATTCTCATTAAGCAGCATATAGTATTGGGGACCTACTGTGTGTTAAAGGTCCTGCCAAATTCCTTGAGGGAATAGAAGAGAAAATATATGGCATGCTGCTTCCTCCTTTTCAATCTGACCTCTTACTATTGGAAGGCTCAGAGCTCAGCCTTTGGTCTTGCTTTTTTTCCCCTCCTTTATCTACATTCATGCCTTTGGTGACCTCATCTAGTTTCATGGCTTTAAATTCTAACTATATGCCAATGACTCCCAAACTTACATCTCCATCTAGACTTCTCTCATAAACCCCAGATTCATATGTCCAGATGCCTACTACAGATCTTCATTAAGAGATCTAACAGATTTCTCAAATCTGACATGGGTTTTAGTCATAGCTAAATCCCTAATGTCCTTTCCCTCCCCAGCCGGCTTCATCACTCACAGCAAAATTCTATCCCATTGGTACCTCATCTTTGGAGAAGAAACATTACAAACATTTAAAATTTATAAACCTTTCTTTTATCTCTTTTGGCTGAATGTCAAATGATATAATCAGGAATTTCCATGAATTTAGTGGGAACTGAGCTGGACTTTGAAAGCTGAGTAGAATCTCTCCAGGCCAAAAGTTGGGATCCAGGTAAAGAAAAAAATATAAACCTAAATGTGAAGTGATGGGTAGATTGCTGGAGGGCAGCATGATAAATTTAGAAGACAGGGAATCAGGTTGAAGTGTGATTCAGATAGCTGAGACAGAACTAAATTATCTGATTCTTAAGAGGTGTTTGAATCATGCTTTACCTGTAATACGAATATTGTCAATTGAATTGTTGGTGAGGCAGGGGTAGAGGTGATACATGGATCATTTATTGTTCTGTGTACCCCAAACCTGTTCCTTCCCCAGTCTTCTTGATTTCAGTAACTGGCCACCTCATCATTCTAGCTGCTTATGTCAGAAGCCTTGCAATCATGTTTAACTCTTCTCTTTCCTGTAATCCTTTCCAAATTCATCAGAAAAATTCTGTCTTCTTTACCTTCAAAATATATAAGAATGCACTCATTTCTCCTACCTCCTCAACTACCACCTGATCCAGGCTACCTTCATCTCTCCCCTGGAGTATTGCCCTGGACCTCTAAATGGTTTTCCTGTACCCACTCTTGCTTCCCTTCAGTACATTCTCAGCATAGTTAAATATACTTTGTATTTAAACGTAAGCCAGCTAATTTATTTCTTTGCTCATATCCTTCCACGGTAGTTTCCCGTCAAAATCACGTAAAAGCCTACGGTGTCGTACACAGTATGACTCTCTACCTTTTCTCCCACCCTCCTCCTACTCTACTCCAGCCTTACTGACCTCCTTATAATCCCTTGAATATATTGAGCATGCTCCCATCTCAGAGAATTTGCACCTGCTGTCCCCTCAGCCTGAAAAGTTCTTCTTGTTCAACTCAATCTCTCACTTCCTGTAGACTTCCTCCAATCAAATGCCACCTCCTCGGGGAGCTCTTCCCTGACTGTCCTAAATAAAACAGTGTAGCAGTGACCTATGGACCCATGTCCCTCATCCCTCTTTCCCTGCTTTACTTCCCTCCATGGTGCTCAACATCTGGGACATGACATAGGGACTTGCTATCCCGGATTTGCTTTTTGCCCCTCCACCTTCACTCTCTTCTCTTCCACACGCCTTCTCTTCCCTGCGAGGCTCACCAGTATGGACTGCATCACATAGGCTTTCTGGTCCCTGGCCTTGTAGATTCCAGTTAGTTTCAACCAATGACAGGCGGTGGCAGAGACTGCATCATGGGAAGAGGACAAGGTTGCTCCCTGTCTCCCTTCCTGCCATACTGCTGTTTGGAGTGACTCTGTTTCGTCTCCCGTGGTCACAGCTATTAGAGGCCAGCAGCCTCCCTCAGCTACGAGCATCTCTCTCTGGGTTCTTGTGACTGCTCTCCTCTCCTAACCCTTGAGGCCTCAAGGGGTTGCAGTTCTTTGCTCTCGCTAGCCCAGGGCGCTTCACCATACCTTGCAGATTTCCCTTCATCCTGTAGCACCTTTATAATCGGTCCCTTCATTAAACTCTCTGCAATCTAATTACCCTGCTTGACCGAGCCATCTGTTTCCTGTGGCGACCTCAATTTATTTCCTTGTTTATTGGCTGTGTCCTCGTCTGCACACACACACGTGTGCGCGAGCACACACACACAAACACACAAATGTGTAATTTCTCAAGAGTAGGGATTTTGTGACTAGAATACCTGCCACATAGTAGGCAATTGATAAGTTTGCTGATGGCTGGATAATGAATGAATGTGTTTTCTTTCTTATTCTTGCAAGAAACTCATGAAATAGGATTTATTGTCTCCATTTGTGGATAGGGAAATCAAGGGTCACAGAGAAGATCATGCCACGAATACAAGACAGCACTGATGGGAGTCGCTGTGCTGTGTTTGCTTTGCTTCCTTGCACTATCTTTTCGTTAAGTTATGTAAGACCTTTCATGCTGCTATTATATGAAAGGTTGCTAATTTTATTATCTTTATTCCATGGGATTGGATGATGTCACATAGTTTGTGAATTAATCCGTTGCCACGGCAGTTAAATAGCCACAGAGAAATGCTTTAGCTTTTAGCACACAGTAGATGGCTTAATGACCCACCGGCCAGTAAAGAGAATATATTTTAAATCCAGCACATGTATTAAATCCAAACCATATGTAAATATACTTGGCTGATAAGGCTGTTTCTCGAGCGTACTGTGTGAACTGCTCCAACAGAGTTGTACTGTCTCCAGTCAGATGAGAGACGGGCATCTGGGCCAGAGGAATGGCTGATTCAGAGTCAGCTCGCAGGAAGTGCCTTCAGCCTCAGAGGTGTCTGCTGACGTAAGTAGAGAAGGCAATTCCCACAATGGAAGGCAAAGGGTTCCTGTCCTTGCTTTGTGCCAGACTAGCTGACTCCAAGGACCACGATCCATGTTCCTCTGAAAATCAAATACTCTACCTTCTGATTTCTTTAAAACCTACCAAAAAATATCCCCTCCTTCTCTTTTATGGTCCTCCATCACAGCGAGGCCTCTGAAGGTATGGGGTGGGAAGAAAAGTGTGCTAGTAGGTTCAATGTCTTTTGAGGGAAATAGATGGAGAAAATCATAAAAAACAAACAAACAAACAAAAAAAAAACAGGCAACTACTGCTCATACGATTTCCAAATGAAAATAAGCAAGATGTCCTTGTTATAAAAAGAACGCGCTTTTCAGAGTCAGACTGCTCTTCTAGGACTTGAGCTTCTAAACTCATTAAAAAGTGGCTTGTCTTCTCTCTGTTGCCTTATGGGAGGTGAAGGAGTCAGCATCCCGGCATCTTCTCCAACAAAGAAAAAGCAGACTAGAGGCAGGCTTTTTCCAGTCAGCCAACCACCAAATGCCCACTGGGCATCGATCATGTCCCCAGGGGTGCGCAGGGTGCAGAGGATGTAGTGGTGAGCTCAGCGTGCGTGGACCCCACCCACAGAGGGCTTACGTCCCACCAGAGGAAAGAGATATGACACATATAAATGAGTTACTTCTGGGTGTACAAAGGGCTATGGTAGAGAAGTAGAGTCTTGTGAGAGCTTATTAGAGGGGAAGCGTCTTTGGTAAGCCAGGTCCGCAAACACCTCTGAGAAGGGTAAGCCTGCAAAGATGGATAGATGTGGGAGGCTGTGGACCGTGCCCATTGCACCTGTAATTATAGACCCAGGTGGAGCACGGGACCTGGCAGGTGCTCAGTGTCGGTCATCATTGCTCTGTAACAATCCACTCCTAAAGTTAGTAGCCTAAAATTACAACAACTTATTCTTTTTTCATAATTCTACATTTTGGTGGGATTCCACTGGAGGATGATTCAACTGTACATGCCATTGGCTGGGGCTGCAGTCATCTTGAGGCTCAGGTGGGCAGGAATGGCTGGTGACTGGGGAGAGATGACTGGGACCACTGGGCCTCTCTGTCCTTGCAGGTCCAGGGGCTCTCCTACTCCATGGGGCCTCTCCATGTCGTCCCTCCAGCAGGGTCTCTGGACTTCTTACAGGATGTCTAAGATATCCCCTAAGTGCGAAAGTAGGAGCTGTCATGCCTTTGCAAGGCTTAGGCACAACTCTAGAATGGAGCCACCACTACTGCGTCCTGTTGGTTACAGCGCGTCCCAAGGCCAGCCCAGATTCAGCGAGGGAGGGAGTCACACAAGGATGCATCTCTCTGGACGTGTGGTTCACTGTAGGGGTGGGGGGGGGTCATCTTTAGAGACTAGCCACCCCTCTAGGTGCTCAGTAATTTTATATTTAATAATGGATGAAGATATGAGTAGCATCAGTCAATGTGGAGGGGGAGGCATTAGCAGCATCTTTGATGACAGAGAGGCAGGCACAGCTAAGCCTTTCTGAAGGACCTGGGGGAGGTTGGGTTCAGCTCTCCACCGAGACAGTAGGAGAGCCATGGATGAGACTGGAGAGTGAGCTGGGAACAGCCTGAGCCTGGAGCCTGACTACCCTTGAGCTTTTCAGTTACATAAGCCAATCAATTCCCTTTCTCCCACTGCCAATTTGAGCTGGGTTTCTATCTTTGAAGCAAGAGGCCTGATTAATGGGAGGGAGGCGGCAAATCACGCTGCCCAGGAGGGGAAGGCCCTGGAGGTGACCTCACCACTGAATGCGAAGCCATTTGGAAACAACCTGTTCTGTACAAGCACAGAGCACTGTGATTATCCGGGATGCGCAGACTGAACTTAGAACATAGTATAGGATCTGCCCCTGACATCAAAGAGAGAGATGTCTGTGGGTGGATGTCCCTAATGGCTTCAGAAATCCCTTTCCACAAGCATAATTAACACCGACAGCTGACGGCTGCTCAGTACCCCTGCAGTAACTGGTCAAACACTTTCAAGGCTCTTCTCAAATCCCCATAGTGTGAATTTGCTTGTGTCAGTCTCTACAAGTCACAGTTCCAACTTTCTGAATCCTAGACCCTCACTGCCTTGAGAGTTGTTATGTTATAAATTTGTTGAGCAGATTCAATAAGATAATAGATGCAAAATGCTCAGCATAGCACCCAGTCAGAATCTAATAAAGCCCAGTGAGTGTTAGTGTTTGTATTTATTGTTGTCGTCTGATTTTATTTCTGGAAACCGAAGTACTTTGGTGAATGTGGTTAAAAAAAAATCCCTGCCTTTAAGTCCCCCAAAGATCAAAAAGATAGGAGAGCTACATCAAATGGAAAGAGAGCTTCTCTAGGACCCCCTCCCTGGACCACGCTGAAACCCAGAGGTACCCATCATCCTAGGTATGAAGTCCCAGAAGGCCTCAGCACAAGGATATGTCTACGTCATCCCTCCCTGATCTCTGTGTTAAATCAAGGCCTACGCAGGGCTTTGGGAACAGCGACCAGGGTCCTTGGTGAGAGCCGCCAGCACCCCAGTGTGGCCCAGCTCCCTCTTATCTCGTGCTGTGTGTCCCTTTGGTGCGTCAGGCTGCCTTCTGCCATGTGGTTTTCGCACACGCCATCCTCTCTGCATGGCGTGATCTCACCTCCGGCACATTCAGATCTCAGCTTGAGCTTTACTTCCTCACCCCAGTCTGGGGCCGTTTCCGATCCTGCGTGGTGTCATATCACTCTGGTCCTTCGCTTCGGAGCTCTGCATCACAATTCGTTATTGTACTCCTGTCACTGGGAATCTTTGATTAATAATGGACTCCCTCCCTTGACTGTAAGCTTCATGAGAGCAAGATCCAAGGGATTTTGTGTCCTTCTTTTCCTTTCTCTAAAGCACCCAATATAGGGTCTGATGCGAAGTACGTGCTCAGTAAATTCTAGTTGAGTAGATGGAGAGAGAGAACAATGGACGCTATCTGTTGGGATTAGGGACGAAACTCACCAGTTTATTCAATCAAGCCAGGTCATCCCAGAGAAATCACTGAGTTCCCAGAGAGGGGGGAAATACCTAATTCCAGAAATGATCCATTGCTCCTTTTCTAATCCTTAAATCAATCAATTGTCCTTTGAGGAATGATTTTTATTTTAAGTTATTTCTCTCTTTAAAAGGTGGCTTCCCCCAGAAATGCAGTTCTTGCTTGCAGGAGAGATACATACAGGGGCTAAGGCCTTTCCTCCTCTTGCTAAAATGTGCAAAACACAGTCCGCTGTACACTCCACATGACCTATGCCCCCTTTGTAAAACTTTTCTCTGAAGCACTTTAGAAAGAGGCATTATATAAGGATGAATAGACCCTGGTTTAAATATACCAGCTGTCTAAAAGGGGCCCTCATTTGTGGCTGTTTGTGTTTAGCTGTCTGCTTCCAAGTAGAGGCAATAAAATGCAGTGGTTTAAAGGATGCGCTTCAGGGCCAGGCGGGGGTGATGCAAACCCAGGACTGGTCATCACTGTTTGGAGAACCTTAGGCAAATGAACTTACCCTCCGTTTCCACATTCATAAAGTGGAGATATTTACTTTATAGAGTTGTTGGATGGATTGAGTGAGGGACTAGCTATGAAGCAATCTATGTCAAACACACAGTAAGGGCTCAATGAGCAAAAGTTAGATCATTATTCTTCCAGATGGTTCTCCTTTTCATATCATTGCCAAAGGCTGGGAATGAGGTTGTGAAGTGGAAAATAGAGTCAATCAATTCCCTTCTAGGCTGAAAGAGACTTTTCTCCCCAGCCCGAGAAGCACTTCTGTGGAGAAGCTGAAGTTGTAACTAGCTCAGTTACCCACTGGTCTTTGCAGTCACCATATCTGAGCTTTCTAATACAACTGCAACCATACCTCTCTCGTTTTTCATGTCTAGTAGAAAACCTTCTGTCTTATGTCTGGTGATTCACATCATGGTCTTTTACAGACAAGACTTTGGTGTGTGCTCTGTTTATTGGAAGCAGTATGTTATTATGGAATTCTCCCAAGTGTGATTTAGGTCAAATTCGAAGTCTACCACTTGGTAGCTGTGTGATCTAGGGCACTTCGCTTTGCCTTTCTGATCATCGGTCTTCTTCAAGAGATTGGCAGAGTGAAGGGAGATGACACTGAGTACCTGGCATACACTATGGACGTGACTGGGGTAGGGGTGTCAGTGGGGGCTGTCTAATTCCCCTCCAAGGGTACATTTTCCCATAATAATGCTGTCTAAGGCAGAACAATCAGCATGGAGTGCTCGGTCCAAATTTGTCTTGTTCTCCTTTTGCCAGTGGTTTGACAGTTGTATGTGACTATAAAAACTCTGTTATTCCATGTATAGAATGAATTATTCTTTGAATAATGATCTCATTGAGCCTAATTTTTCTCTCATTTCTCATTTCAGGGTAGACCAGGGAAGGGAAAAGATGCTGGTTATCATACAGGGATCTGAGTAGTTCTCTCTGACCTAATATCCAGGTGACAGGCTCTATAAAAATTTCTCTGTCTCCTGATGGCCCAACCCCAGTGGGCCTCACCTTCCTTCCAAAAAATTCACTGCCAATTGCTCACTTCTGTGAACCATGTGCTGTGTGCCATACACCCTGGTAGAAATGGGGACAGAGAGAGGAAAGACACGGTCTGGTAAAGAGTAGAGAAGGAAATAGATGACTACAACCTAGGATTACAACACAGAGCAGGAAAGGGTGAGATGAGTACAACACAGGATGATAAAGAAGTGATGTGATTAAGAGGATGAAGGTGGAGGCTATTGGCTCTTGAGTTCAGACTCAGAAAGAAGAGGAAGGGAATGTGCAAAAGATTCGGAGGCAAGACAGACCCCAGTGATAAATATATGGCACAGTAGCAATTTTGCAAAGCTCGAGTGCAAGGTACAAGCCCCTTTTCTGAAGAGTAATCCTGCTATCCAGTAATTGTCACTTTCTAAAATGTCCCAGGAGGAATCAGATTTATAGAGCAAGGCCAAGTGTAGGCTTGTTTTTATCTGGCCAGTTTACTCAATCAGGGAAAACCAAGCGGGATTAATTAGAAAGGAAAGGTCAACTGGTAAATGTTAACGATTTGGTTATTCTATTGATGGAGATACGTATTTAATTGCATATTTGGAATACGATATGACTGACCTCCACAATGCATGAAATTATTTTCCAGGAAGTTTCCCGCAACTGAAAAAGTTTCTTCAGTTTTAGCATAAGCCTAGAAATATTACGTGATCAATAATTACTTTGCCACTTTGTTCCTTTTCAGTGGTTAGAACAAACAATGCACAACTCTAGACCATTGCAATTTTTCCAAAAGATGTAAAAAATTAAGTCCATCTAATTTCCCCATATTCACAACTTAGTTTCAGGGTCCAGGAAACAAAATGTTCTGATGACAATTCCTGAGAGAGCTCCGTGTGGGCCACACATTAAAATGCTTCATTAAGCATTCAAAAGTAAGTAGACCTTTTAGCAGGAAAGATTATCTTGTACAAGAGTTGGAGACTTCGTGATCTCAAAGTGACAAATTATTCAAACAATACAATTCTGATATTCAATGAAACAAGTTAATATGAATCTTATTCTAATGCCACCATGATGACATGATAAATACATCTTGCAGGAGATGCTTAATTCTGCTTCTCGAAGAATGGTCTCTGGTCCTGTTTTAACAAATTTTAACAACTGTTTATTTAGTCCCTTACAGGCACCGTATTTGAAACATAAGACACATCAATGAGCCAAACAGACAAAACTCCTGCCCTCACGGAGTCTATATGCTAGTGGGGAGAGAGAAACAATAGAGGAAAGATGTAACGGATACATAAACAATAGTGTTTCTTAGAAATGGAGCAGGAAAAGGGAATGAATAGGGCACAGGGTGAGGCCTGCGATTTGCAATAGGTTAATTGGGATAGCCTTTATGGAGAGGGTGGTGTTTGAACACAGGAAATGACAGGGATGTAGATGTCTGTAGAAAGAGCATTCCCAGGAGAAGGAAGAGTCCTAAGGCAGGAGCAGTGTGGCTGAGCCCAGAGAGCAAGGTGGGAGGAGGAGAAGATGAGGTCAGGGAGGGAACGGCAGGATGGGGGCAGATCGCTTAGGACTTGTACACTTACTTGTGGGTGAAACGAGGAGCTACTGGTGGGTCTTGAGCAGAGTGGAGAGATCCAATGTGGTTTAGTCTATGACTCTGGTTTCTGAGTTGAGAATAGAGAGTGAAGGGTGAGATGGAATCTGGGAGGCCAGGGGAGGAGCTGTTGCAGTGGTCCAGTAATCCAGCTGACGGCTCACCTAGGAGGGTCGATATGTGATTTAAAATGGTTGAATTCTCGGGATCTTCTGGGAATCTTACCAACACAAGTTGGTGATGAGTTCCATGGGGGATATGAGGGAAAAGGGGGCAAAAAAGAGGCATCAATGATGATTCCATGTTTTTATCCTGAGAATTGAGATGCCTTCAACTGAGGTGGGGAAGTCTTGGGGTAGAGAGGATTTTGGAGGAGAGGGGTACATTAGTAGCCTGGCTTTGGACAGATCAAGCTTGAGATGTTTATTAGAATTCCAATTGGAGATGTAGAGTGGGCCATTGGGTATGTGAGCCTGGAGTTCAGGAGAGAGGTTTGGCAGAGTTTAAATTTGCAGATTTTTGGCATAAAGATGGTACTTGCAGTCATAAGGTTGTAAGAAATTACAGTGAGAAAGAGTGTAGAGAAGGATGAGGACAAGGGACCTTTACCAGAATTTCACGTGAGCTAGTTTCCTATTGCTGATGTAATAAATTACCACAAATTTAGTGGCTTAAAACAACACAAATACATTATCTTAGAGTTCTAGAAGTCAGAAGTCTTAATTGAGTCTCACTTAGCTAAAATCGAGATGTCAGCAGGCCCATGTTCCTTCTTTAGGCTCTAGGAGAAAATCTTTTCCCTTATCTTTTCCAACTTCTAGTGGCTGCCTGCATTCCCTGGCCTGTGGCTCCCTTCCCTTTTTGAAGACAGCAATAGCTGGTCAACCCTGTCTCCTCATATCACTTTTACCCTGACTTTTCTACCTACCTCTTCCACATTTAAGGACCATGTGATTATATCAGGCTCATGTGGATAATCCAGGATAATCTCCCCATCTCCAGATTCTTGTTTGACAGCTGCAAGGTCCTTTTGCCATGGGGATGCAGATGTCATTTTGATTAGCGGGACACTATTCTGCCTACAAGATTATGAAAGCTTATTAATAATGCAGAATCCTGAGCTTCACCTGAGACTTACTGAGTTAGACTCTCCAGGGAATGAGATCTGAGAATGTGTTTTATGCACAAGTCCCTTAGGTGATTCTTGTGTACTCCATTGGCTTGATGATGAAAATCGGTGATGATGAAAGGGAATGAGTGAGCACCTAGTCCCACTCCTTACCAAGGCCAGGGTCCCTGTGGACTACAGTTACCCTATCTGTAATCAGCAGTCCCCTCAAGGTCACCGTCCCTGGTCATCCATGTAATATGGCAGTATGCACAGTCCTCCGCTAAGGCCAGGCTACAACTCAGAACCTTAGCTATTACAGGATCTCTAGTTAATGTTGACTATTTTTAATGTTACAAACAATGGTCTCCCAACTTCTGTATAGGTACTTTTGATACATGTGTAATTATTTTTGCAAGATAGACCTAGAAATGAAAGAGTGAATCATCCTGAATATGCATTTTAGGCTGTCTTTGGTACCACCAAACTGCTTTTCAAAAATCCTTCCCCAGTGGGTACTACTGTCAGGATTACAGAAGGGTATCCACTTCTCAGTGTCTCTGTCAAGAAGGATGCTAGTCCTTCCGTGCTATTGAAGAAGTTGAGACACCTTTTTTATGTTTTGATGATTTACATATTTAAGTCCCTCCTTTCCGAAGAACTTAAGAAAACATATTTCCTAGTTTCTTCTGAGCTAGGAAACCACCACTCAGAGTCAGTCACATGAAACTTGAATGAGAAAAAAATTACATGAGAGAAGTGGCTAGGCACAGGACATTGTTTTTGCTGGTGCTGGAGGCAGCAGACCTTGTGGTTCAAGGTCCAGGATGGTGGCAGCTTCCTCATTAGGACAATTCTGAAGCTTGCTCTAAGATCTATTCTGTAACACTTAGAGCCTGTTTCTGCAACTATCGAAATTGTGTAAGCATTTAATAATTTTTGATGTTTTATTTCTTTTAAAATTAGCTAGATTCAATTGCCTGCAACTAAGAACTGTGATAGCATCACAAAAACCTTAACAAAGAGCATCTTTCAAATTTTTGCCAGTCTCATGGCCAAAATGAATTTCCTTATTACTCATATGTCTAAATAATCCTTTAGAGGAAGTTAGATCTGCATGTGGTATTATCAGAGCCATCATTTTGCCTACGATCAAAGTGGCAAAACTACAATGCCTCTAAACCTTTCACCGTTCCTTTAATAGCATTATTGTTAATATGAAAGCATTATGAACAGATAATTTAAAGCTAAGGTGCTTAATTATTTACTTGAGAACATGGGGTTATTGTAATTTTCATCTTCATTACGTTAAAGAATTTATACACAAATATTCCTTATCTCTATGATACAAGGAATTCACTCCTACTCTTAGAGCTTTCAAGAAGATTTTTAAAAATAAAATCATTTGTAAAGAATTCTAACTCTTCTTTGTCTGTTAAACGAAATACAATATTATAGTGAGCACACTGGCATGGCCTTATATCATCCATTGTTGAGGAACATGGGTAATCCTCCCTCTTTGTTACCTGTTTAAATGTTTCTACCAATATTATGTGTATTTACCAAGCACGTAGAAAGTTGAAATACGTTCGTGTAAAAATCAGGAAACACTCTTTAGTGTTCAGTGGGCATAAATCTGACATTTTCAATGGTAAGACTAACCCATAACTTCTCACAGAGCATGAACTAATGCTATGAGATACATGATGCTTCCCCCTAGTTGTGCAAACATGTTCAGAAAGCCAAGTGAAATCAATATTTACTAATTATAATAATTTTAAACGTGATATTTAAATAAAATAAATAAGCTAGTATTTCAATCAGCTCAGGCTGCTATAACAAAATGCCATAGACTGTGTGGCTTAGAACAACAGAAATTTATTTTCTTTACATTTCTGGATGCTGAGAATTTCCAGGTCAAGTGTCAAGCGATTCGCTCCTCGTAAGAGCCCTCTTCTTGACTTGCCGACGGCTTCCTTCTCACTGTGTCTTCAACAGGCAGAGAGCGAGAGCTCTGGTCTCTCTTCTTGTTCTTATAAGGATGCTAGTCTCACCACAGGGATCCCACTCTCATGCATTTATCTAAACCTAATTACTTCCCAAAGGCTCCACCTTCCAAAATACCATCACACATGAATTAGGGCTTCAACATATGAATTTGAGGGGAACACAAACATTCAGTGCGTCGCAGCTAGATTGCAGGCTCTAAATTCTGAAGAAGATTTTTAATTTATTCCCAGATGACCAAAATAATTTAAGTCCCTTAATTTACTTTGCATTTGTCTTAACAATGTATTAAATTAGAGCCCATTGGTAAATGTACTTTAATAACAAATGTCTAATTCTTTATTCAGCGTTCAAATTTCCAATTGAAATAAATGATCTGTTTATATGCATCGCTAGACCATCTGGTTCCATGTGAGGACCCAACACAGAATCAACTAATTGTCATACATGTTTATTCATCCTTCTTAACTCCTTTTCTTATAAATAATGAAAATCTAGGAGCTTTAGCAAACAATCTTCACCTTTAGTTGAAAGCTTGATCTTCTTAACTGTATAATAGAACAGGACAAAAGAGCCCAGGAAAATATGTACCTAAGAAAATTAATTGCTAGTCAACTTCACTGTGCCATTCCCATTTTATAGAGAGGGGGGAAAAGGGGAGCAGAATATGAATTTTAAGAGGCCTAATGGATTAGAACCAGAGGTCAGTATTCCAGAGATTTGAGTTTGTTGCTTAGACAACTAAATTCAATTTTTCAAGGGCATCCCTGAAATTCTTTCTTCTGGATTATTTCCCTTCCCGTCTTAGAATCCAGGGTCACCCTCAACATTTATATACACCAGGATGTATGTAAATCCTAATATGCTGATGTGGAGGAAAAGGTACCAACAATCCAGAGCAAATAATTTTTAAACTGCGATTGTTATTTGAATTAAAATTATATGCAAAAAAACCTTGGAAGTCCAATGTATTGCAAAAGCATTATATGTCATCTTTTAGAAAAGACCAAGGTGAAAAATTGTTTGGTGGTTCTCTTCATTTAATGAATATGAAGTAGGCAGTATGCAAAGCTACCTTCTACTCAGTCTTTATCTTAAACATTACTTTCCCTAATCCCCTGGCCTGATTTAGTCCCCCTTTCTAGACACAGCACAACACCTTCCGCTGGTTCTTCGGGTAATTATTTACAGCCATGTGCTCGGTGATTATATGGTAAATGCCAAGAGGAGCAGTGACCTCTGTTGTTTTCTCAGCAGATATATGGTTCCCAGGAAATATATATTAAATAAAAGAACAGGATTTCACAGTACATCTTCCTGGGGGACCAATTTTACTCAATGATTTGGGATGTTTCTAAATTAAAACGAGCACAGTCGTATCATGAGAATGAAGGGTAAAATTCAAGCTAGAATTGAAAGCCTCTCCCTGTGAATGCCCACTTTCCTCTGCCATTAATGCTACTTCAGAGGGAAATTTAATGATGTGGTGAGTTTGAGTGTGAAGCCCTCAAGATCAGATAATTGAAGCCAACCAAGTCCAGTCTTCTGTTTTCATTATGAAAGGAGCAGGGACATCTTCCCGTCCTTGGAGAAAACAAGGAGGGTCAGAGTAATGAAGTGCGGGGTGTGCCTTACACAAGTTATTTTAATACCTCAGGTTTTTCCAACGGTAAAATGAAAGTATGAGGTTGGATGTTCTCCGATGGCCCGTGAATCTCTAAAATTCTGTTGTGCATAAATTCTTGGGTTGTTTTTTCCCCCGTCATCATTCTTATACCCACAAAAAGGAAAAAGACAGGAAGCAAACTTCATGATATTTCTTTTCCCTTCTTACGCTTCCAAGTGTTGCATTCATCTTTTGAATGACACGTGTAGACACTGTGTAAACACACAGTAAACACTGTGTAGCTGTTTCTGCCCTTTTGCATGAACTCGTAGACACATTCATAGGTCCAAAGGAGAAGGAAAAGTAGACCCAGTGTCAAACCACAGAGGCACCTTTGTATGGATAAGTCACTCACTGATTATCAGCTGAGTTGTTAAGTATTTCATCGTTACAACCAGATGCGATGGAAAATACTGATTTCAAATGCTACATTTAAAGAGGCAAGGTCTATTTTGTAATATCCATTTTCCTGTCTCATCCTTTCATCCTCTTTTACCTTCGAAGGCCTTGACAATTTATCTTTATATGAAAAAGTTTTGCCAGGCTATGTATGTAGTAACTACTATAACCTTAATACAATTTCTCAGGGGTGGTTAGATGAATCGGTTGCTATGCCTCTGTGCCAAGCAAAGATTGTCTGATTCCAAGTAAAAGGGAATAAGTCAATGTCAATGTGATGCTAAATGCTAATGAGAAATAGGTGGTTGACACTGCAAGCAAAGGAAGGTAATGCAAAACAACTATTACACTTCTCCAAGTCTGTGGGTATTGCTTGGTGATTGCTTGATTCAGTCAATCTCTACAAAAAGAAATACTTGTTTTGTTCTATTACATGGTCTCATAACCAAATACGTTTGATACGTATCTGCTACAAATATGCCTTCAAGGTATCAGTGCTGCTTGTGTTGCGTTCTTTGCTAACAATAAGGAAAATGCTTGCCAGCAGCTGCTATGATAGACCCCACACACAACCGAAAGGCTGGCAAAAAAGAAATCAAAATCAGGACTCGTAATTCAAAGCTCAGACAATTTGAAGTGTTTGTAAGCCTGTGAGAAATGAGAACTCCAGTACACTGCTGGTGGGAGTGTCAAATGGTGCAATCACTTGGCAGAGCAATTTGGCAATTACCTAGTAAGTCTGAAAATGCGAACGCCTACGATGCAGCAGTTTCACTCCCAGGTACACACCCTAGAAAAACACACGGACATGTACACGGGAAGTCATGCTTGTAACAGAAAAAAGGAAGGGTAGGGAGGAGGGAACGTCACTGACAAAGGAGTGCGTGGACTCTGATGTAGTTAAACGCTGGGATACAGTATAGCAGTTAACATAAATAGCTATGTTATTTCTGTATTAAGTTGAATAGATACCACCTTTAGTTTGAAAATATGAATAACAGAATGCCTGATATAAAATAGACCATTTTTATAAAATCTAAAATCACAAGCCATCATAATATAATATTTAGATTCTGGCTTCCTAGTAAAATATAAAAACATGAATTTGAAGGATACCCACCAAGTTCCAAAGAGAAGCTGTCTCTGGGGAGGCAGAGAAGGAAGGAGGGGTATGGAACTTGGGAAGGATACAAGATACTTCAGCTTTCTCTCTATTGCTTTATTTTTCCTTTATTAAAAACAATTTTAGAAGCACATATGGCTAAATGTTAGTATTATTTCATTCTGGGTTGAGGACACATGGATGTTTTTATACTATGTGCTTTTCTGTATTAATTGTTTTTCCAGTTTAAAAAAAATCTTTAATCACTTTGGGTCACTCAGTGCAACTGGAATACTGTATTTCTTGAATTTAAGGAACCATGAGCCTACATTTAAATTGTTTAATACACTGTATTTTATTCAATTACAGTGTTTATACTGGATGAGTAAACTAGGGGCTTTGGAAAGCTTTCCGTGGAATTTCAGTTTAATTAGATCTCATTTATATGCTTGGTAAATGTAGGCAAACTAAAGTTTTAAACATCTGTTTATACAAGGTACACAAACCAGAAGGCATTTTCTTTGATTTGTCCGTATTATCCTGTTCAGATGTGAATATTAGCACCAGTTTACAGGGTTTTCCCACGGGGAGATTCAGGGTTAATGTTGCTAGGTAATGTCACGTGAATCCCATTTTGGAAGAATTTATATACCTGCACAAAGTGCAGAAATGAGAGAACTCTGGTCTAGAGGGTCTCATTTAAGTATAAACAATATGAAAGCCACTTTTCCTGCTGTGGAGTGGGTAACTCTCTCTTTCTCCTGGGTCCTGCCCACGTGCATCGTCTTGTCTGAGCCCCGGAGCTGATGGGGACAGTTACCTCAGGCTCCTCGTGGAGCTAGAGGGGGACCTGCAGAGGGGACGGAGCAGGGAATGAGCTTCGGCCTTAGACAGACTTGGGTTCAGGCTCTGGCTCTGTCCTTGTCCCCTCTCGTAGTGTGACTTCAAGCAGATGACCGAAGTCCAGCTGTACGTCAGAGATACTAAGAGCCACCCCCTCACGGGCTGGGTGAGGACCAAGGCAAGATGCTGTGGGTACGGCTCACGCAGAGCTAGGACGCGGCACACACAGGGGAGGTCGCCGTTATGTTTACTGCTGTGATTGGTGTCATCGCCACAATCAGAAGGGCCTAAGTCTCTGTTTCCTTTTAGCTGATGCAAAACCATTTCTACCTAGAAGAGAATTCAACAGGTTGTGCTTCTTGGATACGCCTTGCTGCTTCCTGTAAGGGAGAAAAGCCCAGGAGACTGGTAGCCTTTCAGAGAAGACTAGCGATGAGTCTTACCAGGGTTGTTATTTTCCATTTATTAGTTTAGTTTGTTTATCTTTTACTTTGTTACTCTTTTAAGATTTTGAGGGGGCGGGGTTATGTTTTAAGAAAGGAAAAAATACTTTTGTTACTCATCAATTTCATCTTTTTTTTTAAATACCTTTACCTATGATTTTATTTTTACTTCCTTTTTTTAGGGGGGAAGTAATTAGGTTTACTTATTTTTGTTTTTAGAGGAGGTACTGGGGATTGAACCCAGGACCTCATGTATACTAAGCATGTGCTCTACCACTTGAGCTATACCATCCCCACTACTGTCATTGATTTCACTTTCATTTCTCTCTGCCCAGAGTTTCATCCTCCTGACTCTCACTTTCTCCTGCTAATGAATTTGTCCCATATTTCAATACAAAGGACCATTTCTTTCATTCACACTCAAGGTTGAAGGGCAGTCTGATAGACTAGTCCCTCCTTAGATGTTTGTTGACAGTGGCTGAAGCTCATTATCTTTCCCAGAATAAAGGAAAGAGTTGTATTGTAACAGTGAAACTTCCCCCATAAAATTTTTAATGGTGAACGTTCTCAAAAAGTCTTCATGAATTGCTAATCCTGGAGTTACAGTATTGTGACAGGATGACACGATAGCTCCTTGTCTGCCCAAAGCCCTAATTACTCACCATTCAGGTGATGCCATATAGATGCCACACGCTTCTGTCTACTTAAGATTGACCTTGAATCTCGCTTGGACCCAGGATAATATGCAAGTCATCGCCTGTCCTACTCAAGGCAATGGCAGACCTCACTAACCGACCACAGCACTCTTTCTGGCAGAATCTGATTGTGACCGACAGTCCTACCTGATGTAGCACTGTGGGTAGCAATTAGCCATCTTTGCCTATAAGGAAAATGAGACCTATTTGCCCTCACTGACTTAAAATGTAGTTGTTGTTTTTCCAGATACAGGAAAGTGAAATGAAATGTGGCTCATTTAAAAGAAAATTAGAAAGAAATAAAAGGGAAATTAAGGGTTCTGCTTTGGTTTTATCTAGCACCCCCAAACATTTAGGAATGCAGAAGGAGCTTAAATGTGAAAGGAAATAATGTCGTCATACAGAAGTTGTAAATACATATATATGTGTGTGTGTGTGTGTGTGTGTGTGTGTGTATGAAATAATGGGTGTTTAATGATTAAGATAGTGAGAATGAGGATTATTTTTGTTTAAAAAGAAGCAGAAAATGGAGCGGGGAGGAAATAGCTCCAGTGGTAGAGCACATGCTTAACGTGCACGAAGCCCTGGATTCAATCCCAAGTACCTCCATCAAAAAAAGAATTAAATAAGAAAACCTAATAACCTCCAACCAACCCCCTTCAAAACTAAACTAATCAAAAAACATTATTAAAAATAAGTTAAAAAAAAAACAGAAAATGGTAAAACCATTTGCTTTTCCCAGGGAGCTCCAACTATGTTTTAGGTTGATTTTAAGCTAGAAATAGAAAACTATGCCTAACATGATGTCATGCCGCATTTATTTCTGGCCTGATGGTTGGTTCATCAAGTGACACTCTCATGATGCCGTCTTGGACTGAATGAACTTGTGGAAAAGGTTTAGAGCCCGGCTAGGCAGATATAGACACGGCTGAATGATGTCATGTTGACCGCACGTGGAAGGTGAGGACCAAAGAAGGAATTCAAGATGATCTTGAAGTTTTGAGTCTTGGTATCTTAGAGAAAACAGTGAATTTTAATAGACACAGGAAGTCAGGAGGAGAAAATTGCTGTTCTAGGGGATAGAGAAAGAGTTTATATTTAGACTTATTAGGTTAAGAGACTTGAAAATGGAGAATCTCTGGTGCGTATTTGGTGTTACAGGCCTGGCCATTGAAACCCTGGCAATAAAAATTTTGAAATCATTGTCCTTGAGCGGATGGTGAGAAGGAATGTTGACCCATTTCAACTTCATTTATTATCTGAAAGATATTTTGAAGGGTGCAAGAAATTGAAAAAAGGCAGATCTGGCTCTTGGCTGAGTCACTGGGATTCTGAAGAAATCCAAGAGTGGCAGCTACAGAGCTGATGGGGGAGGGGAGGCAAGTGACACGTGGGAATCTAGTTGTAAGGTGGGGTCATAAGCTTGCGACTGAAACAAGAGATGTTGATTTTTAAAGTGGGAGAGGGCAATGATTATGGAAGGGCTTCTAAGGAGCCGCCGCTATCTTGTGCACTGATCAGTAGAAAGGAGTTCCTTTTAAACAGTTCAAACCATTCAGGCTCCACTAGAACTGTAAATATTTCTGCGTAAACACATAAAATCAACAAGTCACTGAAAGAAACGATCAGAGCGTAACTTGATATTAGATAATATATAAAATCCTTGATAAAGGCAGTTCAACCGGTTCAAAATTTCCTTCAATTTTTCAGTTATGTTGACAATACTAGTTGGCAAATAAAGATGTGTTTATTTTAAAGGAAAGGTGGCATACCTTGACCGGTGTTCCTTGGAGACACCAATACTTACCAAGGACATGCAGCAAAAATGGCACTGAGGACACATGTAGATCCGTGAGATTCATTCTGAGCCCCATGAGCGTTGTTCTCGTCTAAACCAGGTGATCCCAGCACAGTGCAAGTCATTGACCCTCTCAGCTACATGGGATTTGAATGTTAAAGAGACGCTTGCTCACTGGTGACTCATGCTCAGGGCAGAATATATTAAATGGACTTTCCTCTTTAACATTTTAGATCCCAGCTCTGATTATATAAGTGACAACAGTGATTTCAATTAATTCAACCTACAGTAAGATACATTTTGTCTTGTGACCCACAGCGTGTCCATGCATGGGCATGCCCACACTTAAATTGTAAGCCAAGTTTTTTTTATGAAGCTCTTCTTTTTATTGCAGTATAGTTGGTTTACAATGTTGTGTTAATTTCTGGTGTACGCCATAGTGATTCATAGTGAGTTTTCATGTTCTTTTTCATTACAGGCTATTACAAGGTATTGAACATAGTTCCCTGTGTTGTACAGCAGGACCTTGTTGTTTATCTATTTTACATATAGTGTTGGTATCTGCAAATCCCAGACTCCCATTTTATTCCTCTACCACCCCACCTTTCCCCCAGTGACTATAAGTTTGTTTTCTATGTCTGTGAGTTTGTTTGTTTTATAAATAAGTTCATTTGCGTCATTGTTTTAGACTCCACATATAAGTGATAGCATATGGTATTTTTCTTTCTCTTTCTGGCTTACTTCATTTAGTGTGACAATCACAGGTCCATCCATGTTGCTGCAAATGGCATTATTTTATTCTTTTTTAATGGCTGAGTAGTGTTCCATTATATATATACACACACACATTTGCATACGTACATACGCACATATATACATATATATACACACACACATGCATACACACACCATATCTTTACCCAGTCATCTGTCAATGGACATTTAGGTTGTTTCCATTTCTTGGCTATTGTAAATAGCGCTGCCATGAACATTGGGGTGCATGTATCTTTTCAAATTAGAGTTTCCTCCGGATAAATGCCCAGGAGTGGGATTGCTGGATGATACAGTAAGTCTATTTTCAGGTTTTTAAGGAATCTCCATACGGTTTTCCACAGTGGCTGCACCAAATTACATTCCCACCAACAGCGTAGGAGGGTTCCCTTTTCTCCACACCCTCCCCAGCATTTATATGAAGCAATTCTTAACTTCACCATCTGTGCTGCACTTTCGTATTTTCTACTCTATTTCCTTTTCTGAAATTCGTCATGACTCTCTACATTGATTTCATAACCCACAAATAAATCATGACTCAGAGTTTGCAAAACAGTGAGCTGCACAGTGGTCTCTCTTACGTACGGTC
The DNA here is from genome assembly GCF_036321535.1 of Camelus dromedarius. Lineage (NCBI taxonomy): Eukaryota > Metazoa > Chordata > Mammalia > Artiodactyla > Camelidae > Camelus > Camelus dromedarius. The sequence continues at coordinate 100,963,286 of NC_087438.1, read as the reverse complement.
TTTTTCAGTCTCCGTTTTTGTTAACGTCTGATGTGCCCTGAGAACTAACAGCCAACACTGCTTCTTAGTCTCAGCGTATGAGACACTGTATTATCCCCACAACTATAATGATCTATTGTACTAAGTGGATACCAGCTTGACAATAGTGGTCTTACATTTATTTGCATTTTTCTTTGTATTTAAGGTGATATGCTTACCACAGTGGAGTTAGGGCGAATGACTGAAAAACAGGAGAAATCTGTTGACCTACAGGTGATTTAGTGGTAACGGTGATTCAGCGATTACCAAACCATAACAGAATTATATTGGTAAAAGCACTCTGATCCCATGCCCTCATCCATCACCTGATTCCATGACCATGACCCGGACCTGGTGCTGAGCACAGTCTAACTCTTTGGTCAGTGTTTGGCTCAGAAATAGCCTCTTAGCCCAGTCAAGTTCATTAGACCCAGTCTGGGGGCTTTTAGTAGAGCTGTGAGGAAGGAGAAGTTCTCTTTCCAGCTAAGATCCCCTAAAAGTGAGATAGAAGCAAGATCCACTGCAGCCATTTCTGCCACCAAAAGGGAAAAACCTGCTTGAGGATGGAAGCGACACCAAAGCAAACAGAGCTAAGAGCTGCAAAACCTGCGAACGAGCCCTAAGTACGGCAGCTGAGCCCCAGTTTCTGGTTGTACCTGAAGGTTGCAAGGCCTCAGTGAGTGTCTGCCATTTATAATCAAGTGTCCTGATTAAGAAGAACTAGAGCAGAGAAGAAAAATTGGCATATGTATATTTGAGTAGTGGCATTATAGGTGATTTTTATTCTTTTTTTAATAATGTAGATATTGATTATTTTCATAATCAGAGGTTTAAAATTACAAGGTGGCATTCCTCTGGAAAGTTGGATGATTGAGTCAATCTTATTTGGAGATAATATTCAAGATACCACCCGAATTCTGTAATTATAAAATGCAGAGTTGCAATTATTTGAGTTTTATCATTTCATCATGCAGATTTTTCCTCCTTAGCTCCATTATCTGTTTCCATGCACTAAAATCAATGTCAGAACTTTTGTTACCTCCCAGAATACATTTTCCAGAGAACGCTTTCCTGAATGATGTGGAGAAATGCAAATAAAAGCACTAGGATGAACTATTAATGTGTCCAGCGCACAGGAACTTGGGGGAAAATGTCTTAAGTCAGACGTGCTCCTGGGAAGACAGAGGGAGCGCATTCTGCAGTAGCTCCAGGTTTCCCCCCACTGGAGGAGCGTGGGGTAGAGAAGAATGCTGGGGAAGGACACCCACCAGTGTTTGCACAGGCTTTTTCCTGTGCTTGCACCACATATGCTTTTAGCTTTTTACTTTGAGATTATGGATTCACATACAAGAAATAATACAGAGTGATCACGTATCCCTTTGTGTAGTCTCCCCCAGCAGTAACTCTTGTGTTAATTACGCAGCACCACAACTAGGAAACTGACATCCATCAACCTTACTTTGATTTCTCCAGTTTCACATGCACTTGTGTGCGTGCGTGTGTGTATTTAGTGCTATGCAGCTTTATCACATATGTAGATTAATGCAGCCACAACTACAAGCAAGATACAGAAGTGTTCCATCACCACAAGGATCTTTGTATAACCACACCTACCTACCACACATCCCCCGACCTGTGACAACTACGAGTCTGTTCTCTATCTTGATAATTTTGTCGTCTGAAGCATATTTTTAGTACATGTGTCTCATATTCTGGAAATATCTAGAATACTTGAATGTGTGGTTTAGGAGGACTCTTAACATCCCTGTAGTTCTCCCTCTTAGAGCTTTTGATCACCATCTACACAGCCTGTTAATAATTTTTTTTTGCAAAAAAAAAATGTGGAAGTGGTGGAGTTCACAGTAAAGACCATAGTAAGTCACATGGTGGCTCTGCTGTGTTCTAACCGCGGGACCTCTGAAACTTCACTGCCTCATATGTAAAATGGGGTTAGTCGTGGCAATTATCTCATAGAGTGGTTTGACGTTTAAATGAAACAGTGCAAGCCAAATGCAGCATCAGCTAGCAGAAGGGAGAACCCACTACTGCGTCACCTCAGACAGTTTATCTCCTAGTCACACAACCAGAATTTGTTGGAATCCTTCTCTCCCAAATCCTACTCAGTGGCTTAATTAAACTTCTTAAAGGACCACAGAATAAATTGGGCCCCTGTTCCTACTGACAGCTTTTTGGCTCCTTGAAGCCACGTTCTATGCTTGTCCCTTCCCCAGGCTCCATTTTCCTTTACTGGCCCCTGTATGGTTGCTGGAGGATGGAACTAGGTCTGTTTGTTTACCATCATGTCTTCATCTCCGGACACAGTGCCTTGCTCGCAGTCCAGGCACAACAATATTTTAAAGGAGGACATGCTTTGTCTTCATGGTTGCCCTGTTCCCGACGCTCTCCATTTGGTCAATTTCCCTTTTTATTAAATAATCGTATTGAAAAATTGTATTTACTAATCTTCCCATATAGAAAAGAAGTGAAACACACAAGAAGTATTTCATTTCTAAGCTCCAACAACAAATGGCAATGTATGGTGTTATTCTGAACCTAAGAACGAGAAATAGACTTATGTACAAACTTCTGAACTGAAGTGACTCCATAACAGAGCTGATTCTGTATTTCTGAGTAGGTTTCTAACCATCCTTATTAAGTCTCAGCTAGCTTTTTTTTTGGCTGGCTGGTTGGTCACCTAAACCACTAGGCCTTGCCACAGGAGTAGCCACTAAAGCACCAGATGTTTCTTCCTTGTTGGTTAGAATTAAATCCAAACAAGCAGAGTGCCTTCTCGCTTCCTCTACTTTGGGAGAAAAGAAATTGCCATCAAACCAAGTCCAGGACTGTCAGATGATCTACTTCCAAACAAACAAGACCCCCAGCCTGAGCTTGGAAAATTGATTGCATCTGTTTTCCCCATCTTCACTACCATTTCCCTAGGTCAGGTCATTATCATCTCAGCTGAAAAACGGGCAACAGCCTCCTAACTTGTCTCCAGGTTCCTGTTCTTGCCTGATTCTTAGGCTGTTCTTCACTCTGCAGCCGGCATGGTCTTGCAGAAGCCACGATTCCATTCTGTTCTTTCTTCTGTGACCTGCCTGATCTCTCACATCTTCATCGCCCCTCACTTACTATGCTCTATCATTTAAGCATCTTCTAATGCCTTCGTGACTTTATCACGCCTTGATTTTTGAGGATATACCCTCTGCCTGGAATAATTTTCATCCAGCTCTCACTTGTTCATAAGCTTAGACAGTACTGACCCACAAGATCTTTCCTGACCCCAAGTCAAGGCCAGATAGCTCTTCTCGGGGCGTTTGGACTTCTCCCCATTACAACACTCATGCTGCATTACAATCCCTTGTTTTCTCACTGAAGAAGGGGTAGCGCGGAGGGTAGGGAAGGACTGTATTTGCATATATGCTGTGTAGCGTAGCATGGGGTTTATAAGAAGGCTTCATCTTTGAAAACTGAAGGAATGAATTGTTAAAATACTCTGATTATTGTTTTTATATGATGAGTGAGGTAGATGTGGTGGTGGTGGTGGGGGTTTGATGTAATTCTATAATAGCCTAAAAAGAACTGTTCCCATTATGACTCTCCTTCATAAGCGTACATTATGCTTCAAATTCTAGTTCCCCAACTAGTTCTAAGAATCCTTTCTGTCACACAAACAATTTGAATATAGGGCCAACAATTTCTGCATCCCTTGCGGGCTTTCCTTATAAGGAGCAAGAACTATGCGCTATCTGCCCTCTTTCCACTCCAATTATAGACTTTCTGTGGTAGGCAGCTGGCTGTTTGAACTCTCTCCTCCTATGTCATGAAGATCCAAGGGGTTCTGCGTTTGTGATTAGCAAGAGGAGTTGTGCCTTAAAATGTACCTCACTCCCAAATGGAATTGGGACATTAAATGTTTCATTTATTTTGTAGTAAAAGCATTTTTTCCAACAAGGAGTGAATGCCATCCAACTCATTCTAGGTCTCTATTTATATTTTCCTTGAGTAGGAAGCTTCTGTTTGCATTTTGATTACTTTTCTTTGATGGTGCACAAAGTACCATGACGTGAAATGAAACACTTTTTTAAAGTCTCTTTTCAGCTTACATTGTTAGCAAAATTTCACATCCTCTTAGAAATGAGTTGAAATGCCTCATCATCACCTTACTGAGGCTCTTATTTTTTCCTGAGTAAAGAACATCAATGAAAAGAAGTCCCAACAATTTCTTTGTTATCTCTGGCAGTTTATGGGTCAAATGATAGGAAATTTGCAGATACACATGCGCACATACATCACACACACACACACACACACACAAGGATATTTACTACAACATTATTTGAAATGGCAAAGAACTGAAAACAAGATTGTCCACTTAAAATGGTTGAATATATTTCAGTGCTTCTATACTATAGGATATCAGTTGCCATTAAAAAAAAATCAGGTTCGACTCATATCCATAATCCATGACTTATTGTTAAGTGAAAAAAATAAATCTTCAGAATCATGCATATAATACAATTCCTTCTGAAGGCAGCGTGGGAAGATGGGGGAAATTCTGTGTGTCTATGGAGAGAGAGAGGGAAAGATGTGTATATTGTTTTGAGAACACTGATAAAAGACAGGAATGTCCTAAGCTATTAACACTGATTATTCAGATGGTACGACTGGAAAATAGATATTTCTTTATATATCTTTGGACCATTTCATTTCTGACAAACAACATGATTTCTTTTTGAAATTAAAGAAAACTATTGAAAATAAATGATCATAAAAGAGTAAAATGAAGAGAAGCCATGATAAATCAGGGCTTAGCAATCTGTTATTCTGCATGCTATCTGTAGGGTAGGAGAGCCGTGGTCCACGCCAGGGACTAAGACACAGGCAATGAGAGAGGAGGAGGAGCAAAGAGGAGAAGGGAAGATGTGGAAGAGAATGTTGAAGAACAGCAAAGACCTCCCTGAGGTTTCCCATCTGCTGAGAATGCCAGCCCTGCATTTGATTAACACGTGCTGAACACATACTTGGTTCAAGGTGCCATGGGACGCTGGGAATAGGACTGAACACACACACAGTGCCCCCCTTCCCCAGTCTGTAAATGCTAGTGCGGAGATGGGGCTCTGAATGGAGTAGGAGTGTGGGCACTGGTCCAAATTGTCATGGGAGCAAGGAAGCATTTAAAAACCATTTCATTATGGACCAAGGGAGAAAAGAAGAAGAAGAAATCTGTCTTGAGTAAACTGCCAAGACCTTTTCTAGTTTTTAACTAGGACTTTTTAATCTGGAAGATTTATTGTCAACCTCCTTTCTGAAACAGGTAGAATGCTTACCATAAATCAGATTGTAGGGGTGCCAGGGGAAGAAAAAGTTGACATGGCCACTGCACAGTAAGTTTGAGAAATATGTTTGTAAAAAGAATATCAAGAAGCCATGATAATTATAAAAACATAAAATAGGGCTGTTTGTTGTCTCAGTAGCATTCTGCATTTCAACTGGGGTAGTGAACACATGGGTGCTTCTTGTATTATTATTTCTTAAACTATGCATACACATTTCAAATATTCTTTATAACATCATACATATGGAAAAGGAAACAATAATGGTAAATTATTTTTGAGAAGAAGTTAGCATTTCCATATTGTATGAGTTGACTTCATATATCTAAACTTCTTGATGATATCTGGTTAAATTATGCTGTTTCTATGCACAATACTTCGTTTAGGCAAAGGAAGTGTGATTTTTAAATGAAGTCTCTTAGAAATTTTAAACAAAAAGCAAACATTTAACATTAAAATAAACTGTCACATCATGAATCCTCCAATACTTATATATTAAGAATATTTTGCTCGAACTGAGGCAATGACAAGACAAATGGTGACTCTCCTAACAATGTCAAAAAGTTTTGAATAGTCAGCGTCTTAGCAAGTCCTAAGTGTTTCTGTTTTCTTTTGGAGAGGGGAAGGAGTGGCAAAGAAAGTTTCCTGGAAGCAGTGACCAGCTTCCCCTTGAGAGGTATTGAATGCTGGCCCCTCAAAATACATAAAACACAACCTGTTGACAAAGCTAAGTTTATTGCTTGGCGCAGTGAGGGAAGACACCCCTCGACAGAACTTTGATAGCATCTCAGTGAAAGAAGGACCAAGACGAGATAATTACTAAGATCTTCAAGTGTGGTTTAAGGTAGATCTTTCAACATAGGGGTTCAGCTAGGACTGGGTGTGTATCACCGTAAAGTAGCTTAGGAGTTTCAGAAGTGAAAATCTTGAGACAAGGATTTCAAAGAGTCTTGGGATGTAAACTGTTGTTTTGTGCTTTGTATTCAAGAACTGATGAATCTTTCAGTTCCTGGTGTGAACAATAGTGTTGTAACTTTTTCTTCTGGGAAAGAGCCACGTGGAATAGTAAAGCTATGTTGATGAAGACAATGGGGTAGTGAAGTCATGTTAATCATTATGGACAGTAAGCTGTGTGGATGATTTCCTGTCGTAGCGAGTGGAGGGTCAGAGGCAGCAGGAAAGATGCACCCATCCTTACACCCACAAGTCTAAATACTTGCTATCATGGAGCCAGTGTCTTCATAGTCTGGGTCACTAAAGCCAAGAGGAGGTTGAAGCTGACCTGTCATTGGTAGTCACTGGGTGTCTTGTGCTCTGACCCTTTCTCTGGAGCTCAGTCTGGTCCTTGTTTCAATAATTCAAGGGCTGTGCTAGATCATCCTGGTGCTTTCATTCCCTGACCATAGACAGGTAGGAGATAGTGTGGATAAGGGCAAGGACTCTAGAAGCAGATGACGTAGGTTCAAATCCCAACTCTACTACTTAGCAGCTGTGTGACCTTATGTCAGCTGCTTGACTTTCCAATGTCCCGGTTTTCTTATTTCAGTAATAGGCATAAGAATGAAACCAAGCTTGCTGAGGTAGCTAAAACCACGTTAACGTACCATGATTGCTCGCGTTTGTAGTGGTGGTGCTTGTCATTATGATTATGGCCGTGACTATTAGCCCCTGATGGTGTCAGAGGTTTCCTCCAAATGTGGACCACTTAAAATATTTTAGGCTAGGGTCAGAGACTTTTTACCTATACATCAATGACTAGTATTGGTTGAACCAGTATGTATTCCAATATGTTAAATTCAAATAGAAAAATAGCCAAGCATCCAGCTCAGAACTCCTGGTGTTTAACATTACTAAGGAAAAAATATTAAGGTCATTAGTTTAAATTTTTTTAATGACATAAAACTATCATAAAACAATTTCCAAATAGTTTTGTTTTTTGTTTTTTTTTTTAGCCCTTATAACTTACATGCAGGTGTTCAATTGCTGTGAGTTGAAACTGTGGTGAGTTTATTAACCAGGCAGGTTTTTCTTTTTTTCTGTCGTGAAAATAAAGTCGATTCTGTCTAATCATAACCAACCAGATTTAGGACTGTTTGCCAGTTTGGTCAGTTTGCCAAAGTTCTTCCTCATTCTGCACCCAGCGTTCTTCAAGTTCCAGCTGGCAACTGCAGCTTTGTTGGTTGACTTGTGGCATCACTGAACTTTTTTTCTGCTCCAGGAGTGGCTGAGGGAGCAGCACGAGGCACTCTGCTGCTGGCCTGGCATCATGGTAAGGCGTCGTGGCCTGCCTTGCCTTCTGAACGTCAGTTTTCACAGGGTAGCAGTGGAAAATCAAAATGAGGCTTAAAATTGAAAAGTGAATCATATGGAGGGGGGAGTCAGCTCCCTGCAGTAGCTAAATTTTGAAGACTATTTCTACCCTTGTGGCATTAACCCCATGTATTTATGGCTAGGTACAGAGGCTGCATTTCTGTTGTGAATTTGTCAAAGAAATATTTTTACCATTAAGAATTAGTTACCATATGATCTGGCAATCCCACTCCTGGGCGTTTATCTGGAGAAAACTCAAATTTAAAGAGACATGTGCATGCCAGTGTTTACAGCAGCACTGTTTACAATAGCCAAGACATGGAAGCAACCTCAATGTCCATTGACAGATGAATGGATAAAGAGGATGTGGTATATACACACAATGGAATACTACTCAGCCATAAAAAGAATGAAATAATGCCATTTGCAGCAACATGGGTGGACCTACAGATTATCATATTAAGTGAAGTAAGTCAGACAGAGAAAGCCAAATATCATATGATGTCGTTTATATTTGGAATCTAAAAAAAACCCCAAATTTTATTTACAAACCAGAAATAGACTCACAGACACAGAAAACAAACTGTGCTTACCAGAGGGGAAAGAGACAGGGGAAGGGTAGGGTAGGAGTTTGGGATTAATAGATACATGTTACTATATATAAAATAGATGAACAACAAGGACCTACTGTACAGCACAGGGAACTATATTCAATACCTTGTAATGAGCCGTAATGGAAAAAAAACTGAGAAGTATATACGTATGTATACATATAACTCAATCACTTTGCTGTGCACCTGAAACTAACACTGTAAATCGATTACACTTCAATAAAAAAAATAAATAAAAACAAAAACAGAATGAGAACCAGCTGAAACACAAACCAAGTGTTCTAGTCACGATGCTTTATGTATGTGATCAGGCCTGATTCTCACAGATATATTGTAAAGGAAATTTGAAAGAAATGTGTAGATACATTTCCTCATAAACCATCAAGATAATTGATGTAAAACTTGTCAAGTAGCTAAATGATACTATTATAGGATGCTGGCACTTTTTAACCTAAATCTTATATCCAGATCAGAACAGAAATGACCTCTATAATAACTACCCAGCATTTAGTTGAACATTTATTTCTATTTCTAATAAACTTGACACTTTATAAGCAGCCTCTACTCTTATGAGCCAGTGTCAGGAAGGTCATCCTTATATTAAGGTAGAATTTGTGGCTAAACAATACTGTCCTGACTCTTCCCTCTGCCTCTCTGAGCTGGACTAAATATATATAATCCCTCTTTAATCTGATTTCCCCTCAAAAACCCTTTCCACAGATAATTACTGAATATTTATTTTATGCCAGGATGCAAGGAGCTGGGAGCATAAAACAGGTGGTCCTTGACCTCATGAGGTTTGAGGTTACTGCCTTATTTCAATCCAAGCCTCTTTTCGATGCTTAGCATCCCTGATTCCTTTCATTTCCCCCAGGTAACATTTATTTCTTGCCTCCAGGTCAGACACATAAAGCAAGAAACATAAAACTGCACACATTTCTCAAGATGTGATTTGACTAATGCAGAGTACAGCGGCATTATCATCCACCTCATCCTCACATCGGTGTTAACCGTGAACGCGGGCCTCATGCACAGCTGAGTGCTCGATGAATATTTATGAAAGGCCCTGGACACTCCACTCCTTCTCCTGTGGTCTCGATGGTTTGGGTTCTTCTGCTAACTTCTCCTGGTGGATGTAATCATGGATGATGTGCATGATTAAAACAAATGCTTGGGGAGTAAAGAACTACATATGAATTAGAAATTTACTTCTTAAAGAAGAAATTAAATCTACCTTACAAGATAACTAGGAAAATATTTGCATTCAAATGAGTCTTTTGTCACAGTAAAGGGAAGTTTTTAATCTAAATGATTAATGTTTTCATCTGAAATAATGAAGTTATCCCTGCACTGGTATGCGACTCAGGATAGATTTTGTCTACTCTCTGTTGACGCACGTGGTTGTACTGAACTTAGCTGATCAAGTGGAAGAGAAATTGTTTTAATCGCTCATCTTCTCACTTTGGATCTAGGCGTTAGGAAACGCTATGTTAACATACGCTCTTAACGTTTAGAACCCACTCTGTTAGACCACACACACACACACACACACACACACACTCACACACACACAGTATTGGATCTAGGATTCTTTCTATGCAGTACTTTCCAAGCTCAATTATGTCTCAAAAAGTAATCCTCAGAGACCTCCAGTGTAAAGGCATTTATTTGCAAATGCCACATTTGATTGTGACTAGCAGTTAAAGGCAGACAAGTGTGAAAAAGGTCTTTGCTGTAGTAATATGTTTCTCTTGCTGGTCTCACCAAAAGACCCCTCTTTTCCTTCTCAGTTGCCTGGTGCATCAACCATCTATATTTAATTCACCCTTCTCATATTCCCCAAACAATAGTATTAAAACTAGTGAATCTTAGCTTTTCCAAATGTAGTATTTATGTTCATGATTCTTACCCACAAGCTTATGAGCTTTTCTTTCTCTGGTGAATCTTAGCCTCTGTTTTGTTCGCTTGTTTTCATATTCTTTTCCATCATAGCTTACTACAAGATATTGAATGTAGTTCTCTGTGCTGTACAGTGTAAACTTGTTGTCTATCTATTTTATGCGTAGTAGTTAGTACCTGCAAATCTCGAACTCCCAATTTCTTAGCTTCTTTAGAATCTCCAAATCGTATTTTATTTTATTCTCTGACTGCAGTAGTATTGATGACATCTTACAATACAGTGTCTTATAGGTTTTTTAAACAGCATGTGGACTCTTCTCTACAAATCATTTACAAATAGGCAGAATCAGTACTAGATCACCCACCAGGATCCGCTAAACATCTCTCAGTCAGTTGAATTGGTGGTAGATTCTTATCGAGGGCAATTTGAACTAACTTTCACGTGGTATGATCAGTCCATCCATTACCAAATCTGTCGAAGCCCCTGGTCATCAGTGACTATTAAGATGCTCTCGATTAAGTGGGCTGGCCGAATCAAAGTCCGCTCGTAGACTGCTTGTAGACCCTCTCTGGGCTGAAATGGCACAATTTCACAACCCAGAAGCCACTGCTAGGAAGGATGGGGAATAAAATGAGCCTTTGTGCTGGGATTCTGACCTCTTGGTAGACTAGTCCTTGAGAAATAATGATTAAGCACAGGGACCATTGTATGGAAGGAACTGTAGGTCCGAGAGCTGGGCAAAGAGCCGGGCCAGCAGTGAACCTCCATCTGTTAGACGCTGATCATCAAAATCATCATTTTGGGCAGTAATTGGTCAAAACAGACAAAGTAAAATTATTTTGAGTTACAGAAAAGATTTTTCAGTGATAAAAGACTGTTTTTAACGTTTCTTTTAAAAGTGTTGAATGGCTTTTGTTTCCCCAGCTTAGAGCTTGGTTATTCCGAATGCCCGGGAACTTCTTATTCTGCTTTTGGTTTTCCCTGCACTCCCTGTTCTATCAGAGTAATATTTTAAATTAGCTTGTGTTACCTCACCTCTCAAATACCAGCTTCATTTGAGAGATAAGACAAAATAGCTTCCTTATTTTATCTTTCTTCTTCCCACTTTGATTCTCTTTTTAAATTCCCTTCTGTGTGCAACTGCTGCCTGTCACAGGCAAGTGCTGGCTCTTATCATGTGAGAAAGAGGATGAATGTCATTTCCGGTAAATTTGAATTCAGGCAAATACACTTTGCTTTTGAAGCGGGCTGTCCGCATGACTAAGTGTTTCAGACAGAGTCTCACACCGACGCTGGCGCCGACAGTGACTGAGGGTGTGCTTGGGCGGGAGGGAAGAACCAGGAGATTCATGTCATGTCAACATTTCCACTGTCAATTCACTGCAGGGATCCAGCTTCCCACCAGTGGCAGGAGGAGCCTCTCACAGAAGAAAAGAGCAAGTTCACATTTCTTATTAGGTTTGTTTTTTTTTTTTTTTTTTTTTTTGAGTAGATTTATTTAGAGAGATACAAACTGCATAGAGTGTAAGGCAAGAGAAAGGCAAGGAAAGGGTGCTCAGGGTAAAGTAAAAGTAGGTACACACTCCACAGACAGAGTGCGGGCCGTCTCCCAAGAGGAGGGAGCGAAAAGGGCCGCTAGGCGTGGTGTTGCCACTTTTTATGGGCTCAGTAGCTTCACACGCCTACAGGTGAGACCATTCCAACTGCCCTGGGGAAGGGGCTGGGATTCCCAGGAATTGGGCCACCACCCATTCTTTGGCTTTTTGCGGTTAGCCTTGGGGCTGTCATGGCACCTGCGGGCATGTTATTTGATCACGCTGTTGCAATAAGCATATAATGAAGGTCAAGGTCCGCTAGAAGTCAAACCTCTTAATCCTCAAGGCCAACTAGGAGGTGAACCTTCCACCATTCTGGTTGCTGTCATTCCTTGAGTGGCTGTGCCCTGCCCCCTTCCCTCCTGTCTCAATCCCCCCTCAGATTTTACTCCCATAATCTTATGAGGTTGCAGAGGGGTGAAGGTCCATCTTCTGAAACTGCTTCCAGGCTGAGTAGGGGCGTTGACCCTGCCTATCAGGAGTAAAAACCTCTGAATGCCTAATCTAGGGGCCCTAGGGGCAGGACAGCCTTTTGTTTCTGCACCCAAGTGCGGTACAGGCTGGAATCCTCACAGAGCCTTATCTTGATGTGAAACTGTTGTAACTGCTTTCATAACCTTCTTGATGATGGAGCACCTTTGGAACAGCAGTTTAACTCTCTATAACGACAAAAGACTTAAAAGACATGGTTAAATACCTGCATTTGACAGAGATCTCTTTACAATTACTAAAGTCACGATTGATTACATTTAACTTAACATATTAAAGAATCCTAGTTAACTTAATATCTAAGATGCCCCAGGTTTCCTTTTGGGCATCTCAAAAGCAGCTGGAGCTACTAAGAACCTTTAGAATTTGTTAAATACTTAGAATCCTGATTAAGCATGAAATTTTTTACTTTTCTACTGTGTATTGAAATATTTTTTTAGGAGCTGTAATTGGATATAGTCAAGCAATTATGAACTGTTTTAATCACCGCTACATGATATCATTTGTTTTTCTTAAACAGGTACCTGAGGTCTTGCCTCACAAGCGTAGGTCTCTCCTGGTTCCTGTTGGAGCTTATAAGTTACAGGTTTTATTCTGGACAGATGTAGCCAACTATCGATTCCTCACAGCTTAACGGCGGTTGGGGTGCTCAGTAGTACCTGGTATGGTCCCTTCCATTCTGGCTGCAGCTGGTCTTCAGGGCACCCCTCCTTCCAAGTTTTCAGTAAGACACAGTCCCCTAACGGGACAGGGACTCCAACCTTTTCCTCTGTGGGAAAGGGCAACACTTTATTTCCATATCCTTGGAGAGCCTTTTGAACTTGACTTCAACTAACCATGTGGGAAACTAATCTGTGAGTTTTCTCATCAAACAGGGAATCTGAAGTTAAAAAGGACCTCCTATCATTTCGAATGGGCTGAGTTTTAAAATTCCCTTAGAGGCCGTCCTTATTCTTAGAAGGGCCGTAGGCAGGAGGGGGACCCAGGTTTCTGAAGTCTCCTGGCACAGCTTAGCAGGTGTTCTCTTTAGAACGTGACTTGCCTCTACCTTGCCTAAGGACTGGGGCCTCCAGGAAGACTGGGGGCGATAGTTAATACCTAGAGCTGAGGACACCTGCTGAGTCACCTTGGCGATGAATAAGGCTCCATCATCACTCTGTAAGCTTTTTGGTAGCCCAAATCTTGGGATTATTTCTTTGAGCAGAAATTTTGACACTTCTGTTGCTCTTTCTGTTCTGGTGGGGAAAGCTTCTCCTCATCTTAAGCTTTCCTTATTAGTTTTGAAGTGACTTTGGAAGTCATCTGGGTTAGCGCTTCATTTTGAAATCGGCAAAACTGAGGCCCGAGAAGGGGAAGTGATTTGTCCCGGGTCCCACAGCTGGTTAGAGACAAACTGGGACTAAGACTCAAGTCTCCACTCTCTCAGTCCAACACATCTTCCACTCTGTAGTGACCCGGTAAGGGCAGTTGCCCTTGATGTGTAACACAGGCGCAGGTAAATCACACCTCCCTTCCTCAGTGGCTCTGTGACCTTGGATGGATAGCATAGCCTCTCTGAGCCTCAGTTCACACATCTGTACAATGGGGCTAATGGTACTTCACAGTTCTCATTTTATTTTATGACTAAGTAATAACTGGTACATAATAACGTCACCAAACCACAATAATATTATTGCTGTCTCGTTAAGTCTTCACATGAATCCTACTTACTAGGTATAGTTTTCCAGTTTTATAAATGAGAAAATTAAAGCTTGGGGAGTGTAGGAAACTTGCCCAAGATCAAGGTTCTGAAGTGGCTGAGCTGAGATGTGATCCAGGGTCTAAGTTGCCTCCAAAGTCTATGCCTTTCCCAACATGCTGACCTCTCTCTCCTCAGCCCACTTCTACTCGTTTCCAGGAAACTTGTCAATCAGCTTCCTCTTCTTTTCACTCTGTCACATTTTTTTTTCAGGCATAATAGAAACATTTGGGGTAAAATAATAATACGTTGAAATCTTCAGTGGAAAATTGAGCTCTTAAGAGCACCCTCTAAATTGACATATTTCTCCAGAATCTTTAATTCTTCCTATTTCTTCTACTAATATGATACACATTAGTGGTTGTCAGAGGCTTTGGTTTGTGTTAAGGTTATTTCCACATTTCTTCTTTTTCTGTCGTCATGTGGAAACAATAGTGGTTATAAGAATATATTAATCCTAATATAAGCCAAGTGCATTTAGATATCTTTCAGTTAACCTGAGATAAATGTACAAACTACAAAAGAGAAAAATGTTTAAATTAAAAAATCATTAAGGAATTCACTGGTATAATAAAGGAAAAAATTAAATAGTAGTATTAGCTGCAACCTGTAATTGATCCCACTTTAGACTTTCCTAATGAGAAGAATTTCTGGTGGTAGTACTGAGGAATCATTTGTGGGATTCTGTTTTTCCGTTCACAGATACACGGGGCAAAGGGAGTGGTTTAGATGCAGACCCTGCACTTAGATCTGAGGCCACATCCTGACCCTGCCAATTATTGGCTATAATCTTAAGCTAATTAATTATTCTTTCTAGGTCTCATTTTATATTGGTAAAATGAGTGTAAGAAAAGCATTTATGGTATAAAGTTTATATCAAGATTGAATAAATTGGTTCTTATAGAGGACATAACGTAGTGTTTATATTCAGTACACAGTACCTTTTACTTTTATTATGCCAGGTACTCCAAACATTCCAAAATCTTCTTAGGTCCAGAATATGGGATGCATTTCCCTGATCCAAAGGCCCATTTCCAGGTCACCAAATTAGCCAGTTAATCACTTGCCTGGGCTTTTTCCTTCTACGCGCGGTACCATTTTGAATCATGCCTTTAGTCATTTAAACGAAGAAAACCCAGGAGTCTTTAAATGCGTTAGAGAGCTTGTGTCAGTGTAGCCCCAACCGAGCTGCTCGCCCTGGTGAGTTTGATCAAGTGGTAAGTTCACTTCCAAACCAAATTAGGAACTGAACTTAAACAGTAAACTTAGTCTCAGCCGTCCTCCAGGAGGCTAAACTAAAAAAGACCACACTTTTTTTTTATCTGATACCTGAAGTAGAAACGCATCTTTTCTGCCTTTACCTGTGACAGACGAGTCTAGAGTATTTAAAACACACCCGGTTTATATTACACTCCCAGACTCCATGGGATATATCAATTCTGTGGTCTATATCAAACCGCCATCAAAACGCACACATACCTGAGGACATCATGGGCTGTAACTACACGATGTAATGCATGAACTTATTCCTGCCTCTCTGCTCTGCTTGGGTATCTGGGAGGAAGTCTGTTGAACAGCTGGGTCGCACACTACGTGGAAACAAGGGTAAGATAACACCAGCTTCCGCCTCCCCAGAACTGGTCCAGGGATTTGGGTACCCTCGTTGCTGGGTGGACACACGCACTACGGCTTCCTCCCCTGCCTCCCTCTTAGAGCCAGTGCTTCCTGAGAGCAGCACAGGAATTCTGTCCTAAAAGCGGGCGAAGGGAAGGGGAGACAGCGCGCAGTGCCACCCCTAGCCTTGCTTTTTAAATCTCTCCCACGTGTGTATCCCTGGGCCTCTTCCCTCCAACCCCGTCATCTCCCGGATCCAGGCCCCTCTGTCTATTCCCTGCACTGCAGTCTATGAGAGCATTTAAAATGCAAATATTATCCGGTCATTTCCCTGCTTAAAACCCCTCAGGGGGTTCCTATTACTCTAAGGATCAAGTTCAAACTCCTGTAAGTGACCCCGCAGACCCTTCCTCACCCGAAGCCTTCCCGCTCCAGAGCCTGGTCCCCAAGCCTCCACGTCGCGCAGGCGCACTGCCCAACTTTTCCGCCCTCATGCCGACTCAGGGCACTCAACAGCCTAGTCTCTCTAGTTTTCTGCGCCTCAACTTCTTCCTCACGAGTGCCGCCTACAGGCCTCAATTTGGTCGTTTTTGCTTCCTTTAAATGTTCTCAAGATTCTCCCAGACCAGATTCCGTGTCCCCTTGCCCACCACTTTGCAATCTCTGTTTCTTCTTTGAAGTTCTTATCACAGAAGCAATTACTGAGGCATGTGATTTGCTAAATGTCCATTTCCTGCACCAGAATGTAAGCACCGCGACCATCTCTGGTTTACCCCTTTGTTCTCAGCTCTTAGCACAACTCCTATTTGGTTCAACACCCAGCACGTGCTCACAGCTTCTCCCTATGCTCGACGAGAATTTGCTAAGTGGATGTTTGAGTTACTGAAGGCTTGGGAGGATGAACAGTGTGTCCTGAGAGGAGCCTCTGTCTGCTCTCCCTGGTCCAGACTCGGCAGGTAGGACTCTCTTCCATGGACTTTGTTACTGGACCAAGTTTGCACCATGATGATGCAGCAGTCCTAGGTGGAGCCTGGCAGCGGGCAATTTCATGTTCAGACCACTCTCTGAGATCTTTTCACGGAGCCCACCCACACCCTCAGCTGTGGTCTGATGGTGAGCACCCTTCTGGAAATCCTCATCTCCCCGACACCGCAGACTATGCAAGATTCTGATTTTTTTCCTCCACTGCACTTAGCTCAGAGATTTGCACACAGCAGATGCATAAAAATGTTCAGTGAATATGTAATAAAATACACAAGCGGTTCTTTTTCTGTACCGTGTGAGGACTCTGAAGAGTAATTCATCCTCTTGGCCCTGCACTACTCACATTTTCGGGTCTCCGTTACTAACCTGTTAACCTTCTCCCTTTCAAGTCAGGCATTAAACAGACCCACTGCCTTCCTCTTACTGATTCAGCTACAACGTTTCTGAAGCACTTTTACAGCTTGGGCAGAAAGGGACAATATTTAAAAGTACGGTTATTACGAATATTTTTCTTTTTCTTTCAACTCTCCTTGAATATAAGTTCTCAGAGCAAACACTGTAAGTACATTGAATATAAATTTCAAAAATTATTACAATTTCAAGACAATTTCTTACTGATTTCTAATCATTCCATCTTGTATTCATGTTTATTTTTTGATTCAGTTAGTGGCATTCCATTCTCAACTAAGCCACCTAATGATGTGAAAGAATAAAAAACCTGTAGAAGCTCAAATATTAAGAAACTCAGGTTAAAACATATTTATGTCCCACGTATTTAAATACATAATAACTGTGATGATAGACAGCATTTACATGGGATTGTATAAATCAAAAGAAATACGGGCTGTCTTAAATCGTTGTGAAAAGTCATGGCTTAAAAAGTGCGTTTTAGACTCCATCAACTATCTTGTATTTGACATTAAAAAAAAAAGTTTTTGACTGGGCATAACTCCTATACAGTCATTTTCCAAAGTGAAGAGTAAAAAATGAACTAAAGTTGGAGAGGGGAAAATGCAAAAATAAAATGAAAGTGTAGAAGTGATTCAGTGTGAGTTCACACACACACACACCCTCCTCTCACCATGGATAAGATCTGGTCCCAAACCTCAACACATCACATTCACCAGGAGCTGTGCTAAGTTCTGTCTGCTTTCGGCTGGAATCCGGGAGAAACTCTGCTCTTTTTCTGTTTTATTCACATAAGCCATGGCAGACCTCAAAAGGAACCCAGGAAACTCCAAACCTGAACTTGCACTGAAAGAGGCAGAATGAAAAAACTTTTTTTTTTTTTTCCACAAAGATTCAGGAAACCAAAAGAACCATTTATATAACGGGGTTCAAATTCTGCTTTCTTCTCGCATTCATCCCTGCTGCCGGGGCTTGCTTTCAGCATGCAAGCTTTCATCACGGCCACGTCCTCATTACCCTGAGAGCTGAGTGTGGACCTTTGACATAAAGGAGACCGCTGCTCAAGGTGCCTCCTCGATGGCAGTTCATGGCATAGAACTTGACACTGGTTCGCGGTCTGACAAGATGTGTGCGGCAGCGTGCAAGTTGCAGTAATGTATGCAGGGACCACAGCACTTTAATTGGGAAAAGCAAGGTTGTCCTTATTAGAGAAGCTCTGTCACTGGCCCTTTAAAACGAAGAATAACCTCTCTGTCAAATGGAGCCCACGAGCAGTAAATAATTATCCTCCGAGTGTCTCTGCTGTCTACGCGCCAGAAAATGTTTCCTGGAGAACGCAAAAAAGGCAACGGTTATAGAGAGTGCTTACTACACAAGAGCCGAGTGCTTTAGGAGCCTTTTCTCATTCAGTTCCACCACTGCTAGTAGATTTCCAGTGTCCCTGTTTCACAAATGAGTAAACTGAGGCTCAGTTCAATAACTTGCCTAAATTGACCCCTAGAACAGTGCTTGGTATACAATGAGCGCTCCAATATTTACAGAAGGGGGAAAAAAAAAAGAAAAGGGAGGGAGGGAGGGAAAAATCAGGCAAGACCTTTATTGTCATCAAAATCACAAGAGAGGAAAGGCTAGCCCAGAGCAACTGTGGTGGGATCGAAGAGGAGCAGAGAGATTCTTTTGACATCTGAAGAAGTAATATTATAACATTAATGAGAACAAATACTTCTTTAATACCCGCTGTGTGCCAGGCACTGTTCAGTTTCACTTATGTTAACATACATTCAGTTTTACTTAATGATACCAACTGACTTTTACTTATTTGTTACTTACATTCACACTTAAGCCTTACAATGACTCCATCTTATAAATTAGGTCAAATGTCTTAGGTCACAGAGCCTGAGTCATGTCTTCTTGTGCAAGTGATTTCCTGAGGGAGGGAGAGAAACGAGGAATCTTGTGAGAATCTTGGTGCACGAGTAAGACCACAGGTGGAACAGATGGGAGGCCTGGGGGCTGGGTGTTTATACCCTCCATCGTCAGTCATTGGCTGCAGGCATTCACGGGGTCCACGACATCAAGGGATGCGCCTAAGTCGCCTGGCTGGGGCCAGTGCCCTTAAACTTGCTGGCCACGATGTGTCACCTTCTCTAAACTTATCCTCTGATTACGTCTCGTCTCAGGATTGTTTCAGAAATCCATTGCTCAGGTTTTGCGCCTTCTGCATGAGTGGGATGAGATGCCCGGAGCAGATAAGAGAGGCAGTGCATTGAATCAGGGAGGCCAGGGTGGGAGGCAGGGTTTTCTTCTTGAAACATAGATCCTAGTCGTGTTAATCCATTTTGTGAAAAACAGTAGCAGTTCCCCCCTCCCTACAGAATAATAGCTTTACTCCTTAGAATGGTTTCCAAATGTCACCAAAATCTGACTCCAGCCCACTGACTACCTGCTCCAGATACAGCCGCATCCTTTAGGTCCTGCTGCATTGACCCAATCACCAGTCCTTGAACGTGCCCTGTCTTCCCTCACACTGTCCCTTCTGAGGGTGATGCCCTTTCTTGTACCACGTCCTCCCATGCTCACCTCCTTGTCACTGTTGGAAATTCTACTTCCTCTGCAAAGCCCAGATCCAATGTCACCTCTTCCTTCGTTGCAGCTTTCCTCCGTGTCCTCAATCGGAATGAATCCTCTTTGTTTTCTTCCCCCTGAGTGGTTTCTGCAGGTACTTCTCATGCAGGTACCACAGTCTGCGTTCCTCAATAAAGATGCATTTCCTCACTGGATGGAAAAATTCTTAAAGCAGTAAAAGAATTTGGGCTCTTCTAGTTGTAAATAATAGAAACTCAACACAAACTAGCTTATGCTCGGATATTTTGTTGGTTCTCAGAACACGGAAGTTGAGATGAGCGGTGGGCCCCAGACGTGGCTGAATCCAAGAACTGAAATCATGTGAGGCTTCCCTCTCTCGGCTTTGGCTCTGACGATACGTATGGTCACAGCAGTGTTGGTATTACCATCATCACAGCGAGTTCCCAGTGAAAGAGGTGAGCTGTTTCCCCAGCAACCACAGGAATCTTCATAGCGAGTGATTCTAAATCAAGAGAATGAAACTCTCTCCCCAGGGCCCTGTTGGTGCTGCATCCATCAGTGCCCACTTTTCGAACAGCTGGGTTGGGTCTGAGTCATAGGTATCCTGATTGGGTCGTGTCTCCACTTCCATTTATATTAATGACTTTACCAAAATCGCTTGGATGGATTACCTAGTGGAAAAGAGAGGTTCTGCTACTAGAACACAGAGATGATTGACAAGCGAAATCAGCAGATGCCCACTCCAGCTATGAATATCATTACCCCTGAAGAAGAAGGGGTCGGGGACATCGCCAAGAGCAAGGAAAAAGGGGAGAATGAATAAATGAAGGATATTGAGAGAAGGCAGTGGAAAGGGACCCAGGGCTGTTTGACCAATCAGCAGCTTTGGTCTGGAGGAAACTGGAGGATTAAGCCTGAGGTCTGTAGAGCAGTGTCCTTGGGGAGTCCTTGCTCTGCAGAGGAGCGATAAAAAGCTACGCCTTGTTTGGAGACAAGTTTTCTTACTTTGCAGGGCTTCACAATGAGGAATCTCATAAAACTTTATGGATATAGGAAGAAAAGTCAGAGAGACTTCAGCTTTAACAAGCAGTTAAAATATATTCTCTTCAATCCTTTAGGAAACTAATAAAAATTACAAGTGCTCAGAAAGGCAGGAGAGGAGTACGTTAATATTTTTCCCTTATTATTAAGCTTTGACTAAACTTTTAAAAAGAAAAAAACAAAACAAAGCAAGCAGTTCATGAAATCATGATTAATAATAATTATCATCATGATCATTTTGTGTCTAAGGTTTACTTTTGCCATCTTGAGTTTTGCTTTTCTCTTTAAAGACTTCCAATTTTTTTCCCCCAATGTCAAGGCAGTTTTGTCTTTGTCTTAATATATCATCGGCATTGAGACAATGTTCTTAGTCACACTGGGACACGGACACAGGAAAGGAAAAGCTGAGCATTTGTACGCAAAGCTGACACTGGTCTTCAGCCTCACAAACAAGATGCTCAGAGCTGTTTTCTGAGGAGAAGAGACATAGTCAACCCAGCCTCCCAGGATGAAGCAAACTCATTCAGGACACAGAGCACTAAAGGAAGATGTTTTCATCACGGGTTAATTGGTTGTATGGGGAATCACACTTGCAGTTTGGACTCATCACCTTCATGATACAAATTTATAAGTGTCAGCCCTGCATGATTAATTAATTCACCTTCTCCCGGCCGTCGTGATGCAGTGGTGCTGGACAGTCTCTCTCTGGTTTTACCACTACAGGTTGTTTTCTAGGTGGATAAAATGCTGTCCTCAGCCTCCATTGTAGCAAAAGTGAAAAAGAGAGAAAGGCTTGAGAAGCAAGGCTGCTCAAGAGAAAAGAGACTGGATTGAGCATACACTCTGGCCACTTTGAGAACCAAGACACACTCATACCCAATAATTTTAGAACGTCAGGGTGCCAGAGTGTTTTTAACAGACTGCACACGTGTAATTTGTCACTCTCAGTTCTAATCAGCTAAGGCTAGACTGAAGTAGAAAAGCAGGCGAAAGCAGAATTTTTATAAGCAAATTAAAATGAAAAGGAGGCGTAATACCGCACATATTAGGAGTAGAACATGCATCGCCAATTTTAAATACAGATCAAACAAAGAAACCCCCTGAAGCCTTATCAGCAATGCCATTGAGAGTAATGAGGCATTAACGGAAATAGTGATCAGTAAATAATGGTAATTACAGTGAGCTCAGAAAGTGCATGACACCCATTTGGCGTGGTGTGTATTACATTTTGCAATAGCTCAACACTTAATTTTCTCACTCTCCTAGGGACTATTATTTTTTCAGTTAAGATTTTAACCCTTTTCAATAGATGACCTATTATAATTTATTCTGACTCCTATTTGTAATCACTATGTATCGGGCACTTACTGGGGGCTAAGCATTTAAATGCGCATTATTTTAATTAACATTCACAATGACTCTACACGATAGGCTGGCACCATCTCTATTTTACAAATTATGAAATGGAATTCAAAACTCAGAGGAGTTCTAGGACCAAAGTGGCCTAGTGGTGATGAGGATGGATGGATTTTTGAACCCAGATGTCCCCCAGCGGTGATGTCTTTTCACTGTCCTGCACTCTCAGTAGTGAGTAGTGGGTGTCCTTACCTAACTAACCAGGTGGGGCCGTGGACCTCTGCATCAATTCTGGCCTGCCCCACACCGCGGCATGCCTCCATGGACCCCCAGTTTCAGCTCTGTCCCCTGTGATCGTTAGTTGAAACAGACAGTTGTCCAGTTTATATATGGCTTTAGGCAAATTACATAATCTAATTTTTCCAAGGTACATCGAGTGACCCAGGAGATTTGGGCAACAGGAGGCTTGTATCTGTGGCCATGACTTTCATATCTCCTCATTTTTATTAAAAAGGGAAGTGATAGAAGGATTAGGACAAGCTTGTTCAGTAAGAACGACATTAATGATAACAGTGGTTGATATGTATGGTCAATAAATGTAAGTACCTATTAAGTGCCAGGCCAGGAGCAAAGCCCTTTACATGCAATATCTTATTTAACTCTCCCAACGTGATAGTAAGGTGTTATCTCCGCTATAAAGATAAGTAGATAAAGATTCAGAAGACTTAAGTGATGTGTCCACGGACTCACCACTGTAAGCGGCCAAACCAGGACTGGGCCAGGACGAAGGTGTTCATGGTTTTGTAGGCAAGGACGGTAACACAAATGAGTAAAACAGGCATGAAAGGGCCACGGCAAACGCCAGAGCACATGCAGGGACTCAGTTCTACCATTTTGGGGCCGTGCAGAAGCGTGTGCCCAGGTCTTCTAATTTTTTTTCAAATCAATAATCTGAATATTTTTCATGTGAAATCTCCTAATTGTAAAATATCAGCATCAATTTATTTCAAATGAGTTTCTTTAAACATTTCGCGTACCCAGTAACCTGCAGGCTGAGGGTGGTCCCAGGCTTTCCGGATGCTACCACTGATCTAGATAGCCCTCGTGCCCCCAGCCCTCGGACTGCCGGGGCTCCAGTGTCTCCTTAGGCCATCTCTGCCAACAGTTATTTGCAGGTCTGTCATTTCTGAGATCTACATCTCCTGCTTCCTTCCATAAATGGAGCACCATTCCTAGAACTCTCTCTTCCCAGGGGCAAATTTCCACTCCCCAGCCCCCAAGACTGATAAATGTTTGCATCTGCAAAGGTGCGAGGACCAACTTTATTTTTTTAAAATGGTGCCCTTGAGGGTTCATTGCCTTTTTGCTAGGGAGAGATTAAATAGAAACATTTTCAGGGGCCAAACGCATTCAAAGTTTGGGAACTGGGACCATATGTGTGGTGCCCTCAAAGTTTTCATTTTGCTGAAAGCCATCTGCCTCTTGTTATCCTGGTGCACCCAGGCCTGATGGCGGTGCTGTACCATGAAAATCGGTTCCAGCTAGGTTTCCAGCTTGGCCTCCAGAAACTCGTTTTAATTGGCAGGTCCTCGCTTCAGGGTTTTTCCCTAAGACAGCTGGGCTCCCGGCATGCCTAATCTTCACCCCATCTTCAGCCAAAGCACAAGGGGAAGCTCCACAGGCTTAGAAAGGCTGAGCAGACTTCATGCATTTTGTCTCCTTCCCACTCGTGTTTATTAATATCTGGGCAGAAATGTGACAATGAGAAGTTTTGACGTGCACAAGGAGGGTGGCGACAGCAAGCGAGCTCCGTGCCCACCAAGTAGGCTGTGCTGGAAAAGGAGAAGGTTTGCAGATCCTAAACCTACTTGTGGGCAGGGATTTAGATCCTCAGTCTATTTTGCACAAAATGACTGAAGGCCGGTTTGAAGTAGCAAATAAGCTGCAAAATAATGTAGAAAGCTAAGAGCTGTGACGAAACATTGTTCTGCGCTTGGCCTAGGGATTTATAAATATCATTTCTCTCTGGAGAGTATGAGTTCTTTGGTAGATAGATATACGCTATTTGAGAAACAGGATTTTAATGGATTCTTAACACTGCTGTAGAGTTGGGAGAAATACTCTAGTTAGGCACAACAGTTATTTTATGAGTGAAAAGATGAAAGTTTCAGTCTGTGTGTTTGCACAGCCTTTCCCCTCCTCTCTGTGCAAAGAGAGTTCAGAAGTTGCCTGCTCTGTCCCTTCCTCATCCTCCACAGAGAGCTCTTCCGTTGGCGATGCTGAATTAGGAGACCAGATGAAGGGAAAAGACAGAAAGCACAGAGGAAACCTCGCTCTCTAGAGAACCCTAAGCAGTAAGGAAATAACCTCCTGAGAGTCCTTTGTGTGGGAAGGCAGTGCGTGGAGATGAGGAGGAGTTAATTAAGAGGGATTACGGGGGCTGAACAGAGCAGGTGATGAGGGAGATGGTTCTGGAGAGGATGAAGAGCTGCTCTGGAGACTTCTCAGTCCGTAGGAGAGAACTGAGGGTTACTGATGATTTTATTAATATAAATAACATATAAAAATATAAAAATCAGTGGTTTCTATAATACTAATAATGGTCCCACTTATGTTGCCTGAAAGATGCTACAACTTGTTAGAACTCCTATTTGAGTGATATCACTTTGAATTTCCAGTTTCTCATGGACTGAACCACGTAGCCCATGGCTTTAATAGGGTGACAACTATAAGTGACAATGACTGTCCAGCCCTCCTTTCCTCTCTGTCAGACCCTGTAATTATTTCCAAAGAGACATAGATACTTAGCACAGAAACACAAACACATGTGACTTTGTTTTCTCAGCCAGGAGTAAGGGGACCTTTCAATAAATGTAACACTAGCCCCAGATTTCAGAATGATCGGCCTCTGGGCGATTAGGGGTCAGCATTTGGTGGTGACCTCCAGGAGTTTATTGTGATCTTTTCAGGGAGACAGCCATCTTTGTGACTCCTTAAACCTCTTATTCATCCATTTAATCAATAAATACTTACGGCTCACTTACCACGGAGCAGACACATGTTCTTGGTTCTGAGGCTACCTTAGTTAATACTCCTCTCTCACAGAACCTACATTTCTTTTGACACATACATTTTTTTCTAAAGAGAATATTCCGATTAAGCACACAAAGCAATGGAAGTGGCAGGTTATAAACTTGGTATTTAAGTAACTGGGAAAATGAAATTGTATCTCAGAATCCTCATGCTAGAATTACAGGGAAATAAGGGTTGTACCAAAAATTCCCTCCTTTATCCATTCCAACATAACTCGGAATTACAAACAGGTACCCTCCGCTAAACAGAGCCTGGCATCCTTTGAAGAAGCAGAGGGAGGTAGGGAGCTGCAGGGTCAGTGAGGTGAGCTGAGGTCCATCAGACCAGAGTTGGGTTGCAGCTGGGTCCCTGCGCTTCAGGCAAGTTGCGTCACTTAGGTCTTTTATCACCTATAATAAGGGGTTAATAATAGTACCTATCTCATTAGGGGTTTTGTGTGGATTAAATGAGCTAATACATGCAAAGCATTTAGCTCAGCGTACGCCAGGGAGTGTGCACTCAATCATTATTATGATCTATTTTTATTCTTTTGTTTCCTTGTCTTTAAAGAATGGGCAGGGGAAATTCAGCTCCTCTTAAAGCAAGAATCTTTTCAAAAAAAGAAATGGAAAAAAATTATGGATGAAAAAGACTCACTGACAAGTGAAAGGCTACACTGAGCAACTCAAAGAATGATATGTAAGGGTGGTGGCAGGTTCGTGCAGGATTTAGAACAGACGGAACATTCTCACAACAAGAGCAGAGGCTGTGGTTTCCCACACAGCATGCGCGTTTGTGTCTCTGTGTGTGTCTGCGTTACCAGCGAAGTTATTTTCTATTAACCACAGCTAGCTCTCTGAGTGCAAATGACAACTTCGACAGGCTTGCATCACCAAGGAGGCAGCAAGACTCCAGCTATACTAGTTCTGTGGTCCCAGAGCCGTTTCCAACTCTTTAGCGCTGAGAAGGTCCCCCTGATGAAGCAAATTATGATCTGATTGACATGGGTAAACAATGCAAAATGCCAGTGTCGAGCCAGCAGAGTGATTTCCTAGACAATGACTTCACTGAAGGAAGAAGCATATGACATCTCTATTCTCCAGATTCTTTCCAGTGCTTGGCTCAACATCTAGGCGTTCAGGCAAATTCTCCTCTAGTTGTGTTTTCTTGGGAGGGCCCAGAGGGCATCAGTCATTTGAATTCCCAAATCTGCTTCCACCTTTTTCCTGGGAACGTTGCCGGAGGTTAAATCATGAGGCTAATGGTTATACTGAGAGAGCTCTCAGATGATCTAATTCTGATATTCTTCATTCCATTGTAGTTTCTTCTGATCCATCTCAATGATGGGCTCTTTCATTTTGAGGCAGAGTTTGTCTTTGTGCCCGTGCGATCCTGCTTGTCACCAGGAAGCAGGATGATGCAGTAACAGGGGCACAAGAAGGGCAAGAGGACCTGGATGCAGACCCTGATTCTGTCCTATCCGTCTCCTGCTGTGTAAATAATACCCACCCAGTGGCGAGGCTCTGAGGATCTGAGATCACTTCTAATTCCCCCACCAAATGCTGACTCTTGCTATGATTTATCGCTTGGCGTCTTTCCCCATCTCTGCATCCGTGTCTTTCTTACCTCTTCTTGAAAGATGCTTTTGAATGGCAGCATTGTCCAGCAGGCAACGTACAACAGCGGTTGTTCCAATGTGCCTTGAAGCCAAACGCCTGGTTCTACTGCTGATGAAAATTTTAACTTCGGGCTCATTTTTCCCCTTTTTGTGCCTCAGTTCCCTTCTGTAGGAAATAAGGCCGATAACAAAAGCACCTCGAAGGGTTGCTTCAGGGTGGAACGGCTGCCCTATGCAGAGCTTCTGTAGTGTGGGCTGTTATTAGTTTTCATTAGTATTTGGAAGTTGTCTAACACTGGATCAGCATAAAGTCATCAACCAGTCAAGTAGGAGACAGAGATGGGGCCTGGAGGACAAAGCATAAGAGAAGAGAGAAAAATGGAAAACTGTTCGCCTCACATCCTGCACAGCCTGATTGGCGAGAAGCTCTCCCAAAGTTCACAAGGCTTCGGCTCCCTCAGCGTGGGGGCTGGCGATCAAGCCTTGTGTGTCTGTGTATCCTTGGTGACTGGCTCAAAGGAACACTCAGGAAAACTTGTTGGAGTAAATAAATACACAACAGAAGAGGAATACGGAGCTTTGCGTCGCTGCCAGGCTGCCCAGCCCTCTGACCTTTTTGGCGTCCCGAACAGTCACAGACTGGCGCCACACAAAGTCACCTGAAGCCCCTTACAGCTTGTCAACAGGGGACCTAGGACCACATCTGCCTGCTCCAGGTGACTTGTCGGATACTCTTCAAGGCCGTTAAAGTACCTGGAAAGGCCAGACCCAACAGGACATCCAGGAACCTTAATCAAGCATACGCTCTTGGGCACAGGTCAGCATAAGTAGCCCAATCCCCCGGCGGCAGCAAGAATTCTTTTAGATCATTTTTTCGGGCAGTGGGTGTCCTCCTCAAAGGTGGCACTATTATCCATGTGACCTCTCAAAATCCCTTTCTCTCCTGTGATGCATTCGGTGACCTCCTCCCGGTGAGGAAAATGGTATCTTTGTGGCTCGAAAGGGTTTTCTCCCCTCCTCCCTGTTCAACGTGAGTCATCGGTTTCTTCTCGCCAGCAGGACACTTCCCGTGTTCGTTCCCCAAACTCGCCTGTGAAGAAGGCAGCAGGGGATGAAAATAAACCCGCCAGAAGCAGAAATGGCTCACTGGGCAGCTGCCTGGCTGCCCTCAGGCCCTGTTCTAACACTACCCCGCCAGCAAGCCACTGAGTAGAGAGTCAGACTGCCTCAGTTTACACCCTTGCTCTGCACACGCCAACTGTGTTGCCTTGGGCAAATTTCTTGACCTCTCAGTGTTTCCCTTTTCTCTCTGTAAAAAGGGGATAAGAATAGGATCTGCATCGTAACATTTAGTGAGGATTTAATGCGTTAATATAAGTAAAGCATTTCGACCAGCGTCTGGTTCTTGATAAGAGCGCAATAAAAATTACCTAGAATTTTAATTCCTGAAGCCATTGTGAATTCTCTGCATTGAAGGAATGCACAGGCAAATAAGTGAAAAGTGGAGACAAATCACTTGGAGAACTGAGTGAAAACGTGTGATGGCCGCAGCGCTCATCTCATTCCTAGTTCCTCCCTTCTGGTCTGGTTATTCACTGATGTCAGTAGCCAAGGTTGAGAAGGAAATTCTCCTTTGTTTACACTCGACAAACTATCACTCGCCACAAACAACTCTGAAGCGAATTAAAATATCTCATTTTCATTCACCTTTACCTCTGAATCACTGTCTGTTTCCCCTGATGGGAGACGTTGGTTCTCTGAAGTGGGATTTAGAAGGAGAGAGGAGGAGGTAGGCACTATGACAGTTGAATTCTTGTTTTAAAACGTGTCCTTAAATAATGGGCCCTTGCTCTCTTGCCTTGGCATCAGGAGTCGACCAGCATGCGGCTGTGCTCTGAGTGGAGAACGCCACGCTGTCAGCATGCCCGTGTGGCTTGGGCTCCCTTCCCCTTCTGCTCTCAGTTGCAAATGAAGTCAGTTTCTGGAAACCGTTCACCATGTATTGACATCTGTGAATGGAGACAGGAAAAAACAAAAGAAAGACAGTAATAATCATCACCCGTGGAATACAGCGCACGGATCTGAGATTTTTCAGGAGAGAGAGAGAATTACATTTTATAACTTTGTCTGTGTCTTTCTGATTTTTACAGTTTTCCTTCTTAGAAGAATACTGGCAGGAGTGTTTGACAGGTAATGATGGATTCAAAAGCTTTTGGCAGCCGCGGTCGTTTGTGTCTCTCAAACAAGTAGGTGGCAGGGGTGAGCCATCTGCATTTTCCTGGGGTTCTATTGCCATGTGCACCGAGGGACGAGGATGGGAGGAGGTCGACGGCCAAAACGTCCGCTGAAAGTCTCCAACAGCAGGATTGGATGGAGAAGAGCGCAGGAATTTGTGCCACTGTTTTCCACAAGGACAACTGGTACATTCACTTCTTTCAGGTCACAAGGAGGTGTAGGGGAGAAGATAAATGGGCCTCTTTCTATGCAGGTCTTTTCCCTGGCAACGAAGCCCACCATCAAAGAATACAGTATGGCTCCCTCGACCCTGAGCGGTTTGGCAGACACATTTTGTAACCAGTGATGGTGCCAGCAGCTTGTAGCAGCCTCCACCACAGCAAATCAGCTGTGATATTAAAAACAAAAACAGCCTGGCAATGTGGAAATTGTCCCATCCAGCAGGATTTCCCCAAACAAGAGGCTTGATTTTTGCTGCCCAAGGGAGAGTGACAGAACTGATTAATCCTTTATTCCAAAGTTTGTTTGTTCTCCGCCGACAAATTTTGGTTGTTCATTTCTTTTCATCTTTTATATAATAAGGCAACATTGTGACTATTTAAACGGCCCAAGTGAAGTAAGATTTGGCGATAGCACAGTGAAATTAAGCCAGCCAGACCAAGAAGAGAAGAGATCGGGTCATTCGAGGTAAAGAAATCTGTTATCCCCGAACTTTCTGGATTGGCTCAATTGGTGGTGAAACCACTTTATTTTCTGCTGTAGTAACTCACTCAGCCATCTGGATTATTTAATCTATCCAGACACTGGTCCATATTTTTTCAGACCCAATGATGGATTTTTTTTTTTTTTTGGCAACCTGAATAATATACAAGGCTGAAATTAACTAGAGAATTTCCAGCTCTTTTCCTCATGTTGTGCCAGTTCACCCTGGTGAGCAGCCTCAGGCTGCACAGGCACAGGGAAAGGGTTTGCATCTTTAGCTGGTGAGCGCTCCAGCTGACCAGGTGCAGAGTGATTTCCAGTGGGATTAACTTCATGTGTCCAGCGCTTGGTGCTCACACACCGTGGGAGCTCAGTAAGCATGTGATTTCTTCCTTCTCTCAGCAGCTTCTGCTTCCCCAGTTTGAGCCCACAGAGTTGTGGAGGTGCATGTCCTTCCTCTACAGAGCTGAGGCCCATGGTCCAGGAACCGCCGAAAGACAGGGAGTCAACAGAACCCAACAAGAGGACAGTTCATCCAAGGATCAGTGGGCTCTTCCCTCTCCACCATCGCAAGTTTCTGAGTGAAAGTGTCACAGCTGGTGCCGCGCTGCTGTCAAACAGCTAACTAACTGGGCAGCTGTGGGCACCAGGCAGCCGAGAGCTTCCGTGCTGGGGAGCACAGCCACGTGCTGCCCTGGGAGGGCGTCGGGGCTCTGCCCCCTGCCCCCAGCTCTTCCATTTGGCTAATCCTGAGCTATGTCCTCCCACCCCGTCCTCGCCTTGTGCATCTCTTCCATTTGGCTGTTTCTGAGCTGTATCCTTTATAATAAAATGGTAAGTGTGAGTCCAGTGTTTTTCTGAGTTCTATGAGTCATTCTAGTGAATTATCAAACCTGAGGGGGTGGCCATGGGAACCTTCAAAACTCTCGTCAGCCAAGCAGAGTGCAAAAAGCCTGGCCACCCTATTTGTAGCCGGAGTCTAGAGCAGTCTTGTGGACTGAGCCCTCCACCTGTAGGGTCTGTGATAATTCTGAGTGGTTAGTACCGGAATTAAGTTTAATGGCAGGGCTACCACATATCTAGGTAGTTACCCATGAATGGATGAACACATCCCACAGCATCATTGTCAGCCAATACTGAGGGAGGTCATTTGGCAAATCGACATTTTTCTAAAGTGAAGGTTAGAGCAATAGGCCTACTTATCTAGGGATCCCTGTGCTGAGTGTGAAGCAAACACACGAAGTTTCCACTTGGGTTTCCATATGTACAAAATGAGCATCCTATTGGTACCTCCCTCAGGAGGTTGATGTGAGAAGTAAATGCAGAAATGCAAGTAAAGTGCTCAGTGCAGTGTCTGGCCCAGGAAGCACTCAGCAAACAATAATGATAACTGACGTTTGTTGAGTGCTTTCTATCTGCCAAACAGTCTTGGAACTTTACAAACATAGACGGAAGAGCTTACGACAATCCTATGAAGTAGATATTGTGATACCCATTAAACAATAAAAAGAAGATCAAATGGTAATTAAAGCTCAGATGACCTGGTAGCGTCCTCTGGTATAAGCAACAGTCAGGTCATAGACGTGCTTAACGGATGTGGGCTCTGGGTTCAAACATCCTGGGATGTAAACTCAGCTTTTCTACTTAGCAGCCAGGTGACCTCGGGCAGATAACTTAAGCTTACTGAATTTCAATTTTCTTATCTGGAAAATGGAGCTAATAATTATAGCAAGTAGGGTTGTTACGGAAGTAATGTGACACTATAAATGAAGCATGTTTGGCCCACAGGAGCAGATAATACTTGAGTTCAAAACCTGCTGTTTGCTTTGAACCCCTCAGCCACTCCACTTACCATCCGGGTGACCTCGGGCAAGTCACACCCTCTCAGGCCTGGTGTCTTCCTCTGTAAGATGGAGAGGCTGTCGTGAGGGTTGGATAGGTTAAAATAGCTAAGTGCTTATTTGGTAAGTATTCAATAAATAAGCAAGCGTGTGTACAGACAAGAGTCTTTATTTACACTTGATAAGGGCAAGCAGGAAACAGCAGCAGACTGAGGTCAGAGGCAGGCAAGTCTCTGAGGGTCCCAAGGAGGTGGAGGCTGGATGCTGAGTGACGGTCAGAGAGCGAGTCTGAGTGAGCTGAGCCTCGTATGAAATTCAGCGTGAACTTTAGTGTGGCAGGCTCCATACTGGGCTCCAGGAATTTACACGAGCGTGCACAGTCTCAGCTGTCTGGGGGAGCAGGCTGTGTGGCAGGATAGATGGGTTAGGAGGCATCTAACTAGGACAGCGTGCTGGGTATTACATTGCAGAAAGGCAAAGAGTAAGAAGAAGCCGAGTAGAAAGATGGGAGCGGTGGCCTGTACCCGGGGGAGTGGCATGAGACTCAGGGGAGGCAAAGGAGAAAACTAGGTCAAAATGCTGGTTATGGATCCCCTAAGCCTCTGTGCTGTCTTAAAAGAACCCAGATGCCTGCAAACCTGAAAGACAGCACTGTACAGCACGTGAGGGTTGCTCGGAAGAAGCTTCGGTAAGATTGTAGACAGTGTGTCCTTCCCTTTTGTCAACTCCAACTGCAGGGTCCCAGGTAATCCTTGTTTTCTGCAATTCAACTTAGCTAAGGTTGTCTGGGTTCCAAGCTAAGAACTTCCAGCTCTGCTCTGCATTTCTGTATTAGGTAAGACTTTTTTTTGGCAAGTGACAGAACCCTACTTAAACCACATTCAGCCAAAGGAATTAATTGTCTCATTTAACTGGAAATCCAAGGACGTTTGCAGTTTAAGGCAGATCTAGGGCCTCAGACTAGACAGCCATGTGCCCACCCTTCCCCCTCTGTACCTGGAAGAGCAGAGGCCGTATGTGATTTGGACTCGTCAGTGTATTGTATTGCTTTTGGTTCTTAAAGCTGCCGCAGTTTGCACCTCCTAGGGTGTTCCTACTGAAGCGTGCTAGCAGTGGATTGTTCAGATGGGGAGCGCTGGTGTCCCTGACCTGGAGTTTGATGTATGTCTCTCCCTCCCTCTCTCACTCTCTCCCTCCCTCTCTCTGCCATTGAATACAGATGTGAAGGTGTGTTTACATAGAAGCAAAGCATGTTTCCTTTTCCTTAGCCAGACCCAGAGATCCTGGGACGCACGGACTTTTTGTCCTTTTGAAAAAGACAGAGTATTTGGACATTTTTTCGGCTTTTCTCCACGTGCCCAACCTTTTCCTCTTTTTACTTTATTTGTTAACAGTTGACTTTGATCCTTCAACCAGTTCACCTGCGCCAAAGAAGGGTGCTGGAATCATGGAAAGCCTCAGAAAGTGGAACTATATATAGCACATCATAACCTTTTCCCCCATATGCCCTTCTGTTATAATTGTTATTTCAAATAGGCTCAGCCCCAAGGCTGCCATTTTTCTCTGACTCATGGTGGATTCTGAAGGTCTTGATTTATAACCTAAAGAAACTTTCACACACATAAACACACACACACACACACACACACACACCCCATAAAGGACAGGGAAGGCTCTGTCTAGTGATCTAATATTTCCACCTGGTCATCAAATTTCCTGCATAAAGAGAGGAGTGCTGAAACATCTTGTTTGAGGAAGACCCCTGCAGCTGTGCAAATACAGTTTGCCTGAACATTAATCCATCTGTCAGGTGCGCTTTCCTTCTTCAAATAGGAAGAATTCCAAGTGCAGGGGATTAGCGTCTGTGCTCTACGAGTTCTCAGTTATGCAAAGCTGAGTTGTAGTAACATCTGCCTAGCATCCTCTGGGTATTTTGATTCCGGGTTTTCGTGGGAAACAATGCACATTCCTCTCTGAGTCACCTGGCCCAAGAGTTTCAGCATCATATTTAATCCTGACCTACTCAGTGAAGGCTCCCTTAATGGCTCTAGGCATCTTTCGTTTACTCAAAAATATCAGGTGCTTATTGTATGCCAGCCACAGTATTGAGAGCCAAGAAGACAAAGATGAATAAGAATATCTGCCTTCAAGGGGCTTGCAGCCTAAATCAAGAGCAAGTCTTACAACACAGGGCGATAACGCTCTGTGAGTCAGGGATCAACTTTGGACCAGGAGCTGTGCCTCAGGAAGGCTTCTGAGAAGAGAAGATACCTGAGCCTGGGGATTGAGGAACAAGTAGGAAAGGCGAGGGACGGGAATTGCAGGCAGAAGGGCAAAGTCATTGAGATGCAAAAGAAGTGTGAAAAGGGAACTCTAATGAGCTGGAGGAGGCCTGGGAGAGGGAGCATGTGGCAGACTTGATGGGAGTCAAACACTCAAGGCCTCTGAGTCATTCTGAAGTGTGGAGTCGTTAAAGGCTTCCCATCAGAGGGGTCATTTGATCAGGTCTGTCTTTCTGAAAATTAACTCCTGGCTCTAGAGTGGCAAATGGCAAGTCACATCGTACTTACTTTCCATGTCAAATAATTCATCATTTATACAGCTTCTCTTCTTTGTGACTCTGCTCCAGAGATGGTGAATATATGCTTCAGTCCCCCTCTTTCTGCAGCCAAGAGAGATGCTGCTAATTAGTTTAAACATCTTTCTTCCCAGAGTCAGAGACAGACCAGAACTCTTCTTTCAACCACCATATTCAAGAGTTCACTGTCAACTGCTGGGAGCTGGCGTGGACTTGAGTCGTGTCCTCCACCCCTGGCCTATTGCCTGCAGGGCCTCACCGTTCTCTACACCATCTGATGTCTGCTTCCTCGTGTACTCACTGTATCCTCAGTGTAAGGCACACATTTCCAGTGTGGCGCGGTCTCTCTCCTTTCTTTCCCTTTTCCTCCCTCTCAGCATGGCTGCCTCTGGTTCCTCGCTTTCTCTGGCATGAGGGTCCTGAGTCCATTACGTTTCCCAAGTCCGGGAGATGTGTATCGCGTTCTCCACTGGTCCTCTCGGGTACCCGCTGGCTTGGCTGAAGGTGAGAGGAAGGCACACACCCACTTCTGTCCTGGCTAGATTTCCTGGAAGTTGACTCTGAGACAGAATTTAATGTGTAGGTGGATTCCTAAGAAGTGCCGTTGGGATCAATCCCTGTGGGAGGGAAGAGATGAAGGCAGGTGCACGGCGGGGAAGTGGACCAGCTCTGGGGCCCAGTGGCAGCCTCAGCCCTGCCTTCCAGGAGCTCTGAGCTCTGTCAGCCCTCAGAGCTGTCCAAAGATGGCCCGTCCTTCGTACCCCAACCTGAGTCAGCCACGGATGAGGGCCCCAGGAGGGGCTGTGACCTTGGCTGGGGTAGTTGTCTGAGGCTGAGACAAACTCAAAGAAATTCTCTCTCCTTCCCCCAGTCTCTCCTAGTTCAGCTGCTTTCTGAGAGGATCACTAAGGCTATCAGAGCCAGTTTTACAATTTCTCACTAATGTGCTACACACAGTACCTTGTAACGATAAATGGATTCTGATAATTGGGTGTTGGAGACCATGACTTGTATTCCTGTCCTGCTCCATGTCAGAGGAGTTATGAAACCCCCAAATCCCAAGCGGTCTTTTCTGTGATCACTTGATATGCCCTGGTTTGGAGTTTGGAAAATATAGTTACATGTACAAAAGGATTAGCATAAGTCCAGGCACATAAAGGGTGCCCCCAAATCTGTGGTTCTGAACCAGTGGATTTTCCCTGAGAAGCTGTAATTGAGCCACTCTGTCAGTTTGACTTCCGGCTGCTCCCAGGGCCTTTAGCTTCCAAAGTGCTTCTGAGAGGAGCCTCATCCCGGGTAACTTCAGCTCTCTCTCTGTGCCGATTATAATTTATCCCAATCTTCACTTAGAATGATGATCTCCAGGTCCATCCATGTTGCTGCAAATGGCATTGTTTTATTCTTTTTTATGGCTAAGTCATATTCCATTGTATAAATATATCACAGCTTCTTTATCCAGTCCTCTGTTGATGGACATATAGGTTGTTTTCATGTCTTGGCTATCGTAAATAGGTGCTGCTATGACCATTGCGGGGCAGGTGTCTTTTTGAATTAAGGTCTCCTCTGGATACATGCCCAGGAGTGGGATTGCTGGATCATGAGTCTATTTTTAGTTTTTGAGGAATCTCCATACTGTTTTCCATAAGGACTGCCAGAAGGAGAAAGAAAAATACCATATGATATCACTCATATGTGGAATCTTAAAAAAAGGAAAAGAAGAGAACACTGATGAGCTCATCTACAAAACAGAAATAGACTCACAGACAGAGTAAACAATCTTATGGTCACCAGGGGAAAGGCGGTGGGAAGGGATACATTTGGGAGTTTGAGATTTGCAAATGTTAGCTACTATACATATATAGATAGATTTTAAAAACCCAAGTTTCTTCTGTATAACACAGGGAACTATATTCAACATCTTGTAATAACCTTTAATGATAAAGAATATGAAAATGAACATCTGTATGTATATGCATGACTGGGACATTGTGCTGTACACTGGAAATTGGCACATTGTAACTGACTGTACTTCAATTAAAAAATAATAAATTTAAAAATAAAAAATGAAATAAAATAATTTATCCCAATCTTCAGGGGAGCCTGTTTACCCCCTTTTCCTCTCAGGATGAATGAAACAAATCACACCGTTCTCTTTAGTTTTTCTGTTGGTTTCCCCAGATGAATTCCTATGTAGCGTATTATTATTGCCATCATAAAAAGCCATCGTTCAAGATTAGATTTACCTTGCAATTCTCTTCTCAAGCTAAAAAGGGGGTGGAGGGGAGAAGACTAAATGAAAGAAATATACCAGGAAATTGGTAGAATGCTGCCCTGTATCCAGATCTGGATTTTAAGTCAGGAAGCTATTGTTTGAGGTTCAGGCTCTGAAATGACCTTAGATATGTTACTTCTTCACTCTGTCTGCCTCGGTTTCCTTATCAATAAAATGAAAACACTGGACAAACTCTGGTTTTTGTCCAAAGTTTCTTTAATTCTATGGGTGGAGTTTCTGGAGGTATGGTCTGCCTGCACAGGACAGAGCACTAACGTTGACAAGCAGGCAGAGGTATGAGAGCTAGCAACAAACATTGGGCAGGAATGATCAAAAAGGCAGGAAAGAAGTGAAAAAAGTGTAGGAAAAAGTATGAAAAGCAAGAAAAGAGAGGATCTTGTGAAGGAAAGATTAATCCACAGCATCCAATGTTCTTTTGAGGTCAAATAATACAAGGACTGAAAAGAAATGGATGTTTGATTTTGGTGACCAAGAAGAGCGATTAGATCAGAGAATAGAGAAAGAGAAAGAAACACCCCAAAGTGTTATGACTGGTTCCCTTGGGGTGGGGAGGGGAGTATTGGAGAGAAAGGCATCAGAGATTATTAACTTAAAAAAAAACTCGTTTATTATTTGACCTTGTATTATTTTTATCATTTAAAAAAATCCAAATCAAAGAATGAATGAGACATGAAAAAGTAAAGTCAGCAACTATAAATTCTACTTCCGAGAAGTTTATCTGGTTAGTATGGGTGTTTTACACAAGATTTTGTGGCAAAAAAAAAAAAAAAAAAAAAAAAAAAATGGAGCCAAAGTGAAAACAATTTTTTTTAATTACTCACATTTGACTCAGACTTTCGCATTCCACCGCCATAGCTCATCTCCAAAGTCCTTTCCACTGACAGGTAAGAAGGAAGAGCGGGCTGAACAGAGCAAATAGGACCTGATGTATAATCAGCTTCTTTCGCTGACAGATTCATCTTGCAAGCTGCACTTGTGGTGCCTGTAGATTCCTCTGTATTGACTGGTCATGTCAAGCAGGGTTTTGGGAACTCTAATCTAAGCTGGTTTTGCATTATTGTGACAGCCCTGACATGCACCCTTAGTGAGGGACGGCTCAGAAGAGCGCAGTTCAGAGGTAAGCTAGCAGCCTCTCCCTCACCGATGTTTCTAACTGCCCTGTAGAGCTTCAAAAAGCTTAACAGCTTTCCCTCGGGGTGAGATGGAATCTCTCACTCCGGCCCAAATATTGGGCACCATCCATAAACCCAATTGGAGGAAGAAGAGGTAAAGGTAAGCAGAAAGAAACTGCTATCTTAAACCATGTTTTAAAAGACATTTTTGCATAGTTAGAAAAAAGGTTGGCATTTTGTCAACTTCCTAGGACAACTTGGAAAAAAAGTTTTGCTGTATAAGTGTGTTTGGAGGAGAAAAGGGAAAAAAAAAAAACCCAGAAAAACCTTTTGAGCTAGGAATGAAAGACACTATTGTAAACTCAGCACTGCTGGAGCATTGAAAAGATTGAGACAAAGACAGGGGTGGGGAGGTGGCTGGAGGGAGCTCAGTCACTTAGCAGTAGAATTTTCTCATGTTCTTTTAGTGAAATGCTTGAAAATCTTTTTTTTTTTTTTTTTTTTTTTTTTTGTAAAACTTTATTCTGTATAATATGAGGTAAAATGTCCCCTCTGGTCACAGCAGTGTATCACATCACCTAAGGTACCTCTTTTCTATAGAAAACTTTTCTCTAATCACCAGCAAGGCCACATACTTTGGCTGAAATGTCTAGTGTTCAAAGTGAGGAAGGAGTTTTTAGGACACAGGCAAATGGTAATCAATACAACAAATGAGAATCAGTGTAATGAAGAATAAAGGGTAGACAGTAAGTACAGTGAATGGCTCTAAATGAGCCCATCCCTCTTACCTGATTATCCTACTGCCTATTGATAGGAGAAATAACAACCATCAAGGATGAACCGCCTTAGCTTTCCTAACTGGCACATCTCAATTCATACTCGCACCCAGACTATGTTCTTTCCCCTCTGCTCCATCAGGAGAGATGCTATCCATCTACTCAAGGCTAACTCCTTGGTCCATTCCATTCTGGTTTCTTTAAGGACTTTTTTCCCATCACTTCTGGCTTCCATTCTCCTGTATCTCTAGCCCTCCCCCCCCCCTTTTTTTTCCTATTCAGTGCCAATATATTCATTTTCTCCAACTTTTTTTTCCCTTTGTCCAATCATGAAATGGTCCAACCGTGCTACACTTCCAAGCTTTCTTCTATTCTTCTTGTTATTGAGATTCTTTCTGGGTTGTCCTCTCACTTCTCCAGTTCCCCGTGCCCATTCAGTTATCTCTGAATTTTACTCCTAATGTCCACCGAACACACTATTGGCTCAAGTCATCAGTGACCCCCTCCAGTTGCCAAATATGATGGACATTTTTCAGTCCTTGCTCATATCTCTATGACCTGAGACTCCAATCATAATTTCCTCTTGCAAGTCTGCCTTCATTGGGTTCTGTACCATTAAAGCCCTGGTTTGACCCTTTTCCCTCTGATGGCTCTTAGTTCCTACGTAGACTTCTCTTCTTCTCTCAAGCCCATTGCGGCCCCTTCACCTCTTTTCTCTGTGTCCCCTCTGTCTGAGTGACCTCATTATCCATTCCAATGGCTCCAGACCTAGATATCTCCACCAGCAGACTGTCTCAGAGCCTGTTCAGACCCATGGTGACCAAACTGAACTTCATTATCTCTCCAACGGGCTCTTCTTCCCTACTTGCTCCCATATCTCATTGAAGGGTACCATTGCTCGCCAAGTTGCCTTATCCAGAAACCTGGAATCCATGGAACCTCTTCCCTCGACTCCTTCTGTCCTATTTCTTCCTCCTTAATAAATGTCCATTCGGCCCAGCTGTCTCTACCTGTAAATAGCAGAGCAATCCGACCACTTTTCTCTGCCCCTATTATCACCATCACGGTTCTCCTGGATTACAAGTCTCCCTCCTTCCGGTCTTGCTCCTTGCTAATTCATCACACTACAGTCCAATAGTGTAACTTTATAAGGCCCTTTGATATCTGTGCTCTGTCCAAATATCTATCCTTAACTTATGCCTCCTATTCAACAATTATATGACTTTAAAGTTCTCCCTGCTCTGGGATTCTCTAAGCTTTCCATCGCTTTTCTCTCTGCCTTTTTTTGCCTCTTACTGGTTCTTAGGGTCTGTTCCTTCAGGACACCTCCTTGTTCACTGTAGGAAGTCGAATCGGGGTCGGGAGAGCTGGCTCCCCCTACTCACCTCCAGGTATGCCCTCTGCCATTACTCCCAAATTTATGGTCATTACTTAATTGTATCATCTCCTCTGCTACAGTATAAGCTCAGAAAGGGAAAGAAAAATACTTCACTTGTTTTCCAGGGTATCTCTTGGAATTAGAAAAGCGTTCTATTCATTGAAGTGGCTCAGTTTGTTTAACGCCAGATAAATGAGTGAATAAATGACTGTCCTAAAATCTATTTGCTCACGAAACAGTGGTTTTTGGTCTACATTGTTCTGCTACTAAAATAAAATAATGGAAATATTTTCTCATTTTCAGGGAAAACTAAGGTCTAGAATTATCTTAAGCTGAAACAAACATGTCATAAGTTTTCCATACCTGCTCCTAGTCGTGTGTATTTCACACTCCACAAAAGACCTTGAGACCTGAAACAAGTTTGAACATCTCAGCTTGAGCTCTTTTGGAGAAAAAGAGAAGAAAAGGGGAAAAAGGGAGACTCTTTCTATCTTGGACATCTTTCTCTGCGTGGACTCACTCCCACCCCACACCACCACATGCACTGGTATCTTACTCTGCTCCACTCAAAGGCATCTAGCCAGGTGGGCCAGCGAGGGTAGAAATCCAGTCTCAGGCCCTAGCTCTGGGACAAGGCTGCAGAGAACCCAGAGGAAGGGATGCCTTTTTTGTAATTTGTGTGCCCAGAGGGAATACAATTTTGCAATTTGCACAAAGTCTACACAAAATGCTAGCAGATGGCCATGTGCCAGCCAGCCCCTAATTTCTTGAACTCCCAGTTCAAAACTCACCTTGTCTCATGGAAATAGCCCAAAACAGTGACTTCCAAACTGGCCTTTCTACCCCAGTTTCTAGTGCAGATGATCTCAAAGATTGATCTAGTTGACCACTAGGAAAACTTAGTGTTTCAACACATTTAAATCATTCCCAGTTAAGTGTTTTGGTTATGGGTACAAGTGTGATCTCCTCAGTAATTTTTTTCCCAGTGTCAGTTTTACTATAAAAAAACCATTTCTGCTTTAGCAAAGGCAGCCAACAATGTGTCTTTTGGTTTGTAGGGTCATCTACAAATTTTGTGCCGTTTCAGGGGTGGGATGAAGGGAGCAGCAATGACCTCAGCCCTAGGAATTAAGCTCAGCGGCCTAGCAAGTTGGGAATACGCCCGGCCTACTTTAAAGAAGCATCTAACCGTGACTTTTATTTGGTTCTCTAAATGCAGTGCAAACCATGCAGTTATTTTTCTTGATTGTAAAGACTGTTGGTTTTGGTCTTTAATTGTTCAAATGCATTTTCTAAATTGTGCTACTTGGGATGTTAATATACATTGCAGTGGGAAAAAAATGGTGCATGCTGGATTTGAGAAATGCTAAATTAGACACAATTGGACAGGTTTCTCTACGGTAGGATTTATTAAAGATTTTATTATACAAAAATAAATTATGATTCTCCAGGGGTTGGAGGCTGTAATGTGCCATGTTTTCAAACACAATTGGCCACAAAAGCCCTTTCAAATGCAGCTCTTCAAGGACTGGTGTTCCAGAGAACCCACTCTGGAAAACATTGGCCAAAGTGTTGCCTTCCAGAATTGCTTCTGCAACATGCACCCCAAGTTCCTGGAGAACCAACACACAGGTCATAAGATTTCAATCACCGTATTATGGAATCTAATCAAATGACATTTTGAAAGTTTAATTTTATTAAATCTAGTAATTAGTTCTCCCCAGGAGATGAACAGAGACATTTAGTATTGGGGGTTCAGGCATGTTAGAATTAAAACTCTAGCTGGATCTAGGAAGATGATGAAAAAAGCATTGGATTTGGAGTTAAATTCTAGACCCGGCTTAGGTAGGACTTTCCTTGTTTGCTTGTTTGGTTTGTTTAGTTTTGCTCTAAAATTCTCTATTTTGGCTCTAATTGCCCTCTCCCAATTTTAGGAAAACGAATTTTATGATGTGTGTCAGACTTCTAACCTTTGGTTTTCAAACTTTCGTACATACTGAAATCACGGGTAGGGTTAGAGTGGGGAGGATGGTTGAGGGTTTCTGACGCCCTCTCTGATCCCAGGCCAATCACATCAGGGCCCTAGGGCTTGGGACTCTCAATTCAGTCTCTACACACTTAGGTCGCTGTCAGGTTAGTTTCATGTGTCAACCTGTCTAGGCCATGATAGCTAGGTTTTGATCAAACGCTAGTCCAGATGTTGTTGTGAAGCTGTTTTTCAGAGGTGAGTAACATTTAAATCAGTAGATTTTGAGTAAAACAGATTACTCTCCATTTTGTGAGTGGGCCTTATTAAATCAGTTGAAGACTTGGGAAAAAAAAAAAAAAAAAAAAAGGAAGACAGGATCCTGCCTCCAGACTGGCTTCACATTCCAGCTGCAACATCACGTCTTCCCTGGCTCTCCAAACTGCTGCCTGGTCTGCAGAATTCAGGCTTGCCAGCCCCTATGATTGTGTCATCCAATTCCTTAAAATCAATCTCTCTCTCCATATATATATAGACACACTATACATACATACACACCCCTATGCTCATGTACTCTATCTGTATGTATGTATGTATGTGTATATACATCCTATTGGTCCTGTTTCTCTGAAGAACCTAAGTAATATATAGTCTCATTAAAAGCATCTTACCTGCCTTTACCAGTACTGTAGGCTCCCTGACTCTCTGCTGCTTCTGTCTTTTTCATTATAACTCATGAGCAGAATAAGTGTTTTTACCAGGAAACATCCTAAATTCAAGCAACAGAATCCTTTATATCCAAGCACGGAGGAAAATACATCTTTACTTGACCAAATTAGTTTAATTGGCCTTGCTCTTGAAGCATGTTGATCTTGAACATTTTTAAGGAGCAGATTTATATTACAGACCAAGTGTTAAAATTGTTTCAAATTGAAAGGCCCAGTTCGCAATGAAATGAAGCAGATTCTGGTGGATGTTACTGAGCTGCCAATAAGGATTAATTGAAAACTCAAATGTTCTTTATTATTCGTTAATTAGGTAATTGTTATTCACCCAACCTTCTTGATTTTCCCTGTTAAGTAATCATGCTTCTATTCCACCCTAGCCTTTCTGTTTAGTTAACCAATTAATTAAGGACGGGGATGGTCTGCATTTATTAGCATTCTGATGGGAGATTGATTTCCCCATAGCCCAAACATCTACATGTGTTCAGTTTTGGGGCTCAGCTTTCTCTCCTTTTAAGTGATTATCATTTTAATTGAAGATAGTAGGAATTAAAAACCATGCTCTTAGACATCCATTCCAATCCAGATCGTTAAAACTGTCCCTTGTAGACGAATGCAAATGTTGATACAAGCGCTAGAAAAGAATCACATGTGGCCACAGCAAGGTAAAAATTGTTACTAGCCATGGGTTCCTGTGGTCTGGGCCATTCCTGTCCTTGAGGCCTGAAGGGCCAGCAGCTTTGTAGGTGCATCCACTGGCCTGAGGGTCATTCAAATCTAATTCTTTTTTTTTTTTTTTCCCCAAGAGGCTTGGAATCCAAAACCATAAATATTTACTGAGTTGAACCGTACCAAATATTAAAAATTAGGATGTTTTCTCAGAGCCAAAGATACATCGTCCATATTTTAAAGAGCCTCTGGAACATGGGCTACAGGGTCTTGAATTATATCCAATGAAGCACAGCAAGTCAAATACTGGTAAAAGAGGGTTCTCTGGTTCCTGACTGGAGGAAAACCATTTTAATCAATTGGGTCGATGGATAGAAGAATGTTTATTGCGAGTTATGCATTAAAATCTACCTTTCGTTGTGGGAGAGGGTAGACCAGCTACACACTTTGTGGGACCCAGTTGCCAAGTGAATGGTGGACACACGCATTACACTTGTCTCCCGTGCTCACAATGACACTCCATCGTCTCATCAGTCTCCACTTACAAAACACACATTCAAAGACTAAATTATTAAGAATTTCAAAGCTGACAGCACAGTTTTAGCCTAGTGGGTCCTTCTGAGGGCTGGTCCCTGTGCAGTAGACAGGTCACACACCCATGATGCTGGCTGGCCCTGAGTGAGGATGAGGGTCTTCACTCCTTTATGCAGAAAAAAAAAGCTTTGATATTAAACTTTATTTGGTGCTGGGGTGGGTTTCTTTGCAAATAACCCTTTTCATTTAAATTCAAAGATGCCAAAAACATCATCTAGATAAACTGGCTCTACAATTTCAGGTGTCAGTAAGTTAGTTTTGATCTCATATGACTTTGGCTTCTAAAACGGATCATATCTTTCAAAGAGGAAAATTTAAGACTAGGACTTTAGGGACCGTGGCTGGAAGTGAAGCAGCAGAGTTTAGGAGTTAAGAACATGGGCTCTAGAACCAGATAAAGCTTCATCCAATCCAAGACTTTTTGTTGTCTTGGTTTGTTGTATGACCTTTAGCACATTTCATAATCTTTGTTTTCTTTCTAAAAAGAAGTGGGAATAATGATAATGCCACATAG
Source organism: Camelus dromedarius (assembly GCF_036321535.1). Taxonomy (NCBI): domain Eukaryota; kingdom Metazoa; phylum Chordata; class Mammalia; order Artiodactyla; family Camelidae; genus Camelus; species Camelus dromedarius. Next base: position 100,919,227 of record NC_087438.1, on the reverse strand, counting down.
GGTTATTGAACATATCAGACACAGCCTAGTGCCCACATGTCATACAGAGATCTTTGGGGCTGTCACTGAGCTCTTGAAGGTTTAGAATCTTGATCTAGACCCCAACCTCCCTTCTGTCCCAGCCCAGTTCAGAGTCCTTCTCAGTGTGTCCTTGACCCCTCAGAGGGCTCACGTTTTCATGGTCTGCTTTGGATCTGAGGTCCTACTTGTGCTCAGTTCCTTCAGAGCTAGTCCCCAGCTAGACAGCCCAGGCATGGAACTAGACTCCATGTCTGGATTTACACATGCATGTACATAAAAATTCTCCAAGGCTTTTGTGTGTGTAGCCAAAGGTGAGAAGGCAGGAAGTGGAATATGTAGACATTATTATAAGCAGCTTCTCTTAAAATAGTCTTCATTTTCACCAATGTGGACTCCAAGCTGCCTCCATCTTAGGAGGAAAGACAATCTGAGACATCCTGACCTGTATTCTCCTCACTCAGATCAATCATGGTCTCCCTTGGTTCCACTCTTTCTTCCCAATCTACACGCAACCCTATAGATACAGCCAACTGGTCCTTTATAAAGTGTTCCTAAACAAATTTTCTTTTCTCACTAAGGTTAACATGGTGACATTTTATAGATGAAGAAACCGTAAATATTTTGTCCAAGGTCATACAGCTAGGAATTGGTGAAGTTAGGATTCAAATTCACATTTTTCTGAATGGAGACCCCAAGGGCTGTGTCATGCTTACTTTCAAATGTGAGAACATTCTTTAGATATTCATTATATACCAGTCTCTGTGCTAAGAGCTTGATGTAATATTTCATCCTCACAACAGCTTTGCTAGGCATTATTATTGCCATTTGACAACAAGTTATCTGAGACACAACAAGATGAAGTAATCTGAACAGCCAGTAATGGCAGATTTGGATTCCAAGTCTAGGGCTATTGGATTGGGGCCTTTAAGAACTGCTAAGTCAATACAGTGCTCAGGGGTAGTCACTCCTTACTTGGGGATGTATTTATTCACATCCTCACCCGTCATCACATCCCTTCTCTTCCTCATGCTTCCTGCCTGTATAAATTCAGTGCTGCAGCTTTGTACCCAGGAAAAATACCAAAGAATCAGAAGAAAGGGAAGAAGAGAAAAGGGAGAAATGAAACCACATTAATACTTAAGACTCTTAGTGTATGAGTTAATAGGCGAATGCATTCAGAATACGGGATTTTAAATATATTTGACAGTGTTTTTTAGTTTATTTTAGTAAGCTTATTTGAAAATCATCTACACATTTAAAGGCCAGTAAGAAGGATAAGAAGGGAAAGATGTGGCGCCACTAGAGAAAGGAAAATGGCTTGATTTCTTTCTTTGGTTCCTGGAGATGCGCAACAGGGAGTGAGACCTAAACCTCAAATCCTGCGTCGCCTGACCATTTTCATTTCAAGCGGAACAGCTGCTGTGTTCCAGGGAACTTTGTTGCTCCATGAATTAATGAGGCATGTGCATGTCCTAAGATGTCCTTTGGACGTAGGGTATCTTCTCAAAGAGCTTAGACTCATCATTCTAAAAGAAGTAGATTGATAAATATAACAATGCTATTTTAGCAATGTTCCCTTCCATGACTTGATCTCCCCACCATTTATTTACCCACTCAGCTGTGTCAAGGCACTGGTCTAGGCGCTGGGGCTTCAAGTCAAGCGAGATGTTTGCTCTTACAGGGTATATTTTCTACTGCAGGGTGACAAATAATAATACTCAAATGACACAAGAAAACAGTGTTACAAAGAAAATGGAACGATGTTAGGGCTAGACAGTGCCTGGGGGTTACTTCAGAGAGTGATCAAAAGTGTCCCCCAAGAGGAAAGGACTTTAAAGCAGAGACCTAAAGGTTAAGAAAAAGTCTGGAATCTGGTGTCTTTTGTGGACAGGAAGCAGCACGCACCAAGGGCTGAAGGAAGTAACAGATAGTTCCTTTTACCCTGCATATGATTCCTCCCCAGAAACCCCTTATGTCATCAGACCTGAGAGGGTCTCTGAAGTTTGGGGGAGTACATGGTTTTATAACTACTCATACCTTCCCACTACTCTCATTGAGTCTTCAAAGGGTCCAATGGGCCAAAGATGACATTATGACAACACTAAAGAAAATGTGGTAAGGAGTGTTAAAAAGTCATCACAGAACTGACTTTTTCTTCTCCTCCTGTTTGTGCTAGTTTCCAAGAATATTTCTGTGATTAGAGAATTTTGAGTGTGTCTGCAACAAATAGAGGCCTCACTTCCCAAATGTGTATGTGAAACCAGCACACCAGGTGGATACACACAAGTGTACATACGTGTGCCAAGTAGTAAGGTTTCTATTCCATTAAAACATAATATAAAGATTGGATGTTCATCTCTCTTCCCCACTGGCCCTCATTTCTGTCCCACTCCTGCTCTGTCTCTTTATAGTTTTGTATTAAATAAGGACTAAGGATCTTGGAAGGGAACAAAGATGAGATTGATGGGTGGGAGAGTAAGCAGGGTTGTTACTGGAAAAATTGATGAGGGTCAGTTATAGTGCATCCAATGACTTCTTTAAAACAACTGGCAAATGTTATAACTCCATGCTCTTTTCTTGATAAAGTCAGTGGAAATATACTCCCACAAAGAAAATTTAGGAACCTGGGTAGAGAAGAAAAAAATGCATATATACTTCATTTAATGTAGTGACTGGCTCACTAGTTCCAATGCCCCTCTAGTCTAATGCTATTCAGTCTTAGAAAATCCAAATGTTACAGACCTCAGTCATTAACAGGACAGCCACCAGATACAGCATTGGATTGCCTTGGGAAAACATGGATCTCTAGATACTGGTCACCACAATAAGCTTCACACAAAGCCATGGGCAGCCAGCTCTAGGACACATAGAGTGATGGCATGTTTGAGTTTGAAGCATCCTTTGAGAATATCTTTGGACAACCCTTTATTTATGGATATCGGTAAAATAAAGATTTAGCCAACGTGACCAATGTGTACTTCGGTGGAACTGAGAATTCATCCGAGGGAAAACCTACACTTACCAACCAGCACGGTTTCATGAGATGTTCCAAAATCTTCAAGCTCTTCTGCTTCATTTCTTACTACCAGAACGACTGTCCTGACAAACTGATCTATTACCAGGAGCTGAGTCACTTGGCCACCCTAGGAGAAGTACATTTATGGCACTATGTTGTAATCAGAGTCTGTTTCTCCCCTTTCTCTAACCTGAACCATGAAAAAGGTTCATCTATAGTGATGTCTGTTCCCATCCCTTTGCAGGATTTTCTCTGCTTTCCCTTCTACATCCCCCTTCCACCCTTTCCCCACTCTGTGCCCCAGAAAATTGACCTCTGTTCACTGCAGCAGCCAGATTTCCCTGCCCTCAGATGCCGTCGGCTAAGACAGTGGGTATTAGCAGGAGATAAAGGAGTTGGGAGATGGAGAAACGTTGGAGTGTTTCGTTCTCTGGTTTCTCGCCTGTGGCCTGGGCCACAACGCCTGTGGGAAGGAGCATCGCTTGCACTACAGCTGCGCCTCTCTCTGGGCCCCTGTAACTGCCTCCTCCCCTTCCCCCTTCTGGTGTGAGCGGACGAGAGCCTGCTTCTGCTCCTGCTAGCCTAGCAAGCTCCATTCTTTCTTTCCCTTAAACTCTCCCCTGCATTTGTAAACAGTCCCTTTGTTAACCGCTCTTTAATTACCCCATCTGTTTCCTATTAGAATCTTGACTGATACACTGTTGTTGAGCTCCTGCTATTAATGCACTCCCTCCTGGCCCAGAGCAGGTGTATGGTTTAGTCAGGACAGAAACTCCTCTGGGTATTTCATACTGGAAGGGACTGAGCATAGTGATCTACAGATTCCTTAGAAGAACTTGGGGAGGAAGGTTAGGAAAAACCTGGCAGGCTTTGCTAAGGTCAGAATGCTCAGAAATTTCACAAAACAGTAGCCAACGCTCCCAGCAGCATCTAAGGGGAAGAATCACTTGGGGCGGCCCCTGAAGCTGATGCAATCGTCAAGTCGGCCAACAAGTGCTGAGCTGCTGCAGGAGGAGACAGTACCTTCCCGGCTCGTCCCCCTTCTGCATCTCACACAGTGCCTCTCACCTAGAATCCTCCTTTTAAGGGATTTGAGAGAATGTATCACTTCGTCCCGCCCCCGACCTCTTTCCGTGGGATCCAGGGAGTACAGACAGGGAAGAAAAGGATGCTGAGCTGGCAGGAAAGAATCCACACCACGAGCACTCGGGAAATACTGGACTCATCTCAGAAAACTTCCGTATCCTCCTGGTACCTCAGTTTCCTCTTCCTTAAGTTGAGGTATAATCTAGTGCCCACCTCCAGTGTCAGAGGGCAGACTGAATGAGTGATACATGTAACATACTTCTACGTGAGTGACAAGGAGCCGGAGTTCGTCACTTTCTTGTGTGTCATGCATCCCCTTGGCCACCGGGTAAAGCCTATACAGATCTCTCTTCTCAGAAAGAAAATGTTTGAAATTCAAAGTCGTAAAAAGGATTCGAAGGAAATCAATTAGGTTTCAATACAATAACCAAACTGTTTTTTCAACTGTGATACAGTAACACACCCATTAAAAAACAAAATGTAGCGGCAGGTCTGGTGGCTACCAACAATTTCAAAGAAGTGCTCAGCATAAATGATGCTCCACTTATAACATCTGAAACGTAGTGTGAAAATATCCAAACTCTTGTTGGTGACTGAATCATAGGCACTGCCTCCACGACTGGAATTTGTCGCCTGCATCTGTAACTGAATGGAACGCTAAATTTCAGTAAGGCAAGGGGAAACAAGGTATAACTGACTTTCCATCTGCATTCACATGAGTCCAGATTTGGAGCACTCGATGCTCCCTACAGAAACTGCGGCACTTCTCAGGGAGCTGGAGTGAGGCACAGAACACTCATCAACTCACCTCTCTTTGGGGCTTTCAGGCACAAGTCCTCCCAAGGACGTGGCGTGGCAATCAGCCCTCCCTCTTTCCCTACTTCCAACAGTTTTCTTCCCCACACAACAAACTTCCCTCCCGCGGAGGGGAGCGTCACTTAAAACCCCAGCTACCAGCTATAAAAACCCTTGGGCTGAATCCACATCATAGGAAAACACTTGGAGACAAATGGGAACGTGATACAATGTTAAACGCTGAGGCAAAGAGAGAACCATCCAGAGCAGAAGCAGATCCAGGGACTCCCACCCGGGGCGGGTCCCCACCTGGTGCTGCGTGGAGGTTGACAGTGACAGTAGGATTGCACGGGGAGCAGCCCAGGCTTGCGCAGCTGACACATTCGAGTGCAGCTCTGGCTTTGCCCCCGACTAACTCTGCCTCAGGGCAGATGACTTCATGTCTCCAAGCCTCAGTCCCCACCTGCAAAACTGAGATAATAATAGTACCAACCCCACAGGGTAACCGGGAGGATTAAGTCAGGTAAGCCACACAAAAGAATTTAGCACCGTGACTGACACAGAGTAAGTGTTCAGTTCATGCGGGGCTTTTAGAAGTAGCGCTGCTATGCAAATTCTTCTCTTCTGTGCTGTTGATTGGGTTCCGCAGCCAAAGCATCAGATGTGGCTTATCACCTGTACAAACACGCTGCAATTTAAATTACAAGCCCGATTCCTCCGAAGGGAATCAAGAGGCAGGCTCGCGCTGCCTCAAATACCGTGATATCAAAGGAGAACCTGTGGTTGTCCCTTCCAGAAGCTCAGAGTGTCTCACCAAAGTAATGGCCCGTTGCAATACTCCAGGCGCTGGGCTGAGCTGACTTCATTTTTGCTCTGCATTAGACCTGGGAAATCCTGTCATGACTGTCGGCTTTGTAAATAGGGTCCGGTCTACTGCCAAACTCCAAAATGAGATGCGGTAACTTTACCCCAGCTGTTCACTTCGGTTAGCGCATGTCAATACAAGTGAGGTCTATTATGGTTCGGTGATTTTCCATCTCTTGTCAGTCAGCACAGCCTTCTGCTTCCCTGCCCCTCTTGGTTCCTGGACTTCCTGAAGAATTTCTTACCACTTCGCTCTGTTTCTGTTTCCCTGGTGCCTTCCTTCGCATTTTCCCTTTGAATGTTTTATCAAAAACCGGCAACAAGTTTGAACAGTGGCCAGAAGATGAAAGACACACGAACTTGGGAACAGAAAAATACACACACAGATCCCACCCCTTCAAAATTGAGTTTCCAGCCTAGAACTTTAACCCCTAAGAAACTGTCATTTACTTTCCCAGATTAATCAAGCTGATAAATCTACCATCTTCCCAGATAATAATTTGTAGTCCAAAACATATTCCAAAATAAATTCCTAGATGAGGCAAGATATTTACAAAGTAAGGCCAGGTGGTATCGAGTGGCATGTGAGGCCCTTTGTCTTGTGTGCACGTAGAGACTTAGAGCCCACTTTGAAATGACATGGGTGACTGCCTGGGGAGACAAGGGGCCCCATCACATGGCAGCACCCCGAAGTTGCAAGAGGGTAAGGCTAAGAAAGTTTTGTTCACAGAGGAAGCGAGTATGGTCTGGAGGCTTCCATATTCCCACAGAGAACCAAACATTTACATAGGATGATTGTGTAAGTTTTGAGTTCCTTTTTATTTTTCCCTTTCATGGCTTCTGTTAAGTTGAAATTATCTGAGCTGGTTTGGAGAACTGAAGCTGGGAGAAGTGGCGAGCTGTCTGAAGTCACATCCTAGAGAGGCTGGAGTCACGTCAGTTTCTTTGCAGTTTAGTTAGTGCAAGGAGAAAGTGAAAATCCTGTTGGATTTAATTAGACTGAATAGTTGTATAATTCAATCAAACCACTTTCCCAGAGCCTCAGCCTACAGCAGTTTGCGTTTGTGTGTGTGTGTGTGTGTGTGTGTGTGTGACAGAAGGAAGTCCATCAGGACACAAAAGCCTTGGACCCGTCCTCACTCACACAGCCGTTTCCCCAACAGCAGAGCAGACACTGAATTTGGATTTATTCCTGGGATACCTCTAGCTTAGTCCTCCAAACAGATGTTATCTGTCAGTTCAGATTGGCCCGCATGAGGTAAACCTATTTGCTATTCCTAACGAGTGCAGTGTTCTTTCCCACACTGCTGATACATCCAACTGTAAAGGGGAAAAACATCTTTAAAAAAGGAACTATGTTAAGCTCTATGTATGCTTTTTCTTCCATCATTTTAAAAACAGTAGTGGTGCTAAAGGACCACATATTTGTCCTTGAGACAGTTATCTGTACTTAAGGACAGGTAACTGTCTAAATAACCTGTCTTTCCATCAGCCATGGATTGGCCGCCATCATGTTTATGGAATCTTAACTATAAACTAGAGAGGGAGCCTCTCTCCCTTTCCCATATGATTTCAGCGTCTCTGCCTACGGGATAAGGCAGCGTAGGAGGTACACTAAATGACTGTTCACTGAACACCCACTCTATGTTGGGACCCCTTGTAGGAGTTGGAAATACAGCAGTGAACAAGATGAGATCTCTTTTCTCCAACGGCTTACATTCCAAAGGAACAAAGCAGACAATAGCCAAGGAAAAAAGGGAACATGCAAGATAACTGCCGTTCCTGAAAGGTGCTGTGGACAAAATAAAACACCACCAGCAGTTTGTCACTCTTTACAGACCATCCCTAGGAAATCAGCAAGGAGTGGCTTCACCTGACAGACTCCTTCTGCTGTATTTGAAGTCTGTTTAGTGAGAATCAGAGCCACCTCAGCTTGAAGATGGTGTTCAAGCTCCTCTTCACAGACCACCTTTAACTGTTGGCAAGAGATGGCTTTACCAGACTCTTTAACTTCTTCTACATTTGAAGTACGGTTAGCCAGTCATCAGCAAAGAAATGTAAATTGTCCTTAAAAGAAAAAAAACAAAAACAGAAAGGAAACAGGGTGTACATCACAGAGTGTGCTTCGACCTCTTAGAGGAGATACTTGAACGGAGACCTCGATGGTGAGAAGGGACCATTAATTGAAGACCTTGGCGCACATCTTTCCAGGCATACAGCGTACACAGAACAGGAGTGGCGCAGGCGGACGCTGAGCAAGCCTGACATGTTCAAGGACAAGGAAGAAGGCCACGGCGACGGGAGCTGAGTAAGTAAGGAGGGAACCGTGCAAGGTTAAGTCAAAGGGGTGGCAGGGCTGGATTATTTTGGTGCCTTGAAGTAAGCTGTGGTAAAGAACTTGAATTTATTTTAAGATCACGTTCAGGTCATTGGAGGGCTGTCAGTAAAAGAGATGTGAACTGATGTGTGTGTCTGAGAAGCTGGTAGGAGTAAAGCACAGCTTCTGCCCTCAAGGAGCTGATAAGCCACACCATTAGTTATGATCCAGGGCAGTCACTGAAGGATGAGTTGCAAATGCTGAGTACTGATTGTATGCAGATGGCTCCAGGAGCCTCCAGGACCCAACTGGTAAACGGTGTTCCTATTTGTACCAAATGTATATAGTCTGGTACCTGGAGGTTAGCATTAAAGGGTAAACTGAGTTGGAATCTTTGAATTCAAGGGGAAGTGTTCATCATTTTTATTTTCCGTTTGGAATGCAGTCACTAACGTTCATAAAGGGCAATGCGGTCTTTCAGTTCCTTCAGAAAGGGCTTGTGTGGTGCAAGTCTTGACATTCACTCTTTCGTCTTTTTGATTGGTGGAAAAGGGGAAGCATAATCACCTGAGAATTCTGTGCTCAGAGCAACCCCTCTTCTTTTGTGTTTGCTGATGGGGCATCAGAAAAAGAATGTTTAACAATTTTAAATCTACTCAATAAAAAGTAAGGTCATTACCGATGCACTGCCCCTCCTCCGGGGGATTGAAATGGCTCCCAGGAGCAGCGTTGCCTGCCGGTCGGGATCTCTGAGTTCCCACGGTTGCTCTGTGACCTTCAGCAAACGTTTTCGAGTTGGGGGTTGCCCTTGGAACACATAGCCGCAGTTAGGAGTTGACGTAGACTATCTAAACTCTCCAACATTGCTTTTACTTCTACTGATTTGCTAAACCCTCTGCACGTGTATTGGCTTTAAAGTCCACCATATTGGCAATGATCCTGTGCCCGAAACAGGATAGAGGGTGATTGAATTTGAGAATCTTTGCTATCCTGGGCTTGAGAGGAGGAACTATGTAATGTCCCCCATGGGGCTTTGGGAGCTTCATAAAGGGGAGGCAGATAGTGCTGGCATCAAATAGTTGTGGTTTTCATGAACATTGTTGTTAATTTGCTTTGAGTGTTTGAATACTGAGAGGCTGAAAAAGGAATATAAGGCCTGATTAGGAGGACTCATGATCCATCTTAGAAGGTAGGACCTACACATCTGAGAAGTGAAATAATACAGTGATTAATAATAATAATAAGGTGAGTAATGTGATATGCCACTAGGAGGTACACGATTAATTTGTAAATGAAGAGGGTATGGAGCTAAATAAATGCAGGAAAAACTGAGCTCATAACTTCTGATGGATGTGTTCATTTATTTTTCTAATTTATTCGATCGTTGACAAATAGTTATTGCATGCCCACTTTGTTGGGAGCTCTGGTCGGTGCTGGTGAGGAACTGGTGAGCTGACACGGACGTGTTGCTGGATTTGGGATCAGCCACTGGAATCTTCGGAAGGGGCTCATAGGTGCTGGTGTGTCGGCTTTCTCCTCTTTTCTGTTCACCACCAGGATGATGTGCGTAGAGCAAACTGAACTTAGGACATCAGAATTCCCTGTGACTTCTCCCAAGATTTGCAGAATTAAAGAACTAACCAGTCATCCTCTACCTGTTACCTTTCTCCAGTGTTCTGTGCAGAGATTGCACATCCTCAGTCTGAATGCTTCTGAGGACAGAGAGTTACTTGATGGGGCATCCATTTCCACTGTTACATGGCTGTAGGGGTCATCCTGGCTTCTTACAGGAACCGACTCTGTTCTCTGCCCCTTTCACACTGTCTTCTGTCCCTTAATAGGGAAAGCTGTGGTCACTTGTCCCGAAGGAAACTTTCCAGACCTCCTTCTCTTCTGGGACCAAAGAAATAATTAAAAACAGTGCAATATCGAAGAAAGAACAGAATCTTAAAGATAAATAATTGAATCAAGCTACTTCATTACCTTTTAACATCCATGATTACGTAGTGGATAGGATTTAGGCAGACTGTTTGAAGCTTCCTTTAGCTCTGTTTGTTCATTTAGCAATGACGGTATCTCATTCTTTGTGTATCACACAAGAGTGTGTTTAATAAATAGAACACAAAGACAAATTCCCAGACTTAAAAGTAAGTTTGACTCTCAGAAGCTATTTCCTGGAATTTTTGTCATAGATTCTGCTCTCATTAGCTCAATTAGGATGATCTGGCAGTCATTAAAAGTGATTCTTTGCATAGTGGTTTTCTAGTGAGCCATGTTTCCCGCTTCATAATGACCTTTCTGGATCCCTGAAATACTTTCAGAAATTCTTCATCTTGCGCCACTTAGCTTTACATCCTGTGGTGACTTCCACATCAAAGCACTCTTCCATTCATGAATTTAGCGTCTGTTATCCACTGACCCAGGATCTAGTGGCTAACAACCCCCATCATTGCAGGGGACAGATAACCAGATCAGGGTGCTCGGGGCCTGGACTGGCTCTCATGACGCGCATGTGCAGGCTGCAGGCACAGCCGCTCAGTGGGGGCCACACCATGTCCTCAGGACTTGGTCTCCCTTCATCTCTCGGTTGGCCTTCCTCTGGGCTGGCTCTGTTCTCAGACAGGCTTCCTTCATGGAAGCGAGGTGATGACCAGCATTTCCAGGCCTACCTTGTCCTTCCGAGGGTGCCAGAGGAGAGAGCCGCTGCCCCAAACTTCCACCAAAGTCCTGTAATCAAATCCCACTGGCCTAGTTGGACCATGTGCCCATTTCTAGACAAATTCCAGACTGTTCCGGGGGTGAACCATGCTGACTGGCCAGGCCTGAGCCACAAGGTCACTCTGGGGCAGGGTTTGGGGGAGAAATGGGGTCATCTCCCTGAATCTAGTAACCTCTTGGGTAGAATGTGAGAGGGAACAGGTTCTAGAAGAAAACTGGGGAGTTGGATGCTTGGCAGGCAAAAACAGTAAGATGTCTTCTATAGAAACCTTTTGCTAAAGCAAGTTTGCATCATTTTTGAGTCAGAAAAGAGAGTCTTTCGGGTGGAGAAATTAAATGAGCATTGATCTTTGTATTTATCTAGTTAGTGTCAGAACCGAGGACAGAATCCAGGTCTTCTGACTTCTAGTGAGTCGACCCGTTTAAAATGATGATTTTTTAAACATCATTTAAAAAATGATGTTTTCCTTTTTAAAGTCAGTCGCACAATTTTGTGGGGTCCAGTGCAAAAGGAAAGCGTGAAGCCCCTCGTTCAAAAATTTAAAACGGCCGCGGCACAGCATTAAACCAAGTGCACAGATCACACTCCCACCATGCCAGCCCTGGTCCGCCGACACCACTCCTCATACGCGGGCCACGGTATTTGGCACAATACACGTGTGCAAAGAACTAGAAGACATTACCTTCAATTCCATTCCACCCAGCTTTCAATCTAATCTGGTGATGGAAGAGCTGCCCGGACACAGACAAAGATAAAATGGGTTTAGAGCGTACCTACAGCTGGGCTCTCTTTTACATCAACAGATGTGCAGATCACAGGAGGGAATCCTATCCTGGCTAAATAAAAATTCCAAAAAGAGGAGATAGTTCCACTCTATGTTGATCAGGTCCCATATCTACTATTGGATTATGTTCTAGCTGCCGTAGCCCTTAAAGACATTCTAAAAAGCTGTGAAATGGTGCCATTTGTCCATAATGACAGGGTTTTGTTTTTTGCTGCTCTTGTGTGTAAGCATCCATTATAGACTGAATGGTGTTCCCCCAACATTTAGGTACTGAAGTCCTAACCCCCGGTGTGACTGTATTTGGCACTAGGGCCTTGAAGGAGCCAGTTAAGGTTAAATGAGGTCATAACGGCAGGGCCTCAATCCAGTAGAACTGGTGTCCTTATAAGAAGAGGAAGAGACACCAGGAGTATGGACTCACAACGAAAGGCCATGTGAGGACACAGCCAGAAAGTAGCTGTCTGCAAGCCAGGAGGAGAGGCCACAGGAGAAACCCGCCCTGCCAGCTTGGCTTGGTCTTGGACTTCCGGCCTCTAGAACTGTGAGAAAATGAATTCTGTTGTTTAAGACTCTCAGTCTACAGTGTTCTGTTATGGTGGCCCTAACAGACTAATACAGCATCTGACAAATGCCTATTTAATGAATAGGAGGAAAACTTAGAGAAACCGAGTAACCTAGAGAAGTATTAGAAGAAAAATTAGAATGAAGTATAGGAGAAGGAGTGTGTTTTGTATGTCCCTAGAGAGAAGACTTAAGACCAATAATTGGAAGTTATAGAAAAATGGGCATTGGAGCCACATAAGGAAGACGTTCAACAGCTAGACTTCATTATAATTCCCCCACGGAGAACATTATCAAGGCTCCTACAGTTTACTAGACCATCAGAGGCGGTCCAGGTGCAGGGAGAACACCAGTGAGAGGAGACGTTAGCGAAAAGCTCAAAGTACAGGTTTTTTCAGAAAGGAAGTGGAGGGCGAGATTTGCCCCACAAGCTTGGTTACTGCGAGAGGTCCTAGGGAGAGGGTACTATCTGAAATTCAGGGAGGAAAAGTAAAATTTGTGTGTTTCTTAACAGAAAAGTAGGTTTTTGCCAAGGAAATTGTCAGAGCCGAGACTTGCCTGTTTAAAACTGTGGCTTAATGTGAACTAATTACAAGGCAAGTTTTTAGAAAGTGTATCTCAAGCACTTGACAGAGTTTACCTATTCCTTTGCTCTGTATTTGGCAGTTTTATTAATCGTAAATGAAGAGAACTCATTGTATTGCATTGATGTAAGTGTATTTCTGTAAACACGCACATGCAATTGGGAAAGTTCCATGAGGTTACTCAGGGGTTAATCCTAAAACCCAAGCCTAAATGGCTGTGTTGTCAGAGGAAGCAGCATCAGGTCATGGGTGTTGGCAAACGGAGCAGAGGATACAGTCTAGAGGGAAAATCAGTTCATTTCCTTTATTTTTTTTAATTTAAGTATAGTTGATTTGCAATATTATATTAGTTTCAGATGTATAGCACTGAGATTCATTATTTTCACAGATTATATTCTATTAAAAGTTGTTACAAAGTAACGGCTCTATTTCCCCGTGTGTGCAATGTATCCTTGTTGCTTATCTATTTTATACATAGTAGTTTATATCTCTTAATCCCATCTCTCCCCTCCCTCTTCCCCTTTCCTCTTTGGTAACCACTAGTTTGTTTTCTGTATCTGTGAATCTGTTTCTGTTTTGCATATACATTTTTGTATTTTTTTTTTTTATATTTTAGAAAAGTTTTGTCTTTCTCTGACATTTCACTAAGCATAATATTTTCTAGGTCCATCTATGTTGCTGCAAATGGCAGGATTTCATATATATGTGTGTATGTATATATCACATCTTTATCTGTTCATCTATTGATGGGCTCTTGGATTGCTTCTGTAACTTGCGTATTATAAATTGTGTTGCTATGGACATTGGGGTGCATGTATCTTTTTGAATTAGTGTTTTAATTTTTTTCCTTACATATACCCAGGAGTGGAAATGCTGAATCATATGGTAATTCTATTTTTAGTTTTGTACCTCCATACTGTTCTCCGTAGTGGCTGCACCAATTAACATTCCCACCAAGAGTGTACAAGAGTTCCCTTTTCTCTACATCCTCTCTGACATTTGTTATTTGTAGACTTTTTGATGACAGCCATTCTGACAGGTGGGAGATGATTTCTCATTGTTAATGTTTTCATTTGCATTTATCTGATGATTTGAGATGTTGAGCATCTTTTCATGTGCCTGTCAGCCATCTGTATGTCTTCTTTGGAAAAATGTCTATTTAGGTTTTCTGCCCATTTATTGATTGGGTTGTTTGTTTTTTTGATACTGAGTTGGATGAGCTATTTGTCTATTTTGGATTTTAACCCTTTGTTGGTCACGTTACTTGCAAATATCTTATCCCATTCCGTAGGTTTTTTTCATTTTGTCCGTGATATCCTTTGCTGTGCAAAATCTTTTAGATTTAATTAGGTCCCATTTATTTTTGCTTTTATTTCTTTTGCCTTAAGAGACACACTCAGAAAAATATTGCTACGATTAATGTCAAAGAGTGTTCTGCCTATGTTCTCTTCTAGGAGTTTTATGGTTTTGGGTCTTAATTTAGGTCTTTAATCCATTTTGAGGTGTTTGTATGTGTGTGTATAATGTGAGGTAGTGTTCTAATCTCATTGCTTTACAGGTAACTGTCCAGTTTTCCCAGCATCACTTACTGAAGAGACTGTCCTTTCTCCATTGTATGTTCTTGCCTCCTTTGCCATAGAGTAATTGACCACAGGTGTGTGGGTTTAGGTCTGGGTTCAGCTCATTTGTTTAGAATCTCTTTCAACCATTAATTAATGATATGAAGATTTCACACTGCCATCACTGATGAGTGAGGAAGGAGACCAGCTACAAGAGCATGAAGCATAGCAAATCATTTCAGGTGAGGCTAGGACTTAACCTGTCAGTCATGTAGGTTAGTCCCAGTTTTGCTTAGTTCACAAAATACAACTAACCAGACTTCTGTTTTTTTCTAACAGTCTGTTAGTCCTCTAGGGCAGGGCTATCCAGTAGATAATGTGAACTGCATATGTAATTTTAATATTAAAAAATAAACAGGTGACATATATTTTATGCAATCCAACATATCAAAAATACTCCCATTTAAATATGGAAGATGAAAAATTCAAATAAGATATTCTATATATATTTTTTTTTGTCCGAATCTTAGAAATCTTGGACTGGCCTCATTTTAAGTGCTCAATAGCCACGTGTGGCCAGTGACTACTATGTTGGAAGCACAGAATAAGAGCAGTGAGTTCCAAACTTGTTTTATGGTACATGCTTATTAGGAAAAAAAAGTGAATATGCATCTCGACATATGCATGTGTATTATTACATTTCTTTGGAAATTGTATACGTTTTCTATATGTTTAGAAAGCACATCTTAGTATTGTTTTTCATTTGTGTCTCATTTGATTTGTATTTTTGTATATTTTAGAGTGTATACAATATTTATAACATAACTCGTGTGCACTTTCTAGAGAAATAATGTATGTGTGTGTATATATATAAAATATATATGGATGCATTTTCATTTTTTCCCCTAATAGACACATCTTAAAATCTTTCACTTATTAGTAATTCCAAAATTTTTGTCTTATCATAACTATCATTAAATAACTACTGTCATAAATATCATAACTATCATTATCAGTAAATACAATGTGATAAAATAAACTTTATTATATATGAAAATCTTGATTTAACATTTGTAACACTTTTAATTCAGCAACTCAAAGATCTGTCACTATGATCAGTTCATTTTGATTCTTGGCTTTAATGTCTGTCAAAGCTGAAAAAAATGGTATCTCTCAAAGATAAACAGATCTAAATTAGAGAAGTGCATCATTGGTCATGCTTGAAATCATGATATTAATTTTTTATCCTATGCACCAATTATGCAAAAGTCTTTGCAATAATTCAGCATGTAGGTTTTCACTTCTCTGATGTCAGTTAATGGTTCTTTTAGTTGCATTCTTGTAGTTTTAATAAATGGGGTCAAAGTCCACTGAAACTGTGTATTATGAAACTTTGCAAAGTGACTGGAAAATACTGTGTGTCCAATAGTCCTCAGGTGACCCCTCATGGTTTCCCGCTCCTGAAGTCCGTGCCTGGGTGGAATCCCCCTCCTTTGAGTATGGGCTGGCGTGTGACTGGCTTCTGACTAATAGAATATGACAACAATGGATGGATGTCATTCTCATTACATTTGATTATGTAAGACTCTGGCTTAGCTGACTGAGAAACTCTCCATGAGATCTGGAGAAAATAAGGGGACATATTGGAGGAAGCCACATAGCAAGGAACTGTGGTGGCCTTTATGACCTGTGGGTAGCATCTAGGACCTGCAGACAGTCTCCAGTGAGTAGCCAGCTAAAAGCTCAGGTCAGGATATGAATTCTGCAAATAACCTGAATGAACTTGAAAGCAGATTTCCACCTCCCCACCCCCCGGATGAGCCTCCAGATGAAAATACAGTCCAGCTGAGACCTTAACTGCAGCTAGTGGAACCCTAGGCAGTAAATCCTAAACAGTGTCCACACTCCTGACCCAGGGAAACTGAGATAACGTGTGTGTGTGTGTATGGTTTTAAGCTGCTAAATTTCTGGTAACTTGTTATTCAGCAACAGAAACAAAGACACTCCACTAATTTTTCCTAGTATGCAGATATGAGGGTTTTTATAAGGTACACATGATCATGTTTAGCTACAAAATCAGGAAACAAAGGAAATATTTCCAAATACCAATTTTCCAAATACTCTACCCAAAACAAGAATTTCTTTTATAAAAGCCCACTTTTACAAAAGTGGGTATAGCCTCTACTGTAATTTAAAAGTCTTGATTTTTTAAGGTTTTAAATTTAATTTTTGAAATGCATCACATCAGTGTAGCCATTTGAGCTTTTGTGGATTTGACTTTTTGACTGTATTACCTTGCTTGTGAATGATGGGATGAGTGAATTTCAACTTGAGAATTTTCTTTGTACGTTAGCCTAGACGTTTTTTAAAAATTGTTAATCAGAGGAGTCCCTCTATCAGTAAATATATGTAAATATTTCCTTCATAGAGTTTGTTTTAATTATAGAATTTATTTACTCTCAAAAATATATCCTCTTTGGTTATCTTTAATTTAGTGACACATCAAAAAAGGCACTTCTTCATGCTGTTTACTATCAAAACCTAATCTAGCAAATAGCATACATTAAGACATCTAGAAAAATCTGTATTTTCATCTTGGCTGTAGGACAAAACTCCTAACATATATCATCTGTTATAGATGCTGTTTCTGTCAATCTTCAGCAATATATTCTATTTTCCAAAAGTGTTTTGCTACTGTGGTATAATAAAAGTATTCATATTTGGTCTTTGTCCCTGGTTTATAGAACAGAGTTCCTAAAACTCTTGAAATTCCCTGAGTGGCAGGAGTTTTTTTTTTTTTTTTTAATTCATTTAGAATAATCCCCTTTCTGACCACATCTGAATTTATGCTAATGAGGTGACCAAAGGCAGGACCCTTAGGTAGCTGCAAGATGGGAACCGTTCACTAGAAAGACCAAGTATATAGTTAAATGGACTGTTCAGCCCTACACTTTGACCTGCAGGAAAGAGAAAAGGGGACTGGAGATTGAATTCAATCACCAATGGCTAATGATTTAATAAGCCATGCCTACATAATGAAACTTGAACGGTGAGGTTCAGCGTGCTTCTGGGTTGGTGAAAACATCACCGTGCTACGAGAGTGACCTGCCTCGAGAGGGCGTGGAAGCTCTGCACCCCACCCCCATCTCTTCCGTCCAGCTGATCCTGAACTTTATCCTTCTGCCCCACACTTGCCCTATAGATCTCTTCCATTTGGCTATTTCTGAGTTGTATCCTTTATAATAAAATGGTAAATGTAAGTAAAATGTTTTCCTGAGTTCTATGAGTCATTCTAATGAATTATCAAACCTAGGGAAGGTCGTGGGAACCCCTGAATTTGTAGTCAGCCAGGCAGAATACAGGTAGCACAGGAGCCCTGTTTGTGGCCAGTGTCTAAAGCAGTCTTGTGGACTGAGCCCTTAACCTGTGCAGTTGGTGCCTGAGTAGTTAGTGTCAGAATGAAACGGAATTGTAGGGCTACAATATACCCACATAACTACCTATAAATGAATGAGCATATTTCTCAGTATCCTTGCCAGCTAATACTGAGTGAGATAATTTGGCAACTTAACATTTTTCTAAAATAAAGTTTAGGAAAATAGTCCTAGTTACCTAGAGATCATAGTGTGCTAAATATGAAGAGATACAAGGAGAAATTTCCATTCCTGTAGGTGATACGACAGGGGTTAGGTTCCTAAAAGTCTTCCTCACTAATTTCAAAAATATATTATTAAGCCGTTATTCTGTTCTTGACTTTATGCTGGATGCTGGCTACACAATGATGAATGGGACAAGTATGTTCAGGGGGCTTTCTCTCCCTTTCTTATTCTCATCAAGGAAAGAAACAAAGGACTGAACAGAGAAACAGCAAAATCTGCTTTAGAGAGAGTGGCCTTAAAAGTCTTCTTTGGGGAGACAGAATTTATACTGAGACCTTAAAGAAGGGAAATGGCCACGCGATGCAGAAGTTCAGGGAACAGCATGGACAAAAATCACATGGTTGGAAAGAGCTCAGCGTGTCTGGAGTACACCAGTGTAGTTATAGCGAGCTAGGTGAGGGAGGAGGAGAATTTTGTCAGAGGAGACTGAAGGAGCAAGCAGGGAGTAGACTGTTCAGGGCCGGATAATTCATTGTATGTGTAATTGGAAGCCGCTGGAGGCTGATTTCATTTTTAAAATAGATTTTTTTTTTTTGATGCTACATGGAGAATGGCTGGAGGAGGATCACAAATGGACCAAGTCATCCAAGTGAGAGATAGCAGATAGCAATGGAGATGGCAGTAGTAGACAGACGGGAGGATTCTTAGAGAAGAAACTGCCAAGACTTGCTATTGGGTTTGATATGGGAAGTGGACAGAAAACAAAAATGAAAGATGACAGACCATTAGGATTCTTGCTTGAATAATGATGTGGACGGTGGTTACAGTTTACTGATATGATGATTACAGTGTGAGGGTGGAAGCAATTTGGGGATGGAAAATCAAGGGTTTTTGCTCATATAAAGTGTGAGATGTCTGGGAGACCTACAAGTGGAGAAGAATGATAACATCAAACTGAATATGTGAGCAGAGCCTAGAAGAAAAGGTTTGGATGGGAGATACAAAATTGGGAACCATTGGCGTAACCATGCTATTTAAATCCATGGGAATTTAAACACATTCTCCCCACTCTAGAGGGACAGAAAAGGAAGTCAGGACTGAGCCCAGAAGGAGCACAAGGTATACAGATTTATTAGATATGCAAGGACCAGCAGTAATGCTAAGAATGATTAGCTTATGAAGTAGAAGTTAAACCAGGAGATGACAGTATCATGAAAGGTAAGAGGGGATAGATTGTTCAGGAGAGACCGTTCTGCTGAATGCTGCCTGGAGAGCCACTAAGATAAGGGCATTGCTTTGGCCAAGGAAGGTACTGGAGACCTTGACAAGAGCAGTTTCAGTAGAGTAAATGGGAAGAAACCCACTTGTTAATATATGAGAGTGAGTTGGCGGTTAAAAAGCAGGGTCAGCATATGCAAGCGACTGTTCAGAGAAGTTTAATACTAAAGGGAACAGAGAAATGGGGCTGTGTCCAGAATATGTGGGGTTAAGGGAAATTTTTGGCTTTGTTATTTGTTGATTTTATAAAGGGAGATGGAGCGTATTTGTTTGCTGAGGGAAATGACCCAGTACAAAGGAAAGAGACTGATGGAAGGGGATGAAATGTGGAGCGCAGAGGAGGGGTTGTCTTTGAGAGGAAGAGGGTCTTGACCCTCACTGTGGTGCGAGGGATGTAGGAGAGAGTTCCAGATTGTAAGTATCGGTTGGTTTGGTCCTTTGGTTGTTGAAAGACAAGGAAGTTTCCCCCGATGGCTTCTAATTTCTCAGTGCAACAGGAGAGGGTCTTACTATTAGTGGAGGAAAGAATAGGAGAAGGCATGAAATTTTCTAAGAAAATGGGAAATCCAACCTACTCAAGAAGCAGTGGGATAACCGGAATGCATTGAGTACCTCATGGTGGTATAATATGAATTAAAGTGAAAATAGCCCTGTCTGTAAAGTTATCTGGGAACGTTCATCTGCTCAGCTGAAGAAGGCAGATGATGGTCATCTGGGCTGTTTTTCTAGCAGAAGATAGGGAAGGAAGTGATGGACAGTGGAGCTAAGTGGTTTTGTAAGGGAGTTATTATAATGATGGATGATGAAATCGGCACTAAATAAGATGGTGAAGGAAGCCAAGAGGGGCTTTTGGGGAGGATGTGAGGGAGTAACATGTTAGGTCCTGGTATATTTTCTGAAATATGAAGGGACTGACCTTAATCCATTTGCAAGACAAAAGCTTTGGCAACAAAATGGTAGGTTTACTTGTTCAGTGTCAAGCACCCAGTTTGAATTTTTTCTTTTCTCTACAGTGATTGGCTTGAACAGTTATTTATTTTCTTACTTAATCCTATCAGTTCTTGGGTAACTAACAATGTAGCATTGGTTTTCCCCAGTGACCTCAAGGTGAAGCCTTCATTTTCATTATATTAGTAATGCCTTTGAAGTAAGACTCCTTTCTTTGCTCACAAAAAGCATTTAATTCAAGATCATTTCAAAGTCAGCAATTTTCACCTTTTCCATTTAGTGTTTAATATGGAGAACCAACAGAGCCAGACGGAGGGAAGCAGACCAGTCGTGTTGCTCTTACACAGCCTCAGTTTCATCCAAGATACCTACTTCATTAGCCCATTTACAGTCTCTATCAGCAAATAAAGTGCTTGAGGCATGCCAATGAAAACACACCCCTATGCCTGGCATCTTAATTAAATCCTCCAGTGCCCTATGATTTGCTGCTTAGCATAAATCATGTCTAATCACTTATATGCTTTCAAGGTCAACAAGTTTAGACTCTGGTTGTTTTACAGAGGCAGCTGAAATTAAAAATGGCTTGGTGATCAATTACTATTTAAACTTCTGTTTTTACAATCTCCATGACTTGAACTTGGACTTCATTCCAAAAATGGGAGGCCCAAAATTTATGGAAAAGTGTAAATATCATTTTGAGTTTGGTCCAACCCCATCACTTTAAGGCAAAAGACCCACTTTTGCACAATGCTGCCATTATCACCTAAAGTCATCCTCAGATATTCACGTTGACCCTGGGCTTCATTCACCCTGACCTGACCCAGCTTGTGCTTTGCTTCCTATAGGTCCTCACTTCTCACTTCTCTCTTTTACATGGCACCTGGCACTATTTACCTGGCTTCACCTTTTTGCTTTTTCCCTCAGCCTCAATGAGACCCTCCTTCTGGCCATGTCATGTTTTGGACAGGCTGAATAATAAGCACTCTCCCTGGTTTGGCCTCTGGATGCTTAGAGGTTGACAGGCATTCGGGAACACCACACTGCCTGGGTTTGCTCTGACCACATTGCAGACAGTATGCGCCTTGTCAATACTTTCATTCAAGTGCTGAAGTGGCAGTTAGCAAGTCTTGCATGTCTGCCAGGAGCCAGTCTTCTATGCAGGGGCCCATCTGTCCTGAAGACGCTCCTAAGGTTAGTGCTGGCCATACAGAAGCTGCTCAATGAATATCTGAATGCTGCATCATCATTATCATCATCATCATCATCGTCATCATCATCATCATCATCATCATAGACAATATAGAGAGACTGTTTACTATGTGACTATATGACTTTAACCTAGCATTGTCATGTGTTTTACATAATTTAACTTTCAAAGTAGCCCCATGAGGAAGGTATTTTACCTTAATTACTATGTTAATTCAGTACAGTGGAAGGGTTTGACTTAACATCCTCCCGCATCCCAGTCCTGGTCAATGAGGAGACTAGGTTTTCAGGCAGCTCTGAGTCTATGACTACAATCATAGCATTTGCTGCAACACTCTCATTCCTGGCCATGAGCACTGGAGCAAGCACTGGACTCTGAGGTCAGGCCAGTATCTGTGACCCTAAGACCCATCATGGGTAACTAACATGCATTGAGCATCTTCTATAAGCCAGACCCTGTGCATCATCTTATTAAATCTCCACTGCCTCCTCTAGGTGTTGTGCTTCTTCCAGCTTTTATATGTCAGGTAAGGCTCCAAGGCGAACGTGATTCATCCAAAGTTAGGAAGCGGTGGAGCTGGCTACAAATCCAGTGCAGTCTGGCTCTGAAGCCAATGTTCTTCATTCCTGTACTTTACTAAAGGAGTGAAATTTTCTATTACAAAGTCATGTATCAAGACTGCTTCGTCTTGACCTTTACAAAAGCTCAGTTGACCAAATGTTTACTTAAGATACTGCCTTACAAGTTCTTATAGTTGGGTCCAGGTTGAAGTATTGATTTAGAAATTGCCTCCCCAGTTAACAACTCCCTTTCCTCCCCCAGTTGCTGTCAATTTGGAGAAAAAGGAGGAGCAGAGTTTTTCACATACACAAGGGAAACCTTCTCTGGAGTGGAAATGGCGCCGCTGTTTGACCCTACTCATTGATTTCTGTGAACTTTTCCTCCACTCTTAATGTGAGTTTTAGCTGGGATTTGACATAGTGGAAGCACACTCTGAAACTTTGTTAGCAAAAGAAGAACAAAGCTGTCAACTGAGTTCTTGAGTTGGGTGTAAGGGCTTCCTCGGGACTGAGCGGGCTGCCTGACTCCAGTCTCAATGGATCGAGCTCCTCTCTGGGTTTCATGGCCACCAGAACTCATCCCCTGCCAATCTGTCCAATTCTAGTCCTCACACTCCTTGATGATCCAACAGGCCAGTCCTCACTTCTCTACCTGTACCCATATTGTTCCCTTTTTGTCTCCACCCTGCTCACTTACTCAAATTTGTCTGCCAGCTTGTCTAATGCCAACCATGATCTCACCTTCCGCACAAACTCTTGCCTGATTTTTGTACTAAGGGTACAAACTTTGGGGTTCAGAAGGCCTGAATTCAAATCTCAGACTCTACTTACTATGTGCCATTGAGTAAGTTGTTTAACTTCTCTGAGCATCATTATCTTCATCTGTAATATTGTGAATAATCAGATCTATCTCAGAAATTGTTATAAGAATTAAGCGAAATAGCACATGTGGAACGCTTCTCTCAGGGTCTATAAGCTTTGCATATAGCAAGTGGTTATTAAACGTTATTTACCTTCTGTGATTCCCACTAAGAGTTCTTTAGTCTAAGTTGTCCTCTCAAAAGAATGTGAAAGATTCGTAATACTTATTTGGGTGTGAGCTGATAGGATGGGAATGGTCTTAGAAGACAGTCTATGGTAACTTGTCTCTAAGAGGGCCACCCTCCACCCCTTCATTCCTATACCACATGCCACTCCACCATCTAAAGGTGATATCTCTTCCTCCCCCAACCCTTCAGACCTAGCTAGCCTTAGTGATTTACTCAACTAACAAAATGCGGTAAAAGCGACATACTGGAACTAACAAGGAGAGGGTCGGTGGAGCCTTACAGCTTCCTCCCAGCTCTCCTAGAGCACTTGCTCTTGGAACAGTCACTCTAGAAGTTGACATTATGTAGGAAATCTACTTATTCTTAAACTACTGTGCTGTAAGAGGCCAAAGCCACTTGGAGAAGCTCAGGACAAGAGGAAAACACGAGACGTGTGAAGAGAGGCAGATACACCAGGGAGTACGGTGACTCCACTGTTGAGTAAAGACCCATCTTGGAAGTGAGTCCCTCAGAGCCGGCTCCCCTAACTGATACTGTGTGAGACCTGAAACCTTGAGACTCCCGGAGGAAAACGGGGAAAGCTCCTTGACATTGGACTTGCAAGTGATTTTTTTGGATATGACACGAAAAGCACAGACAATTAAAGCAAAAATAGACAAATGGGACTACATGAAATTTAAAAATTTATGTACAGAAAAAGAAACAACAGAACGAAAAGGTAACCTATGGAATGGGAGAAAATATTTCCAAACCATCTGATAAGGGGTTAATATCCAAAACATACAAATTAACATATAAGTTAACTCCACAGCGGAAAAAAAAAAATCCAATTTTTAAAATGCACGAAGGATCTGAACAGATACTTTTTCCAAAGGAGACGTACAAGTGGCCAACAGTTATACGAGAAGATGCTCAGGATTACTAATTATCAGGGAAATGCAAATCAAAACAGCAATGAGGTATCACCTCACACCATTAGAGTGGGAATTATCAAAAAGACAGGCAATAACAAGTGTTGGCAAGGATGTGGAGAACAGGGGATCCTTGTGCTCTGTGGCAGGAATGTGAATGGGCACAGCCACCAGGGAAAACAGCAGGAAGGTTTCTTAAAAAGAGAGCTGCCACGTGATGCCGCAATACCACTGCTGGGCGTACACCCATAGGAAATGAGATTAGTATCTTGACCAGATGCCTGCACCCCCATGTCCATGGCAGCATTATTCACGAAAGCGAAGATATGGAAACAACCTGTGTGTCTGCCAGTGGATAAACAGATGAAGAAAATGTGAATAAAGAAATGTAATTAAGGATATGTATCTATCTTTAGAAAATCTAGCTTAACTTCAGCCAGTTAATTTGTACCGCAACATCCAGGCAATGTTTACTTACATCGACGATACTTGTTCTCACGGACAATTATTTTTCCAATCAGAACAAGGGGCGCTGAGTCATCGGGAGGTAATCCAATTGCTGATCGGTTGAAATCGCAATACTCACTTCATCGGGGGCAGGCTGTCATTTTAAGGGTGATATTGAACTAAGAAGTTTCCGCTTGTTATTCACCCTTCGTGCCAGATTTGGACTGCCTTTATTTGCACCCAGATGGCAGATTCCTACAATTATTACATCATGGTGTTGGCTGATGACAAGAGTGCAAAGGATACATGACGCTACATGATATTCTTGGGCTCTTACTGGCTTGTTGCGCCCTGTGAGCACTACTCTACAGCACTTTCCAACAGTCTACTGCATCTCCCCAAGTCCACGGCCAGGATCAGGAGCCCCCTAGGCCAGATGGCCTCCCAGTTCACTGGCAGCATAGGGCCGTTACATCTTCGTCTTGGCTTGGAGGTCCTACAAGGTTAAGGAGGGAGGAACCTGCTATTCAAAGACTGGAACAGGATTATGTCTTAGAATATGGAGAATATTGGTCCCAAAGGTGATATTCATTCTACAAGTATTTACCGAGGCTCAACCAAGTGCCAGGCACCATACTAGGTGCTGCGGAGATACACAGTCAACAAGCTCGAGTTTACGCAAACAACCACACACGATTGTTAAGGAAGACAGACACTTCAACACGTCACTCAAAGAACCTTTAGGTAAGTGCTGTGAAGAGGAATTGGAGGGTGTGAACCATTAACCAGGGAATTAAAACTGGGGGTCCAGGATTGTCTCTCTGAGAAAAGATCATCTAAGCTGTGTCTTAGAGGTTGAGTAGGAATTAGCCAAGAGAGAGGGCAAAAGAGCATGTGCAAAGGCCAGGCCTGGCCCTTCCCTGGACGTTGGACAAGAGTGAAGATGGAGGGCCCAGGCCCAAAGTCCACACCTCTTCCTTATTTTTTTTTTTTTTCCTCGCTTGCCTCTCTTCTGTACTGGGAGGGGATTTAGCTTCTGTGTGTGGACACCCATCCTAAACATTCAAGCTCTGAACCCATTGCAAAGAGAACAGCCTCCCAGAGGAATGTACTCTGGGACATGGTGTACCCCAGTGATGGCAAACTCTGGAAAGAGACCTGTAAAACAGGCTGTAAAAGCTGGGTCCTGGGTCCCCAGAGAGTGGCCTAGAGATGGCTGCATGGCCGGTGCTTTGTGGACTCCTCGTCTCGTTGTGGAAAACCAGAAGAGAGCCAGAGTGGGTCTTTATAAACTTCAGGCCTGCCGGGACCCTGATTGCCAGGCCTTTGGATGGTAGTAGCCCAAGGCCCCGGCAGGACCTCTTCAGCTGCAGACTCGATGACTTAGAAGTCTGGAGATGCCTCAGCGAGCCCTCTTGGAAGCCGATTCAAGATTGTGTGTGAGCCTATACACGTGTGCGTGTTTCTGGGAGGTGCTTCACAGGTTCCTTCGGCCTCATGAGGAAATCTGTAACTCCCCAGGTGTTAACAACCACTGGAACATTGAAAGGTGGTCCAGATGGCTGTGAGGTCTCTTTGAGCTCAGAGCCACCATGATTCTCAGACAACCTATACTCATGAAGCTGGCTGTCTCACCTGGGCCTGGCTGCAAAGAGCCCAGAAGAAAGAGGCTGGATACAGAAACATTTTGAACAATCATTGAAATCCCAGTTGTGTGTTCTGCATACTCATATATGACTTCTAAATAATTTGGAAAAGCCATACGTCCGTGCAGTGGAGAATGTAGCTAGCCTTGTTCCGAAGCGCTAAACC
Organism: Camelus dromedarius; assembly: GCF_036321535.1. Taxonomy (NCBI): domain Eukaryota; kingdom Metazoa; phylum Chordata; class Mammalia; order Artiodactyla; family Camelidae; genus Camelus; species Camelus dromedarius. The sequence goes on along the minus strand of NC_087438.1, from coordinate 100,893,110 downwards.
TCTCAGCAGCTAGGAAAGGCTGTCCCCAGTGTCTTATTCCTTAACCCACAGCCTAGAAAGAAACCATCTTAGGGAAAAAAATTAAAAGATGGTGGTGGGGACACAGCAAACAGAGTTGTGGAATCTAATATCAGGGCATCTATTTCACTTCATAATTTCTTTAGTGACAGAAAATGGTTTTTTTTTAACATTTTTTATTGATTTATAGTCATTTTACAATGTTGTGTCAAATTCCAGTGTAGAGTACAATTTTTCAGTCATACATGAACATATATATATTCGTTGTCACATTTTTTTCTCTGTGAGCTACCATAAGATCTTGTGTATATTTCCCTGTGCTATACAGTATAATCTTGTTTATTTATTCTACAATTTTAAAATCCCGTCTATCCCTTCCCACCCTCCACCCCCTTGGCAACCACAAGATTGTATTCTATGTCTATGAATCTATTTCTGTTTTGTATTTATGCTTTTTTTTAGTTTTTGTTTTTTAGATTCCACATATGAGCGATCTCATATGGTATTTTTCTTTCTCTTTCTGGCTTACTTCACTTAGAATGACATTCTCTAGGAGCATCCATGTTGCTGCAAATAGCATTATGTTGTCAGTTTTTATGGCTGAGTAGTATTCCATTGTATAAATATACCACACCTTCTTTATCCAGTCACCTGTTAATGGACATTTAGGCTGCTTCCATGTCTTGGCTATTTTAAATAGTGCTGCTATGAGAAAATGTTTTCAAATATCTTTTTTGAGTTCCTTTTGCTGCTGGGAAATAGTGCTTCCTTCCCTCCCTTGATTCTTTTACCAAGAGGGGCCGCTTGGAGTTGTCTTCCTCAATTTTATCTGAGTTAAAGTTATTTCATAAAATTAAGAGATTATGAGATTGTTCCAAAGAGCCAAACTGGCTTTGGGTTTTAGAGTTGGATTATCCCTATGTGGATGCTAAGACGGTGCAGTAATTCCTGAGAATAGTCGGGGAGAGGGTGGTTCTCTGACAGTAGCTTTTTTGGCCCAAAGAGAGTCATTCTTATCACCGTGTCTTAGTCTGCCCACCACCACTGTTTCTAAGGCAGGTCCTCAGGACAGAGTTAACGTTCATTGAGTGTTTATTACGTGTCAACCCTCGACTAAGCCCTTTACGCATGTTAACTCTCTAATTCACAGATGAGAAAATTTCAAAGAGGTTCGATGACCTAGATGGTGAGGGGTGGAATGAGCATTTGAGCGCAGGTCTAATTGACTCTGAAGTCACTGCTCTCCATCTCCGTGGGGACTGCAGAAGAAAGAGGCCCTCTTTTAAAAAGGCAGACTCAGGCGAGCATAAATTCATACAGTGCTCGCAGTGTACATGAGCGCTCAGGAGACAGGAAACGGGCTGATGAGTACCAGATGGGGCTCACAAGAAAGAGCTTCATGTGCAGTCCTGCCGCGGGTGGACGCCAAGTTTCTGCCTGAATGCACATCCTTGCTCCTTACTGCTCTGCCCCGCACTGAGTCTCCTTCGGGAAACATCTGCCCAGAGCAGTTTTCAGGTAGGGATGAAGTTGGTGGTTTTTTTGTTTTTTGTTTTTTTCCTGCTCAGGCGTCACAGGAAGCAATGGCTCCTTGCGTTCTCAGGAATACACTATGATCTTCAGATGGGCCTATCTGACAGATGACCATTCTTAAGAAAGATGAAGTGGACAATATCGGGTTGCAAGAATCCTATTAGGATAACATTTAACAACCTTTGACTTCATTGGTCTCAAGAGAAAGCGGCTTTGGGATAGTAGCTAATTACAATGACGATGACTGGCATTTGTCGACCTTCATGTCAAGGTGGTTTAGGCACCTTATGTGCCATCCATTCAGGGAATCTGCAAAACAGCCCCAGGGGGTGGCTTCGGGTATCCCTGTTTCAGGGATTAGGACACTGAAGCTAAGGGGGCTAAGTGGCTGCCGGCCCAAGGTCAAACGCTAGGAAGTGGCAGGGCTGAGGTTGGAAGCCAAAGTTTCTCAATTTGCAGAGCCACTGCCTTGAGCACAGGCTGCTTTGTGATACCTAGTTCCTGACTGTTCAAAACTAGCAGTCTTCCCTGATGAAATCACAAGGCAAGGGGATCACTTTGGAAAATGGAAACCTGGGACCTCAAGGAGATGCTTATCACCTGATTTTCACCTGTTTCTTTTTTTTTTTTTAAGTATTGCCCCAAATATACCGAGAAAATAAATAAGCCCCTAAGAACAAATCTATGCTGTTATTCATGGAGGATGATGCTCAAGGGAATTACTGAATGGAAGTGGGGGAATGTTAGGTTTTAAAATGAGCCACTAGGTCACTGGTTTTACTTGTTCATAATATTAAGGGCTATTGCTGATGCTAAAGCAGTGGTCCGACACCGGCATCCCACACTCATCCCTCGAAGAAGAAAAGAAAGAGCAGCAGAAGTGAAGATCTCTCCCCTCCTCTCCCGCCTCCACCCCGTGGCACGTTTCCCATTGGCATTCCTCCAGTCTATCTGCAAGAGAAATCTCTAGAAATCCTTGAAAATCCCCAGCCCAGAACCTTTGTATATTCAGTTTGTCAGCCCATCACTGAAGAAGTATTTCCGTGCTGGGCGCTCGGCAAGGCACTTCGGGGACACGCAAAACAGCATCCCCATGATTTTCATGCATTTTTCCACTAATACAGTTCTATTCTCACCATAGCCTTTTGAGTTACTGTTGTGTGACCCCTTTTCCAGAGGGGGAAACTGAGGCTCAGAGAACATAAATCACGAGTTTACGGTGACAACCTAGTAAGCAGCAGGCCTGAGGATAGAAACCCGGTCTGTGTGCCCTCAGCTGTCTGCATGCCTGCCGACCACGCTCTGCGGCTTACTGTGTGTCCATCACATACCTGAATGCATTTAGGTATCACTCCTCCAAAAGAAAGTGCCTCCAAGATAAGGAAAATGGGACTCAAAGAGGTCACCGAGCAACCGGATCCTAACTGCAGATGGGTCTGACGTCAAAGCCGTTCTCATCCCGAATGGCCCCCGTCTTGGACGTCGGTAGGTACCTCTGAGCTGGAAACTGTGCCCTGTGCTACAGCCAACCCGGCTAGGGCCTGACTGCCTCAGAAACTGTGGAGGGTATGCAGTCTGCCCAGTGGCTCTTCACCTGAAGAGTGTTTGAACAGGAAGTGTTCAAGTTTTAAATTGGCTTTAAGTCTGAGAATAAATGGGCTCATAGATTCCCACTGGAAGTCTAGTAACTACCAAGCTGAGCCATGGCTCCATCTCAGTTTTACACACGGCAAAAATATCACCGGTGTTCAACACCCCGAGTAAACAACCAACCAAAGACAAACATATTGACTTGAATTTTTGCAACACAGAATCAAAAAAGCACTTGAAACACTCCAGGGGTGACAGTCTACCATCAATCTTAAACTCTTGGAGGCAGAGCTAGTAACATCTTATCAGATGCTCCCAGGTGGGAACCATGCCCGGCTTCCCTCGTGTGTTAAGTTCCAACATAGCATTTGTCACCAAACACTATTTACTAGGGTCACTCTTGTGTGTTTCTATTGACATCAGTGTAATTATGTTCATTCTCCAGGACTAATTATGTTCATTCTCTGGGCCTCCAACATCATCCAGAGCTGACTCCAAGGAGACTTGACCAAAGCTGTTACAAAGGTAACTCTTTCGTACAGCTCAGTGAAAACAATTTCTGAGACTTAATGAAAGGACCAAAAGCCTCCCCCTGCTTTTGACAATAAGAACTGAACAATGTTCCACAAGAAACCTTGCATAAGGTCTACTGTAAAGGGTTGGACTGGATGCCTTCTAAAATTTCTTCTAACTTCTAGGGCTCCTGCTTTGTTTCCTATCTCACTTAAAAGTTACCTTCTGTTTATTGTGTCCCTGTGACAATGCTTTGTTGAAATGCCGCATGCATAAACCACATCTGAGATCTCAAACTGAATTCAAAAGTGCCAGTTGTTGATAACAAATACTGTAACTTTATCTAACTGGAGTTAATTGGAGAAATGATGAGTCACTACAGTGCACTCCAGTTCCCAGAACATACATTATTTGAAAACTGACCCCATTCTCTTGAGTCCAGCAAAAGCTTCTACCCTGCCCTGAGTAGATTCTCAAATGCTTCTCATTAATATTTCCTAAATAGCTTCTCTTAAGTTAGGTGAGATTTGCATCTGTTTTGTTTAGCAATTATTTCGACCGTAAGTTGAGCATTGGAGACCAGTGAACAATATTTTAAAAGCAAAATAAAAAGAAATACTGCCCATTGGAAATAATCAGGGCTCATGGGTAAAACACTGGCTCATAAGGCACCTATCACTCCTATTCTACTATTTTGCAATAAGTGCCTGGAGAGCACGTGTTCTGTTTCACTGGTCCCAGCCGGTATTTGCCATGTGAACCGTTCCGCATTGCACATTCATGGGCAATTAACCAGATTCCTACAATATCCGCCTAATTCTCTAGGAAGAAGGAAGGACCCAGCCCAGCACTAGGCATGGAGTAAACATTCCACAAATACTGTCAATTTGGTTGCCTAACTGGACTGGAAGCTGCTTTCATTATTTCTGGAAATGGGGGTTCCAGCTAGCACGATGGGCCAGCGAATTACTAAACGTTGCTAATGCTGAAATGCACTTGATACAGGCTTTCCTGAGGGCTTACTCACCTGTTAGCCATGAGTTTAGGCAAGACACTGTCTGCCTTAATCAGTGTTAAATTTTAAGTCCTTTAAGTACAGGTTTGGGTGTCTTACTGTTTCTCTCTGTATGTGCATATGTACATGCATGTGTCTTATCACAGGTTCTATGATTTTGTTGTTTAGAGTCCAGGACATCCAGAATGATTGTGAGCAGCCAAGAGTGAGGAAGGGGGAATGAGCTTAGTAGGCTGAGACAGAGAATGTCTGGCGTCTTTCTGATTCTGTGTCTCTGTACATGTGACCCATCTGTTCCCACTCTCTTGCCCTTTCTTTGCCAATCTGCACACATTAAAATTGCTAAGATCTACATGAAAACCTTTCGTCTCAAGATCTAGCATCAGCTTGGTGCTTGTTAGGTACCAGACCTTACATGTATTATTCTTCTTGGTCTTCACCATTGTCCTCCGTGTACGTGTGGCAGCATCTGTATCGTAGATGGGGGCATGTGACATAAAGAGGTGAGGGTGACAGAGGTGGGTGACAGATGAGCGTTTGAACCCAAGTGCTTCCAAAGCCTGTGCCTCTCATTGTTGGATGTAAAGCGATGGAGCCGTTCAGGACCTGCCCTGTCCCACCTGACCACACCTTACACCGCATCCCTTTAGAACTGCTTTTAAACCACAAACCACAGTTATGCACACACGACTCTGAAAATACATTCTGTTTGTTTTGTGTTAGTAATGTTGACTTCCCAGATCAATGGTAGGGTCTTCTAGAACAGAAACTTGGTGTTCTGCCTTCTCTGGGTTTGACTGCGTGGTGAGCTGTGGAACCACACAGCCCAAGTGCAAACCCGGACCCACCATTCACTGGTAGTGTGACCTTGAGCAACTTACTGGGCTGTATTTCCTCATTTGCAAACTGGGTACCAAAAATATACCTTCCTTATAAGATGGGTATTTTACGTGAGGATTAAATACATAAATACATGGAAAGCCTATAGAATGGGATACAGTAAGTGCATAATGGTTGTTAGCTGCTAACTTCCCTTATCTAAACACAAATGCGGTGCTGGGCACACAGCAGGTGTTCAGTTGTTGTCGGCTGGATGGTTGAATCGCCATGGAGGTAAATGAGGGATTTTATCACAAGGCATTTTTGTGTCCGCCTTTTGCTGCCCATCGCATACCAGCACCTGGCTCCGTGCCTCAAATATCGTGCTTAATTAGTAATTGTCAAATCAATCATTGAATGAGTTAACCAACCAACTGGCCAATCTGCCAGTTTTCTTGCCTGCCAACCAATTATAGTGCTCAACAGACTTTTCTCTTCTTTAATGGAGCCTTCATCCTGTAGCTGGTAGCTCTTCAGGGTCTACTGGTTGACTTACCTTTCAGCAGGGGGACTGTGTGCTGACTAACATAAATTTCCTCACACCAAGGCAGCTAGTATTGGCCATCCATGGTCACTGGAGAGCTGCCTTCGCTATGCTATGAACAAAAAGAAGGAGTTACGACCAGTGCATTTTGCAAACTAAACATTGGCCGGCCGAAAGCATGGCTGGGTGTGAGGAATTTGTAATTTCCCCGTGAGTACCATTTGGCCTTTAAAGTTAGGCTTTTCTCTGGGGTGACGTAGAGAAGAGGAACGTCTACAAAACTGGTGGTATGGTATTTATTAAATATTAGCACCAGGCTGCTGAGGTGGCTGTGCTTCCAGAAACTTCCCCAAACACATGATTTCTTTTCCAAATTGTGTGACTGATGTGAAGTCCCACATCCATAATAATGGTGAACTTTACCGGGTGTGCTGATCCTGGAGCTGATGAGACAGGCTGCGTGTTTGGGTCTGGTTAACAGGGACAGACAGTGGCGATCAGTCAGCTTGCTGTGTTTACTGTATGGTTACAGGATCCGAGGGCTGTTTCACTGGGGAGATTTTATCACTATAAATAGAATTAGTACATCTCAGAGGCAGATATTCAGACAAAGCAGTTTGTCTTTGTCTTTGCAGGAAATTGGTTTCAGAGGCTGTGGCGGCCCATGGATCATGAGTTGGCTTTGCCGGGAAACTATTTATTTCCAACAGCCAACACAGTTTCTTAACTGTTTTGCCGTTAATTAGCTGAGGACACAGTTTAACTGAGATCAAAGAATTCCAGATGCAGGGCATATTTAAAAGAGGAAAAGCATATTTAAAAGAGGAAAATGCCTAATTAACTTCCTCAAGTGCATAACTCCATTTCGTCCTTGCCAGGGGGGACAACACAAGGCAGAAATCAGATGTGCTTACTTATTGCCTAATTCAATCAGAAGGAAGGGACTGAAGAGCCTCTTCGGGTTCTTACATGACGATTACAGAAGCTGAGGAATGTATCCATGAAAGCAGTGGTGCAGGAAGGGGAAAGTTTGACGTAGAATGAGAAGAGATTATTGAATAAGGGAACCTCCTTAAGCTTCCTGAAGTTGGACTTGAAAATAATTGTCTACAGATGGTAAGAGAATCACTGAATATACCTGTTCCCTGCATTTTTGGTTGAGAGTTGAAGACAATGATAAGAATCACAGTCACTAATTACATTAAGGAAGTATGGTTGGTAGAAAGGTGTGTGTGTGTGTGTGTGTGTGTGTGTGAGAGAGAGAGAGACAGAGACAGAGACAGAGAGACAGAGAGAGAGAGAGAGACAGAGAGAGACAGAACCACCCTGCACATTATATTGCAATGGGAAAAACAAAAACAAAAACCCAGCAATCACATCCTAGAGCTAGATCTCTGAAAGCTACCATTCCTTCTTGGTCCCCTTGACAGCTCTTCCAGAATTAGCTCTTTCCTCTTGCATATTTCACACATACTTGGAAACTACAAGCCAATGATAGCTATGCAAATTGGCACACGTCTACCTTGTCAGAGTCTAGGGTTTTTTGTTTTTTTTTTTAAAGATAAAGGTGAGTTTTGCTTTTAAAGCAAATGCATAACCCACATGGACTAAGGTCTTCGCCATGCATTAGGTTTGGACACGTGGAGTAAATTGGTTGGAATGCTCATTCAAATAATTTACTCTTGAGGGCAGGATGGTATCCGCGCTGTGCTCTGCTGTGTCTCCAGCTCCTAGCAAAATGCATGACTTATAGTACAAAGGCCATCAATCTTCTCAAATGGATAGTATTTAGTGAATGAATGAATCAAATACTTTGGGGGTCAAATGAAAATTTTAAATCTGTTTTTTTTAATGACTCAAAATAGCAGTTAAGGCTAACATTTGCTGAACATGTACCATGTTTCATGTTTATGTTAAGAGCTTTACCTGCACCCTCTCCCTGGCGAGCATGTTAGGCTCTTGGCATACTTTGACCTGGAGCTCCTTGATAGTGAGATTATAAGCCCCATAGGACAGAAGGAACAGATGATATGGGAAAAGATGGGTCACCAGGATTCATTTTTAAATTCATTTGACAAAAGAGTTTGTATAGAGTACTGTCCATACGTCAGACATGGCACTAGGGACTCAGTGGTAAACTGGGACTCAGCTTTTGTGTGTGTGCCTGTCCTTGGAGAGTTTCTAGTCTGCAGGGGAGATTCACAAACAAAATGAAGTTTGAAAATTGTTCAGCAGCAGCAAAGCCACCGCAGTGATCAAGATAATGTAGAGTTGGCAAAGGGGGAGACACACAGATCAACGGAACAGAATGGAGAGTCCAGAAACAGGCCCACAAAAATATGGCCAGTCGACTTCTTAAATAAACTTTTTATTTTGGAATAATTTTAGATTGATTGAAAAATTGCAAAGATAAATCAGAATTGCCACATGCCCCTCTTCCAGTTTCCCTTAACGTTAACATCTCACACTTCCATGGCACATTTTGCAAAACTAAGAAATTAACAGTGGTACAGTGCTATTGACGAAGCTCTTAACTTTATTTGATTTTACCACAATTTTCCTACTAATATCCTTTTGGTGTCCCAGGATCTAATCCAGGATACCACACTGCAGTTGGCTAGTTCATTTTTGCTGAACCTGCAAAGGCAGTTAATGTGGAAACAAAACAGTCTTTTCAACAAATGGTGCTGGAACAATTTGCACTTACATATGTGGAAGAATAAACCTTATACTTCCTATGAAAGACTTAAGATGAATGGCAGGTCCATTTACACAGACCTACATGTAAAATGGAGAGCTGTGAAACTTTCAGAAGAAAAAATTTGAGAAAATCTTTATGACCTGGGGTTAGGCCAAAGATCTTAGAAATAACACCAAAAGCAAATGAAAACATTTGGAGTACACCAAAATAAGAAATTTTTATTTGCAAAAGACACCGTCAAGCGAATAAAAAGACAAGACACAGACCAGGAGAAAATATTTGTGAATAATATATTCCAAAAAGGACTTCTGTCCAGAATATGTAAAGAAATCTCAAAATTCACCGATGAGAAAACCACCTACCCAATTAAAGACTGAACAGGAGAGTCGATCAGACACGTTAGCAAAGAGAATATGGGGATGGCCAATAAGCACGAGAAAAGATGTTGAACTTCATCAGCCATTAGGAAATGCAAATGAGTGCCACTATGGAATACCACTGAGTACCCATTAGAATGGCTAAAGTTAATGACACTGACGGTAACAAGTGTTGACAAGGATGTAGAACAACTGGAACTCTAACACATGCTGACAGTAATTCAAAATAGAGCAGACATTCTCAAAAATGGTGTGGCATCTTATCACAAAGTTACAAATAGACCAATAATCTGACCCAGCAATCCCACTCCTGGGTATTTATAACAGAGTGTGGATTGGCAAATAGTGACCTGCAGGTGAAATCTAGTACACTGCTTATTTCTGTAAATAAACTTTTATTGGCACACAGCCATATTGACTCCTTTATGTATTGTCTGTGGCTGCTTTTACACTAGTTGCAACAGGAACTTCATGGCCCACAAAGCTAAAATTGTTACTGCATGGCCCTGTACAGAAAAAGCTGACTATCCCCTGCTCTAGAGAAATGAAAACATATGTCCACCCAAAAACCGATACACAAATGTTATTCATAGCAGCTTAGTTCATAATCACCAAAAATTTGAAACAACTCAAATGTCCTTCAATAGAGAAATGGCTTAACAAGGTGTGTTACATCTGTACAATGGGAGTATTTGGAAGGAACTGTATTTGAAAGGAGCAAGCTATTAATATGGCAACAACTTGGAGATTCTCGAAGGCATTATTCTTAATGAAATAAACTAGCGTTAAGAGACTGCTCACTGTCTGATTCACGTATATGACATTTTTGGAAAGGCAAAATTCTAGTGATGGAGACTAGCTCAGTGGTCACCATGGATAATGGATGGCGGAAGGGTAGCCAATACAAAGAGAAAGCGTGTGGAAGTTTTAGGGGCTGATAAAATTGTCCTACAGCTTAATTGTAGCAGTAGCTTCATAAATCTATACATGCATCAAAATTCATAGAGCTGTACCAAAATGTCAATTTCACCGTATATTAATTTAAAAAAATTTTTCAATAAAAAGTAAAGCTAACTGCCCAAGGCCACACAACTAGCCTGGAGTAGACTTGAGGTTCTAACCCAATTCTGTGTCACTCCATTGCCTTTTTCTTTTTTTTCTTTTTGGCTTTAAACAACACACATTTATTACGTTACAGTTCTGTAGGTTAGAAATTCAGCCGGGTCTCGTTAGACCCAACTCAACGTTTTGGCAGGGTTACGTTCCTTTGTGGAGGCTCTAGGGGAAAATCCATTTCCTTGCCTTTTCCAGCTTCGAGAGCCCCATTTCTTGGCTCTGGTTCCCTTCCTCAGCAACACTGCAGCTCTCTGGTAGTTCTTTCAGAGTCACAGCTCCTTCTAACTCTACTCTTCTGACTCCCTCATCCACTTTTAATGGCCTTTGTGATTACAGTGGGCTCAACCGGATAATCCAGGATCATTTTCCTATTTTTACGCCAAAGACTCCATTACCTTTTAACCCAAGGCACTCAGAGGGGTTAAGTCATTTGATTGGTGTCACATTCTGAACAATTCATAGTATTTGCATTAAAACTTAGGTGGCCCTGTTTCCCTGGGCTTGGATACATACTGAGCGTCATTCCTAGGGCAGAAGCCACCTGCCTGATCTCCAGTCATGAGGTATCTGTCCCTCAGTCCATTTCTTTATGTGGTTTTGGGCAGAGACCCGAGTACCCATGCTTCTGGATACCCAACCAGCTGCTGTCATCAACCGAACCATCATCACACTCATCAGATCTTACATTTTTTCAGTTCTTTACAGATTTCCAGCAGCTCTCCTTTTTATTTGAACTTCACAACCATCCAGGTAGAGAACACGTCAGGCAAGAATTCTTTATCCTCATCTCAGAGCCGAAAGACCCTGGAGGCTTAGCCAGATTCAAGGATTTCCCCAAAGTCACAAGGTGATAGGAGATGGAGGAGTGTCTGGACTCTAAGAAGTGTGACTCCCAGCTCGCACTGCTTTTCCACTGCTTAGCCCTTTGTGTAGATCATGCTTCACCTTTGCTGAAGCCTCTTCTGGTTCAGGGTGTTGAACTGTGGGATGAAGCCATTCACAGAGCCGTTGTGTGAAATGTATCTTGGGATGAAACCTCATTGATGAATGGGTGTTTTTTGAGTGTACCAACTTATCTGCCTGTTCTCTAAGATCTGCTGGGGCCAGAGTTCACAAGTTTTACCCATCAACTGAAGTCATTCTAGAGCTTTGTCATCTGAAACTGAACCCCACCTTACTTCTTAGGTTCTTCCCTTCAGCAAAACAGACAACAGCAAATAAACTTTCTATGACCCATCAGTCTTGAAGAGGAAAGTTGGATCATCCAGATAAATGTCTCTGGCCTGCTTGATGTGTCTTTTGATAAAATCTTTCAAATTCTTTTATTTGTTTTTGTTTTGGGGAGAGGTAATTAGGTCTATTTATTTATCTTTTTAATGGAGGTACTGGGGATTGAACCCAGGACCTCGTGCATGCTAAGCACGCACTCTACCACTGAGCTATACCCTCCCCTCCTTCTTTCAAATTCTTAATTAGATTTAGTTGGCATGTTAGGTCATGGGATTACTAACTTTGACTTTCAGTTGGAGAGCATGCATTTCTCACATGTTACACAGCAAACATTTAAATGAAAATGTAGAAAATATTTGAAGGCAAAAAAAAAAAAAAGTATTTGAGTATCACCCAAGCCAATCTAAATGTGTTTTACTCTGAATAGAAGGTAATACACTGGAAATTGATACAACACTGTAAACTGACTACACTTCAATTTAAAAAATAAGTTTTAAAAGAAGATAAGACCTAGGAGATGAAACCCCCATGTCATTAATAGGCCAAGGAGGAGAACCAGTCTAGGAGACTGTCATTAATTCCATTCATTCCTCTCTCAATTTCTTTTCACTTTGCATGTACCATTGAGAAGGATGAACAGATACAAGGTGCAGGGAGAGTATATTGTGGTTTGCATTTGAGAAAGCAGCCTTGCCCTAAAGAGAGGCTGGCACAGCCGAGTGATGTGTGGTTAGTGAGCCAGACTGTAATTCTATTAGCTCGCTGCTGTCTGTGAAAGTGCTAAATGTCTGCAGCTTCCCCCGGGCAGGTGATTCAGCACCTTCCACATCAGGGGCCAGATCTGATTGAAATTCCACCCTTGTGTAACCAGATTATTGTTGCCAAGTCAAAAGGAGACAGGATGCTGTGCGTTTGTAACAATGTGGTTCTGCATAGTTCTTGACTGCAACGTTTATTTTTTCACGTGGGTATACTTTCCTACCCAGCCCTCTTTTTGTGGTGCCATTTGCTGTAGGGTTTCAGAAAGGTACTGGTTCATTATTTCTGACTCTCATAATATTCATTCTTGTTACTCACCCGTAAGGACCTGTCTCCAGTCATTGCTAGAGGTGGAACCAGACAAATAACACATACACAATTATTTTTGGTTTTAATTTGAATGGCAACTACAGTCTCTTTCCCTGTTCAATTATTATTCTTGGAAATAATTCCCAAGTGTCTAGTTTCAGGGAGAAACCATCACCAAATAAACATCATATCAAATTTGTATTAATGTGATGGGTTGGCATTTTGTGCTATCAAGTCTTGTTACTATGACTTACAGTGATGAGTAAGAGAAGGAAACTGTTGTAAATTTCATGGAGGCAGAAATGTGATTTGTGTAAATATACACATTTTGGTCTTGGCACATATAAACATGCACACAATCATGCTGTGGGGGTAATGAGATCCCTTGTGAGTGCTCATTCACTCAGTCAAGCAACAGAAGAGCACAGTCTGATGCAAATGGTTCCACGTGGTTGGACGTGGCAGGGGAGCAGCTGGAAGCTGTGGGAAGTTAGCCAGCCCCGCAAGATACAAAGTGCTGTCTCTCTTCACGACAAGTATCTTTCTGAGCATCTATTAAATACCAGAGCTTGAGAAGACAGCAGTGGGAAGGCAAGAGCTCTGCTCTCCCAGAAGTTATTTCTGATGGAAGACATTCATGATACAAAGGAGGAAGATACTTAACAAACAATGACTACTGCTATGAAGGAAATTCACAGGGAGACAAGATCAAGAATGATGGGAGAAGGAGAGTCGTGGGGAGAGAGGCTACTTTGAGTGGGGTGGTTGTTGCTGGCGTCTCTAAGAGAAGGGAGGGGAAGAGATGAAGGAAGAGGAAGACCAGCCTTCAGAAGAGTGCAGGGAAGAGTAATCCAGGCAGAGAGAATAGCAAGTACAGGGGTGCGGGCTGCCCTTCTGGAGGCAGAGAAGCGGGATCACTTTGGTTGGGATGTAGAGAACTGAGGAGGCACAGGAATGCGGTGAGACTGGAGTCACACAGGGACATGCAGACCATGGTGAAGGGTTGATTTATTTTAAGTGCAACGAGAAGGGTTTTAACATGACTGATCTATGATCTGACAGCTCATTCCACCTGCTGGGAGGGGAGAGAGTTGTGAAAGAGATGGGAGAGAAGGCAGAGAGACTGATTAGAAAACTAAAGTCATGCCAGCCAGAGGGACAATGAGCGGTGCTCCCTGGCAGTGGGCAAGGTGGAGAACAGTGCACAGATGCATGATTTGCAAAAATAAATGGCCTGCTTATTTATTGGGCGTGAAGGATGAGGGAAAGGGAAGAAATGAAGATTTCTCCTGGGCCATGACTGTGGTCATTTAGATTAATTTCAATGAGGCAATGCTGAAGCCTTCCTGGAGGAAATTCCATCTTATGATGAGCATTTTGACTTTTCCTTACAGAAGGTGGTCTGGCAGATGGGCTGTCATTCTGGACTTGAGAGGCCAAAGTCATAGTTTAGCTGTGTGATCTCAGGCTAGACACCACCCTCCTCAGAGCCTCTGAACCACTTCACCTGAGCTCCAAGACCTTCTAAGCCTTGAAGACACCGAGTTTTTCATTGGTGCACACTGTATAACCTCATAGCGCCCTGGGCGAAGGTGGGAGCACCGCCTTAAGGGGGAACTGAGCCACAGAACAACCGGTGCCGTCCATCCCTCATCTCTACCCTCCCCCACCCCGGAATCTTCACGGAGTCTCCTTAATGGTGCTCTTCCCATAGTTAATCTTTGTACCTTTATGTCAGCGCAGCACTGGAAAAGTCCGGGGCAGAGAAGGGGCAGCCCGAAGGACCACCAGCAGAGGGCAGCATGGAGCTGTGCACACCCTATCAGCCCCTGAGGTCGCGAGCAGCCCCACTCCCCTCCACCAAGGAGCATGCAGACCAGACTCGTCCCGGGCAGGGGGCGGTGCTGGGGTGGAGTCACTGCTGCTGAAGCAAACCAGGAGAGGAAATGTTCCTTTCAGCTGAGGTCCCAGGAAGAGCACGAGGGTATCATTACTGCAAACCATGACAAACCCGAAATGCAGCTGCAGCTCACCCAGGCTAAAAAACAGGTTAAGGAGTTATTTTTGTCTTCCACCACCATGCATGGAGTGCTCTGCAACGGGCCGTGATGAATGTTAGTGTACATTATCTCATTTAAGCTTTGCATCAACTCTGGGAGTTAGAGCCTGGTTTTTGTCCCTATTTTGTGGGTAAGGAAACTGAGTAAGATACAAAGATCACTGACAGAAGTAATTTTGTGTAGCTATATATATATATAAAAAAAAAAGCCTGTTGAACTGCAAAACCTGCCCTCGAGCCTGGTACCTATCTACATACTATTTTCCCAGCACTACGCTGGGGTCTCGGAAAACAGAAATGAAATCTTACGCAGGATTTGGCTCTTGCCCTCAAATAACATACAGTGTTCAGAGTAGAGAGGACAAATTAAGCAACTGAAGAGTAAGTCGAACAACTGCGTATAATCCAGAGTTGAATAGCTTGGTAAAACTATGTCTTCACAACTCCCAACTGATTTTCACTCACAGCACGCAACTTCCATAGGCAGAGTCACCTTCAAACTGTAAAAGGATGGATGAGAGAGTGAGGTACGGTCAGCACTCATTCGTTCAATCATCCATTTATCCTCCAAATATTTAAGAAGCATCCCTGATTATGATAGATGTTAGATATCACACTGAAACAAACCTGGTACTGGCCCTTGAGGAGATTATAATCTGCTTGGGGCGGTGAAAAATAGACAATAACAAATAAACCAACAAGTAAATGTGGGATTGCAGTTCTGTGTCCCATAAAAGGGGTCCAGCGGTGAGCTCTTATCCTGGGTGACCTCAGCTCTCTGTCCAACAATTTCTAGACCTTAACTCCTGTGACCTTCTTCGCCACTCCAGCCACCTGGCAGCCCTTCCTCAAGGTCTTCCCTGCTGTGATCTTGACATTTCCAAGCCCTTCTGTGACGGTGGTCTCATGAACGTGTGTCTCTCACGCTCCCTTGGGTCCTAGTCAGCCTTTGCTCTGCTCTCAGGCTGCATCCCCCTTTCTGACTTGTCTTGCTCAACCTGGACTCCGTGGCAGGTCAATTTAGCGGTGGCCTCGTTCCGGCTACAAAATCCTGCTGATCTTCCTCAGAATCTTTCCCCGTCTGTGCCCATTCGTCTGTTGCTCTCCAGGCAGAAGAGGGAGTCCCTTGCTCCTGCAGGCATCCCACGATGAGGGTGGGTGGTACCTGAGATGCATCTTGTAGATGCAGGTCACTCCCGCAGACCTGCTTGCCTGCCAGGCTCTTTCCCACAGCTGTGTGTTGACCACTCACTGTTTTTCCGGCACTGCAGGTAGCCCAGGCACCACCGAGCAGTCTAGGATCTGGAAGGAGCAGTTCAGGTGGACTGAGCATTACGGGAGAGACAGGGTGTCTTGAGGAGGCCAGGAGCTGGGGCCCCTACCCTGCAGGCCCCCAAGGTCATGTTAACATTTTGAACTTAGAAAGAAACAAAGGAAAAACACTAGCCAGAATTGTCGCATGATTTGATTTGCAGTCTCCAAAAGACCACACTGACTATCATACCGGGAATGGATACGAGAGGGCGGAGCGGGAGCAGAAACAGTGGTTAAAGCCTGGTGCAGTAACCTGAGTGAGAGGCGATGGCTTCCCGTGGGTAAAAGCTCTGCTGGTAGAACACTAAGTTCCCATCACCTTTTCGGCCCTTGGACTCTGCGACTGTCCACAAGTGCCTGGAGGCCCTGGCCCCAGACTCCCTCCCCTAATTTGTCTCACGCAGAGAGCCTTGTCCCCCATCCTGTATGCTCTGCTCTAGAGGAAATGAGCCGCTCTGTCCCCCAAACACTGGCACGTTCCCCGCCCTAGACCCTTGCTCACGCTGCTCTCCCAGCCTGGGCATCACCCCCACCCCCGTCTGTTCTGAGTCACACTCCGATCGCCGCGGACACAACTGATGCAGTCCTCTCCTGATTTACACGTATAGCTCTCCTTTACCACCATCACGGTATGGCTTGCCTTCCCCTAGGTTCGTCCCTGCCGCCTCCTCATTGTGAATCTTGTAGGAGGGGGGTCTTATTTTGTTAGTGCTTTTATTCTCCTCTTCAAACTCATGCTGCCTTGCAAAGTGGGGTATTTTTACGGGGGTTAAACGTTTATTGTATCAAATCAAAAAGAATCCAATTCCATGTAATTCAGTCCAGCCCAATCCAGTTTGATTCAATTCATTTCAATTCAATGCCTTGCATTTTAAGTATCTTCTTCGTAAAGTGTAAGCCCTTAAGCTCAGGCACCTGTATTGTGTTTCTTTGTGTGCCCTACCTAGCTCATACAGGAGGTAATTAATACATGCTCATTGACTGGTTCACTGAAACTTAAAGCCACCCTTTGTCTTGTAAGTGTAAGTTGCCCTCAGACCCTTCTTTCTTTCTGTCTTAGCGATACTGGTAACTGTTTCTCGAGTCAACTGTGACATATGTCAGCTTGAAAGTTATAATGCCATACAATTAAATGGCCAGGAAATGTCACATGGACCCTTAAGGAATTCCAGCATGTAGGCAGCTGTGAACAAAGGTGTTAACCCAGTACACTGTTACAACCAGGCTGAGGCTTAAGAGAAAAAGCAGTCACTGCTGAAGCGGGGAAGGGCGTTGTGGTTGTGGTTATGCACGTAAGAGATGACATGACGAGCCTCCCCCTGAATATCTACTTTACCAAAGGGAGCTCTCCTGTGATGCTAACAGGCAACGGTGACCTTTGTCCTACCCTAGTTGCTCAAGGACATCATCTGCAACTCGCAGGACCCCATCACATCTAACTCACTGGTGTCACATCCGGGACACTTTTTACACACGGGTCCAGCATCACTTATGTGAACTTACCTGGGAACAGGTGGCTCATCCTTCAGACCACCCACTGCCCATTCCTTATGCAATGGAGATGCCCTTGGGAAGGACATATCTGTTTATTGTGGTAGAATATACATAACGTAAAATTTACCATTTCAGCCATGTTTAAGTGTCTGGTTCAGTGGCATTTGCACAGTCACATTGTCATGCAACCATCAACAACATTCATCTCCAGAACTCTGTCACTGTCCTAAACTGAAAGTCTGTACCTAATCATATTTATTTGTTAATTATAAAATAATATCTTCTAATGGTAGGAAATTCAACAATATCAGAGTGTAGACAGTAAAACGTGTAAGTTCCTTTCCCGTCCATCCCAGAGCCACTTTTTGCTGTTAAGAGTTCATTTGTACCCTATTGGATCTTTTTGGTGTGTGTGCGTTATCCACGCATACACGCAAGTCCATAGAAATTTATTGTTTCACAAAAATTAAATTATAATATGTGGGCTGTTTTGCTTTTTCTATCCAACCACATATTACGGATATTTTCCCACGTCCTAATCCGTGGCTGGACTGTATTCCTTTTGCTGACCACTTAGTATTCTGTCATATGGATGCACCGTAATTTATTTAACTATTATCCCAATTATGAACACTTAACTTTGTTCTTAAGTTTTGTTCCTTAAAAAAAAAAAAACAAAACAGTGTTGCAATAAAAACTCTGATAACCCTAAAGCAAACATTCCTGTAGGACACATTTCCTAAAGGTTGAATCCCTAAATATAAAGGTTTGCAAAGTAGGGGAAAGTTGATGTATAATGACCACCGTATGTTAACTGCTCGTTTCCTAGTCATGTGTGGGGAAGAAGGGCTCTGGGTGTACCGGCCGTTGGTGACTCCCGGCTGAGTGCGGACTTGCTGGAAGTCACTGCCCTCTTTGATAGGACTCCAGATACTCTCAGAGGAGGAGATGACAGAAGAGAAAGGAAACAACTAGTGCATAGATCATGGTGGGTTGATCCAGTTTGGAAAAATGAGACACACACGCTTATGTGTCGACTTTTCACCCCACTCTACTGAGCAAAGGCAGCGGGCATGTGTCCGGCTTCCTTGCTGTAACTCTTCTCCACATTCAGCTCATCGTCCTCATTCATGCACAAGAAGACTCTGGGCTTCGAGCTAGACCTCACCAGTGTCAACATTCCTCTGTGCCTTAGAGCCGCACAATTTTCAATTCCATCATTCAGATTTTTCCAAACATGCCGAGAGACTATGGAAAAGAATGACCTACTTGCAAATTAAGCTTGAAACTTCTGAGCAGCGTTTTCTGCTCACTATTAGCAAAGCCCCAAAGCAGAGCTGCCCTCATCTGGGGTAAAGGAGACTTGTGTTAACAGTTTCTGTTGTTTTTTTTAAACTGGTAATAAACTGGGGCAGTGCTGGACCAGTGCATGACTCTCTGGTATTTGCATAGCATAAGCTTACATCCATTAGAAAAGCATGCGGTTCATTTATTTTTCCACTAAAATCAATGGTTTTAATTAAGGAGAAAATTAATGAAATTTAAAACTTGGAGAGGTGATTGGTTTTGCCAATAAAAGACCATGCATAATAAAGGACCATGCTAAGTCCTACCTGCCTCCCCCAAACCCCCAAAAAAGAATTTTCTACAATTAGCTCACATATAATTCATTCATTAGAAAGGCAGTTATGTACACGAGCAGAAAACCAGACTGCTGAGCTGGAGTGTTTCTAGTAACTGGACTCTGGGAATAACTGTTGAAGAGCAGAAAAACCTTAAGCCAATATTTTTCCTGATATAGTACAGTTCATGGCAACTTTCCATAGCAACTCCGTGAAAGGGGCCTTTTATTTTAGAGCCAAGCCTATCTGAAATAAGATGACTCTTTTAAGAACAGTTTTTCCGTAAGGCCAGGTTTTAAGAGCGGGAATATCCGATCTCACACTCCTCGTGACTAAGTCAAGGAAAGAGACCTGAGCAAACCCGCTCTGTGGCCATGGCTCTGGGTGTTTAAAAAAGTCAACGGGGCGCTTTGGAAATAGATAAAATCTAAGTCGTCAGTGTACCCACACTGATGCATAGGGCATTCGGAGTGGGGCACTGCCTCTCTGAGCTATGTATTGAGCTGGAAACCTTTCAAGCGTGACAGGGATTCCTCTCAGATATTTACCAACAAGTTGCCAGTTTGTAGTATATTTTTAGGGGGCCTCTGTCCAACTTACAAGGGCCCCTATAACTTCTTTTCACCTGGAGTGATGGGTCTCTGGCAGCCAATTTATATTGTGTGTCTCTACTGGCCCTCCCTTCCACTGGCTGGCCAACCAAATTCTCCTTCTCAGAAAGTTTGGCGTTTAGACTAAAATAACACAGTTGAGGTCTGGGCTGGTAAATGGAAGAAATCTGCTCTGAATTGTAGGATCCCTGTCTTCCATTGCCATGTGCATAGGAAAGCAGAGAAAAAGAGAGACAGACAGAGGAGCAGATGCAGAGAAACGAGCAGAAAAGAGAGATGGAAGAGAGGCCTTTATGGTTGCTGGTTCCGGTGATTTCCTGAAGCCTGGCTGAGTTCATGACTTCGGGGTCTTCATGATAATCCTCTTATAACAGGTACCCCACTTTTACTTAGGTTAACCTGAATAGAGCTCTGTTACTTGCAACAAAAGCCTCAACTAACGTTCATGTTAGAGTACGTATTTAATGAGAGGTCAGCTACGTATAGAGCACAGAGAGGGAAAGAGGAAAGAAAAAATTGCCGAGTGCCCTCTATGTGTCAAGCAATTTGCTAAACACTTTAAAAGTTATTTTCATAATACTCCTCAACATATCTCTAAAAACAGGTGTTATTTCCCTCCATGTTTTCAGGTAAGGGATCTGAATTACAGAGGTTCATCCTTGAGTTACATGGCGAGTGGGCGGCCAGTCTGGGATGTGGACTCGGATTTGGGCAGCTAGGGCCGGGCTCTGGTCTAACTTTGATAGAGAACACTTGCCTTTACATTTGTGTGATCTTGACCAAGTCACTTCACCCCCATTTGGGCCTCTGTTTTCCTTTTTTGAAACATGAGAAGCTTGGGTAAATATAATATTCTCGAAGGTCCCTTCCAATTTCAGGAGCATAGTATCATTTGAATGACTCATTTAGAACAATGCTTCTGTGTCCAGGTGGTTGATGGGAGATGGGGGCAGGGGTGAGTTATTTCCAAGCCTCCTTGAGTGCCTTTTCAAACCATACATCCTTCATCCTGTACCCCTCCCCAAAGCTCTGCTGAGGGTGGGACAGTTGCAGGTGACAGAGCTGGGCTTTGAACCCAGAGCTGTCTTATCATTTCATTATGCTGCTGCCCTCTCTTTTACGAAGTTCCAATATTTTTTTCAACTGAATTGCATTAATACTGACCATAAATGATGAATGTGTCCTGTTTTGAATGCTTTGCACATTTGAGCATCAACTTGTCAATTTCTAATACAAGTTTTGCCGGTGTTTTTATGGCAACTTTCATTGGAATTGCATTGAGTCTATAGGTGAGTTTAGGGGTATTGCTTTCTTAACAATGTTGAGTCTTCTAATCCATGAACCTAGTATCCTTTTCCACTTTGTTCAAAGGTCTTCTTGAATTTCTCTCAGCCCTGTTTTAAAGTTTCCAGTGTAGAATTTTTGCATGTCGTTTATTAATTTATTTCTAGGTGTTGGATGTTCCTGGGTGGTATTATGGTATTATGTTTATTTTCCAGTTATGTGTTAATGGTATATAGAAATACAATTGACTTTAACATATTAACTTTATTTCCTATGACCTGATAATACTAGAAATTTGTTAATTAATGACACGAGAGACTTTGGACATGAAAAATACTGTTTTGGAGTTCAAGTGACAAAGTATACTTTGTAGGCAGAATAATGTCCCCTCCCCCAAAAATGTCCATGTCATAATCCTCAGAACATTTGACTGTGTTAGGTTATAGGGAAAAGGGGAATTCAAGTTGCTGATGGAATTAAGTTTGCTGATCCGCTGACTTTAAGAGAGGGAGATTATTTTGGATTATCTGAGTGAGCCTAATGTAATCAAGCGTCCGTAAAAGTGGAAGAGGAGAGGTAGAGGGGTGCATGACTAGAGGAATGACTGGAGAGATGCAATATTGTTGGCTTTACAATTGGAGGATGGGGCTATGAGTCAAGAAATACATGTAGCATCTGGAAGCTGAAAAGGACAAGGAAATGAATTCTTCCTTAGAGCCTCCAGGGAAAAAATATAAATATATAGTCCTGTCAACACCTTGGTTTTGGCGCAGTAAAACCCCTGTTGAACTTCTGACTTCCAGAACGATAAGATGATAAATTGTGTTGGTTTAAACCATTAAGTTTGTGGTAATTTGTTTCCTCAGCCATAGAAAACGAATACAGTATAGGTCAGAGTCACCGTCTGTTCATGGAACCTGCCCCAGGCTGGCATCCTGCAAACTGCCAGCTTTGGAAATAGTAGCAGACAGTGACAACATTCACATTTCTGCCACCATTTATGCAGCAAAGCTGAATGATCTTCAGGAAGATTTGAAAGCAGATAACAGACAGCAACAAAATGAGAGCTCGATCAGGAGAGAGGAAAAAAAAAAACTTGGTAGATGCCACATGGTCACGGCAATAGCCAGGGTGATTTGTAGAAATAAGTGAAGCACTGCTTGAGAGGATGTCTTTTAGTGGGAACAAATTCTATTTTGAGAAAGTAAGAGTCTGAAAGACATTGTAAGTTTTATATATGTGTGACCCTATTTGTAGCCTCGTGTAGGTGAGGCTGAATGATTCAGGTTATATAAATAAAAATAGTTAATTACACTATTTGTTAAACCTTTTGAGTTCATAAATGAAGTACTTCTACATATAATTAGGGAAGATTGGAAGTTGCCCCTATAATGAGATCATCCTTGCATACTTGTATTCTAATATCTTGAGCAGGAAAAAAGAGGGTAGAATGTGAGAGGTTGTGCTGGGAATTACACTCAGCCCTTGGACTGATCCCTCTCTGCCATCGAAGGCTGAGTGATCTCCTCTCATCGATAATTCATTGACAGGTGTCATGATTATGGATTACTGTCATGTGTCTAAGCTGTGGTTTCAGGATGCTTGCTGCCATTTCCTTTCCCCCTCCAAAGTCTCTGTTTTTAATAAGGAACACAGCAAGGATAGTTCATGTATGACTGAAGCACTGTGCTGTACACCAGAAATTGACACAGCATTGTAAACTGACTGTACTTCAATAAAAAAATATATATATATATACACAAAATAAAAAAAGAATAAGGCAAGGATAGATGAGGAAAATGTGGTGTATTTTTACCTTCCGTGCGTATCAGTGAGAATGATGCTACCTGTGACGTTTCCGTTAATGATAAAGCAGGAGCTCCAGAGACCAAATCAGAAATAAAGTGATTTGCCGTAATATTACTCATAATAACATGTAAAAATGTGTTAGGATCATGTGACATATAATATTTGCCTCTAAAATGAGTTGTATCTGTGCTTATTCTTTTGTGTTATAATTGGTCCTCTCATTCGTCTTGCCTGTGGAGCAGAAGTCTGAAGACTAAACTAAACTAAAAAAGAATATACGTATGTATGTTTATATGTATCGTTTTTTTCCCCTCACACAATGACACTTTGGAAATAGCAGATGATCAGTTTTATAACTCACATCCTTGTAAAATTCTTGCATTAGTTGTTCTCCCAAGAGAAATCCATGTGCTATTTAACCTTTTGCCAATAGAAAAAAATGTGGATGTGCTTATGAGAATGACAGTTTCTGAGTTAAGGAGGGGAAGTTGGAAACGGCTGATTTATAGTGGCCCCAACAAATTCCATTTCCATTTTTGTGCTTTTCAGTTTAGTTAAAATTATTGACTTTCCACTGCGCCGAGCACTGTGTTAGGTGCCAAGGATACAGAGATGATTAAAACACTTTTCCTTTCCTCAAGAAGGCAAAGCTGTGATGGAGGCAGACAAGTGCCTCAAACCAAAATGCGAGACTGTGAAGGTACCAAGGATGGAGTGATTTATTTTGCCTGGAGAGAAGTAAACTTTCACAGAAGGGGTGACATTTGAAAGGGCCTTGAAAGAAAAGGAGAAGGCCAGTACTTATACATTATGAACAACGAAAACAGCATAAAAACTCGAAAAGAAGTTTCAGTTTGTATTCTGTGAGCTGCCAGTGTAACTGGAACTGGGCATTTATTCAGGGGAGGGGCTGGCTGAGGGGACCCATCAGGAGGTGGGAAGAACAAAGGCTCGCCTGGCCCCATCAGCCCCGTCTTCCCAGTCCAAGCGTCCTCCACCTGTGGGAGGTGAAAAGGAACCAGACGTCTTCAGTGCCCATCACCCACACCTCTTGCAAAGTCTGCCCAGCACTCTGGGTTTCCTTAAAACAATTGATAGCAGAGTCTTTCTGCCACTTCCTGCCTCTGAGATGGTGTCATGCGAGTTACTTAAGCCTTAGGTTCTTTATCTGCAAACCAGGGGAGGTAGTACCTCTGTTAGATGTTTTTGTGCAGATGAAAGAGAGACGTGCACGTAAAGCCCACAGCACATTGCCTGACCCAGAAGACTGGTAGCAGGGTGACAGCACTGACTGACGATGGTGATGCGGTGCTGATGACAGTTATGGTGAAGGACATGCCTGGTCTCTGGGCTGCCTTGGGAAGATCCCATGAGGTGGGTAAGAACACCGTGATCCAGGCCGCCTGGCTCTGACCCAGGGCAACTTCCTGCCCATCTGGGCTCCCCTCGCCATTGTTCCTGTGGCTCAGGTGGCGTGGGCAGCTGCTCCAACTGCTGCCGCTGGTGCCCCGACAGCTGCGGTGAGCCAGGCGACGGTCTATTCAGCGAGAAACCATCAGCCCTAACTAATCCCAGCAACAAGGTCCCCACCTCCTCCTCCTCGCTCCCCTCCCCTGCTGGCGCCCATCCTTTAATTCACCTGCCGTCATTTTCTTCTCCCTCATCTTTTTTTTTTTTTTTTTTTTTTTTACACACACACATGTATATTTATAGAAAATGTAAACTTATCTACAGTTGGTATAAAGATCAGTGGTTGTCTGGAGGGTTGTTTCTGGTGGTGAAAGGAGGGGCTATAAAAGACATGAGAAAACGTTCAGGGTGATGGAATGGGTCATTACTTTGCGGGGATGGCTCCCCCCCCACATATATGCATCAAAATTTATCAAATGATTAAATATGTGCAGTTAATTATATACCAATTATAGCTCAATAAAGTGAAAAAATTAAGACCACCTTTACTGGTGCTATGGGTGGAGTATTATTTTAAAGTTCTCAACTTTTATTTCTTCAGTTGACTTCCATCCTGGCCCTTTGCTGCCCCTTGTCCCCCCTTTCTCCCTCTTCTTCACTCCCTCCCTTTTCTTGTCCTTCTTCCCTGTGTGCTTGCTTCTCTTCGGGGTCTGGTTTTGCAGCATAGGGTGGTAGAAGGAGTCCTGAAGGTGAGGTCAGGAGACTCAGAGACTGGTCGTGCTTCTGAGACGATGGCGAAGCCGCCTCGCCTTCCTGGGATGTGGTTTTCTCATCTGCAGAAATTTAGGGGTTGGACGAGAATGATCTGCAAGTGTTCTTTCCGCTGTAAACTCCCATTCTGTTACCTTTTGTTCTGGTCGCCTTTGTGCCTGCTTTTCCTGTTTCAGCTGACTCATCTCTCCACCTGCCTCTCTCATCTGCACCCCCACCCATTTGGTCCAAGGTACCATCACCTCCCCCAGGGTCCACCGAAGTACCTCCTGCTGGTAGAGTCTCCCTGCTTCCGTTCTTATCACTGCCCAATACTTTACCCACACAGAAGCCAAGGCGGCCTTTACAAACGTGGGTGAGCTTGGTCACTCCTTGCTTTAAATTCCTCCAAACTCCTTTATTGTCGTTGTCTATCCCACTACCTGGTGTATTTTCTCCAGAGCAATTCGTACTGCCTGAAACGCTCTTTATTCACTCATCAGTTGCTGAATGTGTTTGTACTTACTATTATCTATCTTCCCCGTCGGAACACAGGCTCCACGAGGGAAGGAACTTGTCAGCTTTGTTCACTCTGTATGTTCGTTGCATTTAGTGTTCTTCCGATAAATGTTGAATAAAGAACCTCGCTCTGCCAGGGGACCCATCTCCCCTCTTCTTGAGATGATCTCCCAATTACACAATTTTTTTTAACTTAGAAATATCTCTGCCTGCCAGGAATTGTACCTATCCTTCCTTCTCCATCAGCTCTGGGGTAATTTCCCTCATTAATTTTTCTCAGTCACCCAGGACCATGGTCTCACAGGATATGGTAGCAAACAATAGCAACTTTGAAACTAGTTCTTCTGTCGCTTTCATTTCAATCTGTGCTATTGGGTGTGTTAGAAAAAAATTACAGGGCAACCCTTCGAGTTTAATGTATTTAGATCTTTTATACAATGCCAAGAAAGAAACTTCTTTAAGAATACTAAATTCTTCCAAATTCTGTGCTTGGTTCTTAGAGAGATGTTAGGAGTGGCTAGGTTCTTTTTTTAAATTAGTGATTTATTTTTATTGAAGTAGAGTCAGTTTACAATGTTGTGTCAATTTCCAGTGTACAGCATAATGTTTCAGTCATATATATACATACATATATTCCTTTTCATATTCTTTTTCATTACAGGTTACTACAAGATAGTGAATATAGTTCCCTGTGCTATACAGTATAAATTTGTTATTTATCTATTTTATGTATAGTTGTTAGTATCTGCAAATCTCAAACTCCCAATTTATCCTTTCCCACCCCATTTACCCCTCTGGTAACCATAAATTTCTTCTCTATGTCTGTCTGTTTCTGTTTTGTAAATAGGTCAATTTGTATCCTTTTTTTTTTTTTTTTTTGAATTCCACATGTAAGTGAGAAATGGCTAGGTTCTTTAAAAAAAAACCCTTTGAAGTTGGTGATGTGAATATGCCAGTTTTATATATAACATAAGTTGGGAATTAGAGAGATTGTGTAGCTAAGTCAAGGTCACAGAGCCAGAGGGGCATGGAGCCAGGATATGAACTGAGGGAGCATGACGCTAGAACGAAGCTCCTGGTCACCATGTTACTTCTTCTCGCTCTTTAGGTTAGACTACTGTCCTGCTTCATTTCCATCATAGCACTCGTAAATATCTGATCTATCTGATTGATTGATTGGTTAGCATTTTTTGTGGGTGATTCCTTCCATTGTAACATCACCTCCATCGGGATTGGTAGGTACCATGTATGTCCTGCTTATTACACTTTGCTCCATGCTTACCCTGGTGCCTGGTATCTAGTGACCCCTCAACAAATATTTGCTAAATGAGTGAATTATTTGCATGTTAGAGGATGAGATATGATAAGAGGGCCTGGTAATTCTGTATATAAAACTCAATCTCTGTTGTTGGAACTTTCTCCAAAATATTTCCAGTGGTGGCATATCCTTATCCTTTCAGAGTACATTTGATCTTTGCAATTAGCCAAAACGTTAAAGAATTTTTTTTTTCCAAAAAAGAACATATAGTCACAAATTATTATGGCTGTTTTCTTGCCCTAAAGTTAGACCTATTCACAAGGACCTAACTTTTCTGTGCTTTGGCATTGTGGTAAAGCTTCCGGACTCCATCACAAAATAAAGTTTTTAAGAGGATAAAATAAAATTTATGGGATGACAAAGGAATCAATCATATTGAATACAGTTATCAAAATATAAAAAATTATGGTATATTATTTTCTTCCTTACTAATGCATTAAATAAGATCTAAAAACTAGGTCTAATGTCTAATTTCTATTGGCAACAAGATCATAGGAATTACTAATGCTTTCATAATTAAAAGAAATATTAAATTTCATAAACAGGTTAATAAAAATATACATATAATTTTTCCCATGCCTGTGTATAGGTCCCCTGAATTTTATCTGTAGACCGCATGGACCCTAAATTTTAAAGTCCTGTATTAGAGGAATCCAAAATACACCCAACAATAGCGCCTACATTTAAATGAGTGTATTTCTTCCAAAGGTGACCATTGAAGGGGCTATTCCTCATTTGGTGCCTAAGTTCTGACATATACGGATTTTTTCTCAATTCAGCTCCACATTTTTCATCCCCATTGCAATTTGATAACTATTGATACAGAGCATATTTCTCACAACTTTAATATATTTACTTAGTGTTTACCTACACACCAATGAACTGAAAATCTGAAAACATAATCCTTGACTATTATGAATTTATAATTTTTATTTATTGCAAATACTAATCTGAAATAGTTAATGCATCCACATAATTCAAAAGTTCAAAAGATATGAAAAAGCAGAAAATCTCCCTCTACCTCTGTCCACCAGTCACTGGTTCTCCTCTAAGATGATAACCAGTCCTGTCCATTTCTTATGTATCCTTTCTGAGATGGTTGACACATACAAGCAAAGATGGTGGCATATTCTTTTCCCCCTTAAAACAAATCTTAGCGTATTGTTCACACTATTTTCCACACTGGTTTTTTTTTTATCACTTAAAAATGTGTCTGCAAGATAATTCTATATCCGTGCATTAGGAATGTCTTTGTTTCTTTTTGTAGCTGCACAGTCTGTCGATTGTAAGGACGCACTATAATTATTTAACAAATTTGCTTATGGGTAGACAATTTAGGTTGTTTCTATTATTACTAAAAAGAAGGGCAGCAAAATGGACCACTGAATATGGATATTTCGCCATGGACACCTGCATATGTGGGACTTAGAATCATGAAACCCAGATATAGGTAGGCAGTGAGAGATGTGCATCACGTAAAAGCAAATATACTGAGAGTCACAACAGCATGGACTATTCACTGACAGGATTGAGAGGAAAGACAGGACACCATCAGCTCTTTTCTAGCAGTCTAGGCCAAGGTCAGTGTTTTTCAGGGCTGGAGAAGCGTCACTGAGGATAGAGAGGATGTCCTGGGTTTGAGAGCCTGCTTTGGAGAAAGTGTGGAAGTACATCTAAGCGACTTTGTTGTGTTTTGTTTACTGTGGCTCTCAGAAACAGAGGCTGGAGGTGATAATCTTCTTTGGTTTTGGGGCACGAGATCATCATTGATCCATGGGAGGTTCCTCTCTTGTTGTGTTTACTCATTCTCTTTCATTCCCATTTTCCACTTCCACAGGTCCCCAGTCAGTCTAGTTGAATGTATTCAAAATGTCTATTTTTCTTTATATGCAAAATGATATTTTGTATGAGTGCTTTAGATTTACATAAATGATACTGCATCGTAACTCATTCCGTTTCTTTTTTGTTATTTATAAAATTTTTGAATATGTTTTTTTAAAATTGGCAGGGAGGGAGGCAATTAGGTATGTATGTATGTATGTAGGTATGTATTAATTTACTGGGAATCAAACCCAGGACCTCGTGCATGCTAAGCATACACTCTACCACTGAGCTATATCCTCCCCTCCTTATTCTATTTCTTCTTTCACAATCACTGTGTTTTATGGTCTCTCTGTGTCGCTGCATATACATCTAATCCTTTGCCTCTAATAGCCACGTGGTCTCATCCATCACATCGTAGCCACCTGCTTTCTCCACGATGGACATCAAGGTTGCCTCCAGCTCTTTGCCACCACAGATGAGATCACAGTTCACATCTTCCTGCATTGCCCCCTAAGGATCTATGTGGGAATTTATTTGGTATAAACATTTGGAACAGAATTGCTAGGTCGTAGAATTACATATACTTAGTTTGGCAAGTAGTGCCCAATTATACCCCCAAAATGGTTCCCCAGTCAGCAACACCAGAACACCTAAGGGTCTCTCAGCTTTACATCCATGCCAGCTCCTAACATCATCCTGCTATCTAATCGTTTCCAGTCAAGTGATGCATTACTATTATATCAACCTGCATTTACCTATTTACAGATAATTTTGAGCATCTCCTCAGTGTCTATGAGTCTCTTCGGTGTACTCTTCTACAGACTGCCTGCTCATATTCATTGCTCATTCTTCTACTGGGGTTTCTTTTACTTCATAGTATGTAAGGATTTCTTAAGTAATAGGAATAAAAATCCCTTATCAGTTTTAGATATGAACCAGTACCCTTCCCAATCTTGTCATCTGCCTGTTAACTTTGCCTTTCATTGAACAGAAATTCTCACTTTTGAAGTAATCCTATCGATCAATACTTTTGTTTTGCATTTTTAATATTTTGACACTTTGTTTAATAAATTCTTTTCCCATGGTGGGTCACAAAGATATTCTATATTTTCTTCTATTATGTTTATCATTTTATCTTTTACATTTAAATGCATCTGGAGTCCATGTCTATGTTTGATGTAAGAAAGGGATCCAGTTTTATCTTTCTCTCAGAGATACTGAGAGATTTGGACCAATATGCCTGAGAGAAGCAGAAGATGCAGGGTGGGAGAGATGGATAACAGGAAGGAAACAAGATATCCGAGCCCCACAGAGAAAGGACATAGAAGCAGAATCAAGATTCTGTCTGACCTAGGAGGCAGCCTTTAATCTATCATCTGTAATGAAAAACTGAAAAAAAGCCAGCATTTGATGCACTTCTCTTACAAATACCGCCACTTTCAGGGGGAATTCCCCGGCAGCACTGAGGTTCCGGTATATGGTTTTAAAAATACACTCTGTACACAACAGAAGGACTTTCCCAAATGGGAGGGGGAGTTGGGTAGGTAGGAGGAGAGGAAGCTATCAGAGGGAGAAAAGCCAGTGCCTTCAGAAGCAGGGAGCTGACGACGGATTGAGCTAAAGGTAGGCTGGTTGATGGAGAAGTCGAGCAATTCTTTCTTGCTCTCAGAGATGAAAATCTGCCTGCTTAGGAAAGGTGACTGGTTCCTGTCAAGCATCTGAGTCTTGAGCGTTCTTCTATTTCCATCTCACCATCAACTGCCTGTGGTTAGTTCGAGTGCCAATCAAACAAAGAAACACCAGCAGAAAACAATCTAACCAAATTACAGGCAAATGGTTGATATTTTCAGGCTTGTGATTTGCATGTATTATAAGAAACTCAATGTAATATTTAAAACTTTCTTCTTTGTAAATGGACTCGGTGGTCAGCTTTTCATTCTTCTGCAACTTTACCACTACTAAGGATCCCCGTGAAACCTGGCGGGGGGGCTGAGAACTTGTCCTCAGACTGTAGTCCAACAAGGGTAAGAAAAAAGAAAAACCTAGGAAATGGAAAAGAGGCCAGAAAAAATTTCCCTTTTCAAATCTATAAAAATGGCTCTCAGAACTGGCATTTTCTTGTCAAAAAAAAAAAAAAAAATTACCCTGTGGGAGGAAAGAGCAGAAAGGAAGTAAAGGTCACAGGGAGCATTTTTTCTTGTTTGTTGTTCTTTTTGTTTTTGCCCTGAATATTTTTTTCACTCGAGAGAAAACTGAGATCACTGTCTTTAATCTGTCTGCTCAGCCCTCTTTTGCCACTGTTTTGAATAGAAGTCATCCTCAAGCTTCTTCACCAAACTCAGAATCATGTTAAATATCCCCAACTTTGAAAAGCATCAGTGAGGTTTAATAAGACATCATGACACATGTCTTGTTGATTGCATTGCTTCTATACCACAGTGTGAAAAGTTTCTAGACCTCTGGGGTTAGACAGCCTGGGTTCAAGTCTTATCTTCTATCCTTATACAATACAAGGCTTCCTGTGATTTCCTCAGTCTCTCTGAGCCTTATTTTTTTCATCTGTAAAACTGAGATAGTAGGAGCACCTGCTTTATATCATCATTAGAACATTGCTACATACCTATGAAATGATGAAAATTAAAAATACTGACAATGCCAAGTGCTGATGAGGATGTGGAGCAAATGAAACTCTCATATGTAGCTGATGGGAGTGCAAAATAATATAGACATTCTGGAAAATAGTTTGAGAATTTCTTATATATAAAGTTACTGTATGACCCAACAATCTCAGTCATGGATATATTTATCCAAGTGCAATAAATACTTATTTTCACATAAAAATGCATGCACATGTTTAGAGTAGTTTTTTTTTTAAACATTTTTTATTGAGTTATAATCATTTTACAATGTTGTGTCAAATTCCAGTGTAGAGCACAATTTTTCAGTTGTACATGAACATATATATATTCATTGTCACATTTTTTTCTCTGTGAGCTACTGTAAGATCTTGTATATATTTTCCTGTGCTATACCGTATAATCTTGTTTATCTATTCTACATTTTGAACTCCCAGTCTGTCCCTTCCCACCTCCCACCCCCCTTGGAAACCACAAGTTTGTATTCTATGTCTATGAGTCTGTTTCTGTTCTGTATTTATTAGAGTAGTTTTATCTATAATCACCCAAAACTAGAAATAACCCAAAAGAGTGGATGAATGAATAAATAAGCCATGGTATATCCATACAGTGGAATACTACTCAGCAATAGAAAGGAATGAACTATTGGTACATGCAACAATTTGGATGAATCTCAAAAGAATTATGCTGGGTGAAAGAAACCAGCCCCAAAGGTTGTAAACTGTAGGATTCCATGTATGTGATATTCTTGAGAAGACGAAAGTACAGTGACATAGAACAGATCTGTAGTTACAATGAATCGGTTTGGGGTTAGGTGTAGGGGAAGTGTGTGACTACAAGGAGATAGGAGATAGTTGTACGGGGCGATGGAGCTGTTCTGTATCATGACTGCAGTGGCATTTCATATATGTATGCCTGCATCAAAATTCAGAGAACTGTACACCAAAAAGTCAATTTTACTGTATGATTTAAAAGATAAAACTTTAGACAAGAGTATGTGAAATACTGCGTATTTAGTATAGTTCCTGGCACATATTTAGTAGATTTTAGCAATTAATTGTTTCAAAGATTGTTGTGTAGAGAACATCTCAATTCATCTAATTTAACAGTCAACCAATACAGTTCACAAGGTGTGCCGAGGCCAAAGATGAGAGAAAAGAAAATATGATAAATTATATAAATAGTGCGGGTGATTCTGTCTGTCCACCTGGCTCAATTAGCATATGCTTTTGTGCAGGAGAGAGGAAAAGTGAATACGACCCTCTTTCATTTGGCACCAGTTCCCACACAGCGTGGGCATCTCTCCACACTGAGTGTGTTACCAGTGTTTAAACATAAAGGGATTTCCTAAAATACGGCCCCCAAACACAAGTCAACTACTTCATCTGGAAGTAATTCAAAGAAACAGGAGTGGATTTGGACATTCCAGGAGGAAAACTGGCTGTGTTGGGCTTGTTACTATCCAGCGTGGTATCGTCCTGAGGGACTGTCAAGGGTGATTTGGGCTGTACGTAACTTTTACCGTATGCGCTGAAAATCATTTAAGAGCTGTTGCTCAGAGATCAGAAAACTAACTGATGTTTAGTCCGGGCTGTCCTGTACCCCTACTGGATTGGCTGTTTGGAATTGCGAATCATCCTCATGCCATGTTCCTTGAGCGGGCACCAGCCATGGTAGTAGCTCAATAGCTGGACAGCAGAGACACTGAGATCCGATAACAAATGCAGGATCTACTCCCATGGCCTCACACCTCCTATCATCTCAGTTTAATGGAGGCCGGTAATCTAATGTGTTACCCTTCCCCAAGCAAATGAGTCCTTTCCTAAAAGAATTTTTCGTTGGGAGTGGCACTTAGAATCTGGAACAATGGAAAGCGTATGTTCCACAAAGTCTTCCTCTTTTAAAGTTGGATTTTATTTCCAGAAAAGCAAATGTCATTTTGAGCTAAAGCTTGTGTTTAAAGATAATTCTGTTGGAAATAGCGATTTTTTTTTTTTTTTAAAAAGGACATGGCTAGGAAGCAGTGAGCTGTTTTGGGAGGGCTCCCAAGCTGTTGGAAGCCCAAATAGACTGGGAAAATATTAACAAACTGGGAAATTGTCTTTTAAATGTCTTTAGGCCAGTGTATTACTCTCTCAAATTAACTTCTTTAAACGAGGCAATATGAATTTGCAAGTAAAAGTTCCCTTTTTTTTTTTGAAGTCTCATGTTTCTTGAGTCCTTGTTCTGTTAAGAGGAGCAGTCTTCATGTAAATGTCAGAGATATTCGACTGAAAATACCAAACTGAAAATACCAAGCTTACTGCATAAGCTTGAACAAAAAAAAAAAAAACAATAATGGCTAACATTTTATTGCACTGTGACCGTGTGCAGGGCACACTCGTAAGCATTTGACAGGTGTCAGCTTATTTAATCCTTGCGCTGACTTTGTGCAAAAGCTACAATTGCTATACTGGTACATTTTATAGTGAAGGAGTCAGAACCAGAAGCTAAGTCACTTGCTAGAGGTCAGACGAGTGGTAAAGGGCAGATCAAGGATTGCCTGACACCTGAGTGCTGGTTTCCCAACTACTGCGCTCAGCTGCCTTTGGAAATACACGGAAAAGGATCAGAAATGATAGCATAGCAATCAAAGACAGGAAATGAGAGCCAAGAGAGACAGCAGGATGTGGTAGGGGGTTCAAATGATGAGTTAGGGAGAAGGGGTGCGAAGTAGCTAACAGCCCCTTGTTGGAACTCTCAACATTTGAAATATTGTCTAGAGTCATCCATCATTTATAATTTTACCAGTATACTTAGTGTATCGATCCACTCAATCAATATCCCTGATACGTGCTAAGCTCTGAATGAGCTAGGCACACAGAGTTGAATTTAATGAAGTCCCAGATTTCAAGGAGTTTCTGGTGTATTATGTGATCTATAATTTACTTTGAAAACATCACATCATAGACGATGTACTGTAGATACATATGCGTTCGTCCACATCCTAGTCAGAAATGCACACAACTGGAGGGCGGTTAGGCAGCGTTTAATGATTAGAGCCACACCCCAGATGAGGGGCTGCAAGGGTTTCAGCTCTCTCTGTCTCTGATCAACAATAGGTTTTTTTGCTTATTAGCATGATGGATGCAGAAAGGCATTTTTATTCATGAAATGAGGGTGTTCAAAATGTCAACTGGCTGAAAATATTCTCAAGACACACTCGATCCTTGCATGACAGTATGAGAAACTTCTGACCTCAGGGGTCTTTGCATTTTGATTGGATGCCGGGAGTTATGCATAAAAACATATTGGAGGTTCTAGACAATGTCATCTTCCACCAGAAAGACAAACCTTTCTTCTGCTGGGCAGGTAGATTGGGGCTGAAGGCAACATCCTCCCCAAACATGTGGTTGGGCTGGGTCTCTCTCAGGTTTGCTCCTGTTCCCGGGATGGGAACGTCCTTTCCACTGAGAATCTGATGTGTCAACCAGGACTCCATCCCCAGGTTGATTTTTGACTGCTCAGTACTAACAAAATACAAAAGATTCTCCTCTGCTTGTCAGAGGTTTTTGACTTTTAGTCTCCTAGTCCTTGAAGCTTTAGAATCCTACAGATTTCTTGAAGGGACGCCAGCTGTGTGTTTGAGGCTCCTCAACTTCCCAGTTTCATCCTTCCATGCTCACAGGAGAGCCAGCACTTCTGGTTTCCCATCCCCTAGCTGCAGTCCCCTGCTGGACCACGCTGGATTCTCAGCTCCTGGCCACACCCAGAGTTGGCAGGTCTGCCGAGGCACAGAGGAGGCTGCAGACAGGTCAGCTCACCTCCTGTTAACCAGACTCCCTCCCCCAGCAGCTCAAAGTCTCCTCGGAACCATGAGTTTAAGGAAAATGCTACTCCCCTTCGCAGAGATTTTTCACTTTACCTTCCAAGCCTCACTCGGTACAGCTTCAGAATTCAGCAAAGGTCTTGCCCTGGACAGGAGTTGTGTGCTGAGGCCGTTCAGATGGCCAGTTTTGGTCACCTCAGGGCTGCCTAACGGAAAGTCTCTGCTGTCTTCTCCTTCCGTCCCAGCTGGGGGGTTTTGCTGGAGCCAGATAGGCTGTTCGGCCTCTTGGTCACACCCAGAACTGACAAACACCCCTTGGAAAAAGCTGTCGCATTTCCTCAGCTCACGTCTCTGGGATGTTCCCATCTGGAATCTTAGCCTGGCTCATCTTCACTGCTTTTGTTTCTCTCTGATACCTTGAAAAAGATTTTATTTTTAAATTTATCTAGCTTTTTTTAAAGTTGCACTCAGGTGAGAGAATTCAGCTACCACAAGCCTCTCCGTTCTAAGTGGCAGTCCCCATCTGCGCCTTCTAAAATGGCAGCTCATGCTGGGTCCATTCGGTCCATGGTTTGGAGGACTCCGTTTGCAGGATTCCAGCCATACAGTTAACTACAGCTTGCCCCAGAGTATCACTGGTTTACGTCCAGTGAGACTTTCTTGTAAATTGTGATGCAAGAAGGGCAGAATTGGGATTCAAGTGATGGGCTCTCAACCGTTTGGTGCATGCTTTTTGATAAATTCTCTATGTGTGGAAGGTCTTGGTTTGGACCACTTACAATTTAAACCTGGTAGCCAAGTTGTAGAGGAGGAGATCTTTAACTGTGAACCACCTCTACATTTTTTAAGGCTACTAGTTCTAAAAAGAGCATAATGATTGTGAGTGACCAGACTGGTTTGGATCCATTCTCAGCATGGCCCATGTATACATGGAATATTTATATCTTTTCAACTTATGTTGCTTCTTGAATAGTAAATGCTATAAATCAGCAAAGCCGCATATAAAGCATTATTTCCTGTTTCTTTTTGTTCTAAAAATAACTTCCTGCCCACTGAGCAATTTAATTGGCCTATTTCTAGAGGTCCACAAGTTTGTACAAGCATTTGTTTTTCACCTCTGGGCACCTTGGTTGCTTAAAAAACACCAATCCTGGGTCTTCTCAGTCTTGCTATTTCTTCACTGATCACTTATTTTCTCACCCATACCTTTATCCAAAATTCCTAATTCTAGATCATCTTAAGAGATCTTTCCCAGAGCTTCTCTAGCTCTGTATTCCTTTATTCATTCAACAAACATTTGCTAAATAGCTTTATTGCCCCCACAGCTACACGGGTTGTAGATAATGGTGGTTTTGTAGCAGAGGAAATAATAATTCCACATACCTGAAGATAATTGGTGATTGATGATACAATCACCCTCTTCTGTGAGGAAGAGGGTCTGATGCAATGTAAACCTTTGTTCATCACTTCGTCCCTAAACCGTGGCATACTGTCTTGCACATTGTAACCATTCAGTAAACATGTTACAGTAGTAAATTAATCAGTGACTAGAGTATTCCATTCACCTAGGGAGTCAGTTAATTAAAGAGCACACATAATTTGTAAAATCTTCCGTGCTCTACTCCTGAATTTTGTCTAAAATAAAAACCCACGATGCAGAATCAGGAATTGGTTTGCCACTTTAGGACAAAGAAAGCAAGGAGGCATTAGGAAAAAAAAAAACCAAAAACTTTTTCTTTGCTTTTGAAAGAACAGAACAGTAGGATAGAAAGCTCCTCAAAACAGAGAGGCTTGCAAGCCATTCTTGAAAAGACGAATAAGACCAGTGCGGGTGAAGGTTTACATTCAAACCAAGACTGATAGAAACCATGAAAAGGCAGGAATGTGGAGGCGTTGAAAGTCTATTTAGAGTCAACAAGACAGGAAGTTGAATTTACTTTCTAGATAGAAACTACAAGGAAAAGTTATATTGAGGAGCCCTGAAGCAATGTAGAAGGAAGCTCACTTTACTAACCTCTGTTTAAGACCCTAGCGCATCACCCACATCACACCATCTGTATATTCTAGGTGTCCTAAACACTGTGCCGTAAGGGGCAGTTAAGGAATAGAGTGTGTGTAGGCACTGTGATGTTTATGAAGATCCTTTGGAGGATATGAATATGCTAAAGAAATGATGTCTTTTGTCTGTGGTTTTTCTCTCTCTCCCTTTCCCCCCTCTTTTAAACAGGAATCAAAGGAAGAAAGAAATGCTATTTAGAAACTATTTCTCTGATCAAAGCATTTGTTTCTCACCTCATCTTCATCACCTGCTCTGGGGATGACCTTTGCCCACATTGATGTAACGATCAAGTGTGGTAGGAACACGTTTAACATAAGGGTGGTGTAGGCAACACACCTGATGTGGAAAGATTAGTGATGTTGGTGAGTTGAGGATGGCTCCACATTTGTTTGTGGGTAGACTCAGAGGATGGCGGCCAATGCCAAGCACAGAGCAAACATTTGGTAAATAGTCAAATGAATGAATCAATCAACAAACAAAAACTAAGTAAGTGGAACTCTATGTCCACAGGGAAGACACTATAGAAAGAGTTCAAACCCTCTGCTAGGTCATAGATTTATTGCATTAAAAACAATTTATTGCATCAAGAAATGAACCAATAAAATGAATCCAAACTTGCATTGAACATCTAAAAAATTGCTTGCAGAAAAAGCTGTCTCAGATTCCAAGAAAAGGAGCCGTAACCTTTAAATCTTATGTATGCAGACCTTGAAAATAAAAAACAAAAAAGCAAAAACACTGTTCTATCCAGTTGGAACCTATGATGAAAAACGAACGATGTTTGAGCTAAGTTTCGTTTCTGGCTCCATCTCTACTCACTGTTTAACTAAGTAGGGTGTTATTTCATTCCTTTGAGCCTATTTCCCCATCTGTGAAATGAGATCATCATGCTTACTTGGAAACCTGAGTGTTAAGCTGGTATATATATTAAGTTAAGTTTGTGAAGGTAAAGGCCTTGTGAGTCCTTCTCATTTGGTAGGAATTTTCTATTTAGCTTTCTTCCTCTGGAAGTATATTCACTAAGGACCCCTGAGTACAAAGCCATGGGCTCATGCTACTTTCCAGAAGTGGGAAAGTGTTAGGTTGACCACAGAGGCAAGCAGTAAGATTATAGGAAGCACACTGGTACCACGGGAAGGCATCTTCTTACCTGACTGCTGTTCTTTCTTTGTTTTCTTTGGGCATTCCACCTCAACGTCCCCGTCACCTTCACCCTAGATCTGGATGTGACAGTCCTCTGGAACATGGGTGGAAGGGGCCCAGCAGAGGACTGTTCTTTCGGGGTTAGGCCACTTCTGTCCTCTGGTTGCTGTGCCGCCAGCCTAGAGATGTCTTTCTGGCTGACTTTGTATGGTCTCTGTACGTGGGCTTTTACTGCTCGATGCAAGAACACTGCAGTTCCCATGCTCATAGGGGGATCCAGATGGCCATGCCATCACCTCTTTGTTCTCCTGGGGCAGAGAGCCTTAGATGGCTTGAAATAAGGCTAAGAGATCATAAGGCCAAAGAGAACAGTCAGGGTTCCCTTTTAGCTAAAGCAGCAGTCCTCAGACTTCAGCCATTTTAATCTCGCAGCCAGACTGCTCACCGTATCAACATGCCAACTCATGTTAGCCTCCTATGTTTTTATCATAGTGGCTTAATATTTCCTTAGTATTCTTTTAAATCATGTCCCCTTTTTAGTCAAAAGCATTTCAAAGAAAACTTTATGTTATTATTTTAATTATATAAAATCACTGTACAAAGAAATTTAAAAAATTAAACTCCAGCTAGACAGTCGTATGACTAAGGTTCTGAGCTTGCGACCTGCCCTTTTTAGTTACGGGTAGAAGTTATGAAGTGTAAAAGAGGTGTTAAAGATTTAACAGCTCCAAACCAAGGCTTTCTGCTTGATGAGATCAGCTTTGGAAACGGATTTAAAAAGGAATCACTTCCTCACTCTGTAGGTCAAGGAGATTTAATGCTTTACCTAAGGACTATGAGTAACTAGGAAATATATGTTATTAGTGGGGTGCTAAAAACAACCCCACTTCTCTGATTACAGGGACCTGCCAGCTCAGTGGGACCAAGGGAAAGTACATTGGCGTCATGGGCAACATGGAGAGTGAGAGGGCATAACTTTTCGGTGAATAAACTGACATATAGTAGACATTGAACAAATCTTGGTTCCTTGCAAGCCTCTCCATGTAGATCTACACATCCTTGTAAGTTCCACTTCAAGTCTCACCTTAATGAAAACAGTAACAATGTGTTACTGAGGGAAATATGTGCCAAGTAGTTCCAGGTCTCATTTCATAGCACTTTTATAAATTATAATATTTATAAAATACGTATAATTGAGAAAAAATCTTATAATTGAGAATCAGAGAGGTTAAGCAACTTGCCCCAAGTCACCCAGGACATGAATATTTATGGTTTGGGGTTCCACCACTCTAGATACAATTAGCAATAAGGACATTAGTCAGCTAATTAAGTCAAACAGACAAAACAAGCCACAATTAGTCTAATTATCTGAATTTTGGCTTGACGTCATAAAAGCCTGGCTCAGAAATCATACTCTTCTTTTTTCTAGGAACAGTTTTGTTTTGACTTTGGCTTGAGTTATCTGGCTTACTGCCTTGGTTCTCTCAGCAGTGACTACCATAGTATTGTTCACAGAGGCATTTCATAAATACAGGTGGGAGGGAGGGAGGGAGGGAGAAAGGAAAGAGGAGGATGTGTCTTTGTAAGCAAACCCACTTGAAATACACACCTGAGAACTGAGGTCCAAGCCAAATGATTGCAAGTAAGTCTCACCACCTTCCATTACTTCCACCCCTTTTGAAAGATCACTGACTTTTTATTTTAATCCTCTGGCCCTAAAACGGAGCTCGCAACCTTTGTCCTATTCTCCTGATAGGATTATATGTCGGTCCAACAGGACATGTTCCCAGAGGCACTCACGCCCATCAACACATTGCTTCGTGTGGGAGTTTGCTTACTCCTGGGGACCTAACGGAGGCTGAGCCCTCATGGGAGGACACAGCTGTACAAGACTCCTAGGAACTCTGGTCACTTCTGGCGTGGCTTTAGGGATCAAACTCAATACGAAACTCTTGATCTTATGTAAATTCCCCAGCCTTGATTTTGCCATGGTCGAAATCCACAAGCACCATTTCCAGCTTCCCTGTTCTATTAATCCTACTCTGTCAGCCCTCAAACAATCCAGTCACTCGGAACAGGTTTCGGATACCTTTGCTCAGTAACTCAAATTCAGACATGGCCTCCCTGAAAGTAAACAAAACAAGGCACATTTCCAAAAATCAAAGACAGGTGTTACCTCAAGGACCTGAGCTGACAGTTTGGAGGGCAATAATCAGGTGGGTGAACACCTCCGCTGTCTACTTCACCCCATATACATGACTGCATACCCACACTGTAGTCATGAGTACAAGACATGGAGACGTCTCTCTTCTATCTGATTTTTTAAAAAATCCAGTCCCTGCTGAAATTCTGTAAATCTTGCAAACAAGAGTATTTGGCCCTTAGCACTTTTCCATTTAGCTTAAAAATCTCAGGAGTAGCTCAGTAAGTATTAAGTCTATGTGGTTCTCATATGTGTAAGGGCAAGAGACCACAATTGGACTTTCCCTGTCTAGTTATGAAAATCTCTTGAAATTGCCTTTTGAGCCTTCACTCAGAGCTTATGGGATTAAAGACAGCTTGCTTTTAATCTGCAAACCAAAGCACTGAACCAACAAAGGTCACGGGTTTGCTGAATGTAGGTTTTCTCAATTCCTGTTGTCGATATCAAGTAACATCCTCCAGTTTGCCTGCATGTTAATTGTATATGTCCTAAGACCTGAAGCCCCCAGGAAAAATGGTTGTAAGACACAGCACCTCTCAAACTACCCCCCCCCAGGAGGACTGATAGCTAAAGAGTGAAATCCACATCTCTTAGGATCTTGGGGACATAGGCCAAAGCAGCCGAAAGTGAATATACATTTAAAGACTGTATTTTACCATATGAATCTGTGGGAATTTTGCACATCTATCTGGAACTGAGTGCAGAGCTACCCATATATACTTGAATCCATCCATTGGTTTTTGTCTCCAGGACTCACTCTGGTTCAAGTCTCATCCAAGACAGCCTTGGTCTCCCAAGTGAGGTCCTCAAACCACTCTGCTTTCCTGCCTTCCAAGTCCACACAGCAGCCAAAGTGATCTTTGAACCTTCACCTCTAATCCTCTAATCATGTCACTTTCCTAGCTTAAGAAAAAAAAAAAAAGTATATATACAGTGATTTCTCAAAACTCCGAAGTAAGGCCAACAACCTCCACAGTGGTCTTCCCTGCCTCTAGGGTTTCATCGCACAGCTCTCTCGTCTGCTTTCGGTGCATCAGCCTCCAGTTCCTGTGCAGCTGTTCCTCCTGCTCTCTGGAATACTTCCCCTCTTCTTTTCCAACCCAGAAAGCAGTGGGGTAGTGGTTAAGAACACTGGGTCTGGGAAGCAGTAGGTAAGGTAGGGTCGTGTTGAGGAGTCAATGAGTTACCACATGAAAAGACTTAGAACAAAGCCCAGCACATAGCAAACACTCCATACATGGTTTGTTTATTGGCCATTATCCACCCCGTGCTCTCAGCTCACAGCTGCCCCAGGGAGGCCTTCTCCAGCTCCCCCAGACAACATCAGAGCCCCCGTTGTTCACAGCATCCTGCACTTCTTTATAGGACTTGCCTTAATTTGTCCTTGTGTATGTATGTGATCATATGATTCATTTCTATCTCCTCTCTTCTGCAAGCTTGATGAGGGCAGAACCTTGGCTATTTGGTTTACCACCTATTCCAAGTAACTAACTCAGTGCCTAGACACTTTGGATGGTCAGTGTGCATTTATCAAGGGAGGCTGGAGGAATGAAAGGATGGATGCATGGATGGAAGGAAGGGTGAATTTATGCAGTAAAGTATGAAACTGCTGGAGGTAAAGCACCATAAAGATTATTGGGGATCTAAATACAAAGCAGGTGCTGTGGAAATAGACATGAATGTGGGGTGGCAACATCTTACCAGTTATTTAAAAGAGGGAGAGGGGGAGGGTCTAGCTCAGTGGTAGAGTGCGTGCTTAGCACGCACAAGGTCCTGGGTTCAATCCCCAGTAACTGCATTTAAAATAAATAAATAAATAAACCGAATTACCTCCCCCCCGCCCCGGGAAAAAAAAAAAAAAAAACAACTTAAAAAAATAAAAATAAAAAATAAATAAAAGAGGGAGAGTTATCCGAGATTTGTTTAACAAACGTTTACTTCCTGCAGAAGGTAGCACTCAGGCTGCACCTCGTGGGGTGAGTAGGGCTGCAGGAAGAAGGTGGTTCTAGCGAGGCTTCACAGAGTAACACTAAAGAGCACAGCCCCACCCCTCCCTGGTTGTCAACAGGGAGCACGCTGCTGTGCATCCCGAATGCCATCTATTGTCTGTAAAACCGGGTAACGATAATGTCTCCTCGTAGGGACGTTGGGAGGCTTAAGTGAATTTTGAACGTGCCGTGATCTGCTCAGTGCCCGGAGCTTCACAGTGGGGAACCTGCTGTGCTGAACCCACTCTGCAAATGTCTAAGGGAGCAACGCAGCTTGCGCCGTGCGCTACAAGGGGCAAGAGGGACTGGAAGTGAATCACAGCCCTGCAGAAAATCTGCTTCTGCCCCTGCGAGGGGGCACACGGAGCGCTCATGTCTTACACGGATACGTTTCTCCATCTGCTCGGTACCTAACTTCCTGTTCCCTCGTTTCACGAACCCTGTTGTGACCCCTAGGTCCTGAGGGTCTCAGCTGGTATTTTCACTGTTCACAAAACTGACCTCCTAATTACTTGCATCACTTGAATTATGAGAAGTCGATTTTTTTTTCAAGTATGTATAGTTCTGTAGAGAACAACTAATTGTCTCTTAACAAAACAAAATCCTAGAACAATCTAGTTCTTCTTTCTCCCCCAAGGCCCTGCCCAAAAGGTTGGGAAACAGATACTTTTGAAATCACCTCATGTCTCCTCAATTTCCTCATTCACCAGCAGAAAATTTAATAATGAACCCAGCACCATTCACAGGGAGGCGAGGAAATCTCCTATACCGGTCCTTGGGAGAAGAGAAGGGAGGCTGATTCCATGGTGAAAATTTAATAGTTGCCTGATGTGCTGAGGAAAAGAGGGGCTGAATCGTTTGAGCAGTTGTGAGCTTAGAAAATGGGTGATTGTGTTATCCTTGCTGAAAAGCTGTGTTCTCACTCTTGTGTTCAATATTTGTGGGCTGCAAAGACCTCACAGATGACAGATGGCACAGAAGGCTCTGCTTCTCAAGAAGGCAACAAATGAGTTTTTGCTTAGCCGGAATGCAGGCTGGGTGACTGTGGCTGGTGGACAGAATTAGTTTAAACCTGATGGCTGTGGACAGCGAGACTTCTGTAATACACACAGACCTTACATTTTATGAGACGTTCTCTTAGATCCTACGGGGGTATCCATACTTGTGAGCGTACAATTTCCTCCTTAGAATCCAGATGATTTCAGGTGCTTTGTGAATCTACGCATGAAAGACTAGCATTGTCCATGAAACTAGTTTTCTCTGGCTAAGAACAGATAATGCCAGCAGCTGTGTAGCCTAACTCATTTATGTCATCTAATTTTGCAATAGTCCTTATAGGAACTGCTCTTAGGGTTCCTTTTACTGATGAGCATCACCTTGCTAGGAAGAGGGAGAGGCAGGATTCAAATTCGAGCCTTTTGGATGCCTGAACTTTTCCTGCCACAGTATTGTCTTCCCAACATTCAGAGCATTTCAAAGAGCACAAAGACCTTTAACGTCCGGAAGTTTCTACCATTTTCCAAAAATCCATATTAAAAAAATTTAAAAGGCAGATCTTTGAGCGTAATTTATAACTTGTATTTCCACAGCAAATTTTAGTTTAAAGGGACTACACATTCATTATACTGTTTAATCCTCACAACAACCTGCAAGGTAAATGTTATTTTTCTTATTTTATAGGCAGAAAACTGAGGCTGGGAGGGGTCAGTGAACCCATCTGGGGTCCCACAGCGAGGAAGTGGTAATCGGCCCCGGATTCAGACTCAGGTTCTTTGTTTCCTCAGCCCTCTCTATTTTGCCCGTAGCATCACTTCTCAGCCCACGAAGGAAAGCTTCTTAATTTTCTCCACCTTCCCTGTCTTGCCACGTAGACTTTGTGTTCCATTATGCATTCAGATGAAATATCCCAGTACAACTAGGCAAGTGCTTAATGCCACAAGCCTGTGTGAAATTCTTAACAATCTGATGCAATCACCTTTCTGACGTATCCCCAAAGAATAAATCTCAGGAGAGAGGGCTGCTGGAGTTTTTTGTTTTGTTTTAAGCAATAATGGATGTTCAAGCTGTGATCAATGTTTGAGATTTCCAAGCAGCCAGAACTGTCTACTCTATAATACATGCTGACCTTCTAGGTTGATAACGCTGCATAATTATTGACTTCTACAGAAGTTGGTTTTGGCATATTATCTTGGGGACGTAGTTCGGGAACAGCAAAATGATAAATCATTACAGGGCAGGCTGGCTGTGAGAGTGGTACTTTCAATTGTACCCAGCAAATGGCAAACAGATGAGTTTATATCAAGGCTACAAGTAAATTTAGGTCTTCTCCACACACTCAGTCCAGATCGAACCAGAACAGCAATTTTTGCTCCCATCAATTAGA
The DNA here is from genome assembly GCF_036321535.1 of Camelus dromedarius. Taxonomy (NCBI): domain Eukaryota; kingdom Metazoa; phylum Chordata; class Mammalia; order Artiodactyla; family Camelidae; genus Camelus; species Camelus dromedarius. The sequence goes on along the minus strand of NC_087438.1, from coordinate 100,848,352 downwards.
GGAGCCAGTCTCTAAGGGTCACAGCTGGTTTATTTGCCACATCTGTGACAGCATTTGTGCCAACAAAAGGTGATGTACGTCACCCATTTAAATTAGGGTGTATAGTCCCGGTTTTATTTGGTGAGACCTGTTGTCAAACTAGAAAGTGAAAAAGCAATCAGCTGTTTCTTTTTGTGTGTCACGGGGCAAACCAGATAGCTCCCTCATTTTTTGCCTTGAATTATTTAACCTGTAAATTGATTGACCATTACCCAGCATGGTGTCTGATAATTATTGAGCACCTCCATATGGTAAATATGATGCTAGCACTGGGGATCCAGGCAAGTATAGTGTAGATGACACCCCTGCTCTCAGAGGGCTTGCATTCTAGACAGAGAGACAGAGAAGTTAGTAAAATGGAATATATCCTTGAATGCTGACAGAAGGCTTCTCTGAATAGGCAGTATTTGATCCTATACTGAAGGATGGAGAGAAACTGGCTGTGTGACAACCTGGGGAAGCACATGTCAGGCAAGGGACAGAGCAGGGGGTGCTGTCCTGCTTGAGTAGCAGAGAGGATGCTGAAGTGGCCCCCAGGTGGTTCGCAAGGGTATAAAGCTGGCGGAGGGGTAGGGGTGACAGAAGATGGGAGTGGTGAGTTCAGAAAAGTCTGCTACCAAATCATATGAGGACTTGCATGCTTCAGTGAAAAACTGAGGTGACTATAATTATGAAGTTCCCACCCTGCTGAATTCAGTCAGGTATGCGTGTCTTTATCTCTTCCCTCTACTTTCCCCCCAACTCTAAGGAGGCCCTGCTAGGTCCTCCATGCTTCCTGGGGTCTTCTCAGAAATGACCGGTGTTCTGCAGAGTTAAGCACAGGGAGTTCTCGTGTGGAAGGACTTCAGGACCTGGGAGGAGTCTCCGCCTTCCATGTTGGAAGAAACTTCCTCTCTATTAGATGTTTCTCTCAGGGGGAAAGTGACTTGAGAAGTTTCGTTTGTTTTTTTATTTTCCAGTCAAATTTGGCAGTGATCGGACCTACCCTTTTGAGTAGTGTAACAGATAAGCATAGAAATGACACAGTTATAGGCATGTACTATTTGGCTGGGTGCTGCAGTGGTGGCCGTCCTTCCAACATGAGAAAAAATTACGAATAGGAGATAGGTAAGTGGAGACAAAGAAGATATTTTAAAAGATCATACTACAATATTTTAGAGACCAGAATTGAGCTGTTAGAAATGAAAAACACAATGTTTAAGATGAAAAATATAATGACAGATTAGACACTGAACAAGAAAAATTCATGACCTTAAGGACCTAGCATAGAAACAATACAAAGTAAAACAATAAAGAAATTATTATTTTTTTTAATGAAAAGAGCATCTCTGAGCTGTGGAATAGCTACAAACAGCCGGATGAGTGTGTCTGGAGTGCATAAAGGAAACGACGAACAGAAGAGAACAGAAAATAAATTTAAAGAAATAATGGCCCCCAAATTTCCAAATCTGATAAAAACTATAAATTCAAAGATGTAAGAAACTCAGTGAAAAATATTCTAGAGAACTTCACAATCAAATTGCTTAAACAAATGATGAAAAGGAAAATCCTGATCATCCAAAGGGGAAAAAAGGCATTATATACACAGAGGAGCCAAAATAAAAATGTCAACAGATTTCTCAGTGGATAGCTTGCAAGCAAGAAGACGGTGGAGAGCCAACTTCAAAGTGCTGAAAATACTGTTAATGTAGAAATCTATAACAAGGGGAAATAATTTTCAAAAATAAAGGCTAAAATTGAAAAAAATATTTTTCAAAAACCTACGGAATTTGGAAGAATTGATCACCAGCAGATCTGCCCTACAAGAAATATTACTGGAAGTTCATCAAGAAGAGAAGAAATTCTAAGTGAACTGTGGATCTACACAAAGGAATGAAAAGCACTGGAACTGGAATGATGACCTAAACAAACTGAGGAAGATATGGTTCTCGTGGGTTGGAAGACCTAATATTGTTAAGAAGTCAGTTCTCCTCAAATCGATCTATAGAGTCAATGCAATCCAAACAAAATGACAGCAGGCCTTTTCATTGAAATTGGCAGGCTGATTCTAAAATTTACATAGAAATGAAAAAAGCAGCCTATAGAAGAGCCAGCATAAGGCTATGATAATCAAGAATGTGGTAGTGGCATAAAGATAGACATATATAGATCATTGGAATAGAATAGAGTCTGGAAATAGACCCACATATGTATGGACAATGGATTTTCAATACAAGCGTAAAGGTGATTCAGTACAGAAAGTGTAATCTTTTCAACAATGGTACTGGGTCAACTGGGCATCATATGCAAAAAAAAAAAAAAAACAAAAAAACAAACCCAAACCAAACCAAAACAAAAAAATTACAACAGCCGCTTCAAATCATATCTTGCACCATGTATAAAAATTAACTCAGAATGGATCATAGGCCTAAATATAAAACCTGAAGTTGTGAAACTTTAGTTTTTCTAGGAAAAAAGCCCAGGAGAAAATCTTTGTGATTTTGGATAGGCAAAGATTTCTTAGATAAGATGCAAATATTACAATACGTACAAGAAAAGCAGTTGATAAATTTGGACATTGTCAAAATTTAAAACTTCTACTCTTAAAAAGCACCATAAGGTAATGAGAAGACAAGCCACAGACTGGGAGAAAATACTTGCAAATTATTTATCTAATAAAATACTCATATCCAGAATAAATAAAGATCTCTGAAAATTATAATAAGACAAACAACCAAAGTTTTTAAAATCAATAAAATATTTGAACAGATATCTCACCAAAGAAGATAAACTGATGGCAAAAAAGCATATTACTATATGCTCAACGTCATTAGTCATTAAGGAAATGCAGTTTAAAAATGCAATGTGATATGACTACATACCTGCTAGAATGGCTAAAACTAAAAGACTGACTATAATAAGTGTTGATGAGGGTATGAGAAAACAGGCACTCTCTTACTGTCTGGTATGAATGTAAAATGGTACAACCACTTTGAAAAACACTTTGACAATAACATTAAATACACACCTACTGTGTGACTAACCTTACCACTCCATGGTATTTACCCAAGAGAAAGAAAGCATCTGTCTTTACAACAACTTGAACGTGAGTGTTCATAGTAGCTTTATTTGTAATAGCTCCAAACTGGAAACAACTCAACTGTCCATCAACAGGTGAATAGAAAAACAAATTGTGATATATTCATATAAAGGAATATTTCACAGCTATAAAAAGGAATGGACTATCGACATACACAACAATGTGGCGGAATCTCAAAATAAATATTAAGTGAAAGCAATCAGAACAAAGAAAAGAGTACACACTGAGTTATTCCATTTATACAAACCTCTCAAAAAATGCAAACTAATCTCTAGTGTCAGAAAGAAGGTCAGTGCTTACCCAGGGGTGTGGTGTAGACAAGGAGGTATGAAGGGAAGGGATCATAACTGGTCACAAGGAAACTTTTGGAGGTGATGGAAATATTCATTATCTTGACTGTGGTAATGGTCTCACGGGTATATACGTATATAGAACCATTTCAAATGATACCCATTGAAATATATAATTTGTTCTTTGTCAATTATATCTCAATAAAGCTGTTAAAAATACTCTGTTACCTAACTCTTTAAACAAAAGGCAGATGAGCTCAGTTTAGAAAGGTGTTAAAGGCACACCAGCCCCAGAAGCTTTCACCTTAAAGCACAAAGAAAGATTGAACGAGAATTCAAAAGGAAGGAGCTTTCCACTTCTGTGATTCAATGTTGTTCAATGCTCTGTCCACGAACCACTTCAAACCATCTCATGTAACAACAGCGGGGAAACATATCCATCCCATGCTTTGGGAAACACTGAAGCAGGAGAAACCTTGTAGGAGCATAGAAACTATTACTGGGTGACTTTATTTACTAAACCTTGAATTGAAACTGGAAGTCTACAGCCTTGTTTCATCTTGGAGCAGCAATGATCTAGACCCACCCTGCTAACCAATGACCCCAGGATACACTTCCAGATTCCTACTAAGCCATTGAGTAGTTATGGCTTCTTAAGGTTTCTTCATACCCCTAATTCTGCAAATTTTGACAGCCTATTTGTGCTCCCCAAACCAGGCAGACCAAATGCCTATTTTTAAGGGACGATCAATTGTGAAAAGTAAAATGTGAAAATTAGAGTTTCCAAAAGCAGCGGAGAATGAGTGAGAGAGTCAAAAGAAGTGAATTAACTATGAGCAGTGCTCTAGCAAAATGATAAAGGCCAGATCTTCTCCCAGTCTGTGGCTGCCTTTGAGCAGATGTAAGCTGTGTACTGGTGCAAAATCAAATCATGATGTCGGCCGGTGGGCTTTATTCCAGCTGTAAGAGGAAGTGGTCTCCCCAAGCACAGGAAGACAACTTGAAAGCAAGAGTTGTAACACTCTTGGGATAGCACAGGTCAACATAAACGAGGAAATTAGCTGAGGCTCAGAAGCTGCAAAGTGAGATGAGTACTCCAGAAGATTTATTTGAACTACCCTTGAAAGGGAGAAAATCGCATATGTCATTTGCATTGGTTTTGTATTGCTGCCATAACAATTCACCGCAGAGGAAGTAGCTGTAGACAACATAAATTTATCATCTTGCGATTTTTGAGCTCAGGAATCTAACACGGGTCTCAGCGGGCTACAATCTGGGTGTTGGCAGGGGCTGCATTCCCTTCTGGAGGCTCTAGGGAAGGCCTTCTATTTTCATGTCTTTTCTGGCTTTGGAGACGGCCTGGGTTACTCTGCCCACAGCCCTCTTCTCGAAGCCAGCAATGGTGACGTCCATCCTCCTCACGGAGCATCACTCTGACCTTCTCTTCTGTCATGGCACCTCCCTTTGCTTCTCTCTGCGGCCTCCGTCTTCCACTTCTAAGGGTCTTTGTGATTACATCAGCTCCTGCCCCGCCCCTCCAGATAATCCAGAAAGATATTCCTCGTGACAAGATCCTTAACTTAATCCTTTTGCCACGTAAGGTAACATAGTCACAGATTCCTGGGATTCGGAAGTGAGAATCTCTGGGGGCTTTATCCTACAGTAGTCACTGAGTCACTGGTATGTGTGGAAACCTTTGTCTGGGGAAGAGAGCAATTCTAGATCTCTAGGGAAGGACTCTTGGGGCAGGAACAGAGAGCAGGCCCTTTCGTGATGTCCTACAGAAAGGACAAGTGTATCAGGCCGGTGGGAGAGGAGGACTTCTGATGGGGAGAATTGATTTGAATCATGAAGGAAAACCATGATGGAAACGAGGGGTGGAACTCAGCAACGAGAAAGGAAAGGAAGAGAAGCCTGTCTTGGCGGGCGTGCCTTTTCAACATCATTTATCTCCATGATTTCTAGATGAAGACAGCAAGGCTGCGAGGCCGCCTTACACCTGATCTAAGGATGGCTTCCGGCCAAGTTTGCTCACAGGCCTGTGCTGAAAAGCCACCCACTCCCCCATATCTCCACCTCCCCTCACTCATCAGTGAAACATCACAGGCACCTTATTCCTTACTCAACATTAAGGCCTTGGGCTTGCGAAAACTGCTTGTCCCCCCTGGATAGGATGGACCTCTGAGCTGTCATCGTTGTAGAGGAAGGAGGGCTTCCATTCTCCACACACTCCGCATTTAATTTCCACCAGCCCCAGGCTCCAGGGAGGAGGGATTACAAATCTCTCAGGTCCCAGAACACCACAGGGGCCACAATTACTAGCTGGTGGGGCGAATATGATTTCAAAAGTTATACATGTGATGAATGTCTTTCCTTCTTCCATGAAGAATTTATAGGCTGAGTCAGATTCCCCTTAGAGCCTCACTTGCTCAAATGAGCCTTAACACGCCTTTGCATTGAGTTCCTACGTCCGCACTCCAACAGGAAATGTAGTAGCATCCAAAGGTCTGGGCTGCGTGTTCTATCTCAGCTTAGCCGGGTGACCGTGACCCCACCTGTACCTTCTCACATGTAGCTCTGTGCTTTCCCATCCCCCTCTTTGAAACTCTTCTTGGCAGCCAAGTCTAAATACACACACACACACACACACACACGCACACACACACGCACACACTGCTGAATCCCCCTCCACGCTCAGTGAGACCCAGGACAGGGGGCCAGCTCCTTAAGATTTCTGCAGCTTAGTTTTCTCACCTACAACACTGAGGTAATGTGATGTGTATCTCATGGGACTGTCATGAGGATTAAATTAGTTCACATCTGCAAGGTGCTTCGCACAGTCACTGACGCATAGTAAACCCTCAAACATTTTTTTTAATCATTGGAGACTCTTCCTCTCTGCTTACTTAATTCTCTTCTCTGTCTCTCCACTGACACGTTTGCTGTGACATTTTCTTCTTCATTATCTGCGTAGACATCTCTCTCCATGTGGCTGTAGTTCCTTGAGGACAGGAACTGGGTCATGTCTATGGTTTTATCCCTAGCATGGAGCACAGTGCCTGACACGCGAGCACAGAGTGAATGTTGAATGAGTAAATACGTCTCTAAGTGAGAAATTTAAGGTCTGAACAGACTAAGTATAGCCTTTGATGCTACAGGGGAAAAAAAGAGCGAGAGGAAATCTACCAGACTGTTAAGGGCGTTTTTCCCTAGAGGGTTGAAGTGATATGCAACACATATTTTCTTCTTTCTACTTTTCTGTTTTTCCTATAATGAGGGTGTGGATAGGGACAGAGCGGGTACACAGCAGCGCCTACAAAGGACTGCTCTACCCCGAGAGGTTCAAGGATTATATTAGCAAAGATGACACTAGATGCGCTAACGGATGAACTTGGAAACTTTGGCATCATAACATAACAGAAATGTATTTCTTGCTCACACATTGAAGGGGATGTGTGTGTGTGTGCGTGCGTGTGTGTGTATGTGTACTCTATTCAGAGACCCAGCCCCATGGAGGCTCCACCATCAGCACATGGTTGCCAGGTCACCCCAGTGTGTACATCTGGCTGGTGGACAAAGGGAGAGAGGGCACATGGAGGTTCATATGGGAAACTGCCCATAGGAAACCTTACTTCTGCCCACAACCCCCAGAGTCCAGATTCAGTGACAATGCCCCACCCAGCTCTGGAGGCTGGAAAACGTAGCCTAGTATGTCCCAGTGGAAAGGAAATGGTTTTGGTGACCAGGCAGTGAGTGTGCAAGCTTTCCTCCCCCGCATTCCCTCCAACCCAGCCTGTTGGCTCAACGTCCTGATGGTCTCCCCCTCCTCAGATCTCTTTCTCTTTCAATTTATCTTCTACACTGCTGCCAAAGAGACTTTTCTAAAATAAATATTTGATTTGTCACTTGCCTCACTTAGCTCCCCGTCATCTACGGAATAACGTTCAAATCTCTCTAAGATAAAGGTCTTAGTCCGTAAACTCAAGGGTACAGGTAATATTTCTGTCCATGACTGCATTTAATTTCAGTGATGCCCTCCCACCCTGCCAGGTGGTAGGAGTTTAACCTTCATTCGGAATTTCCTCTCCTTTATCCAGGGGAGGGTCTTAGTTCTTGGGGGTATCCCAGTGCCAAAGCCTTGAGTGGCTGTGAGATCCTCAGTGGTCATCTCAGAGAGGTTTTCTGAAAGAAACCAAGAGCATCTCCTGCCCTGAGGGCACTCCAGGAAACCATCTGCAGGATCTCATTAAAATAGTGAAAGAAAGCAAACCAAGCCCAGCAGTACTGAAAGACAAGCAAACAAACAAAATAAAATAAGAAAATGAGATGTCCCTGTGGGGGCAGAGATGGGGGGAATCATTCAAAAAAATTCATGGCAGAAGCAGATGCCTCTTGTGTACACACCTTAATAAAAGAATGGAAAAGCAACCTGAGATAAGGAGTCTAGTGCAGTAGGCCGCCAGCTAGTGTAGAGTGCAAACGAACGGCAGCACGTGTTTTAATGCCTTTTACTGGTGTTTTAATTCATCTCTAAGCGCTGTATTTACGTATTATACAGTTCCAGCCAAACCTAAAGCACAACTTTCACATTCATTTTTTCTGGCCTGCAAAATACTTTCAGCAAACCATATAGAGATACACCTGCTTTGTTGACTTCTTGTCAAATGTACGAAGGAAGGGGATGTGTCCAGGTACAGAAATGATAAAATATTACATCTGGAAGGAGCCTTCCTCTTATCTATGGAGAGTCTGGGGTCTACGGAAGCGGTGGCTACCCAAGATCACGAAGCTAATAAGCAACAAGCTGGGGCCCAGATCCAGGCACCACACCTGTTCTCGTGGAACAGTGTGAATGGCTGAGGAAGTTGGCATGTTTCACTCAGTTTCCGAAGGTAGAAGACTTGAGCGCTGCTGGGAAAAGGGATGTCAAAGCAGAAAGCAGCAGTGAGCAGCTGCAGGTGTCCTTGTATTCTGCACACCCTTCTTCTTCTAGGCAGAATCAGGACTCACCTCTAGGGCTCTGTATCTCCCCAGGGCTAACACAATTTCTTGCCCAAACTTGCAGTCCACCATACACATTCCCCCTCCTCTGGTAACAGCACCTCTGGCCACCTTTAGGGATTGACCCCTCCCCCGTGAGTGCAGTCTTGTTGGGGGGTCTTCTCCAGGGTCTGGTGTTCCGGTTGAGGAGGGGCCATGTGATCCACAGACCAACCAGAGTCCCTCTCATGGTGATCTGGCTCTTGATCCACGTGACACAAAGGAAAAAAAACAGCTGGAGCCTGTTCATCCAGAGATACACCCTGAAGAGACTGTCCATTCGTGCCTGCACCCTGTTTGCCCCGTTCTTCCCTAGTTCCCATCTTGCTGAGAACTGTGTCGACTGACAAAAATAGCACAAACTAAATGTTGAGAATTATGTTTTATTGGGGGAACTTTCTGAGGACTTCAAGCCCAGGAGACAGGTGCTTAGAGAGCACCAAGATACTGGTCCAAGAGGTAGGAGAGGAGCCAGGAGACATAGCCGTTTTTGCAACAAAGGCCGGATAGTCAGAACATCAGAAAGGTTACTGTCAAATAAAGAAAACCAGATATCTCAAGTTAATGAGTTTAGCACTTTTCTATGTGTGGGAAAATGCAAAAGTCTGGGCTCATTGAAGTCATTCCTCTGATGGGCACCTAAAAGATCTAGGATCAGTATCCAGTGCTTCGCATCCTGAGTCTCCTCAGGATTCACCATCAGGGGCAGCTGCAGTGTGATGGCTTGATGGCTGCAACATCCTTTGGTTACTGATGTGGCAGGAAATATTTTACATTCACAGCTGGTTGTGTAGTTTTGCCTTCAATTTGGTGTGTTATCTCAAATCCTTCCAATAAACTCCTTTCTTTGCCTATTTTGTTAAAATTGGCTTTGGTTACTTACAAATAGCCTGAATGCATAATACATACAGTGGACACTCCTACTGATCAACCGCCACTTAACTGACTTTTCATTAACCGAGTGGATTAACTAGTGTCTCAGGATGCTGATTGCTGCTATCTCGTGTGCCCTCCCACACACTCCATTTGAGTTCTGTACGTACCAAGCATCATCCTGTTTGTTCCCAAACCTGTGGGTACCAATTATACATGTTGTTGCAATTTGGTAACATAATTAATTATTAATTAAGTAATGAAATGAGAAGGCAGAAACTATTCTTGTGAAAAGCGAGTTGAATTCTTTGGAGTCTTGATAAAGTTAAGCAACTTAAAAATGCTGCCATAAATTAGGGGTGGGTGAGAAGATGATCAGAAAATGACACAAAACTATAGAACTCCAGGATTTTTTAATCTCATTGCTTCTCAGAGTTTTTAAGTTCTTGTTCTCTTTTAAGCAAATCAAAACTGGAAGTCAGAGAGAGTGCCTAATGGGTGAACTACAATGGGCAGACTCAAGAATCAAAGAAAAGTCTCTGGCCCTATGAAAAATTAGGAAATCAATGACCATTTATGTATGCTAAGTTAAAAAAATGCTTAAGGTATACAGTTGTCCCTTGGGTATCTGTGGCGGAAGCCAGGGTATCCAGAGATACTCAAGTTCCTCCCATAAAATGACAGTACAATCAGCCTTTAGTACCCACAGTTCCACATCTGCAGGTTCCATACCCACAGATTTGGAGGTAGGGCCTACTGTATATCATTAGGTATGATTTTTGGGGTTAACTGTATTTTTTCTATTTAATTAGGTGATCAAATTGAATAGAATATCTTTGTATATAGAAACCCAAAGGGAACCTCATACTATACTTATATCCACTCAAGTATTAGTATTCAGCAGTACGGGCCTGTCTTAAATTTGGGGAGCCTCCCCACAATTCTTTGCCTCTCAAAAAATAAGAGTCACATAACATCTGAGGAATCTTCCAGTTCATATCTTCTCCTTACTGCTGTGAAACCTGAGGACCAGAGAAGGGAAGTGACCATGCTGAGTCTTCCAGTGGTTGATGGTGAGGCTGACTGTGACCCAGGTCTCCTTAACGCAGGAGCTCATCCTGCAGCACAGGAATTGGGTCCAAAGGATTTTATCCATTCACTTATCCCTTTGTAGACACAGCTTTGATACAAAAAGGAATAATTATCAGAAGACAATGTGAAGTAAGTTGTCAGGTCATTTTAGAACCAGTACCCACTCAAAAAGAAATGAAGCTTATTATTCAGAAGTGAAAGGAATGGGGATGAATCGCTCTGAGATCCCTGAATAAATCACAGGTAACTCACTTGCAAGCATTTTAACTATTTGAATATGGATGATGGGCCGTTCTATCCTCAGTCTGCTTTCTCCTGTGTCACAGAGGTTCCCACTTCCCCAATTCACCCACTTCATGCAATTTTCTAGCAAGAAAGCTACATGTTATAGTCATTGACCAAGCCACCAAGGTCTTTCCCTTGATTATCCCAGAAATGAAGATGTCCTTTTCATTAAACTAGATGTGAGCACGGAAGTGAGTGGTCAGTTGGGTCACAAAGGTAGGACTGGCTGATCTACTTTTCACTGACTGATTATTTTTTTCATAAAAACGACTGTGTTTTGGCTGTAACTGACAAGATTGAATGATGTTTGGTGTTGGGTACTCAGGCCAAAGAGAGTTTATTTCACCCCTATTCTAGACACCATGTTGACCTCCAGCAAGTTCAGCACTCCTTTCCCGTCCTCCCTCCTCCTCCCCTCCTGTGAAGATGGTTGCCATGTTTCACTGCCCTTTCTTCTCAAAGGACGCACACTGCTGCTCGAAACCAAAGATGTGACTAGGACCGACTGTCAGGGTGAAGATGGGAGGGAGTCTATCTCTTTGCTGGGTTTTATTTTCCAGGAGTCTTCAGCAATCTGGATCAGAGTAGAGTCACAAAGTCAGATAACATGGAGCTAGGCAATTAATATATGTGATGAGGTGGACAAACTGGGCTGGGACACTCTGTATAAACTGGGAAGTCCATATTCGCTAGAGGAGTGGTCATGAGGTGGCTTCAGCCTCTTGGACGAATGTGTGCCCAGTCAGCTAGATATGCTTTTATTTAAGAGAGCTAGAAATCTAACTATTTCATGTAAAAAAAAAACAAACCTCTTTATTTTAAAATTAGTTAAAATTTTAAACACTGTCAAAACCAAGTAAATTGTATCTTCAGGTCAGCCTGCAGTCCATGGGCTGCCAGTGGGCAAGCCCGTCTTCCCGAAGCCTCTCTCATGGTGGGTATGAAGACGAAGCTGAACATGTCCTGATAATCTACAGGAATCAAACTAACTACTCTGTCCATTTCAATGGTTCTGTAGAGACCCATCAAAACCTTTGGAAGACCTCCTCGTGCATAGCTCACTACTAAGGCTGTACTAACCTTATATAACAACAACAACAAAATTCTATTTATTTTCCACCTCTAGTGTTTCAGGGATCAAGCAATCCTGTAAATAATGAGAATTCAATGGGACTAATTGTTCATTATAGAGAGATCAAAGTACTTCACATCGCCTTTGGTTCCAAAGACTTCTTCCTGTAATTAAAGAGTGCCGTGTTTTGGCGTTTGGTCTATCTTATTGATAATCTCAGTGCTTGGTTAGTAAGTTTTTAACTGAAAAGCATCTCAATGAGTGAAACGACAGTGTGTTAACTGAACCCACCAAACAGTCTGATATTCATCATTAGAAGAGTGAGACGTCACAGGGTCTATTGTGCTATTTATTGAGTACTTATGCGCAGCTCTGTATGCTGAGGAAGAGATTGGGTCCACTTCTTTGGAAAGTCCCCAATAAGCCCACCAGCAGGAAAAACTCTTTGGACGAGATCGGCTACCTTTGCAAAGGAAGTGCAGTCACGCTCGCTCTGTTCTCTGGGCCTGTGTCCCCTGTGGTGGAAAGGGAAGGGTTAGGCAGGTTCTTCTCTAAAGAACTTTTCTCACCCTGAAACTGTGGGAAAAAAAAAAAAAAGGCTGGACTCTGGACTCCAGTATCTGGATTTGAGTCCTTGTTCCACCACCTGTCACTGGGTGCTGTTGGATAACTCCTTCTTTAGGCATCAATTTTCTCATCTGTTAAATGGGAATAACAATATGACGAATCTCACTGTGAGTGTAAGGACTACATGGGGGTAACAGATGTGCTGGAAACAGTGTTTGACATGTAATAAGCATCCAAAAAATTTTAACTAATGATATTCCAACACTAAAGTGAAGAGGCCATTGGCCCATTGAGAAGGAGCCTTGCAATCTCTTCCAAGCTCTCAGTTAGCTAACTCTGACCTTGAGTAAGTCGGTCTTACAAGGCCCCTATTCTGCATCTGTGAGTAATGAGGGGATTGGACTGGGGTTTTGATTCTCAAGAACTACTTAGAACTTTCCAGAGGTGAGATGTGAGGGCTCCTGGCAATGCTGAAGAATATATTTCTATTTAGATTAACTAACGTCACCTCTAGGATGTGCATTCAAATGAATAGTTCTATCGCATTGTCTAGGACGGGGAATTCCAAAGTCAATTGCAGGTAATATAATACTTTTTGTTATTTCTGGAGAGGGAAACACTTCCCTAGGCAGGAAAAGTGTGGAAGAAGCTCTTGGGCCCTTCTCTCCCTGCTGCCATCCTCCTCTTCCTTCTCCTCCTCCTCCTGGAGCAGTTGAGTGAGTGGGGGCCCGGGGCTCAGCATTCTCTGTAAGGATCAGCCTCTCCTCCACACACATGTGCTGAGGGGCCTGCCCGACAGGAGGCCGGGAGCTGTCCCCCTCTGCCCCTCTGCCCTGGCCAGATGGGAGGGTTTCTCTCATTCAGAGAGAAAAATGTTAGTGGTTGCCGACCCATGCCATGTTCCAGATCCACTTTATCCATGAAAGTTGGCATCTTGACCTTGAGCTATCTGATTTCCAGCGATACATTTCTCAGTGAGGTCTGAGCCCAGAGAAGGAAGTGAGCTGTTATTTACGTGGCCCCCAAAGTCCCAATAAATATCTCGGAATCTATTTGAATTGCTTAGAGGAAAAATGCTCAAACGCAGGGCGCCTTGTTTACATGCCGATGCAATTCCCCAGCCAGGCCAGACCACAAGGATCCAAAATTTTCAAGGACCTATAAACAGATTTTCCTGGTTAAAGGGTGCAAGTCTTCAGACTCCAGCTACCCAGCCACTGTTTTCTAAGCCAAACCTCACTGGTTGAGGTCTTGTTCCTCGGAATGTGACTGCCTGCCCAGTTCCATCCTGCCTCTAAAAGGTTCTCTGTTCCAGGTCTGAAATCCTGAGGAACTATCCGTCTTGTTCTTATTTAAACACTCTGGCCCATAAATAACTTGCCGAATGAAAGGGGTCTTATGTCAGCTCTGCTTGGGCAATTGCACATGGTGACAAGCATCGTCTATGGTCTCCTTTCCACATTCCCTCTACAGCACTAGTCAGGAAAAAGTCCTCTCCTCCTTGACTGCACATCCCAAAGTCTGTCTGGACCTCCCCAAGTGTGCCGGCAGCTGAAGTGTCTGCACGTTATCATTGCCAGAGTAATTATATTTTGTATCCTTTCACTCTTTCTGCTGGTCCTTGCAAATGAGTCGTGATAGATTTGAAATTTTCACATGAGAAATTTATTAAATTGTCCAGATAATTAAAGTAAAACCAGCATTTGTTTCCCTATGAGACAATTAATACCCACTGCATATAAGAGCCGTGCCTAATGGCCAGTGGGATGCATTTACACTGGGCTGTGGAATTTAGGTTCCTTCTGATTCAGGTACCTGAGAATCATGCAGATAAATATCTTTGAACTACAGTTGATGGGCTCTGCCAGGCATCCATTGATTCCACAAATGGTTTCTTTTCCAGATTGTGAAAAGACCTGATAAGCCATTTCCTCTAATTACCATAGCTCTTCAGGCGGAGCTGGGATGGCTCCCATATTGATCCATTCCACTCTCAGCCCTCACTCCAGCCCCAGGCAAGGCAGAATTTCCTTTAAAACATTTCAGAAAGCTGATGAAGTCCAAAGAAGTGCAATTCTTGCCCCCCAGATTTTATTTTTCGTAACACTTGGGCTCTTGCTTCAGATATGCAAGAAGAGGATTGTTAGATATGGAAAAATCAGAGAAATAGGTGTCGACCTCCAATGTCATTGGGTTTTATTTTATTTTGTTTTTTTAATTGACTATATATTTTTTAACTATATATGAGTGTATTTTTTTTTAATCAAGTAGAAGTGACTTTCAGTGTTGTGTTAGTCTCTGATGTACAGCATAGTAATTCAGTTATAAATGTACATATTCTTTTTCATATTCTTTTTCTAGGTAATTACAAGATACTGACTATAGTTCCCTGGGCTATACAGGAGAACCTTAGGTTTTAAAACAGGAGATCAGAGTCTACTTTTTGGAGAATTACATACTCCTAAGAATACCAGCTAAAGTGGCAGATGAGACAAATAATAATGTCTGAGCACAGAAAGAGCTCATTTGACAGTGTTCTAGCATTTATCCTAAAATTCAAAAAATAATACATCACCGCAGATGAATCCCAATTGTAAAATAGTTTCTCGCACTGCAACTGGATTAGTATTGCCTTTTAAGCTATGGGCGTCTGAGCAGAATGCTGCCTGAAAAGCTCTGTGTGGACTGAATCAAAGTCTAACTGAACAGTTTCCCAGGTTACAGAGGGGAGGGGGAAGCCCCAGCTCACCTCCCAGGTGCGCTGGCACCACAAGCCCCTCAAGGGGTTTGGTGACAGGAGACCAGTGACCTGGAGGGTAAATTGCAGAGTATTTGTAATGGAAAAAGTACTTTACATTTACAGAGGTTAATACGACCAATACTGATGCACCCACCATTCAGCCATTTGTAGATACTGACAGGCAAATGCAGAATAGATAAACAAGACTGTACTGTGTAGCACAGGGAAATATATACAAGATCTTGTGGTAGCTCACAGCAAAAAAGAATGAGACAATGAATATATGTACGTTCATGTATAACTGAAGAATTGTGCTCTACACTGGAATTTGACACAACATTGTAAAATGACTATAACTCAATAAAAAAATGTTAAAAATTTTTGTTAAAATTTTTTTTAAAAATTAAAAAAAAAGAACAATGTTTTGCCACAGTTACTTCAAGATCTTTCCTATTGAAAGAGAGAAATGCAAATGTATTACAGAGAAAGTTGACACCTCCTGTGTAGGTGTAAAACACATTTATCTCGTTCCAATCTCAGAAACAATTTCCAACCTAAATATAGAGTATGTCTAACTTATGCCTTTAAACCTTTACTGTGAGGGCATATGTTTATATGTCACCATAAATGCGGTATAGCATTACCAGCCTCACCATTTTTAATTTAAATAAACGGTATCGAGATGTAACTTGCTTTTTCTCATCCAGCAGTGTTTTTAGATCTGCCCAGGTGGACACAGGAAGATATTCCTCATTTACTTTGCACACTGTTCCATCTTTATCAATATACCACAATTTCTTAATCCCCGTCCTCTCACAGATGAACATTTGACTCATTTCCAATTTTTTGTTATTAAAAACATCGCTGCAAAGAACATTCTTTGGCATGTCTCCCTGTTGCACATGTGTAAAAGTTTCACTGGGATATCAAACCCAGAAGTGCAACTGAGGGTAATAGGCTATGGGCATTTGCAACTCTGATTAATGTCACCAAATCACTTTCTAAAGTCATTATACCCTTTGGCACCTCTCCCGTCAGTGATTGTGAGTTCACTTTTCCCCACTAACACTTGATATTAGCAAACTTCTTAAATCCTGCCAGTTTTGTGATTATGAAATATCATCTGGTTGCTTTAATTCCCTAAATACTAGTAAGACTGAGCGTCTCTTCACGTGTTTATTGGCCATTTGGATTTCATCTTCTGAAATTTCTGCTTATATCTTCAGCCTGTCATTCTGTATGCTTATTTTTCTTTATCTTATTGCTTTGTGGGAGTTCCTTACCTACGCTGCTTACTAATCCTTTTTTTTTTTTTAAACAATGTTACATCTAGAAGCTCTTTTATGCCCCAGTAATTAATTAAAACTTGGAGATCCACATACTCAGGAGAACAAATAAGTGATGGAGCAAAGGGTAGGACATCAAGGTTTGATGAGAAGGCTTTGAGAGACAATTCTGTCATCATCTCAGAAGTACACAGTCATGACCTAACTAGAAGAGGTTTCTTAGAAAATGATTAGCGTTTTACCATTGTCACCACTGCAAGCATTTCTAGCGCTCTGAGAATTGCTCTTGCGTTTGTAACCAGATAGGAATATTCTCTTTTCAACATTTACATTGACAGCTTTTCCTTTAAGGGAAAGGAGGCTACCCATTGACCTGCCACAATCACTATTGTAAATGGCAGTCCACCTGGCATTTGCTGCTGCAGAATGAGAACCGTGGCTTTCCCTCAGCAACGTCGTCATTAAAGTTGTTGCCAATTATCATAAGTGTCATTTGACAAAAGCTATATTTCTAGGAATTTTCTCTGGTCTTCTTTTTTTATTGGTGGGAGGGGTGTTTCTATCCAAAGTTGTAGGAAGGCAATTCGACAACAATTAAATTTGACAAATATTTATTAAGTAAATGGACAGGACCCACCCACACCCCTAAGTGGAGGAGGAGGGAATTTGAAGGCAAAAAGAGAAAGGAGAACACGGAACTCATCATTAACAATTGCTCAACCGTCATGACTGAAAAGCTTTCCAAGCAGCTCTTTGGGGAAAGTTAAGGATAATTGTGACCCCATGAAAGGAAACCCAGTGTGGCTGGCATCTCCTTCATGTGGGGGAGCTCTTGCAAAAGGCACGGGACAGCAGCGACCAGACGCAGACACGTCGAATATGGGGAGTGAAAGCTGGGCAAAGTGGTAAAAGGTGACAGCTGGTCCCATCTCCTCACCAAGAACAGTGAAGAAATGGTTCAGAGACAGTGTGGTTCTTCAGAACCTGCCCTCAGCCCTAAATCTTTCCCTATTCCCAACGAGCTAGGGCAATCGCTAAACTAATCATGAAAACGTATGCTGGTCGAGTCTCCAACTTAAAACGTTACAGACAATATACCTTCATGGTCCAGGTAAATGAGGAGGACCCAAGCAGGACCTGCTCACCTGTTTGGAACTTAAAATACAAGGCCTAAATCGTTCTCTTCATGTTTACGAATGGATAAACAGTAAGAATCCACACAAACATTCTGCAAAATCAACATAGATGACATTGAAGTCAAGAAATAGAGAAAGAACACCCAGCTGAAAAAAATACTGCATCAAAGTGAGAATCAAGTTAAGATAACACCAGCTCCACACTCCACCGTAAAATACATGAAACACGGCCTCTGAGACAAGGAAGGAAAATGAGATGAAAGTCTCCGATTAAGACATACAGGGAACTAGGTAGTGAAAAAGTATAACGAAACTACTATTAATATAATGAGACGTTTTAACCATAATCAGTGAAGAATAGAATTACCACTGTAGGAAACTGAATTAGCCACATAAAGGAAAAGGTTGACCCACTCTCCCAGACTGAAAAGACAAATGAAAATGGGAGAGAAGCACACGAAAATTGAAATAAAAGTTAGATGCAATAGAAAAATACTTTCCCGAGCTGCAGATCTGAAGTTGCAGGTCAAAGGTATTTATCATGTAGCAAGCAAAATTGTTAGAGTGAGATTGGCACTTACCTGTGTCCTGGTTAAATAATTGAACTTCAAAAGTAAAGACAATTTCCTACAAAGACTCAGAGAGGATGCATTCTCGGGGTTGGGGGGTGGGGGGAAGCATTACTTATAGAGGAAAAAATCAACTTGCCCTCAGAGGTCTTCTATACAATATTAAAAATCAAATAATAAAAAATAAATAAAATATTTAAAATAATATATGTAAGATAGTATAATAAATTAAAATAATAATAAAGGAAACCCATAAGCTTCTGAAGACAAAAGTCCCTAGGACCAAAAAACATAAATCAAAACAAAAAGCCCAAGAATAAGTTGTTATAAGTAAAAGATTAATAAAGAAGATTAATGCTGTTTCAATAAAGAACTGTTCATATAATTGTCTTAAACATTTTGCAAAATAGTATAAGAAAGTAATGATTCTTAAAAAGGAAAATATATAATACTAGAAAATTAATTTATCATAATACACTTTTATGTCAACTATCCAGAATATACAAAGAATTAAAGAAGAACATTGAGGTGATTAGAGAAATGACTGGTTTCTGAATTTTTATGAGAGAATACAATACACAGGGTTTCATTCCTAATGTTGATAACAACACTTTTTTTAAAAAAAAGTTAAGAATAACAACCAGGAAAGCTTAAATCAAGGTGCATGCCATTCAAGTTGTTGGAAGGGAAAACATTAAGATCAATGATGCTTTGGGGGGAGGGTCTAGCTTAGTGGTGTAGCACATGCCTTGCATGCATGGGGTCTTGGGTTCAATCCCCAGTACCTCCATTAACAATAAAGACCTAATTACCTTCCCCCAAAATTAAAAAAAAATTTTTTAATTAAAAAAAAGATCAGTGATGCTTCCTTTCCATCTTTATCATGGCTAAGTCCCAAAAGCCTACTGTACCTGAGAGCATTAAGCCACAGTTAATAGTAGTGTCTTCGGAAGAATTACAACAAATTAATAGCCATACTAGTTACACGCTGTAGGAAGTCACTAACAAGCTATGGCGTGGATTAAGAAAAACGCTCTGGTCTGTCTTGACAAGTAAACACAATACAAATAGCAAACTATTCCTAACGCTCTTTTCTGAATTGAGATTCATCTAAGGCTTACAGATTAACTTGGCTTGCACTAATGTTTCAATGAGTTTATATTCCTTCTGCAGTTAACCTGTCAAACTTCTCCTGGCTTTGAGTTTTATTTATTCAGAATTCCTTTATCAATAAAACTACCCCATGGGTGTCACAGGCTTAAATTTCATTTAGGTTTTGAGAGTCACAATAATTCCAGAAGGGATAATAAATGAACAGTCAAGTTAAATGAATTTTAACACCCTAGATTAATGAAGACTCAACCTCCATACCCTTGGTTCTACATCCATTAATATGTATTTAATGTAGTTTAGTACGTAAGGAGGCTGTGAACCTGCCCTGTTTTATTTTTTTCAATCAGTAAGTGAGTTTTACCCTGTCTTCCAAGTAGGTGTATCTGTGGTATAAGGGGAAAACAATTTCATAAATAGAGGAAAAAATAAAACCCAAAGGAATGGGTAGATGGAAAATTAACTTCAGTATCACTGCTGAAGTTAGAACCTGTGTTGGCAGTTCCAGGCAGGATACTACAAAGTACAAAGATGGGATGGATCTAAGAAAGAAGGCAGAGCTAAACCTGAGAAATAGCAAAACAGCGTATAATTCTCACATTGAAGTGCATGATGGCCTCAAACCCCATCGTCTCACCTGAAACCTACGTTGCTCGGGCCTGAGGCAGAGCAACAATCTCCTTTTTCCACATGGCAACACCATCTCTCTCCCCCTATAGAGACCACCAAGTATTTTTTAAAGTTTAGAGAAATAAGAAAATGAAAAGATTACCTCACGTTTTAAAGTCTGTTTTTGGTTCATTTGTTCCAGTCATAAGCATGATAAAAGAAGGCTCATTTGACAATAGTGTAGTTGAGAATCGTAATAAATTTATTTATAGCTATATAAAAGGAATGGATTTTAATTTTAAATTAAGTTTTAATGTCATGTTTTGCTGTTTCAACAATGGGCCTGTCTTTAACCTAAGAACTTAATAATGACCATAGTTGTCATTGCCTGCCTGAGTGTGCCGGGCATTTGTGCCTGTCACTGGCTTGTTCTTCCTTACAGTGCATAATTTTATGTAATAGCAACCATCAGTACACATTACTCAAGTTAATGCATAATGATCTTTGACATTATAACTATAAATCTGCTAATCAGTAACATATTTGCTAATCATTTCTTTTTTTAATTTGAAGTATGGTTGATTACAATGTTGTGTTAGTTTCTGGTGTACAACATAGTGATTCAGTTATCCATATATATATATATATATTCTTTTTAATTATAAGTTATTACAAGCTATTTAATATAGTTCCCTGTGCTGTGCAGTAGGACCTTGTTGTTTATCTAGTCTGTACATAGTAGTTTAATATCAATCCCAAACTCCTAATTTGTCCCTCCCCCCTCCACTTTCCCCTTTGGTAACCGTAACTTTGTTTTCTGTGTCTGTGAGTCTGTTTCTGTTTTGTAAATAAGTTCATTTGTGTCTTTTTTTTTCAGATTCCACATGTAAGTGATATCATATGATATTTGCCTTTCTCTGTCTTGACTTCATTATTTCTTTTTATGGACATTAACCCAGCTTGACAAGGATCTCAAGTGTCAAATTCGGGTCCTGTTGCTTCTCTCCTTTAAGTGGTGATGAGTGTGAAGAGGAGGGAATAAAGGGGTGGAGTGAAGCCCAGCTCCTGACACGCAGCAGGAGATAAACACTAGTTGGATGGCTGGGATTGGTGTTTATTGAGTGTCTACTATATGCCAAGCAGTGCTAGGTACTTTTCATCATTATCACATTTAATCCCCCCGGTCCTTGTGTGTGTATATTATATTTCCATTTTTTTCAAAAAAAAAAAAAAGAAGTAAATGTTTGGAGAAATTAACACACTTGCCTGCATCTCGGCTGCATTGCTAAAACTTGAGCTTAGATCTTGTTTAACTCTAAACCACAGCTCTTTTTACCACGCACCCACACCTAAACATATGTATCACTGAAAGAGACTCACAAACTGTGTGATATGGATTTGAAAAATTCTAGCAGCCTCAGTTCAATCACGAACAGTAACACAATGATTTATAGTTCAGTCAGCTCTTTAAAGTAAAATCACTTCTCGTGGAAAATGATGCGCGTTTATATTACATTGGCATCGGCATTCGCATCAGTAGCACTCTGAGAAAACAGGATGATTTCACAGAGTGATAGAAGCTGAGGGTCTGAAGGGACTTCAGATGTGTCTAGTCTCATCATAGCTGGGAATTTATGTCTGATGCTCTGCTTCGGATGTTGAACACTTTTAACACATCCAGTTGCAAATTCTCTAGGATCACTCTTCATTGAGGAAAGAGAGGCCATGGGTAGAGTGAGTTGTCAGGGAAACCAATGGCAAGTGAGGAAGACGAATTGAGAAGTACATTCAAATATTTCAGTTTCCATCTCCAGACCTGAAGACCAATAGATATTCAACTGGGGCTGGACTAGACGAAACTTGAGGTCCCTTTAGACCACGAAGTTCTGTGTTGATAGAGAAGGTCTTTTCAGAACCATGGTGATGATGTTGATGAAAAAACCCCAATGTAAAGCTTCATGAAGCTGAGAGGTGGGGACGGTGATATTTAAAGACTGACCTTGGCTGTGTGTGTTCAGCTGGGAGGGCAGTGGCTGAGAAGCACATAGGGTATATTTGGACCCAGTTGGATTTGGTTGACCGAGGTAGACTGAATAGAACGTGAACTATGGAAATATGTCCATGTACTATTCCCAGAACGTGCGAATGTTACCATATATGGCAAAAGGGACTTCGCATGTGTCGGTGAGTTTAGGACCTTGAGATAGAGACTTATCCTGGATTAACCTGGTGGGTCCAATGTAAACACAGCATCCTTGTAAGAGGGACACTGGAGGCGTCAGAGTCAGAGGAGGAGACAAAGTGAGGAGGGAAGCAGATGCTGGAGTGATGTGCTTGGCAGATGGAGGAAGAGGGTGCAAACGAGGGGATATACGTGGCTCCTAGAAGCTGAAAATGGCAAGGAAACAGATTCTCCTCTCAGAGCCTCCAGAAAGGGCCTCCCTGCAGACCCTAACCTGAGCCCAGTTGAACAGATTTTGACCTTCTAACCTCCAGAACCGTAAGGGAACATATGGGCATTGTTTTAAGCCACTAGGTTTGTGGTACTTTGTTATAGCAGCAATAGAAGTACAATACAGTGACTCACCGGCCAGAACTGTAATCACTGTCTGTGCACTGTTTCTTCAGAATAACATTTCAAAGAAAAATGAGTTTCAAAAGACAAGCCATGCCATTAACACTAAAGACTGGTGTCTGCAGGATTCATGTTATAAGTCATAGAAACTTCTTTCCTGATAACGTGGCTGGCTCCAGGCTGTCTATGGCCTGTTTGTCCCCTTGCGTGGACAGTAGGGCTGGTCTTTAAACCTGACCTCTCCCCTGAAATCTAGACCCACATTTTGACTGTCTGCTCAGCACCTCCCCTTCGATGTCCTACCATAACCCAGAGTCAGCAAAGCAATCCAGTCTCACCATCTTCCTGGGAAAGTACACAGTCCGTGCCCTCTGATAATTTCTGGTCCTATGGTGTCTGCTTGTAAAAGCCATACTTCCATTCCCCTGCTTTTACTTCCCTTTGATTAGTAACATGCCATCACCCAGATTCAAAATGTTGTGTCATCTTTAGCAACTCCTTCTGGGCTCCTCTCTTATTTACTTAATTACCAGTCACTGTAGCATCTGTCCCTACTTCCTACTCCCACTGTTCTGTTCAAGTTAAGGTGCCAGCAAACTTACTGCAAAGATAATTGTCTCCCAGTGATTTTGGGGTTCAGTCTCCAATGCCTGACTCCATCTCCCCAGATAAATATTCCTGAAGGAACACCCTTTCTAACCACGTCATCCCACTGCTTTCCTTTGTCCGCCACTGCAAGTTAAAAGCTCTTCAACTTCTCCTCCCTCTTTCTATTCTGTTTTCCATCTCTTCTTCCTCGAGCCTCCCTCTGCCTTCTAACCTACGACATGTGCTGTTCTCCAGCAAACCTCGTTTCCCTACCTGTGTGTCCTTACTCTGTATGTGTTCTCTGCCTCGAAATGTCTCCTTTCTGGAGCCCCCTCCCTGCATGTTGAAATATTGCCATGTTAAGATAAAAGTTAGAAGGTATGGTAGTTATAAAATATGTCTACAAATCTTTAATATGTCTCTCCACAAGAGGAGGAGTCTAATTCCTGTTTTCTTGAACGTAGCTTAGACCAAGTGACTTGCTTCCAATGAACAGAATATGGTGGAGGCAACACGGTGTGACTTTTTACGTGTCATGAAAAGCATCGCAGCTTCCTCTCTCTTTCTCTTGTCTCTCTCTCTCTCGTTGCTTCCTGAGGGAAGGCTAGCCATCACGTTGTTAGGACTCTATGAAGCAATTCTATAAGAAGGCAAGGAACTGAGGCCTCCCACCATGGGCGTGAGCCGTCTTGGAGGGGGCTCCTCCCGCCCCAGCAGGCCCTCACATGCCTGCAGCCCCAGCTGACACCTTGACTGCAACTTTGTGAAAGATCTTGAGCCAGAAACATCCAGCTAAGCTGTTGGGATAATAAAACTGTGAGATAATAAGTATTTGTTGTTTAAAGCCACTAAGTTTTAGGATAATTTGTTATGCTGCTCTACATAGTTAAGACAAAAGCTAATTATTCTTTTTTCTTATTTCAACAAGAATTTCTTGAATGCCTTTGATGTGCTGGATTTGGACCTGAGGACTGGAGGTGGAAGGGTGAACTTACAAATCTGGTCTCTGCTCTTACACTAATTACGGTCTGCCAGGGGAAACACATTAAACAAGTACTTGCCCTAATATTTATCTAATTACCGCTATGATAAGGTCTATAAGGTAGAAGACAGCTGGGCTATGACGGCATTAACAAATCTGTTCTAGCAGAATGGAGAAGACTTCCGAGCATTAAGGAATTAAAATGCCCGCTGATGGTCCAGCTTTGAAGAAGCCTCTGGGCAGCGGGGGAGTCCAAGGTTAAGAAGGATGGGCTTTACATCCAACTGCCTTAACCTGAATATAATCTCTGGTTCGTATTGTACTAATTGCATGACCTCAGGCAACTTTCTTACCTCTGACTCTCAGTGTCCCTATCTGAGCGCAGTCATAATAATATTCCCCGCTCAGAGACATTTTTAATGGAATAAATGAGCTAATGCACGTGAAATGGTTATAACAGTGCTGGCATGTCGCATGTGCTCAAGAGAAATTAGCTACTTATTTCCATTTTAAGTTTCTCTGTCTAGTCCATTACTGTTTCCGGAATCCATGGAATCAGCCCATGACTCTTGAGTCCTAGCTTTGTCTCTGTGCAAAGGAGAATTATGAATCCTGTTTCATTAACTCGGAGCTGCAAGCAACCACCTTCTCAGAACATACCTTTAAGTTTACACACCAAGTTGACACCTGGGATTGAGGGTTTTAGGGTGGTAGAAGCAGGAGGGTAAAGTCCTCAGAGAGGCTCTGGTATCACACAGGATCCTTTGCAAACCTATATAACCAAACACCACAAATTCTCGGCCTCCAGGCTTCTACTGTTCATACAACTTTTAATCTCATCCAAAGTATACTTCCAATATGGCGGGAGCCTTCCATTAATATCCAGCTAAAGGATTTTCACTGTCGTCATTGCAGTTTCCTCTAAATACTTTTTAAAAAATGCTTGTCATTTGGCCAAACGTAATAGGGCACAGAAGAAAAAAGAATCGGTTGCAAACACTTTGGCCTATACTAACGAGCTAAGATTTTACAAGGATATATACCCAGGCAAGATTAAATCTCGGAGGAGCAGAGATGTGTGATGTAAGTCAGCACCACACAGAGAGCAAGATGGTAAACTGTTTACTTTCCAACACACAAACCAAAGTGCCTGTAAAACATTCTGAATTGACAGTGGGTGTGTGTAGCTGAGGTACAAAACTGAAACACTCACACACACACACACACACAAAGCAACAGACAATGGTGCAGATATCAGTCGGCATACCTTGGTATTGTGCAAACCACGTGTTTGGCTTCAGCCTCCTTTTCTACATCCCCCCTCATCCCTCAACCGTGCCCCCCCCCCACCCCTGCAGTGGAGACAAGTATTTATCGGAAAAGTATTAGCTGAAGGAAAATAGAAGCCCAGTGAACACTCTGTGCTGCTAACTTGCTGACTTGTCCCCACTCAACATTGTTTGCCGGTTACTCTTCCCATTACCTCTTCTGTTGCCAAACAGATTTTGTGCTGAGCAGTACATCCTGCCTAATGCATGATCCGAAAGAATTGTTGCTGATGGAACCGGGAAACACCACTATTTTTCTACTCAGAACCCTCTCCAGATGAACATTCATGTACATGTACAACAGGCTTTTCTAGGCATTTCTGGCACCAGGGAGAGTTGACAACAGTGATGCTGAGACTGTTAGGTGCGCCAAAGCATGAGCCGAAGTGAACCACACCCACCAAACTTGCATGCAAAGTGAAGATACTTCGTTAGCTCACTGGCTTTAAAGGGAGCTGACTTTCTCGTTAAGAAATCAGAGATTTCCTTTCACCAGCCCTGTAGGTGTGAGGCGGAACTACAGGTTATCAATTAAAGGGTCCCAATTGCCGTGACCATTCTGCATGGCTTTATGTGCATGGTTCACTCAAAGTAGCAGTGAGAATAATTCCAAAATTATGGATCTGTCTCAGTAAATGCCAGTAAAATATAAAGGCAGGATCTGGGGTCCTGTCAGAATTTACATAAGCAAAACTTTAACCCTTGTCCCCTGAGCTGATTGCAACATTTAGTGTGGACTTTTAAGATGCGTGGTCACGTTGGGGGTTGGTGGTGTGATAAAAAGTATGCCGCATTCAGGCAAGATGTTACTCTGCTTCTCTGATTCACAAGATTTGTTTTAGTTAAGACTTTCCCTGCCAAATAATAGAGATTCTAGTTGTCTCAAATAAGAATGGAGGTTTTATGTTAAAGACATGGGGTTGACTTGAAACTCAAGTCAAGAGGCAGCCAGTTTTTGAAAGAACCAGAACTAGGAAACTAGGTAGCGTTCTCTTTCCTGTCTCAGAGGTGGGGATGTCTTGCAACAGCAGCAGCTAACTCCAATATGCAGTTTTTGAATATACATAGAACCAGCTTCACTGCACCCCACCAGCACATCAGCCCCAGGCAGCCGCTACCTCCTCCTCGGAGTCTAACACCAGCCCCGTGAGGTTTCTCCTCTGGGCTCAGAGAGGACTGGAATCCTCTCTCTCCCCAGAGGTCTGAGTTTCAGCTCTAGGGCCCCTCCTTCAAGCTTCCAAGTTTCAATAATTCCAGCCTCTTCCTTGTGTTCCTCCAATCTTGGGGGTGATAACTGCTTCCTGCAGTTGCTACCTTTAAGTTTTCCTTTTTTATCTGTTTGGTTGCAGAGTTGACAACCTTACACCTAGTTAACAGTTCTTCATATTAAATTATTTTTGTTCCAATAACGGGTGGATTTTCTGTCTCCTCCTTGGACCCTGACTGATATAGGTGTCTATTATTGAATTATGGGATTCCTGTAGTCCCACCAGCTTTAAAGTTCCCTAATACACAAATGCACTTTGGTAAATCACAAGTTTACACAAATATAGTGTGGTTGTTGGCCGTTAATGACAAGTGCCTATACACTCAGCACCATGATAAGAGGTTTCTTTTCCTTATCTCTGTCCTCAGGGTAGTCCTGCGAGGCAGGTGATGGGATTATCCTGGGTTTACAGAGGAGGTAATTGAGTTTAGGGAAATTTCATAAGCTGTGCAAGGCAGAAGGTAGGTAAGGATGCACGTGTGGTCCTTCACTTTGCGTCTTTCCATCAGCAATTGCAGCAACTGTAGCTTTTGCAGCATGGTTTCGTGCAGGTGCTCATGTTTACAGCAGTTCCCCTCAGACTGTAAGCACAGTGGACAGGATTTTATTTAGCTTTGTATGTCTAAGGTAGTCACTGATGTAGAAGATACACAATAAATATTTGCTGACTTGAAATTTAAAACATGAAGAAACTGATTCAGATGATTTGAAAAGATGAGATGGCTCAAGAAGAGAAGCTAAGTCCTAGAGTTATTTGGGGCAACTACTTGAGATGACTTTCATGGCAGGTGTGGGACTTGATATCCAAACAGTATGATTGTGTGCCCAGAAAAGGAGAATTCAGCGCAGGATCTTCTGTATGCAGAATCCAAGTGAGTGCTCACGAACTGGTGTGAACCCAAGAAGCATAGACCTAAATTCAGAGAGAGAAATCACTCCTCTGGGCCATAAAGCTACAAACCATTTCTGGTTTGAACTAAAAACCAGAGTATTTAATTAGTATTTGACTGGTATTAAATTGAGGACACACACCTTGCCTAATGAAATGTAATTTTCGTCCTACAATGCCCTCATGCTTTGAAACAGTTGGTCCACTTTTGCATGGCCATACTGGAAACCCCAGTGGCTCTGTCCTTCTGGGAAAATAAAGCGTAATTTCTGGAAAGTAATAGCAGACAGTAATCCCAACTGTCGTGATGGTGGAAGGAAGCATTCGAATTAAGAACTACCCAGAGATTTCACCCACTTACAATGCAGCATTTCCTCTTGAGAAAAATATAACAATCTTTCTATAATTTGGATGACTTTACTTTTACCACACTGGGATGTTGGTATCGTAGTTAGAAAGTTAAATATTTCAAATTCAAAACACCAGAATGACTTACAGAATCAAATCATCAGTCCTGCTTTTTGGTGAAAATTACCCATAATTTCAGGTGCACCAAAATGCTTATTACTGACAAACAGAAGGAAAAAGAATTAGTTCAAAAAATTTTAGAACTTTCCATGTTGAAGTGCTTGGGAAATTATTTGCGTCTCCTGATGCACCCATTTGTTTGTTATTATCAACAGCTCAGGCTCTCAGCTGCTCACATGTTTTTTGCAGCCATTTCCTAAGAGACTTGGAGAATGTTTCAAAGTTCAACTTAGTGTCAGGCTGTTGGAAGTTTCCAAATCTAATTTCTAGGCATAAAAGGTCACAGTCTCTCAAGCCTGGTGTTGTGGATTTTTTTTTTTTGTGTGTGATATTTCAATGTAAGAAATTCACTTTTTGCTTTGTTTTACATTATAAGTAGAGAATATTTTATTATCCATTAGACTATGAGTTTCTAAGAAGAATTGAATGGCATTGAAAAATGTGAATTGTTCAATTTGCATTACAATGAAAACTTTTCCCTGTGGAAATATAAAATTCAATAAACTTACAAAAATCTAGACTGTATTAAAATATCCAAAATTTGTTACAAACCCAGGTAAACTAAAAATCTTCATTAATCTTTCTCAACATTCTGGGCCTCAGTTTACCCATGGACGTAGAGTGGGAAATAAGAAATAGTAAAAGCAGATTACTGTTTTGAAGGCTGTCTCTCCAAATGCCAGCTGGTAAAATAATGGTTTTCTACTGAAGATTGAATATCTGCACATGAGAATTTATAAACAGCTGAGATCCCACCAGCTGGCAAAATTAACTTTAGCTTACACGATACTTTTTTTCCTTAATAATTTGAGAATTTAGTTAAATATTGTGATATTATGGTAGGAAATATCAAGTACTTTATCTAATATTTAGAGTCTATGAGCTATTAAAAACGCTCCTTTGAATTTCAGTTGGTTCCAACAACATCTGTGATCCATATTCCTGAAGTACACAGAAACATAAAATCTATACATTATTTGGTTTCACAGCCGAACATTTTGATATTAGGCTATATTAATGAGCCCAATGATTAAAATCATCTTAAACTGTTTTCCCAGGGGAAAAAAAAATGCAATGTGTTAGCCAGATCTTCCTTTTTCTGCCAGCTATGTTGAACGCTAGCCTGCTATAAATTAGTACATTCCCTGATTGCAGCCTAAAGTTATCTGCAAACTGCCTTAAAATAGCTACTTTATAGTAACTATCAAGTATGCTCATTAAAGGAAAACACATTTTGAAGGAACTGTCTTGCCAATTTTAATCAATTAAAGGTGGAAACTATGAAATTGCTGAAGGAAAATAAGATACTTGAAAATGTTTCTTCCCCCTTTTGTTCTTGCCCACTGCAACTAAAACAGGGAACATTTTAAGACATCAAAAATTAAATCCTACAGTCATCCAAACTGTTAAAATAACTTTGATATAGAGTATAATAAGTACATTAGAATATGGTGTATGAGCATGGGTATTTACAAAATAAGAATACCCATATTAACAGGAGCTGGAAGAAAGGACCTCTTGGGAGCTTTCCAATTCTAATATTCTATGATTATTTATATCTTGGCATTATTGACCAAATTGCCAATTTGTTCTGAAATTGTCAACTAGAACCATGCCACCATTAGGTAAGCGTATCTTTTCCCAATAAGCTGTAGCTCACTAGACCACCTCTGAAAAAAATCCCAAATTTCATAATTGATGATCACTGAGTTTCCCTTTCACGAAGGGACAATTTGGCTCTTCCATTAGATCAGACTGCCACATGAATGGTTCCCTCCCCACTCCCAGCTCCCCACCACTCATCGCACACATCTGCATGTACTCACATGGTAACACTTCCTCCTCACTAGGGGATAGCCTTTTATTGGCTGACAAGACAAATTTTAACCTGCTGTTGCTTATAAGAAATGGTCTTGATTTGGTTCTTATTAGTGGCTGGCTTAAAATATAATTAACACAGAAGAATATAAAAGGAGAGGGAGTTTTCAGTAACATGGCCAAAAAAAAAAAAAAAAAAAAGTTAATGCATGCAATTCTCTCAATTAAGAGCACAGACCTCATGTATGTGGATTATGTGTGTTCATCTCATCTCTGTCTTCAAGTTTGACCCTCACAGTAACCCACTCAAAAGTTTAACGTGTCCCTGAAATGGCAGAAGAAAGGAAATGTAACATTTACTGAGTACCCACTATAAGCCAGGTGTTAAAGATGCTTTCCCATGCATTCCCAATTAACTAGCCCTCCAACCATCCTTTGAGATTGGAATTATTATAATATCCCCATTTTACTAAGAGGGAAACTGAGACTCAGAGAAAGTAAATGCCTCCTTGATACTGATTGTAAGTGGCCTGGATCCAAGTTTTGTTTTGTTTTGTTTTTTAAGGAAAACAAAATCTGATTCCTGGCCAGTGGTCTGGAAGATACCAAATGGTACCCAAATGGGTAAAGTAGGTAGTGGGCATTTTGTAGCATCTACAATTGATACGCAACAGAGAATCATTTGGGTAATTATTTCTTGAATAGTTGCTTTCCTGTTTCTTTATAAATTCCATGAAGATGTCGTTTGTTTTGTCCACCGCTGTATTTCCAGTGTTTAGCACTTAGCAGATGTTCAGGAAATATTTGTTGACTATCCAATGTGCTCTGTCTCTCTTGCCAGCTTTCTCAGAGACATCTTCTAAGGAGGTTTACACAAGGACAGAATAACCATTGATTTGCCCACCAATACACTTCTCCATCAGTTTAATCCTGTGCCTAACCAGTGATCGTTATTCTTTAGAAGCAGACTACAGTCAGCTTTTAGCTAATTGCTTTCAAATCGATTAGAAGGGTTTTCCAAGTAGAATAATGACATATTTAACAATGATTGACCCTGTACTGTGTGCCAAGTTCTGAATGTGCTTTACGTGTATCATCTTACTAATTCCTGCAGTAGATCTTGGCATGCTCCTCATTTTAAAGATAAAGGAAACGTGGTGTAGAGAGGTTTGCTTACTTTTCCTAGAAGGAAGAACCATGGAGAGTGAGGAGGTAAGAAACAACAGAAAGGCAAACAGCTGCTCTGGGGATGGAGAGCCCAGTGACATGGAGGCTCACATTTCTCGGGTTGGTAACCGGGGCACCCTGACGGCCTGCCTCATCTCCCCCAGCTGCCTCGGGAAGCCCGCACTCATAGGGAAGCCCACGCACGACCCTTCATTCTGGCTGCCTTGAGGGCGACGCCGCAACCCTTCCTCTCTGCAGTGGTTCCTCTTCCCACAGACCAACATTGGAAGGCACCTGAAGCCATGGAACCTTCAAGACACTGCCAGGCATGGCCGTCTCCCCTCTGGTCCTCACCACTCCACAGCCCTGCACTAGGTCCCACCCAGACGTGGAGGACTCAGACCTGTGCTCTGAGGCCTGTGGGGAAAGCATCGGACTTCTTTGCCTCCACCACTCCATCTACTGACATCCAGGCACCTCCACATAACATTTTCGTCCCCAGCATTTTTTCTCCCCATGAAGTAGATGTCTGGAAGGGACATATGTTGACACACTGATTCCTCGTTTAGGCTACAACGAGGAATCACTTCAACAGAGATCACTCTTGTAAAATGGGAGCCATCGTGTTCAGTTTATTCATCACTGCAGAATAAATGCCCCCAAATTCAGCGGTGTAAAACAGCGACCACCGTAAAGCTCATGCTTCTAAGGGTTGACTGGTGTTCGGCTTTGCGGTCTTTCGGACATCCTTGCTTTGATTCTCTCATGCAGCTGTCGTCAGCTGAGGGCTGGGCTAGAACATTCAGGATGGCTTCACACCCTTCCTTCCTTTTCCCCATCTCTTGTCACACTAACTTTGTCTATAGCCTCCAGGCCTCAGCAGAAACGCTGCTTCCTTCCAGCAGATATCTCTGACTCCAGGAATGGGTCTCTTCCCTTAAGCCTGAACTCCTTCACAGCCCTCACACGCGTGTAGTGTCTGGCCCACCGTCTACCTCCCCTGCAGGTTATGAGCTTGAGGGCGGGACCATGTCCATTTTATTCACTGCGGTACCTTCAAGGCCGTGTATAGCCCCTGCCTTTAGTAAGTGTCCAATAAATATGTCACTGAGTGACTGCATGAATGACCACTTGGAAGCTCCTTTTTAGTTTTCATAAGTTTTTATTTCTCCTGAATCCCAAACATATTCTGTTTTTTTCTGGGTTGTGTAAAGTAGGTCTATACATATTAAGTGAAAAGGAAAGACATACTACCTGGACTGTGCCAACAATACAAACAAAGCACTCAGTTATTTATAAATTGAAATTGATTTGTGAATATTATCAGATCATCTGGATAATTCCTTCCATTTCGGTCTATTTGATTACATGTGTAAACAGAACATTAAAATTCTTACACTTGATAAAGTTGCTTTTTAAAAAATATTTATTTCTCCTTGTTAGCAGACAGTTTTAGGGGTATAAACAAAGCCATGGCAAATCTTTGTTATAAGCTGGGGAGATTGTTTCTCGGTTCTTTAAAAAATAAGGTTTCCTAGCTCATTGGCTTTGGCAGATTCAGGCTTCGCCTCCAGATATACACAGGAACTGTTTAATTTGATGTTTATTGATATAAGTGCTATAATCTGCCTTGGGAAAACCAGCTGATACGGAAAACTTGACTTGTAAAACAATTTTGCTTTGATGATCTCAGCCAACCTATTGATTTTTTTCCCAAAAGTTTTATTCAGAAAAAAAAAAAACCATATAAAGTGAAGCAGATCAACAGTTAACTCAAAACACATTGGAACCCAGGTTTGTCAAGTTTCTTTGGTTGAGCTATTTAGATAAGCAGACACCATCTTGAATCTTTGTTTATATTGGCACTCTCTTGTTTTCAGTCCTTATTGCCTCTTAAAATTAAACTGTGATTATTTCTTGGACATTTTTACTGACTTATCTAGTCTAATAGGAATTTTCTTTAAATGGTGCCTGGAAAATACCGGTACTGATGCAGCTACCGTGAACCACAGACTCAGTTTCACAAAGGTAGCCGTTTCTTTTGATCAGTTTTTAATTCATGAAGTACAGAGCTGAGAACCATCGATACCTAAACAAAGTGCCAGGAATCTCTAATGCCCGATCCAGAGAGTTGCCTGAGCTCCCCCGCTTCTGACTGTGTCTTAATTTCGCTGTCTTCACTCTCACCCTTTTTTCATCTTCTCCGCTTGCCTTCTCTGCTTCTTTTCTTTCTCTCCCCAGGATGGCTACAACTGTTTCTGCTCTCCTTTGAGGAGAGGGTGGCCTGTGATTTTGTATTTGGTTTTGAGTAATATATATCCTATACTTCTAGTTTGAATATAGGTATCAGATGTGGCGACAAACGTATTACTGCCTATTTGATGCAAACTTACAGGAACGTAGGACCCTTGTCTGTTCCAGAATCAGCTGTATCCCCAGTGGCTAAAACAGCCCTCACTACATTATAGGCACCCAGTGCGTATTGTTGCACAAAGACATGAATAGAACGTAAATGAAGGTCCAAGTGTGAAATCTGTCTTCTTTGACAACTTTGCAAATCTGTTGCCAGACAGTTTTGTTTTCAGGGAAATGAGGGAAAACATTGGGTTCTCAAGTGTTGTCATTTGCTAACCGAACAGATTGATTTTGCAGGTTCTGTTGGCCCAATGAAACATTCATTGTGGGAAAATCAGCACCTTATAGAGACTCTGAGAAGTCTAGGTAATGGGAATGGAAAAAGGAGGAATTTCAGTTTTGGAATCCCTTTGAAAGGAGTTCTGTAAGGCCCTGAAATTGGTCCTTGAGCATCTGCTCCAGTTAGCTCCAGTCCAGTTTAATTTCTAACACAATTAGCCCAAAACATTAACAAGGGCGGGAAGAGATTTCTGGTTTCCAGAAGTGAGCCGTTGGGCCACAGCCAAAGCTATCACCTCAGATGAAAAAAATCATGATTTACCACAAGAGAAGAGTTTGTGTCTCTTTTCATCCAGGGTTAGGAATAGGGGGCCATGTGTGACAAGTTTGTTCAGGGTGCTAATGTCTGCCACCGGATTCTAAGTCACAGGATGCAAAATCATGGTCTGAGGACCAGATCTGGCCCACAGATGTGTTTTATTTGACTTACGCTATTTTTTCATTGAGTTAGTTGCCAATAGAGAAAAACAGGAGAATTCACATAAAAATTTGGTTTTCTTTTTTTTTTAATTTCCCTTGAAAAAAAAAAAAAAGCAACACCAGGCCTACCATCCCAAACGTGGGAGCGATTAACTGGTGTGGAAGTACAGATTCCCACGACTTTCTATTTCCCCGCCATCGTCCCAGCCCTGCTCATTTTCACTCTGATACTGAAAAGAGTTTCCGCTTGCCATGCCTCATCTCCCTGCATTGTTTTCTTTCTTACAGCCTGCCCACCTCATGCATTTATTTTATCTCTCTGGATCCTACAGGCAACTACTGTCCTAAACTGTCCCACAAATGTTGTGAGATTTCCATTCTTCTGTCTGAGAGTAAACATGTGAGGGGTCTGATTTGTGGCTTTATCCTCACCATTGCAGATCAGCTGGCTGATTGCATTAGTCCTTCTGAAACCTCTGCATGCATGTGGTCACTGGAGGGGTTGGGTGGGATCAGCAAAAGGACAAGGGGAGTGAAAGAATCAGTCGTCTTTGTGACTGCAGATGTGGACAGGGTTTCCTGGCTGAGCGCCTTACAGTCACCCACTAGAACAGAATCTGTTTCATTGAGGTGGATTCAATATGCCTTTGGCAAAAGAGGAAAATAAACAGAGTTATCAAGACAGGAGGAGGCTAATCTGAATGTGCACAATGACCATCTTTATTACAGCACATACGATTTATTTACATATACATCTATCACTATACATATGTATACACACACACACACACACACACACACACATGAATATAACTATAAACAAAATCATTTATACTGCCCCCCAGGACACGTAAGGAGTTTTTAACGTTAATTTTAGCTATATAATTTTTTCCTTTATTTGTTAATTTCTTATTTACTTAGATGACTTTTATTATAATAGTACCAAAATATTAGAAACATAAAATTAGAAATGAATAGTAAACGTATATAGCTTCAAACACATTTATACCCAAAATACATAAACAATAAAATGCAAACAAAATAACACAAACAACAGAAGTCAAGTGACTGACACCAATTTAATATGATAATTGATGTTGCTTTGCTGAAATAAGCATTAATGACATAAAGGTTCTCTTCATGAAATGATACTGTACAGGTTCGTAGTATCTCATCTGAAATCCCCAGGGCAAGATGAACTGCACAATTTTAAATTTTCACATTTTAGAAAGAGGCAGTACACAATAAACAAATGCACAAACATCTTTTTTGTGCAACACATAAATATTCGTACTAAACAGGATAATTAAAACCTGTAAATAGCCTAATGTGAGTGCAGGTCAGGTTTTATCACCAAGTGAGTTTATCACAACTTACTAATAAATGGCTGGACCATCTAACAAGTTCTACAACCTTGGGAGAATTATTTAAATTCAGTGCTCTCATCCATGAAGTAATTTAATTAGATTAGAGTAACTAACCCATGACCTGCATCCAGAAAGAAAACCAGAATATTTCTTCCTGGCCACCAAAAGTTGCAGAATAAATACTGTACTTATGAAAAGTGTTCTGTTATTAAGTAGATATATACCAAACCATTACAGGGTGCCAGACTCTAGGTTAAAACAAGGACCCAGAGATAAATGAAGCCAATGTCTGGACTCAGGTAGCTCCCGTCCAGTAGAGGAGACAGACCCGTGAATGAACATGTAGCAATTGAACGTGACTGGAATGACAAGACCTGCATGTGGAAAATGTAGACTGATTCTGTAGCCTGGGGGAGACTTGGGAACGCTTCTTGGTTTGTAATACAGGTATCTATGTGGGTTTTGAAGAATGCATTGGAATTCAGAAGACAGTGGGCCATTATTAAAATAGCTCTAACCTTTTGGAAACAAATTAAATAATACTGTAGAGGCCACTTGAAGAGAAATCAATTGTCCTTTGATGTTTGCCAGCTTAATCATTAAGAGTCTCTTCTGAGACACTGTCCAACTGAAGCTTAATGCTTTCCTGCCCCCGTCGTGGAGTCATGTTCTGCAGCATCTCTCTTCTCTTGGTAGGGAAGAACATGCAGTTCTCAGGCCCTGTTTTGGTCATCTTTGCTTTCTAATTGCGAAAATGTTAAGTGAACAAGATTCTTATCTATTTGTTAAGACATTTGCTGGGTCCTCTAAGAATGTGACTTCTTTTCCCTCTTCCCTTCTTTCCCTCAAGGCCCCAACCAGTTCTGGTTGGTGGGGACTCAAAAATCTTAAGCTTTAAGACTGTTCTAACTGGAACTTCCCATTGATTGGCCTCCCTCCAAATGAGAGTTGTTCCTTCCGTGTATGTGGAACCATTGCTTGTAACTGACTGACGCACTTACAGAGGGCTCCACATCACGGTCCAGCTCATGACGGTCGAGAGACACATGTGGGCTCCGCAGAAGGACTGATAACTAGCATAAACTTAAAGAGTCTCCAAATATCTATTCAGCATTTACTTATCAGAGAGGCAGAAACTGCATGGAGGCTGGGCAGGGGGAAAAGCCTTGGTGGCAGTACTCAGCCTCTCTGCTATCATTCCAAGTGATGGAATTCTTGCCCTCTCCCTACTGCAAAAGTGAGGCCCCACAGAGAAATGGAATCAAACTTTCCAAAGGCCATTTGATCATCAAGTGTGAGTGCCCCTGTCCCTTGGAAGTCCTACCTCCTCCATCCTCAGATGACTCATTAGAATATCTACCCAAATACATGCAGTGGACTCCCCATGCTTGCAGGGAATCCAGGAGAGTGTAAATTGTCTTCCCATTGTTACATTGCAGTACCATTTGGGTGACCCCATTTAGCTGGCACCACACTGACATTCAGTCTCTAAGGATCAACCCTAATCTCTCCTAGAATCCCAGGAAGAGGGTTTCCGAAGAAATAAAGACCACCACATTAACATTTCTATCCTGAATCAAGGCAGGCTCTTTCCCAAAGTCCAGCAAATTCTTTCTGAAAAGGAAATTGCGTAGCTGACTTGCTGACTGATTAACCTCTTTCAGGTTGGATACTTTGCTCAGTGTTTGTGACAGAAAGACCAGAACATCAGCATCCCTGACTCACATTCTAGATTTACCATTGAGCATTGCCGTTTGACTGAATTCCTGTTGTTAGAAACGACAGTAGTGTAACGGTCCTTTTCTAGGGTCAGTGGTGTGATGTGTCAGGTGTCAATCCGGCTCATGCAGCACGGTTTAGGGGCTCAAGCAATTATGAAAGGCAAAGGAGGGGTGTTCCTGGGTGATGCTTTCACATCATAGCTCACCAAGGGTCTGGAGAGTCGGTGTGGCATCTGGAGCTTAACGTACGTCTGTATTTCAGCACTGCAATCAGTGATCATCTTCCCGCTCTCTTTACAGTTTGTGGTATGGGTCCCCTTACCACATTCACACCTGTCTGTGCAAGAGGATTGCCCCGTGCAGAGTGTGGGTCAAAATGTGTGCAAGCTTCATCCAGATCCTCGGCGTCTGTCCATTTATCTTTGATCCTGAAGCCAATCAGGGAGAAAATGCATGTCTATTTCTAATCCCAGCTGGATATAAGCTGTAGACAGACATATCATTACAGAACAAAGCTCAAGAAGAAAAAGGGTTCTTTCAAGTACTTAGCCTCAAATTTGTCCAACTTAAGGATGTTTTAGATCGAGGGTGGTGTAAGTGAAGGACGCAAGGGCAGGGAACAGTAATGAAAGAGCCTGAAGGCTGTTGTTTATGCAATTGAGAGAAACCCAGATATATATCGACTCTTCTGTGCCACATTGTTGCACATTTACCCGGAAATAATGTTAGTGGTGGAGCAGTGGAGAAGCTCTGTTTCTCAGGGCTCTGGAGAAGTCTGGGGTGGGTCTCATATGGGGTGGGGAGGGGTGGTGGAGGACAAGTGGAAGGAGATGGTTTGGGGGATGTAGGTGGCAGGGACAGGTAACAGCGAGCCTTCTGACCTTCAACCTGAAGGAGTTCTGTCTTCTCCAAAGGTGGTGGGATAACACTGAAGGGTTTGAATTAGAAGAGTGACACTGATATCATATATACATGCAACGATTACCCCGCCTTTCAGCATAATGTTATCTCATAAGTGTTTTTCAAGTTTACATTTTAAAATGTAATTTTAATGCTAGTCTACTAAAAAAACTCAATTCTTCAATGGCTGGAAATTCATATAATTTTATCCTACATTTTAAATTATGCATTTAGCTCTCTGAATATGCTTCCTTCCACTTAAACTTTGTCATCTAGTGTAGAGCTTGATGTAAGCAAAAACTAAACCGGGAATCTCCCCACCAATATCTTCCAAAGGTTTTGAGGGCTCTCTTTCCAATATGTCAGCCTTGGGAGGCAGCCTTGCCTCTTCTCTAAAGTAGCGAGCTGCTGTGACATCCTCAGCCCTTTATATATCCAAGCAACCAGTGAACCAGTTCAAGTCAACTCCAAGAGCAGTGCTGACGTCCAACCACGGGATACACATTGGCCCCGGGACTTGATGTACAGAAATGAAAAGTGACGGTCTATCCTGCTCACACAGCGCACAGGCCGTGTGCAGATGTGAATCTTGTACGTGTAGTTAAATGACAGGCTAGCAGTCTGGGCACTCGGTTCAGCTTTACCTGTCTGCCTGTATCAGTCCAACTTCGCAAGGGAAAGAATTCCATTTTCCAGTGCCACCTGCGGCTGATGGGGAGACTATAATGGTCTGATTCTGAGATCAAGCTTCTTCCTCCTAAAAATCGGGAAGTTGCTGTTGGCTTCTTCTAGCCTCTCGTTCCTTTTTCTCTGTTTAATTCATGGCACTTCCACAACCTGGGCCACCCCCAATATGACAGGGGGTAACGCAGTCTGTAGGATCCACCCTACTCTCTCCCAGAATGCCACGAAGAGGCCTCCCAAGGAAATCGAGAACCTCACATTTCTTTTTCTACTCAGGCTCACTCCCAGACCTCGGTATATTCTCTCTGCGAAGGGAAATGTCACACCAGGTGGATTACAATTTACAGGAATCAAGGAGATGACTATTAAAAAAAAAAAAACTGTTGGAGGGACAAATGATACCCACAAATTAATTTCTGCCCTGGCTGAGGAAAGGTGAAGTTAATAGAGGAAAGAGGATCTCAGAAAGGGAAATTAAAGCCAACATGCTTCTGGCTTCTTGAGGATGCCTCCTGAGTCAACTAATTACTTGCAAGGGGATTACGAAGTGAGTCGTGAACTTCTCTTACTGTATGAGGGGACAGAAAGGAAGAACCACCATGTAACTCTATTGGGAGAGCTAGAAATTGGCTTGGGAAAAAAAAAATAGCTGAGATACTAGGAATGAAAGAGAAACAGGGAAATCTAGTCAGCAGTAATTGGGGGACCATTACCTAGTTTCACAGTCTCTAAACCGGCTGATGGAATCATGAGCTGGATCCAGAACAAGTCTGGGGATTTCTTTCCACTTTCTCCTCCCCCCTTCCCTCCCTCCTTCTCTCATCCAATGGGGAAACACCTGTCACGTGATGGGTACTTCCCTGGCACTGGGAACATGGAATAAGACATCCTAGTAACAACTGGCATTAATTCATGCAGAATAAGAGGGAGAACATTTTTTCAAATATCTCTTGTATTTGTAAAAAATTAAACATTCTTGGTGAATGGATGGAATAGAAAGAGATACCCTGGCAGGCCTAGATGTGGCTGAGGGCTGCATACAAATGAATCAAAGGGGCAGATGCTTTTGAATGTGCCAGAGAGGAAGAGGGGAGGTGGGAGGGAGCGATCACAGTGGTGAACATTTGTGCTCCACCCTAGGAACCTTCACCAACGTCCCAAAATGTTCAATGTGGATTCCTTGTGAAAAAGTAAAGGGTAATGGGGGGCTGAGTTCTACGTGCAGAGTGTCAAAGAGCAAAACAGGACCAGGAGGCAAGGGGCCAGCAGAGACCAGACAGGGACCAGAGAGAGAGGTGAGAATGGTACCACGGGGACTCAAAGGGAAAGTTCTGCCCCATCGCAGGCCAGGCAACTGGAGTCCAGGTTGAGTCTGACCAGATTTTGCGAGACTCGGGGTGGGGGGGGTAATGGGCTTCGTCAGGTCTTCACCTTCAGTTAGTCACAGAAGTACCTTTAAAAATCTGAGAATAAAGGGGAAATATATACTGCAAAACCCAACCCAGCTGATGGTAGATCAATAACATTATATACTTTATATCATAAGTAATTGGGGTCCATGGGTCCCAGGTGTCCACATACCCAGAAGATAGGCTTCAAAGAAATCCATGAACTCCCTGAAATTACATGCAAAATGTAATTATATATACATGAAATATATATGAAATATAAATATATGTGAAAATAGTTATCAGTAAAAATAACTAGCATCTATTGAGTGTTTACTTACTATGTACTGCTGTACTAAAAGCTTAAGACATGATTACTTCATGTTTACAATTTTATAATGGAAAAACAAACCTGAAAATCGAGGACTACGGGTAATCATATCAAGATCACACCACTGAGTGGCAGGCAAGGACGTAGACTCAGGCCACGGTTTTTAGTCCGTGTGTTTAACAGCCTCCACAGATACGCCCTCTGAACGTTGCTGGATCCTGAGTCCGCCTTTGTGACCATTTCAAATGTTGTTTAGTCCCAGAGAAAAAATGAGCAAAAAGGACTCAGATGCCTAGTAGGGCTCAGATTCTGTGAATGTTTTCTGAGGGTCCAGGCACTGTCATGTGTAAAATCCTATCCCATCCTCTCATCCCATACTATGGAGGGTGGTAGGTATCAAATAGCTCCGTCTGGCAATCAGGAATGCTGAACCCAGGGTGGTCAGGTCACACTGCTTTTGGCAGGTGGCACCGTGGGTTTGACACCCAGGTCAACTCCACCACCCACCTCCCAGGCAGGGGCCAGGCTGGGGGACTCCTGATTTGGAGAAGAGTCTTCCAGAAGACCAGTTGAACTGTTGCGATGAAATCCATCAAATCAAGTTGCAGTTTGAATCCTGACAGA
The DNA here is from genome assembly GCF_036321535.1 of Camelus dromedarius. NCBI lineage: Eukaryota > Metazoa > Chordata > Mammalia > Artiodactyla > Camelidae > Camelus > Camelus dromedarius. The sequence continues at coordinate 100,807,294 of NC_087438.1, read as the reverse complement.
AAAAGGGGCCTCAGAGACGTCACGTTGTTCCTTGGGATGGAGATCTGTAGAATGTGCACAGAGCAGGAGGAGAGAACAGAGAGACTTTTGACTCTGACCTTGCCAACCTAGCTGTCCAGAGAGAATCCTCATCTCACCCTTTACAAACATCACGGGGTCATCCTGCTGGCTTGACCCGGGCTGGTACTCCTGCAGCTTGCTGTCGGGGTGGCTTAGCAAGCCATATGCGGGATTCCCGGGGAAGGATAGCAGGACCGGCCGCTGAAATTGACCCTCCGTGCAAAGCAGTCTGTGCTCATGCTTACGGTGGATGCCCCCGGGCAGAGTAAACCCCAGAAGCCCCAGGACCACCAACCGAGAGGGGAGGCCCATCCAGATCCCAGTTGGAATTGCATCACCAAACTAAGGCAGGAAGGAGACAGGGGCTGGATGATTTCCTTAGCACCTGGCCGTACAGACATGATCAGGATGGCACTTCACTGACTGTTGCTGGGTTGGAATAGAAACACGGCTCCGCATTTTTAAAGCAAGAAATAAAAGAGCAGAAGAATTCTTAGGAAAGAGCCACCACAAAGGGAGAGTTGTTCCCTTTTCTGCTCGAGGGAAGAGGATGACATATTACAACTTCAAACCCCCGCAGAAGTAACACCTGAAGGTACAGAAGAACTGGCTGAACGGCAGCTTCATTGGCCATTTGCCGTGTACTTATTGGTTCAGCAACAGCTGAAGGAAAAAGAGCTTTTCTCAATCGTCCTGGCTGAGTGGCTAGGAATGAGGCACAGCATCAGACTTCTAGAAAAAGACCCGACAGCTAACTCTACTGAAGTCCAACAGCAGCAGCAGCGGCAGCGGCAGCGAGAGGGCACTCGCTGGGAATGCAGATTCTCAGGTCCCAGCCCAGAGGCACTGAATCAGAAATTCTGAGGGTAGGGCCTGGCAGTCTGTTTCCACAGGCCCTCCAGGGGATTCTAATGTCAGCTAAAGTTTGAGAAGCTCTGCTTTAGGGCACATATAGAAAAGATTCTGACTCAGGGTCCTACACACATGGGTCGGGGGCTCCCTTGGGCACTAAGTAACTCATGGTAAAACTTTGGGCAAGGTTTTTAAACTCTCTGAGCCGTGACTTTATTCTACCCTGTGAGGATAAGAGTGGTAATAATAGGGTGGCATAAAGGAAAATAAATAAGGGTCGTTAGCACGTGGTCCTGGCTCACTCAGCAAAGGGCAGCTTCTGTGGGGTCATCCAAAACAGTTCGATCACGTCCCACTAACCTAGGTTTAGGCAGCTGTTTTTGTTCAAGTAGCACCATCTCTGAGTATCCTTCCTTGTTCTTAAAAAGCTTTCTTTTTAAGAGAATGGACCACTTGCTTCAGAATTTGGGGTTTGGGGCAGGTGGTATAGCTCAGTGGTAGAGCGCATACCTAGCATGCACGAGGTCCTAGATTCAATCCCCAGTGCCTCCAATTAAAAGAAAAAAAATTACCCAGTATGTCAGTTTAAAACTGCAGAAATCTGGTGCTCATTTCAGACCGACAGAATCTGTATCTTGTGAGGTACGGTCTGGGTGTCTACAAGTTTAAAAAAATTTCCCAGAAGATGCTTCAGCAGACTGAGGTGCAAGAATCATCAGTTAAAGTGGAGAGATAAGAGCTTGGCTGCGGTTTAACTCCCACAGCCCCTCTCCTACAGACCGAGGCCGAGGGAGGCGGACACATTGTCTTACTGTCACACCCGTAAGTAGAACCAAGATGTGCAGCCTCACAAGTCTGGCTCCCCTGTCCCCCTCCCTTGCTGGTAGTGGCTGATGAACTGCTGCCTGGATTTCTCTTGGCTGGCCAACCCAGAATTGAGGCAATTTTACTGATTTCTGAGGGGAGAGATTCCTGGTGGTGGCAGAAGAGAACGGAATTAGTGGGAGCTTGTGATTGCAGAAGACGTTTTAAGAGGAAAATTCTGATGTTTTGTTTTTCCAGGAAGATGTGGTACCACTTTAAGAAGTTTCTAATCTGTTAGTCTGGGCACAGTTCAAAAACTTGGTACAATGTCTTTATCTCCTATTTCAACCAAAATTGCCAGTTAATTAGCTCTTTTCCTGGGACCTCTGACTTCAGAGGAGGGAAAAGCCACTGGGGGCAGATTCAAGATTTGCTTTTTGTGGGGAAGGGAAGAAGAGAGGGGCTTTGAATTCAAGTGACCCAGGCAAGCCCAACCCACCAAGCCACCAGGCTGGAATTTTGTAAGTCCCCTTACTGATGAATGCATATACCAAACACAAAAGTCAAAGCACAATGTCCAAAAGTGATGATAATAGCTAACAAGTGTTAGACGTCCCTATATGCCAGGAGCTTTACATTTATTATGTCATTGAAATCTCACTACCATCATAGGAGTAGGTGCTAATAGTGTGTCCTGTTCGGGGATGACAGAACTGAGGCAACAGAGAGGTTAAGTAACTTTTCCAGACTCACAGCCAGTAAAGGCCAGAGCTGAACTTTGAATCCAGCCAATAAAACTGATTGAGCCCTAGACCCTTGCTACTCAAAGAGCAGTTCTTGGACCAGCACCTCCCAAGAGCTTGCTAGAAATACAGAATCTCCTGTTCTTCCCCAGACTTCCTTAAGTGGACTGTGCATTTTAACAGAGATCTGTGGATACAGTACAGTGTGAGAAGCACTGCTCTAAAGCAGAAGGGTTTCAGCAAGTGTGCTCAGGTACCCCGGGCATCAAAAACACCCGTGGGGACTGGCCAACTATGCAGATTTCAGGCTCCCCAGAAATCTTTGCAGCCGGAGTCAAAGATGCTACAGCATCCACAAGTTCCCCAGGTGACTGTTCCGTATGCTTAGTTTTGAGAATCATCACTTTTGGTTCCCCTGCTTCTGGCCCTTGCTTGGCAAGTTAGACCAAGAAGGTCAAATTGGAGCAGGTGAATGCTCTCCCTGAAAAAGACAAAAAGAATCTGGAGAAGAGCTCAAGCAGCCAAAGTTAAGAAAGGCCAAGGAGAAACCTTGTCTCCCCTGACTTTATTATGTTTTCAAACCCAAGACTATGGCACAAACATTTTAAATCCAAATTCTCTTTTGCTTTGTCTTGATTTTAAAGAATGCCTTTGCGAAAACCTATAGCATCTCTGTGGCTGGCTCCAAGGCCAGTGCTCAAGTTAATTCTTCACAGTGGACTGGTTTGCGTATTTTCCCCCTCCACAAACTTAAACATGGGAAGTGGAGTCAACATGATTCAGAATGTTCAGAGGAAGGTATCGTGTTGATCAGAAAGACACAGCACACCTGACAGGCTGCCATGGCTGTGATGTTTGTGTCCTTAAGGACAACTTAGCAGGATCGGTAACAATGCTGGTCAAGTTCTTGTCTAAGTTCTATGTTGGCGCCATAGAAACTGGGAGCAGCAAAGCGGAAGGAAGGGACCTTGAGCCCTGAGTTGTCATCTGGAGCCAGTGGCACAAGCCGCCAGTTTGCGTCTAGGGAAGTTGTTTAATTTATCCAAGCCACGCTTTTCCCTTTCGTTCAGTGAGAGGGTTTTTCAGGTGCTGAAAATGTCAGCAATCAAGTGGGACCACACAGGTGATGGAAACGAGCAGGCAGCCGCGCGCGAGTCAGGAGGGCGTGCGCGCTGCGGGAGCGCGCTTCTCCCGAGGGCTCGCCGATGCGGGTCTTGCAGAAGCCGTGTACCAGTGAAGCAACATCCTTGGCTGAATGTGTCCCAGGATAGACTATCTCTAGCAGGCCTTCCAGCACAGAGTCACAGCTTTTAGACTTTGTTGGCCACTGGGGATCAGCATGTCCATTGTCTCCCGGAACTGGCACGAATCAGGAGGATATTGGGGCGACCCAACAGAAGTTGATGATTTCAGTCCTGTGACTTCAACTGAGAATAAGTAGCAAATTGCTGAACTTCCTAAGGACTAGCTGAGGACACCGGCCAAAGAGGAACTGATATTTTCCTGAAGGTAACAAGGCTGAAAAAAAGATTCTAAAGAAGCAGCAGTATATAATTCTGATGAATTTCCAAGAAACTTTCAGTGCATGAGTATGGGAAGGAGTGGTCACTTTTTTTTTAATGGGAGAAAAAAAGGTTAAGATTTTAAATAAATGTATCTCTAGTTTTATTTTATTTTCCAGCAAAAAAAAAAAAAGGAAAAATATAGACTGGCTTATGTTTACTGTTCATATTTGTATAATTTATTTTACTGACTACATTTATTGTTTTTACTAATTTCTTTTACTATTTTATTTCTTATTTTTCCCATTCATAAATATTTGTATTTAAATCTATTAAATAGTCAGTTTCACTTGTCCTTAAATTTTATATTGTGAATTCTTATAAATTATTGTTAATATCAGTATTTTATCAAAATTTTTGTTTTACACAAAATATTAGTAAAGATTTTCAATGTAGGTATGACAAATACTAATATGAAAGTGCAGTGGTTTGGCTAACATCTTTAGCTCTTTAAGGCCAAAGTCTAGTCTGTATGCTCAGGCGGATGAGGAAACTTCAGTTAGATGTTTATCAGTTTAATGCATTTGTTCTCAGAGTGTAGCTACTGGGCCAACAGTACCAGTATCACCTGAAATTCGTTAGAAACCCAAACTTCTAGATGCTACCCCAGATCCGCTAGATCAGAAACTCAGCCTGGAGGTCAGCAGCCTGGGTTTTAGTAAACCATCGAGGTGGCTCTGATGACCCCTAAAGCTTGAGAGTCTCCGATTTAAAGTTTACTGTTAACTGGAGTCCCTGGCTAGGGAATGGGTCTGAGCAGGCTTTAGTCCTGACGTTCTTATGTTATATTCCCCATGTTGGTAAGTGTGAAATGAGTGTACTTCCAAGTATGGTGGGTCCCACAGCCAACCACTAGGAACCAACAATCAGATGCCAAAATCAAGGTGAGCTTGCAATCGACTAAAACTGTCACTGAATAGAATCCAGGCATGTTCTTCAGGTAAGTGGAAGACCATTTATTTTCTCTTTCTTCGTCTTTGGAGCCTGTTGATCATATGATTTATTCTGTAGTAACGGGTTAAATGGTTCAGAAACATCCTGTTTAAGCAGTGACTTGATGCAGCATGACTTACCTATATAACATTCATAGAATGACATCCGTTATCATCAGGGGAAAAAAAATAGCTCATTCCTAAATAAAAGGGACCTGCCACTTAATTTGTGCATATATGTGTGTGTGTGTGTGAGATCTCTTTGTCTTGGAGCATAAAAGGGAGAATGATTTCATGAGTTTCTTCAGTGTGCTGGAGCAATCCGTCTTGTTTGCTAATGCCTATGATTTTGGGATAATTACTTTTTTGCTTATCAATCTGCAGTTCTCTTACGATCTTAAGAATGTAGCTCATTAGTCATGGCTGTTCTCATATTGTACCTGAATTAACCACACCTCCAGAGATTCCATGTCAGTGTTGCTGTTTGACCAAGTAGGAATGCTTAGAATTGGAACAAAACGTGGGCCACTGCCTAACAGAGATTGATTTGTGAATGTTTATAAACTGGTTGCTAGGCTTTCTGGGTGATATGCAACAGTCAAGGCCTTCGTGGGAAACTCAAAACAGAGTAAATTTTCTGCCATTTATTCCACAGTCCCTTGTACAAAGATACTGAATTTAGGCTCTGTTTGTTCATTGTCAATGTTTGCATGTTCTCTCTTTGGTCTCTGAAAACCGTATGAAACCAAATTTTTTTCTGTACATTTACACATGCAAGTAGCTTATGTAATCAAATATATATGTGTATAAACTGATTACTTAGAAAGTTGACAAAAATGAACAATTTTTAAGTGAATGGCTATCAATTGTCCTTGATTATTAAAATTCTCAACCAAAAGATAAAAGTTCATCAGCATTCATGGGATCTGCTGAGTCTCTCCATGGATTTTAGCAGATTAAGTCTTAACTCTAATAGATTGGTTAAAGTCTTTGAGTTTTACTCTAAGCCCAGTTCTTTCCTTATTGTTCATAAAACACTTACCCCCCATCCTGTGGGCTAAATGTTTACTAAGCCTCTATCATGTATTAGGTACTGAGCACAAGGTTTTTTGGCTGCGATGGGACTGAGCATGCCTTGCCTCCATGGCTCTAACCATCTGGCAGTATGGTATAGACACTGATGAGTCACCAACATCCATTTCCTCTTCTTTCTGGTCAGACATTTTCAGCCTCCATTGCTGCTGCGTGGGACACGTGGCTGAGCTCTTCCAGTGAGTGGTATAGAGTGTGCTGTGCATCGTTCCAGGCCTGGCCCCAAAACCCTCCCTTGCGTCTATCTCTGCACACACCATCGTGTTCTTTACACGTCCCTAACTAGTATACGAGGAAAGAAAGTCATTGGAAGAGTTATTGAAAGTGTTTTCAGTGACAAGAAGGTAAACTCTTGGACATTACCTTGTATAAGGAGAACCTTGAGTCTCAGGAAAGTTGCCAGAGAAAGACAAGAAAAAATATATATACACACTTGGTTTGGCCATTTTTTGTTAAGTGTTACTAGTTTTACTTAAATGGGGGGAGACCCTAAGAGAAATTCAGCTGGGTACAGTGGAGACAAAACTATCAAATTAAGGGGGAGTGTGAGATCTTACATTTTCATTTCATCTGTATTAACACAGAAGGAATAAGCTAGAACATAAATGTTGATGTGTGTCTTTTGCAATCTTAGGTCTACATAAGGATAACTAATTGCTTATGTACACAGTGTTTGCCTCTTCTTCCTATAGTCTTTGAAATCTTTGACTCTTGGGTAAAATATGTGCTTCAGTAAGGAGGATCTTACAGAATTGCTTTGTGTTTGAATAGAAGGTGGTCATTTTGGAATTGCTTTCAACGGTAATACACAAGAATCAGGTGGGAGCTGTCTGCCGAAGGAGACAGAATAAGAGGGTTCTTTGTAGAGAATTTTAAAGCAACAATAAAGCAAACTAAAAATTGGTCTGCTTATCATTATGCCTTTGCACCAGTAATTCTAAACAATGCCTGTAAAAAAATACTCTTTCTACCAGAGCAAACTGCTCACACAGCCCACTATATTTACCACCCAACCCAGTTTAATAAACTAGTGGGCACCTTAAGTATCTATGAAGGACAGTTTTCAAGAGCTTTAAGTGTAACAAGAGATGCGTCCTACTAGGAAATATAATCAGAATTTTTGACAGTGCATTGCCCAAGAAAGTGAAACACGGGCTACTATTTCTGGCCTGAAAAGTGGAACCAGTGATTCCAGGAAGGCTTCATGCAAGAGCTTGTTCTTAAAATTTTAAAAAGACTTGAGCAATACAATACAAGTAAGAAGAAGAAGAAAGCCACTCCACGCATTGAGTAACGGCACACCTCAAAGCTAAATAAGTGAATCAAGAGTGGGAGATGACCGTAGATAGAACCGAGCAGACAACAGGTCAGTCATATTGGTGTAGTTGGCATGGGACTCAGATGACCTAAGTGTTAAAATTCTCTGTTGTGTTTGGAAGTAAGTTATCAGATCCCTGTGAGTATTAATACTACATGGTCAAAGCAACAGTTCTAGAAATCCTACCACTCAGCTATGAATAAGTTGTGCTATGGAGCATATGGTCGGTCTTACGCTTGTCAGTTTTGTAGGCAGTGACTTTGGGGCCCCGTTACTCTGCGCGGCAGCTGTTTCATACAGCTGCAAAGTTGAGAACCAGTCTTGACTGCATTGGCCTCCCGACAGCAGGTCTGAGCCCAGGAATAATCTCAGAGGTGGATGTAGTTTCCTAAGTGCCGGGTACCAAGTCTCAATCAGTTTGACCTCTGCCTTCACAGGCTCTTGGTTTTGACCATCTCTTTTTCCATCACTGCACCTCATTTCAGTGAGGTGTCATTTAAGGCTGACACCTCCCTTATGTGCAAAACCAGATGAAAGTGTTTACCAAGAAGCGTGTGGGCATTTGAGAGGGAGTAGGGCTGCTTGGCTAAGACACACATATAAAAGTTTAGGAGGTAGGACGGCACTGAGAAAAATGAGCAATCGGTACCACTCTCAATAATGGGAACTACTTTAGTATCTAATGAACTTATCACAGCATAAACCGGACGTTAAATCTCAGTAAGAACTGAAGTGTCTCTGCTTCTCACCCCCAAACATTGTTCATTCGTCCTCAGTGAGCTGTGATTTTTGTGCATGCTGCTGTCATGAATAAGCCATAAGACTACGTCATTATATTGGCCAGTTTCAAAATGGGAGACATCGGTAATACAAGTGAGCTTGCTTCCGAGGGAGTCATCCCCCTGTTGCAAATACGCGTTGCAGTTCTTTAGAGAAAACAGCGGATGGAAGGAATAGTCATGTCATCTGTTGTTACCGTCCTCCATTTGAAGCACAGCAATAAAACTGCCTTGGCAGGGAGCTAAGGAAAACTTAACCTAACAAAAGCTCTGTGCAACTTCCCATCCCTTCTGTGCCAACCAAACACACCAATGTTTGTCAAAACCTTTTCTTTTATTTTCTTTTTTTTTTCCTCCATGTGGCTTCCAAAAGCAGAGGCAGAGAGGAGAAACCACCCAGGAGGGACTCTTGGGGGAATGATGAGGGACAGCACGCATTATTAAGGGGAAACCAGGGTAGCAAATGGGCACTGCCTTTGAGCCAGAATTGCAGTTCTATCAAGATCCCCGCGGGCGGGTCCAAAGGTCCCAGAATTCAAGGTGTAAGCTTTTTACAGTAAGAAATGACAGAGCCCTCACCACTCAAATTCTCTAGGCAGACAAACTTGTCAGTGGAATTTTAAACAAGTTTTGGCAAGTTTCCAAACCTTGAATTTAAAAACAAAAACCCATTAAATCAAATCCTTTCTGAAGATCAGCAATTCTTTCATCATGGCTGAAATTTTTTAATGTGCCTCTTGGAGGCATAAACAATCAACGCAGCCATTAATTTGGAGACCTTCCTCCCTGGCAGTGGTGCAAATTGAAGACTAATTGTTCGAAAGACATTCTGACTAATCAGGTCGCGGGGAAAATGAATAGTGCTCCTTGTAGTCCAGCCAGAAGCTTTGTTTTGCTGTGAGTTTAAATTTAAGAGGGGAAAAAAAAAAATGGAGAGAAAACAGAAAATGTCAGCACTGCTTTTCCTGATGACACTTTGGTAAACTTTGCCAATAATGATATTTTTATTAGATTCAAATATCTGGGGGCCCTTTGAATTTATTGTAGCCTTGTGTCCTTTTGTTTTTCTTTCACATTCTTCTATGTATACATAGTACATTTAGGTTTTTGGAGGATAAAAATTTGTGTAAGTCTCTAGTGCTTGGAACTTATTTATGTAAACACTTCTCTCCGTTTCTGGCACTGTATCGTTGCATTGTAGAGCTGGTGATTTTTTAAGTTGCTGCTTATCATTTAGGTTTTCTGCCTCCTGGTGAATCAAGTTATGGTCAAGGAATTCCTTTGTTCAGGGAGTTACTCTGACAAAGCTTCTACACTTTCTCTCAGTTGATCTAAGACTTACCTTCCATCCCAACTTGGGTTTCTCTTTCTGGGGGGTGGCCAGATAGCCAACAGACAGGAGAAAGGGGAGCCTCAGTAATATTTTATAGGAGGCTGAGTGCTTGACTGGAACTCCACGAGCTGAAGTGTAGACAGCGTCTTCTCAGTTACTGAGACCTGTGTGTCACTGATTTGAAACCTTAGACTGCTTTCTTGAACATCCATCAAATCACAGTTATCACCAGGTCTTTAGTGTTAAAGACAAAGCAAAACAAAACAAATGCCGGGTAGAGCCATAACTAGTATTTTTTTCTCAACCAAAAAAGATGGGGTAGAGGGAAGGTACAGTAACTGTTGCGATTTATAGACCAACAGCCCGTGGTAAGTTCAGACCACCAGCTGAGAAACGTGGATATCGATGCTGATTTCTAAGACATTATTGAGCCCCGAGGCCTTAAAATGATGACTTACAACATCATTATTTTCTAAGCCTGGGTTCTGTGGATGTGTTTAAGACATGTTTTGGCTGTGGATCTCTATTCCTGCTCACCATCATCTGGAGAGCTTACGTCTCATTTTGCAGTTTCCAGCTCTGAGCTCTTGGGCATAGTATGAGGTCCTGTCTTTTGTCTTGCTGGCTTCCAGGACCCTCCATGACAGGTTGAGAAGCCTTTATCCTTCTGCTGGTGCAACTTCCTACCCATGATAGGCAAATGCTTACAGAACACAGGCACCACCCATTTGACCCTCCTGTTGCCTTAAGCTAGTAACTTTGTCACTTAAGCTCATTAATGGTGTGAAAGAGATTTAGCTCAAATAATGCTCAGTGGTGGACGTAGCCTGCAGGAGTGCTTGGAATTAAGGAGGGAGGAGTCTCAGCCTTACTGTCACTCACAGTGACATCCAGCTCTGAAATAGGCAGCTGCCCTCCCAGACGGAGGCACCACCTCACATGGAGCGTTGCCCAGTCTCTTTTTGTTCAAACAGTATTTGTGATCCTAAAAGCTGGGTCCTACTGGTATGGGCACCATTCAACACTGAGCACCCCTTTTGGGCAGAGTTAATATCAGATAATTGCAGGGGCAACTACCTTCCTTAAGTGTCTAGTTTGACCATATAAGTTACCATTCAAACCTGGGCACCTGTGAGCGGAAAGCGGGCAGTAGTAATAATATGCTGCAACAACAGCCCAGGACAGATTTCCCTGGGAAAACCGAAACACCTTGCCGTCCGACTTACGACCTACGTATGGGTACCACGTGCCATACATCACTCCCTGTACCAATCAGCTGTGGTCAGTAGCAGGTTGATTTTATGAAAAACTTAAGTTACTAGTCATATAAAGTTATGGAGGAAGGAACCTGTTTGGGAAATTCACTGTAAAGAGGGAAACCTGAATTCCAACCCTAAGATCTAACCTATCCAACCAATTGTCAAGTCTGGCTAATTCTACCTCCTAAAGGTCTTTCCCACGCATCCCCATTTCTCTATCCCCGCTGCCCTCACTTCGGTTGCAGCCACCATCATTGTTCTGCTAGATTACTACAGCCTTCTAAATGTTCTCCCCACTCCAGTCTTGCCCTCCTCCATCCAATTCTCTAGGCATCAGACAGAGCAATTTTCCTGAAACCAAACCAGGCAGCATTCTAGGCACAGGGGATCCAGAAGTAAATGACAAGACAAGGTCATGTTTCCAAGATACTTACCATTTAGCATTCAAGACAGATAATGAACAAGTAAACTAATAAACAATAATTTCAGACTTCGATAAGAGCCATGGAGGTGTGCGCCAGAAGGAGGTGACAGGGAATAAGGGGAGCAGGGAAGAGGCTACATAAATGAAGGTGGTCAGGGAAACCTCTCTGGCACAGTGAGATTTGAAAGATGAGAGGAGACAGCCATATTGAGTGCCAGGAAAAGGGCATCCCAGGCAATGGGAAGAGGGACATTAAAAACCCAAAAGCAGGATGCTCGCAGGTGTTCTCAAGAAGCAGACCCGTGCACCTGGCACACACTGACCAAGGGGCAGAGTAATAAGCAAACAAGCCAAGAGGGTAGACAAGGGCCAGGTTGCCTAATGCCTTGTCAAAAGGAAGAAGTTTGCATTGCTCTTAGAATAAAAATCCAAAGCTGTTGAGCACTAAGCAGAGGAACTGATAGAACTAATGATCCTTTTGATTTAAGCTGACTCTTACTTCTATGTGAAGAACAGATTGTGAGTAAAAGGGACACAGATGAGAAGCCTAGATCCCCATTCAGATGAGAGAGGGTGGTGGCTACGGGAAAGGAATGAAGCTTTTTGATATTCTATCACATTGGAGGCATTTGTGGCTACGTATACAAACTTTCACAGTTAAGGATACATCTTTGACATACGTCCCACTCTCCTTTCATTATTCTCTTGAATGCGTAAGTGTCACCATACTTCTATTTCATTTAGTGTTTGTTGAGGCTTCATCCTTTGAAAAACAGATTTTTGATTTGTGTTTGTTGTTGTTGTAGCATTGTATACATTTTTATACTAGCAAACTCTGAGGTACTTAATTTTAGAGAATGAATGAATATTAAAATTCCAGAAATACCAACAAATGCCTAGAAAATGGCTGGAAAAATCTGCCCCAATACGTCTAAAACTTGCCTCCTGATGTTAATTTTTGATCTGGAAAATCATGAGTATTTAAACCCACTGCTCTGTGATGTTGAGTGCTTTCCCTGATTGCAGTGGCTCTCTGATGGCCAACAGGATAAAGAAGTTGTTAATTTGGGGGTAAATAATCTAGCGTTGTTTTAAAGTGAAGGGACTGTACTCTTCAGTATTTGGTGAAGTGAATGCCGGATGGATGGATGGATGGATGGATGGATGGATGTGGACAGGGTTATAGGTGCAGAAAATGGGGATAGATGCAGATAGCCATGTATCCGTCAGTTCACGTGTCTCCTCAAATATACAAGTCCATGCGACAGAGGGCAGTCTGTTGCTTGTAGAGGCTGTTAAACGAAGTGAAGTCCTGCCGACCCACTGTTCTTTAAGAAGTTAAGATCTATATTCTTTGTGTACAATTTGCTTGTTCTCCCCAGGGAGCAGTGTCAGTTGGTACTTTGCTAATTGAATCCTAGTTTGATCTTGTTCAAGGATCGGGCAGTTGCTTGTTCGCAGAGCAACAGAAATGCTTTTCCTGACTCTCTTGATAATGTCCCCATGTGCGAGGAAGACACATGCAATACAGATGTGTCGGGGCCGTTTTCAGCATGCTGGCTGTCAGAAGTCTGCAGGAGGAAATACCTTCTTGATTAAATTCTCCAAGGCTGACATTTTCTGTTGTTCGGCCTGCTGAATGATTTCACATGTGTTTTCTGCAGAGTCAGAATTCTTTTGCGGTGTTACAGGATGGTTATTTGCTTGGCAGCGTGACGTTCTTTTGGCCACTAGGGTGGGGAAGTCATTTGAATTGTGTGAATAACAGGCAATTTCAGTGAGGCAGAGAGACATGTTACTTCTTGGTCATTTGAAATACATTTTTAGGTCAAATAATTATGACATGAGGAAAAGATTACACCATCATTTAATGAATTTCAGATTTTTGCAAGAGTTCTACGCCCACCCCAACCTCCCATTTTTCTTCTTAAGGAACAGCTCTAAAATAGAGTTTTAAAGATTTCAACTCTCACACCCAGTAGCCCCCTGGGATTCTGCCTTTTTGTGGGTACATGGCCTTGACCTTACCTGCAAATCATCTCCTTGGATTAGTTTTTACTAGACATGCCCCTGGGGAAAAATATTGTCCAAAAAAAGGTCCTGTTCTAGACCCACCCAGAATGACATAATATTAAGTGTTTTCCATATTCAACAGTGATACTGTTTTGAGAACTCACAGCCGGTTTGAATTTAGTTAAGTCCAATGTTTTCTTTCTCTTTTTGGTTCATAATTTCCCAGGGGCCTGCTACCTTTGTGCTGAGCTTAAAATGTCGCATTCTCCAGCAGGGAACGCTCTCTGGTATATTTAAAGCAATTAGGACCCTGTATGAGAAGTTCAGTTGTAGACAAAGATAAAAGATCAGATTTCAGTTAGCTATGGAAATCTTTATTGCATTAAAGATCAAATAATTATGAAATACATTATTGTAAAGTTATTTTATAAATTGAAGATAAGAGAGAAACCATCGTATGGGCTCTATTTTGCCTTTAGCATCAGTGTTTCTCTTAATCCTCTCACATGCTGAGTTGCACACTCTTACTCCTGTGTGAGGTGTTTGTGGCTGTGCTATAAATGGGGTAACCACCTGGGGCTGAGGGGTTCCCTGGGACGTGGGACTTGCGGCTAAACGTGGGCAAGTCCCAGGCAAGCTGGAACAAAGGGGTCACCCTAGATGTTATCCATCTATTTAATGGCCCCAAAATGACCATTTCTCATTGTTCTGTGGGCAGACGGGGTGGGGGTTCTGCTGTTTTCGTGGGAGCTCTCAGGTTGGCTGCTTGGCTGAGGCTGGATGAGAAAGATGTCTGGGACCTCAGCCTCCAAACGATTTTTCATCACAGACTGGGGGCTCAGGGCCCAGAGTGGAAGCTGAAGACCCTCTTGAGAGTGTGCTCAGAAGTTAGCACTTGCCACTTGTACCACATTTAGTGATCAGGACATGAGGCCAGCCCAACCATGGGGAAATAGACTTCACCTTTTAAAAAAATGTTTATTGAAATATAGCTGACATATCACATTATGTTAGTTTCAGGTGTACCACATAGAGACTGGGCATTTGCCTACATTATGAAATGACCACCATGATAATTCTAGTAACGATCTGTCCCCATCCAAAGTCATCATGATATTATTGATCTTACACTATATATTACACCCCCATGGCTGATTTATTTGACAACTAGAGGTTTGTACCTCTTAATCCTCTTCAGCTGTTTCACTCACCCTCCCCTCTGGCCACCATCTGTGTGTTCTCTGTATCTAGGAGTCTGTTTTCATTTTATTTTGTTTGTTTTGTTTTTTAGATTCTGCGTATAAGTGAGATCATATATAGTAGGTATTTGCCTTTCTCTGTCATATTTCGTTTACCATAGTACCCTCTAGATTCGTCCATGTGGTCACAAATGGCAAGGTTTCTTTTTCATGGCTAAGTAATACTCCATTGTGTGTGTGTGTGTGTACACACTGTGTGTATATGTATTTGATGGGAGGAGTTAAAGACAATATGGTCATCTTTAACCTCTGAGAGTTCGAAAGGCAGTTGCTCTAAGTCTATTGTTTCCCAAGTGTGGGGGTCCCTGAGACCCTCTCAGGGAGTCCATGAAGTCAAAACTATTTTTACAACACCAGGGATTATTGCTTTTTTCCACTTTCATTTTCTCGTGAGTATAAGGTGATGTTTTCCAGAAGTTATATGATATTGCATCAGGTTTTAGGAGAAGCAGATGTAAGAATTCCACTTTTCTACTGAGACATTAAAGAGACTTGAAAAAAATGTGCAGTAATGACAGTCTTCTCTATTATTCTTGTTTTTAAAAAAGTTATTTTTCATTAAATTTTTTTTAGGTTGGCCTGTAGTGTTTGCTGTGATTTTTAAATTAATACACAAATATTTTTGAATGTTCTCATTTAATTTTTCATATTAATAAAATAGGTGAAGTCATTAATACACAAATATTTTTAAAGTTTCTTATTTAGTTTTTCATATTAACAAAATAAGCTTTATTTTAATTTAATTTTAATTAAAAATTAATTAAGTTCACAAACTAGAGCTCTTTGGGGTCCTCAATTTAAGAGGGAATTCTGAGAACAAAACGTTTGAGAATGATTTTCATCATCTTCCCTGCTGCCATTTGCTGAGCCTGCGCCATTTCCTACATATTCTCTCTTAATCATCCCAGCAACCCTACCAGGAAGGTACTCCATTCACCCCCAGCCCTCAGAAGCATAGACCGGTGCTCCAAATCATTAGTCACCCAGTTCGCATGCTGCAGGGCTAGAATTTGAAGCTAGTTCTATCTGACTCCAAAACAAAGCTTTGAGGAAGAAATAATGTCCTTGCCTAAAATACACCTTTTGCTTTTCTGGATAGAGAGAGATTGAAGCAGAGGTGGAGAGGACTGGATGAATTATTTGAGATGGCTCAGGTAGCCAAAAACCGTGCCTTTCTGCTGTCTGTTCCACTTGTCATAGCGACTTATCTTTTCAAATTGCAACTTGGTGAGAAAGGAATTCCTCCAAATTCAAATGATATTCTGAACCTGGTGGGGTTTTTTTCCCCTTATAACAAGGCATTTCTAATAGTACTTTATGCAAACCCTACTGAGCACTCAATCAAGAAAGAAACGTTTGTTTGTCTGATTGTCACATTCTAAATTGCAGAAATAAATGTGCATCACCTTAAATACATTTTCCAATTGCTTTCTACATCAGCTGGTGCATTTTGTTCGAGTCTCTTTTGTAATAGTAAAACAATTACAATAGTAAACAAAAAATTACTGAATACTCTGTGCCAGTCACTGAGAGGAACACGATGTCATGATCTCTCTAAATCCTCAAAAGAATTCTCAATCAGGCAGCGGGTGCTCCTGCCTGCCTTGCAGATACGGAGACAGGCTTGCAGAGAGGAAGTCACTTGCCTGAGGTCACCCAGCTAGTAGGTAGCTGGTAAATCAGGAGTCAAACCCAGTTCAGGGTGGTTGCCAGTCTCAGATTCTTAGCCAATAAATCCTGAGAAACCCTTAAAAGGCAGTGGCAGTTTGTCTGTGGAAAGGATTTCCCCCAGGTAGACTTGAAGTAGCCCAGGTAAATTAGGAAAGGGTCACAATTTTACCTTCAGAGATTTTAACAGTGATGCAGCCTATGCAAGTAATGGGAAAACAGAGCTCTGAATTTTGTCCTTTGCTTAACTGTTTACTAACACGTAGCACTAGGAGTGTACAGAAAAAGGCAGAACGTTCCTCATCTGTACCTGGCACCACCCAGGGATGTTTTCCGATGGTCGGCGGTACTGAGCTTTGGTTTCAGTCTTCCTCCTGCCCGGACAGGCTGTGCTGCCTTCTGTTTGAAAATGCCATGATCACAGCAACAGTGCTGGAGGCGATGGGAAAGCCGGGGCTCCCCGTGTGTGGACAGCAGGGGTACACATGTCCTGGAACACTGGCAGAGGAGTGGGCTGGGCTCCCCGTGCACTGGGAGGGAGAGGATGAGGTTGAAAAGCCTCCTGTAGTTTATACGGACTGCTGAGGTAACCAGCTTCTCAGCAAGAGCCCCAGTTGCGTATTTGAGCTTTAACAACCTTCACAGCAACCACTGATTCCTCCTGAAGGTTCAGGTTGCTGCTCCTGTCATAAAAACCTGAGAAGTTGGGCCTCGGAAAGGATCACCTCCAGGCCAGCCAAGATCTTCCATAATTGGAATAGCATTTCCAAATTGCGCTTGAGCACTAATGCAGAGGAATGCAGTGTATGGTGAAGATCTTTTGCCCGGACCACTTGTTGTGGCTTAGAAACCTGATACTTGAGACGTGAAACAGACAACTTTTGTCATCCTCAATCCACGCACTTAATTATCTCCAGCCTGAATTAGCGCCAGAAGCAAAGCAAGGGCGTGTGTCTGCCTCCGGATAATATAGGAAGGTGACCAAAAGGTAGAGAGTTGTGTGTGTCAGCTTCTCCTTTCTGCCACCTTCTGTCCTCTCTCTGACCTCCTGGCCCTGGAAGGCAGTTCATCAGTCTGTGTCCAGTATTGCTATCTGGACGTAAAACAGCAATGCCTTTGAGCATTTCTTTGACCCTGTTAATTTAAGCAACTTTCTTGAATCCCATAATTCTTTGTAACTTACGATACTTAAAAATGCAAAGACAGAATGAGTGCACTCCTCTTAACTCCTCCACTCGATTGTAAGGTCACAGCTGGGTTCTTGTCTCTGTCACCTCGGTGCCCGCCTCTCAAGTACCTCGCAAATAGTGAACAAGTAAATAATATTACAAATAATAACGGTAACAGCTAGGGGCTCTGTGGGTCAGACAGGACACTAAGGGCGTATCCAACTCCCTGAAAAGGTAAATACTATTAATATCCCCATGTTATCCCCATTTTACAGACTGAGGAGTAGAGTCTAAGACCCAGTCCCCCAGCTAGCCAGCAGTGGAGCCCAAGCACTGAACCATCGGCCCTATATTGCTTCTAAATGCCTGTGGGCTGAATGAGCATCTTTGTAATTCATCTTATTTCTCCGCCTCTCCTTTCCCCTCTCCCCTGGCTGTCTCTGTCTCCTCCAGGAGTCTCTGTTGTTTGTCTTCCTTCTTCCCCTGAATTCACTGGCAGTCTTGGAAGAACATAGGAAAATCTTTTTGTTTGTTGTTTGTTTGTTTTGCCCCTGAAATCTTCACTGACTTTCAGATTTGTCCATCCACGTGGAATCATTATTTTGGGACCAGCAATTCATCTGGGTTGTAAAATATGCCTCTCCTTTCTCTACCAGCACCATGCCAAAGGCCATTACACTGGGGACATCGCAGTCCTCTGTTCCTCTTTGTTGATTTTGCTGTCTGTGCCTGAAATCAAGATGAAATGGCTTTGTTCGTCCGCTTTCCTATATGCCTTCCCGGGTGGAATGAGCCTCGGGAAACTAGTTGTTTTTTGGGTTTTTTTTTTTTTCTTTTTTAAAGTTTAGTTTTGGTTTTGTTTGGGAGCCATGGGTAACATTTTTCAAATTCTGTGTGTTAAATTCAAGACTACTTCGATTCTTAGCACTGACCAGGCAAACATTTCTGGGGTCCAAACGATGGCTTGGGGGCAGTTGGGCCAGGGTGGTGAAGAAGCAGAGGCTGGGATGCTGGAAAGCTGGCCACGCGGTAGACCCAGAAAAACTGTCCACTGCATTACATTTCAAGGAGAGCC
The DNA here is from genome assembly GCF_036321535.1 of Camelus dromedarius. Lineage (NCBI taxonomy): Eukaryota > Metazoa > Chordata > Mammalia > Artiodactyla > Camelidae > Camelus > Camelus dromedarius. The sequence continues at coordinate 100,788,952 of NC_087438.1, read as the reverse complement.
TGGGGCTGGTAGTTACTCTCCAAAAACAAAAAGGAAACTTCCATCGGGATCCATGGGCCCTGTTTGGCTGGCCCATAGTGCACATGTGTGCAGGTACCATGAGCATAATTCAAGGGGATCTCTCACCCTGGCCACCTCATTTGGGAAGAGTATAGATAAATATCCCTGCTGACAGTGACAGTCACATGCCTTGCCCAGGGACATAAGCCGCCAAACCTCAGTTTGTCTCACCTGGCGAAAGGAAGTACTGGGAACGCCGCCTTACACACTTGTTGTGGGAATTCAATTCGAGAAGAACTGCAAGATGCTTAGCATGTTACCTGGTCCACAGTCCATTTCGAAAGATCAGAACTCTTTCTCCCGCTGGCCTACCAATGGCTCTACCATTCCACATCTCCGGCATTAGAGAACCACCACTCCAGGCTTAGGCACTTTTAAATGCTCCTCCCAAGAGTATTTATAAAGTCTTCCTTTAACACATTATTGCAACCTAATTTATCATCATTAGCTGATAAGTAAGTATAGCGTTCCAGTGGCAGAAAATAATAGTGACTATCACTTATTCAGCACACGCTGTCTTCCAGCCTCCAAGCTCAAAATGCTCTCAACAACCTTATGAGGTGCTCTTAGAAAGGATGGACGATTTACCCATGGGCACTGGACTTGAAGTGGTGGAAATGAAGTGTTAAGCCAGGACTATCTGACACCAGGGTCGGCGTTTTTATTACTATGCTCTGTGGCCCCCCAATATGCTTTAATGAGATAGGAGAGGTCCGGAGAGTGCCAAGGCAGGCTGGGCTTCTTCAGAGCACCAGAGCCAAGGGCACAGGATCACTTGATAAAAGCGAAATACAAGGGTTCCAGCAGTAGGATGGCAATGTGAAATATGAAAGAAAAAGTCGGGGGAGCTGCTTACAAACTGTACTTCCTCAAGCATCCTTGCCTTGGCTTCCAAGTTCTGTCTGATCTCTCTTCCTCCCGCCCCTCTCAGTGGCCCTGGCCTGGTCCCACAGCACAGCAGATTCCTCTGGGTCTTTGCATGTACTGTTCTATTTGTCACCAATACTTTTCAAACAGGGACCACGTCTTTCTTACATACCGTTGATCTCCAACACCCAGCCTGATTCCTGGCAAGTAGTCGTTGGCCTCTATACTGGAATGGCCACATCATTAGGAAACCGATGAGTGGGACTTCTTAGAACTTCGTCTAGTGCTGACTCTAACAACCAGCTTCTGGGTCCCAGATCTGCCACTTGCAATTGCTCTTTTTCTCATGCCTTATTCCCTCACTTCAACACCCACGTTCGTATGTTTCTGCCATTTAAGCATCTGTTCCTGCCTAGTCAACAAGACAAAGGGAAGAAGCCTGGGCAGGCTCTGTTGCCACCCCCTTCCCACCAGGGAGACTTGAAGAGGCAACCAGAAGTAAGCCACCTCACCAGCCTCCTCGATCTCCTGCTGCCCCCGTTTCCCTGGGTAGGATCCCCCCTTGCCCCTGGCCCCAACGAGAGACATCAGTGGTCCTCAGGGGTCAGTGGGATTAGGTGCAGAGGAATCTCATGCCGAAGATGCTCTGTGAATAGAAAGTCCAGCCAGTTCTTGGTTCTTTGCCCTCCTTGTGGGAGCTGAGTCCCCACATCAGCCCAAGTGCGTATTAGACGGCACGAGATAAACCATTTGGATGTTTTATTCTAACATACAGCTTAATACAGAGAAACACAGAGACAGCAGTAAGGGCACACTCTCACAGATGGCTTCTACTATTTTAAAATACAAAATTAATGAGTGTCAGATCAGAAATGTTTTCTTCTGGTTTTTGACTAAAGCTTACGTTTTCGAAACTATGTTGTATGATACAAGAATATACTTTTGGTTGGAGAGATTGCAATCAGTTTGACTGATTATGCTTACTAACCAAAGGACAGAATACAGCTTTGAGGGGTGAAGAGGAAGAATGCTTATATTCGTATAGCACTGATGAATGATGTGGTGTGGACCAGTCTGGTTTCCCATAAAGATAGCTTATGATTGGCTGCCATACATATACTGGTTCATTCTTTTTCCCCCAGAGCTACGTATGGGTCATTTAAGAATTAGTTAAGAGTGTTAGTTATCTCTTGCCCTTTAGCAGTACTACCACAAATTTCGCAGCTTAAAACAATACGTATTTACTCTTTCATGGTTTCTGTGGATAAGGGGTGAGATTGAAACAAGAGAATAGGAAAGGCCAATGCAAGGAAGCTTTGTCAAGTTAGCACCTGCTACGGACATCCAGTGTTCCATTCCAGTAGACCTCTTGAGGAGCTTTATAAATGCACTTCCTAAGGAGAAAGAGGAGAAGGATGTACCCTTATTCTCCATTGCCCATTGTTCAATGGTGGCTCTACAGGCATTAAGTCCCCTACAGTTTGGGGTTGTGCTTTTTGAGTGCAGAGTGGGTTCCCATGGATGCTCCGTGCCAGGGCATTAGAAAAGATCTGAGGCTTAAGCGGGTCACCTGCAAGGCTGCAATGCAGATAATGACAATCACAGTAATGACCAGGGCTGCAGTCTCATCAGGGGTTCAAGTGGGGAATGACCCACCTCCAAGCTCACATGGTTGTTGACGGGATCCAATTTCTTGCAGGCTGTCAGATTGAGGGTCTCAGTGTTCTGCTGGCCATCAGCTGGAAATTTCCCTCAGTTCCTTGCCACATGACCCTCTCCACCAGCAGTTCACGACGTAGGGCAACTTGCTTCTTCAAGGCCAGCAAGACAGAGAACTCCTTGCAAGACAGACATTACAATCATAGGAACTGCAATCACTTACATTCTGTAATCTTTACCATATTTTATTGGTTAGAAGTCATAGTTTCTGTGCACACTCAATGGGAAGAGATTACACTGTGGCATGAACACTCAGAGACAGGAGTCCTGTGAGTCACCTTAGAGTCTGTCTGCTGTAGTGGCTAAGGGGGCTCAAAGGTATGAGATCCACAAGGCCAGTGCGAATTTAGTTGCTTTATGAAAAGTATTAATGGCTAGCATAATCCAGCGTAAATTCAATTTTATGCAAACATTTACCACCCCAAGAAAACAGTCAAGTTTTTTTTTAATCTACTATTCTGTCATATTATCATAACCTAAATCCTCTTTAACAAACATGAGTTTTTTAAATTTGAAAGCATACTCCTTCCCGATGCCATTGCTTCTAGCATTTATGCTCCCCGAGGATAGAAATTAAGTCACTTTTAATTAAGCTTCTCTTCTCCATATCAAATTGTTCTGTGGCATTTTCCTTGACACTTTAGTGTTTGGCTATTTAGCATAACTTTAATTAGAGTATTAACAATATTACACAAATACATCAGTTAGGTCAAACCATTGAAACTTAAAAAAAAGAAAAAATATATTACTTCCTTGTTCCCATTTTTCCCTTTAATTAGAACGAGGCGAACCACTGTGCAGTATACTTGTTTTTAATAATGTTGTTTGCAGGAGCGTGTTTATTTTCCCTTTGTTATGCTCAACGCGGCACATCTCACAGATGTTGCGAATAGGTCGGGATGTCTTGAAGGGACAATGAGACTGTGATTAAACAACAAAGCCTCTCGCAGCACTGAAGTCTGCTGCTAACAGTTGGCTTGTTGAAGTGTGAGAATCCTCATTTAGTTTTCAAAAGGAATGTGTTCTTGGCGGGGCAGAGCTGTGTGTGTCTGCGTGCACTTCAGTGTCCTTTATGGTTAGTTTCCCCAAAGGCTTACTGTCCGTATTGCATCATTTGTTTTTATTTGTAAGAGTATTTTGGAAACTTCAGAGCAGTTGTAGGGTCATTGTCGTTTCTAGCTGTCATTGGTTATGACTGCCTGTGGAAACTGTGTTGAAGGCAAACAAAAGTAAATGAAGGTCCCTCTTCGGTGCCTTTCCTCTTTATCTGCACTTCCCAGCTCTTTGGGATTATACAGGGCCAAGCTAGTTTTGATTTATGACATTCATCTCCCCAAAAGGGCCCAAAAGGGCCACAGGGACTTTGGGATGTAGGTGAACCATTCGCATGAAAAATTAAAGCTGGCATATTTATTTTGAAGGGCAGGGTAAAGTTAATGACCCTGCAAAATTCCTGACAAATAAATTTATTTTCCCGATCCTTCTAATGAGGTAACAAAGCAGCTCTATAACCAGCCCTGGGGAAGATGATGCTTCTGAGTAAAAAGTCTATGGAATGGATAACCCTCTAGGGCACCGGAGAAGCAATCCATCTTAGGAAAATGGAATTAGTTTTAACTACACTATTAAGTACTATAAATTACCCTCCTGGGCCCGGCTAGTTAAGCACCCAAATTATTTTTCAACATGATTCTGCTTCCTTTTCTAATACCAAAGAGAACTGGAAAGAGGGGAGTCTAACTAGTCAAAATACATTTTTCATAGTATACAAAAAACATTGATGGTCTCTCCTCCAGCACCATGTTTGTAGTTTTGTGTGTGCAGCGTGAGAAAGCTGGTGTTTCCATTTACTGCTAATTAAGTATCTATTCAGTACAATGTGTTGGAGCAGGGACTGTGAGGAAAGAGAGAACATCCTTTTCCTCAATGAGCTTCCAATCTGGCCAAACTCCTCACCTTGATCTTCTTAATTCCTCCCGTGAATTCCATTGCCTTTGGAATGAGGTTGACCTCCTAGCCAGAGCTCCTAAAATTCTAGATAATCTGCCCACCACCAGCGTCTCCATTAGACACTTCAGCAGTTCAGCCAGACAGGTGTTGTTATTCCCGTTTGGTAGAGGCGGAAACGCAGGCTGAGAGAGCGTAAGCGAGCTTGGAAACTAGTCCCAGGAAGCAGAGGGAGGTTCAAGGCCATTATCCCCTCAACCCCTGGCCTTCTTCCCTTCTAACCTGTGATTATATAATGCAACAAACCGATTTAGCGGGATGAGGAGCAATCCGTCAAATATGTGTTTAATGAGACTAGGATTGGACAGCAGCCTCGGTTGGAAAACACTAGATTCAAAATGAAAAAGCAAAGTCCTGCTCCTGGTCCTGCCAATAATTAGCTGTGAGATCTTGGATAAATATCTTTTCCTCATTTTCTTCATTTATAAAGTGACGAAAGCCAACTAATAATTTCTAGGCAATGTTTTCCCAAATCTGGTCCAAACAGTCAGCCAAGGCTGACAGTTAAGGGTCCACACTTGGAGACTTGCCGTGCACATTAGCATGTTAAAGGCACCATGGGGTCACGCATGAAGAAATCTATTACCATAGCACTCTTTAAACTTATTTGACCCCAGAACACTTAGTCATATCTCACAGAGCTATGTTCCCTAGAAAATAACTTGGAAAGCGATTTTCCAAATTCTCTTTAGACTCTAAAATTTGATCGTTGACATTTTCACTTGTTCCACATCCACCACTCACGTGTTCTCTTTTAATTGTGACTTTCCAACCACCGCCCCCCCCCCCTTAGGACTGAACACAGTGGGCAACAGATAAATGCTATTGACTGATTTATTCAGTTCTTAAGGTTAATGTATTCCAAACAGTGCTGATTTTGTACTTGGCAAAATTTCGTCTAACACAGAACAGTTCTGGGATGGGAAGCACTGGGCTCTGAGAACTGGGGGAAAACCACCAACTCTCCCGAGAGCCATCCAGAGAGATGCCAGATGACATTTCAGGACCATTTAGCTATGAACGTTTCATTCAAACGCAAAAACAAAAGGCAAATTCTGTCTGTGGTTAGCAGACTTCTGATCCGCTCGTTCCTCCCGAATTAAGTCTGTACAAAGTCAAAGCATTTGGTGCTGGGTGTCACTGAGCAGTCACTCTGATGTGACAGCCATTTTTTTTTCGCCCTCCCTCCAGTAGTTTCCAGGATGAGTTGGCTCAGCCAGATTCTCTCAGGGATAAAACGTTCCTTTCATCCCTAGATGCCACTAGAATGCCACTCGGTGTCTCCTTCAATAGTAAATTACCAAACACCAGTCTCCTGGCCTGAAAGGGCTTATTCACAATGCCAGTGCCAAAGAGTCTCCCAGGAACTAACGTGACAACGTGACACTTCTTGTTTGTGTGTACACAAGAAAGCAAAGCAACTGTAATATTCAATATAATAAATACACAGAAACAGACTTTTTACAGTCTGTCCCTTTTTAAAGGGACAATTGTTTTTAATAAAAAGTCTTAAAATAGCATTATTTTTCATCTTGGGAAAGCGTGTGTGTCCAAGTGATTTAATATGGTCGTAAAACTTTTCACAGTGCACCAAGAAGCATAAAGATGTGGAACACCTTCAGAGCTGTGTGACTCCACCTGCACCTATTGGTAATTCTTTTATCTTTATGTTTAAAAACCAAAGGAAAATAAAGATCCTGTGTAGGATAAAAGAAGATCATTTTAATACCGTAGGCTCATGAGTAAGAACACTGAAAAAAATGTTTGGGTTTCTGGCCTCTCTTATAAATGCAAATTGTCAAAAAAAGAGGGCCTTTCCTGCTACGCATGTTGTATAGTGGCACATGCAATGCAGTTGTATGTAGTTGAAAGTCACAATAAAGAATAGTGATTAAGAGTAGAGAATTGGGGAGGAGGGTATAAAATTAGGGGGCAGGGTCTAGATCGGTGGTAGAGCTTGTGCTTTGCATGCACGAGGTCCTGGGTTCAATCCCCAGTACCTCCATTAAATAAATAGACAGACAGACAAACAAACAACAAACCTAATTACTGCCCCCCCCCCAAAAAACAAAGAGTAGAGAATGAATTGACTTTGAGGTAGAAACAGAGTGGTTCATCACTCTGCCACTTACTATCTATAAGCTTGTTTTAAAAACATTTGTGCTTCATTTTTCTTACATGTAAGTAGAGGTATACCTTCTTCACAGGCTGTTTTAAAGATAAAATGAGATAAAGTCTGTAACACAATCACCCAGTGACTGCCACGGAAGCGAGTAATAGTTACTATCTTGTGGAGACCTCTCAGTTCATTTGGCAGGACGGCCAGAGACAGATACTTGCTTGTCCTAAGAGCACCGTTTCCCTGGGGTCCTCTTGGCTCCAGCCCCCTCTTTTTGGCTTCATCTGCAGAAGTTCCAGGCCTCTTGTTCACGCACCATGATTCCATCTGAAAGCTCTTGCCCAGAAACCCCGAGAAAACTTCCCTGTACATCACTGGCCCAAGGTGGTCACTGGCCAAGGTAGGGCACACGGACCAGATGGGGCCCATGGACCACGGCCTTGAGCCACAGTCAATACTGTTATTTCTGGATAACTCAATCCAACAAATATTCAGTTCAATCTAATGCCCACGTCAGACACTGTGTTAGACTTGGAAGTTAAAATGACTTACACCAGGGGTTCAGCAAACTTTTTCTTCAAGGGTCAAAAAGTGAGATTTTAGGCTTTGCAGGCCTAGAAGTAAAATCAAGGATATTGTAGGAACCTCTATGCCTGCATAAAATGTACCCATTTAAAATGTAAAGTCATTCTTAACGCAGGGCCATACGAAACCAGATGACTGGGCCCATGAGCCATAGTTTGCCGACCCCCAGGACACACAGCTTTAGTCCCTGTCCTCATGAAGTTCATCCAAAGTGTGACATGATGCCCTGGCATTGTTTGAAACCCTGCCTCCCAGTCCCCCTTGTCATTTGAATGAGGTTGAACCTGTCAGTGGAATGATTTGTGCACTGTCACCTACCTGTCTATCCAAATCTCAGAACCCCCCGTCAGGGGGCGTGCCTCACAGAGTAGCTGATGGTGATGATCTTCTGTTGAATTTAAGGCCATAACATGAACCCACTCAAGCGCCAGGTCAGAGATTCTTAAGAGCTCGGTCTGGAGGGAGAAAACATTAACCAGGAAATTGTCCCTTCAAAGACTTGTCTTTAAAAGATCATCCCAGACCCATGGAAAAAGAGCTCAATGGCAGGATGCGTGTATGACCAAGTCGTCGCACCTCTGCACACAGAGCCAACACTTGCTCCGCCACAGACATTTCCCAAGAGGCCATGCCACCTAAGCCATATGGCACAGTGTGGACCACAGCTGTGAACTTCAGTTGGAAACAGAGCTGTTCCTCAGCAGGGAGAAGGCCCGGAACACGGGGCGCGGTGCACGAGCGCCTCTCGCGGCCCGTGTCACAGACGTGCACACTGAGTCGCAGAGGCAGCGGGAGCGTGCTCCCGGCGCAGGGCTCGGCCACCCGCTCGCCGCTGATTCCGTGACTTCCCCGGCGGAGAAGGAGGCCAAGTCACGTTCCACCTAACTCGGCCCATCCCGTGTCGTTTGCTTTTGTAGCCTGACTTCACCACCTTTAATTTTGTTGGTGCCTCTTGGCCTTTTGCGTGGTAAGAGTGTCATTAGGGGATTGAAATCTGCAAAAGAGTCCTTGGCTGCCATTTGGAAAGTCAAAGGGAGGGGGCTGGCCAGGCAGGGCTGGTGCTGTGAGTCACATAAGCAAGTCGTATCCCCTTTTTGAAGTAATTCATAATCAGTAAACAAAATTGTGTTTCTTTTTTTCTGTAGAAGTGTAGTCAATTTACAATGTTATGTTAGTCTCTGGTGTACAGCATAGTGATTCATTTATACACATATATATCCATTTTCATATTCTTTTTCATTATAGTTTACTGTAAGGTATTGAATATAGTTCCGTGTGATATACAGTAGGACCTTGCTGTTTATCTATTTTATATATAGTAGTTAGTATCTGAAAATCCCGGACTCCCAATTTATCCCTTCCCACCCTCTTCCCCACCCTTGTACCCATAAATCTGTTTTTTTCTGTCTGTGAGTCTGTTTTGTAAATAAGTTCATTTGTGTCCTTTTTTTTTAGATTCCACATGTAGGTGATATCATATGGTATTTTTCTTTCTCTTTCTGGCTTACTTCACTTAGTGTGATGATCTCCAAGTCTATCCATGTTGCTGCAAATGGTATTATTTTATCCTTTTGTATGACTAATATTCCATTTTACACATATATATTTATACACACACACACACACACACACACACACATACACACCACAACTTCCCTATCCAGCCATCTGTCAGTGGACAGTTAGGTTGCTTCCATGTCTCGGCTATTGTAAACAGTGCTCCTATGAACATTAGGGTGCATATATCTTGTTGAATTAGAGACTCCTCCAGATGTATGCGCAGGACTGGGGTGGCTGGATCATATGGTAAATCTAATTTCAGTTGTTTAAAGAATCTCCATACTGTTTTCCACAGAGGCTGAATTAAATTTCCAACAGTAGTGTAGGACAGTTCCCTTTTCTCCACCCCTTCTCCAGCATTTATTGTGGACTGACAAGGGCTTAATTTCCAGAATATAGAAATAGCTCATACAACTCAATAACGACAACAACAACAACAACAAAAACCCAATCCAAAAATGGGCTGAAGACCTAAGCAGACGTTCCTCTGATGAAGACATACAGATGGCCAACAGGCACATGAAAACATATTCAGTATCGCTAATTATCAGAGAAATGCAGATCAAAACTACAATGAGGTATCACCTCAGACTGTTCAGAATCAGCCATCATTAAAGAATCCACAAATTATTTTTCTTTTAATATTTTCTGTCCCATGAACAGGATTCAAAGTACCTGAGCTGCTCTTGTTAACTCTAAGCTGACTGATTAAAGTGTACCCTGGGGATCCTCCCACTTCAAGACAGGGTGAAACAGAGCCCAGAATCTTGAACTCTTTATCTGCTTGGTCTTGTAATTGTCTCCTTCTCTGAGCGTCAACAGCCTATGGGAATTCATGGTTGTGTGTAATCATCTCAGTTGGACCAGACAGCGTTTGTCTGCTGGGCACATTAGACTGTACAAGCTCCTAACAAAGGCTGCAGAAAGCAGAATAAATAGATTCTGTCTTTCTTCATTTAGCTTTCAATGATTGGCAAGATTTAAAAAATCCAAAATGACCTAAACATCTAAAATCCCCGATGTCTCCCACCGTGTACCCCCATCACGAAGCTTCTCTTTTTTTGTCTGTAGCTCTTAAAAATTTGGGTTAAAAATGAACTATTTTGTAATTTTTCTGAGTCTTGAGTCAGTGAGTCTTGGCATCCCCTAGAATACATGCTTCTTGGGGTAAAGAACGTAGGTTTCTGTAAGTCTCGTGTTTGCTGGCATTATGCTGACTAAATCATGCTCATTTTTATGTGTCTCATACAAGGGTACATATCAAGAAGGTAGAGTCATGTTTAAGGGCTTTGAGTCAAAGCCATGACTCTCAAAGATACTAGCTGTTACCTCAGGCTCAGTGTTCTCATCTGTTTAATGGGGATGATAATCACGCCTTACCCTTGTTCTAAGGACCATGCACATGAACGCATAAACCATATGGCACAAGCCAGGCAAAGCCAACTGCTCAGTATATGGTCACTGCTGCTTTCATTGCTGCTGTTCCTCCCTCCCCCGCAAACCAAATACCCTTAAAAATTGAGTAACAAACTGAGGTTAAGACAACTTGGAATAAACAACACAATAAAACCTGATACCAACCCTAGAAACAAGCCTACAGCCAGCCAATGTTTTCTCATTTTCAGAAAACCCAGTAGGGAATAACCCAGTGTGGCCTTGAGAATAAAAATGAAGGGTAATTGTCCATTTTTCAAAGGAACTCAGCATATGGTTCTTGAAAACAGTTCGCTTTTCTGGGTAAAAAGTCTTATTCACAGACTGCTTTCCAGCAACAGGGTCTAGCTTGAGCCAATGCCAGCGCAGGTCCCTGGACCGCTTTTCTGTCTGGATCATCCCAGGAAGGGCTGCCGAGAGTATACTCCGATGGGTGGGGATGGAAATAGGGCCACAAAAGCGACTCAGTGACTGGTGTCGGGTCCACGCTTCTAACTGGACGTTATTCTCCCGTATCTTACAAGGTTTGGTCGGGCGAGAGAATAACGTACCAGGGCTCAACTGAGTTCATCTCGCCAGTCTCTTTTTGCAGGTCTGACACCCTGCTGTTGAGGGCATTAGGATTTTGCTGGTTGCAAGAGACAGGAAATGGAACACAAAACCAACTTAAGCAAAGAGGTGACCTCCTTGGCTCATAGAAATGAAAAGCCCAGGGTCCAGAATGTTTCGGGGGCCTACATAGCATCCTTACGCCTTATTTTCCTTCTCTGCCCTCTGCCTTCCCTAGAATCTGCTGCATTCCCAGGTATGGAAGCTGCAGGCCTACATCCTTCCAAGATAAGGGATGACCTGAAAGAGAGGACCGAGATCCTCCGCTTGACTGCTGTTGGCCTGAATGGAATCAGTGCCTCTTCCTAAGCCAAGGCTGGCAGAAGGGAATTCTCTGATGGGCTTAGACCTGGGCCAGTTAGGTACCCCTCGTGAATCACTTGTGGCAGGGTTAATGCTACGAAAGCATTTGTATTGTGAGTAGAGGGAAAGTTTATCCCCTAAGAGAGAGAGGAGAAAAAAAAAAAAAGCAGTGATATTATTTCTAATAGAACACTTAGTAGCCTAAAACGATGGTAAGGAAACCAGAGAGCGAGAGTGACCTTGGCGATGTCACTCCCAGTAAGCAAAACGGGCTGCCCGCCAGGCCGTCGGGTCTGGGGAACACAGAAGCATCTCTTGGTTTCTCATGTCATCCTGCTTATCCATCATTTGCTTCCTTCACACCCATTTCCTAGGATTTCTGCCAGGGCACAGAGCTGTCCACAGACTAAAATTAGAGTTTTGTGGCTAAGCAGAACTTCGGGGGATGGAAGGTAGGACATTACGGGTCAGTGTAGAGTCATGTACTCCCCTCGATGATTCTGAAGTTGTTTTCTATAACTTGAGAGAAAAAACTTCCAAGAAAGTTTGGCCATTTAGGAGGGAGGGGGACGAAAGTCTGCACTGGGCACACCCTGTTCTATCCCACAAAAATACAAAAGCAGAGACTCTCAGATTTTCCATAATTTCATGTTCTGTCCAAACGGCACAAACAAGATGCCACTGATCCATGATCCAGAAAACAGGTGCAGGGCTGTTTTCACAGCCGTGGAGGCCGATGGCTTGGACCTCTGCCTCTGCAGCTAACGACCCAGGTTTCCGAGCGCCATCTTCTCTGCAAGATGTGTTCTGGCCCTCTGGACTGGCATCTTTGTCGTTTTAGGGGCCACAGCAGTTACAGTAGCACAGCTGACATTTATTGAGTCGACATGGGCCAGTCAGCGTGCCAAGTATTGACAGGGATTACATTTTCAAGTCTTTACAACAATGCTCTGAACTAGATATTACCTGCATTTTGCAGAGCAGAAGCCTGAGGGACAGGGAGGGTAAATAACTCGCCCAGAGTCACAGGACACGATTTGCAGTCCACTCACGTGTGTTAAGCCACCAGACTTCCTGGCAGTGCTGCCCCCGACCCCTCCACCCCCCGCCGTGGCATATGACAATAGCTGACAGGTACCAAACCCCAGAACTCTCATCACGTCCTGGGTGTTATGCTAATAACTTGAGAGCGCTCATCTCTTTAGTATTCACAGTAACCCTGTGATGGACACCTGGCAGTGTTCCCACTTTGCAAATAAGGAAATGGAGGCTTCCAGACTCTCAGTAACTTGCTCAAAGTCACACAGTCTGAGTCCCAAATCTGGCTCTCAAGTTCACGCTCTCGGCTATAAGCCACTCCTTCCTGTGCCCTTTCGGCTTCATCTCCCTGTGTGAGAGTTACTTGTTTAGACGCCAGCTTTCCCCTCTAGGCTGTAAGATCCTTAAGGGCAGAGATGCTGCCTTAACCGCCACCTGACTCATAACAAATGCTTAATAAATGTCTGATTTGTTTTCTCAATTCCAAATATCGTGCTTAACACACAAAAGGCGTTCTCATTACAAAATAAGAAAAAGGGTGTGAGTGACGGCTACTGAGGCCAGAGAAAAGAATCTTCCCCTGTAGACTGGTAATCACATAATTAGTCTCTTGGGAGATAGAACCTATGGCCTGGGCTTTGCAAAAGTCAGTTCAATCCAAGTGACTTAGTCTCAAAATTGCAATGACTTGGCCTTGGCCAGTCCTCCACAAATGTCACAGGTCTTCAGCCACTCCCTTGTTGTTATAATTTCCCCTATTAAAAACAACAACAAAAAATCAACAGACTCAAACAAAACTTAAGACTCAGATGTTACATAAATTCATCTTATAGAGCAAAACTCAAGATTCTTTCTGGTCTCGTCTTTGCTGGGTTTCAGCTTTCCTGACCTTTTAACATTTTTCTCCACAATAACTTCACAAATGCCACAGAAAATGCCATTAACACAACAACTAATTTTGTCTCATGAGAACCAGACTTTAGGCTCCCCCAGGGCTGGGCACTAGGCCCTCTATTTATGTGGGGAATAGACACGGGGCTAAAGAAGCAAATGTACCTTTTCCCTGGAGCGGAGTTTTTCCAAAACAAACAAACAAACAAAAAAACCCTGAAGCAGACAATTAAAGGAGGCAGTGGTTCCCAGCCAGCTACAGAGGTGAAGAAAGCAAATAGCTTGAGATGTGTTTGGGGAGAACCTGTTTGGGAACCCAAGGTAAGCCCAATGTGGTATCAAGCCTCTAGCTGCAAAACTAAATTGGAACAAGTCCATGTGCAAACACTTGTGGTTTCTTCGAGCTCAGGAGACAGCTGTCCAGAAAAATGACTCACTAGGGAGGCTAAATATACTATAGATGTTGCCTTGAGAGCGAGTTATCCACATGTGGGAATGAGTTACTCAAACGGTTGTGGACGCAATAAATGATATTTGCATTAAATCGAAGAACTGTGCCATCTCCTGTCTTCCACCACCACCTACCCACATCCCAGTGGGAGGATTTGTTCAGTTTCTGTTTGCTGATCTCCACCTTTCACATTCATCCTCTGAGTGGACAGGGACAGACAGAGGATTTGTTCAATGAAGATCCCACCCTGTGGTCGGTACCCTTGGCTGCCCGGCTTTCTTACTCACCTTCCTTGCTTCCTTGCCTGACCTTGTTCGATGTTCTTTCCCCATGTGTGTGTGCAGCCTCCCAGGTGATGAACGTTAGCTAGCCTGAGCCAATCACGGTGAGTCCATGCTCCTTTCCAGACATTGGTGTGAACCCAGGCTTATCTAGCCAACGAGATATAAGTAGATGATACAAGCAATGGGTTGGGGAGGATTTTTCTCCCTAATAAAAAGGCACGTGGGAGGAAATACCCAGCTCCTCTTGCTGCTAGATAGCTCACATCTCGTCTGCATTAACTACTGCAGTTGAGCCATCTTTGGCTCATTGTAGCCATCTTGCTACCAGGAGGAGTGAGCTTTCCCACGTCCTGAGGGCAGCAGAAAGCTGGCCAGCACCTGGGTCTTTACGGCAATGTCATACCCCTGAAATAGTCAAACCTACTTGTAGCCTTCTTGCAGTATGAGATAGCTTCTTGCTGTGATGAAACCATCTCTGGCTAGGTAATTTACTGGCTTGGTGGATACAGGCGAGTCTGATCCTTGTTTTAAGGCAAATTTTTATTCTCTTAAATATTCCTGGTTTTGCAATTATATCTAGTGTCTGCTGAGAAAGTGAGACCAACCTGGCAGACAGTTTTGCAGAAACCAAATGCAGCATCCAAAAACCCAGTAAGAACGCATAGTTTAAAGCAAGAGTTGGTAAACCTTTTGTGTTAAGGGCCAGCTAGCCCCTTAGAATCTGTCAACTTCATGGGCCATTTAGTCTATATTGCAACTACGCAATTTTGCCATTTTAGCGCAAAAGCATTCAGATTTTACATGCATGACTGGGCGTGGCCATGTTCCATTGTAACTTTATTTTCAAAAACTGGCAGAGGGCCAGATGTAGACTGTAGGGTGTAGTTTGCCAGCCCTGGCCTAGAGTTCCCAAAAGATGCAGCCCTATACAATGAAAAACCCTCTCTGATGGCTTCTTATATGCTCAGGGCCTGCCTACCTTTCTGACTTTACCTGGTACCACTTTTCACCTTTTTACCAGGTGCTCTGGCCTTCTTTTTGTTAATCTGCCAAGCTCTCTTTTTTTTCCCTCTCCCGCTTCAGAGCTTTTGCATTTCATGTTGTCTTTTCGCCGGCTCTTTATATGGCTAGCGTTTTTCTCATCATGCTGCAGTGAACACTAGTAACACCTTCTCAAATAGGCTTTTCGCCAGCACTTAACCTCAGCAGCCCTCTTCTCCTTAGTCACTTCCCTGTCTATTATCTGCTTCATTTTTTTTTGAGTGTATCAGTCTTCATCTCCATTTCTCCACCATCAACTCTTGCACCCATTGGAAGTTAAGTTTCTTAAGGGCAAGGACCCTGATAGTCTTGGTCCCCACTCAATTCCCCAAGTCCAGAAATGAAATAGAAAGTAAATATTTGCTGATTATTGAACGCATGAAACTCTTGTGGGCTATTATTGACTTAAAGAAGTGTTTTTAAAGAGTTTTCAAATAATACAAAAACAGTTGCTTCCTAATTTTACAGAATAGGACTGTCTACAAGATGGTCATGTGTGACTCCCTTGGGAGTTAAATTTTAACCCATCAGTAGCAGAGTATGTTATTGTTAAACAGGTAGTTGAATGACTAATAGAAATGTGAATAATTATTGACCACTTGACATTCTGGGGCAAGAAGTTAAAAGTCAGGAAGAGAGTACTTTCTTGTTCTACCTACCAAACAATTCTCCTGGACACACTAAAATGTCCTGTTTGTCAGTTGTGAACGCGTTAGGGTTTTCCTTCCACGAAGAATCAAAGCAGGTAGCTCTGACCTAGATCCAGGTCAAGGTCTGAGCCTACCTTCTGCTCAAAGCTCGAGCTGTGTTTTGGGAACCAGGAAAGAGCTGCTTCATTGAATAATACAAATAAAGGAGAGGAGATTCTAAGCTTGCGTGAAAGATCCTTTGGCTTTATAAAATGTCACACGTGGTGATTTCCAGCCAGGGGTCTGACTATACGAAAGGACTGCTTGCCTCTGCTGTCCCGTAAACAACTTAGAAAGCCCAAACCACACTTACAGATAGAATTGAACACAATCAGAGGTGGGAAGGGGAAGTAGGGGTGGAAAATGTATTTGTTTGGGGCTGTTTCCTAATGTGAGTTCAGGTTAGATTTTCCAGAGTTTTGGGTCATCTTCTCCACACCCCGCAGCGTGAGTCATCCCTACCCTTAATGATTGCCTGCCTGGCCGTGGGCCACCTGCTAGCCCTTCTTAGACCAGGAAATCTAGTTAAAATACAATCCCTGGCACTTGACTAAAAAATTTTAAGCCCTGTCATTAAAATCTGTGACTCTTCCATGAAACTCCCTCCCAAATACTTCTTTTAAAATCTCCCAAGGGATGCAAGGGAGAACAAAAATGTCCTCGAGAAAGGGAAGAGCCACACAGAAAAAAATGAGAACACAGCTCTTGTGAATGCTTTTCTTTCCATCGATCTAAAACTTATTTGCCCACCCAAGGGTCACTCCCCAGTGTCCTGAAAGTCTCTGCTCTCAGTTTCTAGCAGGAGCAGGAACTGTCTTCCTTGCTCAGGGATCACAGACAGAGCCAACAGGTACATGAGTATTGGCCATTTCAACTGGCCGCAGCCAGGTCTCCGTGTTGATGTGGCAGGCTTTGGGAGCCATGGTGGAAAAGGCTGATGGTTTTGGTTCAGCCAGGCTGCAGCAGAGAGAACAAGCCAAAGTGTCTACGAGATAACGTAAATACCAGGTGGGTACTACATGCAGCTGGGGGCAGCCATGGCGAGGCCCAGCCAAGTATGACCACAAAAGAATGCAAGCCCAGAGTTGCCAGATCTCTTGACTTTTCCAAAGAGTCCAGAACCCTGGATGACTCTTCCAATTTCTAACTGTTGGAGCAATTAAAAATATTAAGTGGCCCCAAGCCAAGTGTGTCCACAAGGCCAGGTTGGGCCTAGGGGTTGGCCATCCGAGGCCACTGTGCAGAAGTCACATAAGTCCATATAGAGACACCAATGAGCTGGGATGTCCTCGGAGAACATTATCAACAACCTGACTCTCTGGTGACCACCAGTTTGTTCTCCATGTCTATAGATCTCTTTCTGTTTAATTATATTTGTTCATTTGTTTTTTAGACTCCACATATAAGTGAAATCATGAGTATTTGTCTTCGTCTGACTTACTTCACTTGGCATAATACCCTCTAGGTCCATCCATATTTTCACAAAAGGCAAGATTTTATTCTTTTTATGGCTGACTAGTATTCCACTGTGTATATATACCACATCTTCTTTATCCATTCGTCTATCAATTAGTCCTAAAGTTGCTTCCATATCTTGGCTCTTGTAAATAATGCTGCAATGAACGTAGGGGTGTGTGTATCTTTTTGAAGTAGTGTTTTCATTTCCTTTGGATAAGTACCCAGAAGTGGAATTGGTCATATGCTAGTTCTAGTTTCAGTTTTGGAGGAGAACCTCTACACTGTTTTCCATAGTGGCTGCACCAGTTTACATCCCCACCTACAGTGCGTGAGGGTTCCCTTTTCCCCACATCCTCAGCAGCACTTTTTTGGGCTGTATTTTTGTTGATGGCCATAATGACAGGTGTGAAGTAGTATCTCTTTGTGGTTTCGATTTGCGCTTCCCTGATGATGAGTGAAACTGAGCATCTTTTCATGTTCCTGCACTAGCCCTACAGGGTCCCGGTAAGCCCACCTTCCCACAGTCTACACCTTAACTCTGAGTTCGTATCCTTTCATTAGAATGGTGCTATCCTGGCCTTGCTCTAACGATCATGAGCTTAAGTATATCTTCCTGCCAGTAAAAAGATGAAAGCATCCATTTTTTTTTAGCCCCATCTTTTCAGAGAGGACTGTAGTTAAAATTGTAGCAAACTTCTCATCTTTCTTCCGTACCTTTTTGTTTTTGCATAATTAACATTGCACTAGTCTAAATAGATACTGATGTTGCTGGCAAACTATTAAGATAGACTTCATGCTTTTGCCCATTTAATCGACCGAGTGGTGAACTTAATTGGAAAGCCAAGTCAATGTTATTAAAAGAAATAACAGAGGCCAAATGGAAAATGGGTAGGGAAAAGTTCCTGTTAGTTTGCACTTTTAATATTTCTTATCATTTGTCTTACTACAAATGACATTTATGTGATTAAAAACAGGTTATTTCCTAGAAGCCTGTCTCCTCCTGTTAGATATTTTTCCTCTAAATGTATTACTTCTCAGCTTGTGTCACAGAAGTCAGTGACTATGGAAATGATGATAGTGTCGTTGAAGATTGTGGCTTTAGAGGGAAAATAAATAGCAGGGACAGATCCTAAACCAAAAAGTTCCAGCGTTGCTGCAAATCTTGTTAGAAGAAAAGAAAAAGGGCACTGACCCCATCGTGTGAACTGACCCCATAAACGTGAACTGGTTTAAACTGGTTTAAATTCGTGAATTTCTGAAATCCAAATCCTGTCAAATTAAAATATTTCTTTTATAACTTTGAGTCTGATAATTAAGGATGGAATAAGTTGTCATTAAATGGTTATGACATTTCTAAGTGAAGGGAAAAGGACAGTAGTTGATAGTCTTTAAGAGAATGGCTCAGGTTTTAAGCAATTCTCATATCCATGCTCAATACCTTTTCAATACTGAGACTTCCTGGAGTGTCCCAGCTTTCCACATTCATAATGAATGGTGGTATGTCTTCTGCTTCAGGAAATGATGGAATAAGACATTAGTGGATGACTTCCCTGCAGAAAACAGCTACGAGCTTTGACATAATATAAAAAAACTGGAGATACTGGAGAGAGAACAAGAGACACTCCGGTAGGAAGGACACCCCTAAAGGAGGGTAGAAGGGAAGCTGTATAAATTAAGCTCCCATGTTTGCATCTTAGGCTAATATAGTTGACACAGTTTACTCCAGGCAGCAGGGGTGCTTGGGAAAAACGTCTTTCTGGCCAGGGGAACCAAGACACACTGAAAAGAGTGGCAAAATTGCCAAAAGGAATATCTAGAGAGAGCTGTAGGAATCCCTAAATTCTCTACCCGTATCTGTGACTGTCTCTTAAGCTATGCACGTGTGGTATAGACTCAAACATTGCATAAGCTGAAGACAGAAGAGCGACTGTAGCTGCCACCCAAAAAACAGTTTGGAGTTTAGGTTCGTAAGATAATTGCCACCCAAAACAAAAAGATAACACTTGTTATTTTGCTTCCGTTGCCTCTCCTTGTGTCATCTATAATGTAAAACACAAAGGATGGTAGAAGGAGGGTGTCATCCTCTGGTCAGTCCTTGAGTCAGGCTTTGCTCACTATTATCATTAATAATAATAATATAATAATATTACCATATGATCCAGCAATTCCACTCCTAGGCATATATTTGGAGGGAACTCTTAATTCAAAAAGACACCTGCACCCCAGTATTCGTAGCAGCACCTATTTACAATATCCAAGACATGGAAGCAACCTACATGTCCATTGACAAATGACTGGATAAAGAAGCTGTGGTATATTAATACAATGGAATACTACTCAGCCATAAAAAAGAACAAAATAATGCCATTTGCAGCAACATGGACGGACTTGGAGATTGTCATTCTAAGTGAAGTAAGCCAGGAAGAAAAATACAAATACCATATGATATCACTTATATGTGGGATCTAAAACAAAATAAAAAGACATCAAATGAACTTATTTACAAAACAGAAACAGATTCCCAGACATAGAAAACAAACTTATGGTTACCAGGGGGGAAAAAGGGTGGGAAGGGATAAATTGGGAGTTTGAGATTTGCAGATACTAACTAATATATATAAAATAGATAAACAACAAGTTTCTTCTGTATAGCACAAGGAACTATATTCAGTATCTTGTAGTAACCTATAATGAAAAAGAATATGAAAACAATTATATGTATGTATATGTATGACTGAAGCATTATGCTGTACACCAGAAATTGACACAACATTGTAAACTGACTATACTTCAATTTTTTAAAAAAAGGAAAAACAGTTTCTTTAAAAACTGGGCAGAGGATCTGGAAAGACATTTTTCCAAAGAAGACATACAGATGGTCAGATAAATGAAAAGTTCTTAAGCATCTCTAATCATCAGGGAAATGCAAATCAAAACCACAATGAGGTATCATCTCATACCTGTTAGAATGCCTATTACCCAAAAATGAAAAAAAGGGAACAAGTGTTGGTGAAAGTGTGGAGGTAAGGGGACCCTTGTACACTGTTGGTGGCGATGTAAACTGGTGCAGCCACCTGGAAAACAGTATGAAGTTTCCTCAAAAAAAGTAAAAATAGAACTGCCATATGATCCAGAAATTTCACTCCTAGGTGTTTATCCAAAAGAAATTAAGTCACTACCTTGAAAAGATACCTGCATCCCCATGCTCACTGCAGCATTATTTATAATAGGCAAGACATGGAAACAACCTAAGTGACCATGGATGGATGACTGGACAAAGAAAATGATATAGATATATACATACAAACGTGTGTATATGTGTGTGTGTGTGTGTATACATAGAAACACACATAAAGGAATATTATTCAGCCATAAAAAGGGAATCTTGCCATTTGTGATAACACGAATGGATCTAGAGGATATTATACTAAGTGAAATAAGTCAGACAGAGAAAGACAAGATGTCACTTACATGTGGAATTAAAAAAAAAAACCCACTAAGTTCATAGATACAGAGAACAGATTGGTGGTTACCAGAGGCAGGCAGTGGGTGAAATGGGTGAAGGGGGTCAAAGGTACATAATCCATTTATAACTAAATCCTTGGGATGTGATGTACAGCATGGTGGCTGTAGTTAGCAAGACGGTTTTGTATCTTTGGAAGTTGCTAATATAAAGAGGTCTCATCACAAGATAAAATTTGTAACTACATGTGGTCATAGACATTAAATAGACTTATTGTGATCTTTTGTAGTATATGCATATATCAAATCCTTAGGTTGTACATCTAAATTGAAAATAATGGTATATGTCAATTATATCTCACTTTTTTAAATGTTACAGTATAAAGCATTATGTGGCATGCTGTGGCCCTTCACATACCCTATGGTGAAGGCAAGGTAGGACCCCCACCCCCGCTGCCTTTTAGAAAGAGAGCAGTGATTTGATTATTTCCAAAGAAGCATTAGGTGGAAGAATCTTGCCCAGAAGCCAGTCTGTGGACCTCAGCTGCCTCTCTAGAATGGAGTAGAAGGGTGTCTTCTATGGATGACTACTCAGGGAGGGAATAGACTATAGGTAGAGTGAGATTAGAAACAAAAGCACATACCTGGGGGTGACATGTTTACGTGGAAGAATGCTATCGGCCCCTAACATCAGTTGATTATACTGAATTTTTATTTTCTCAAGGCAAAATTCACAACTTTGAATAAGGAAAGAGGAAGTAACTTGTAAGCAGAGCCTCTCTCAGGAGGGTCATACAGCTGTCTACATCTCAAGACCCCAATCCTGGAAGCCTCTTTTGCTCACATATTCGAGGCTATCAAATACCCGTCTCTTCAGGATGGCCTTTGAGCAGTCTTACCATCAGTGATCTTGTATTCATGGCAAAGAATACGTTTCTTTCTTTGTTATTTTAAGCTCAAGTACATAGAGAATTTGGGGATGTTCTGTATAGCAGTCTGGCCCTTTATATGCTGAGCACTGAAATTTTTAAAAAGTGATCTGTGAAAATACATATATCTGAGCTGGCCATTCATTCTATTTTTAGGACTCAGAACGATTTGGTTGTGTTGGGGAGGGAGAAGGTTGTGGAGGAGAGGAATTGATTGTAAGTTTCAATAGATCAAACGTCAGATGTTTTCATATTTTGCTCTTACTCTCAAGATATTCAAGTCACCAAAATAGTCAGTTACCACTGATCAATAGAGGAGAACATATGGGAACAATATGGGTTTGGAGTTTTTCATTCATCATCAGCAGAAGAGGTTTATATAAACTGTCTTAACGGAGCATTTGACAGGCTGACTGGGTCACTCTCAATGCACAGGTCCTAGGATTTATCAAAGAGTTCCCAAGGCAAAGGGGATGACGTGTTTCTTGCATTTTGTTTGGTCCCCTTTATATGCTAGGCATTCTATGGAGGGCTTTACACCTTTGATCTCACTTAATCCTCACATCAGCTCAATGAGGCAGTTGGGATTATGCCCATTATACAGAGGAGAAAATTGAGTTTTTCCAAGTTGGGTAGCTGACAAGTGGTAGAACCAAGGTGTGGACCCAGGTCTACCAAACTCTAAAGCCCGTCCTCCTCCCACTCCTCTAAATCAATTTGTTCCCCTTCTGTTTTATAACACAGACTCCTTATTGGCCATCTGACACTTAAATGATTTTGAGAACCCCAGCATTGCATTAGAACCATCTCAGTGATGTTGTAAGAAAGGTTCAGGGGCATTTCAGAATTTCAGTTCAAAGAAACATTAATCAATGCCCTGTGTGTCAAGGTTATGACTGCCAAATCTGTTAAATACTCCCGTCTTAATGCGGATTGCCCTCCAAGAGAGGGCACTCTACGCTTCCAGATGGCCAGGCCTCTGAATTTCTTAATCCCCATGAGATCTAGCAAAGTGAGGCAATCAGGAAACATCTCAAATATTGGAATGAAAAGGAATTAGTCATAAGAAGGATTGTTTGATAGGTGACTGACTAAACTAAAGTGCAATTAAATAGAACACCTTTCTTAGACTTTCTACCACATCACTTCTGCTGAAAATCTTTGCTCCGTTATTTTCATCTGGTCCAGCTCTCCTGGAAATCTCTCCTGTTGGTGCGAATGGAAAATGTTTCTGTGTGAATTGCACACAGATGTTGTTTCATGCCAATGGTTCTTGTCTCCAAGAAACCCAAAGTTCACTTTTATAAAAAATAAAGTAACAGCTTCTTGCCCATCCTGTATACAAATTCATAGATTATATAACTCATAAAAACTCTAATATTTTTTAAAAAGCATACAATGTCCTAAAATAGATAAACAACAAGTTTCTACTGTACAGCACAGGGAACTATATTCAATATCTCATAGTAACCTATAGTGAAAAAGAATATGAAAACAAACATATGTACATGTATGACTGAAACATGCTGTACACCAGAAATTGAGACAGCATTGTAAACTGACTCTACCTCAACAAAAATATCTGGAAAAAAAGAATCTGAAAAGGAATATATACATACGTATGTATCACTGAACCCCTATGCTGTACACCTGAAATTAACACATTGTAAACGTCAATTTAAAAAAAACAAACAAAGAAGAATACAGTGCCCTATATATAATGAAAAAGAGAAATAAACATTTATGGCTTTTCACCAGTAAAAATCTCAGGCATGACAGTAGAAGAGACTTTTAGGGAGACACAGTGTATCACCGTGGATATTACTATTCTAATACGGACAGTGTGAGTTACCGTCAGTACCACAACCACAGTGCAGCCTGTTACAGGTGTGTATGTTGGTGACTCAAAAACTAACTGGTGCGTTGCTGTCTGTGATGTGATTTTTTTTGTGTGTGTGTGCTCCGCCCCCACCCTTCTCCATGATGAAACCCTCTTGGTAAAGTTCCAAACAAATCAAAGTACAACCTCCTTTGATTTGTACAGTAGTTGCATTCCTGGAAAATTCAGACTGCATTAAATCTATATAAAAACATTTCGTGATTATGTCTAAAAGAGTTGGATTTAGGCTCCAGGATGTCTGTCAGGACCATTCTTAGTTGAATAAGACTGTCTCATGTAGGCTCCCTGGGCCCCACTCACTAAATGCCAACCATATTACCTCAGTCGCTCGGACTAGCAAAAATGCCCCCACAAATTTCCAAAACATCTCTGGGGAGGTGGCTATGTGTAAATTTAAATTTTCATACCTGGATCTGAATTTTCACATATTAAGCTTTTGTAAAATGAGGTGCATTTTTTTTTAAAACAACAAGCTGGTTTTCGCAGAACGAACAAAGGTGTTCCTGATTCACTGTCAGTAATGTTCTTGGCTCACCCAAGGTGGTGACTTAAGACACTACGCACTGATGTCTCTCCAGTGAGAACGCAGAGTTAACTTACGTGTGTACAGGAGGTGGTAAACAAAGAGCAGGTGGACCGCAGGTATGATAAAGACGCACTGGCCCAGGTACAGACATCTGTGTATTCAGCTGACTCAAGGGCTAGGCAAAGGCCTTTGGCTGTCTCACACGTCGACGGGGTCAACCTAGGAAAAAGGTGAGCCCAGGGAGAGATGGATTGCAACAGTTGCTAGGAGACGAAAAGTCTGTGAAGGAAACAAAGGATGTGAGTCAGGGTGGAGCATGAATGTGTAAATGTAAACAGAGGGTTAAGGAGAGCCCAGGTGGAAGTGACCAAGGCTCTGAGAGCTACCTGGTGGGTATTGCTTCTTTTTTTTTGATTGAAATATAATCAGTTTACAGTGTTATGTCAATTTCTGGTGCACAGCACAATGGTTTAGTCATACATATACATGCATATATTCATTTTCACATTCTTTTTCAATATAGGTTACTACAAGATATTGACTATAGTTGCCTGAGCTATATAGAAGAAACTTGTTATTTATCTGTTTTATGTATAGTAGTTAGTATCAGCAAATCTCGAACTCCCAGTTTATCCCTTCCTACCCGCTTCCCAGCTGGTAACCATAAGTTTGTTTTCTATGACTGTGAGTCTGTTTCTGTTTTGTGAATAAGTCCATTTGTGTTTTTTTGATTCCACCTATGAGTGATAACCTGTGGCATTTTTCTTTCTCTTTCTGGCTTACTTCACTTAGAATGACAATCCCCAGGTCCATCCATGTTGCAGCAAATGGCGTTATTGCTTCTTGAGCTCCATTCTCCTGCATCTGGACCTGGAACTGGAGGGAGCTCCAGGTGGGTGGCACTGAAGGGTGTTTTAGTCCCCGTCCGGGAGTGGTAGCGGTGCATGGTTTATGAGCTTCCTTCCCTCCCTGCTCCCAAGTCACCTCCTGCTACCTTCACGTCTCAGGAAAGCCAGCCCACTTCCACCGTGTGAGACCGACATCTGTTCACCATATTGCCAGGGCCAGAGTAGTTTCTGGTTTTCCGTCCCTTTGCGAGAAGGCGTGGTGGGCGTCACACCGCACAGAAACCTTGGCAAGCCAGTAAAGGCCACCGGCCAAGCTCCCCAGGCCCGAGCCTCCCTCAGGCTAACCAGGCCCGGCTCACGCTCAGTGTAGTTTACACACCGGCCTCAGATTCCCCTCTTCAAGAAGCCTCGGAAAATCAGGCACAGACAGACTCTAACGCCTATTCATCTGAAGTTCACTAAGCAGTGTGCCTGGTGTCATTTGAGTGAACTGTTTGGCTGCCAGCTTTTTTTTTTTTTTTTAAATGACATGATTGCCCCAGCTTTCAAATCCCATTATGAAACGCCTTTACTCAGGGCTTTTTTTTTTTTTTTAATCTGCCATTTTAGTTTGATGGAAAGAGTTGTTGAGGAGAACTCGTTACAAAATTGCTCTGTGGGGTCAGATGATGCAGTGAGTCATGATGGCCGAGCACATCTGGGGGGCCTGGGGTTGCTTCATTCTTCCCTGTCCTGAACCTCTTAATGACTGACAGCGGTTGGCTATGGAGGAAGCCAACCCTGGCATGGGGAGGAAGAGGGTAGGACTGATGCCGGGACAGCTCGGAGAGTCCTTGGAAGAGCCCTAGGGAAGGGAGGCCCACCCAGGCCCTGCTCTGGGGCCATATCCACCCTTGGTCACAGAAAACAAGGACACCCCGAGCTGTGTCTTGCTGTCCCCTCAGGACCCTGCACGGGAGGCAGCCCGTCTGTTATTAGAAACAGTGACCAGCCAACAGCAGCGTTATGCCTGCTGCTTCACCATGGTTACGCGTAACTCCACCTCAAGGGGCGTGTACGGTACATCACACGTGCCCTAAGTCAGAACGCGGGCTTCGAAAGTGGCTGTAAAGGGAGCAGCGAGAGATTTCCATGTACATCCTCTTGGGTGTTTTCAGCTGTCGGGGAGTTCTTCTCTCTGATCAGCTCATCTCGAGAAGAGTTGCAGGTGATGTTACAGCGTGATACCCACATCTTCTCAAGTGGACACCCACGTTTGGTGTGCTGGAAGAAGCGGGTGTGGGGTTCCTGGAGCACTCAGCCTCATGAGAGCCAGAAGAACCAGTCCTCCCTCCTCTCACCTCTGTGGTCCCCCATCTCCCCCATCTCCCCCATCCCACCCCACTCCACTCCCATTTCTTCAAACAGCTGGGTCAAAGTCAGGTTAAGTCTAGTCATAAAATAGACATAGTGCATGTTAAGTGGCTAAGAGAAGCAGTGCCCATACTGGTTAAGAATTTGGACTTGGCAGTCAGGAGGACCTGCATTTAAGTCGTATCTTCTACCACGTGTTACTTGGGTGACCTTGGACACATTGTTTAATATCTCTTTGCCTCCTTCCTTATGAAGAAAGCAGAGATAATAATAGTCCTACCTTATCCGTTTGTTATTGCAATGAGAAATAATTCATGGAAGGTGCTGGGCCCCGTGTGTGGGATTTTAATAGTCAATAAGTATTAGCTGCTTTTATTATTTTTCCATAGGCTGCTCGTTACCACTCTGTGGGCATCAGCCCAGCCGGGTGACCACAGCGAGGCCGGTGTCTCCCTGAGGAAAATGGCTAGCTCCTCCATCTCTGGAGCAACTGAAATTATTCTTTGTACTGATTTGACCATTGATTAGCTTGGTTGCCATGGTTACGTCACTTAACCTTTGGGGCTTCAGCATCTTTGTTGTAAATAGAGATGGCTGCTCTGCCTACACGCAAAGATAATCACACTTGAAAAATGACTGGGAAGGGTCCAAAAGAGGAGGTCTGAGTTTTTGGTTTATGCTGTTGTCTAGATGCTTAACATTTTACGATTAGGTTAGGGAGTAGGGAGGGATATGAAAGTCTGGGGGCGCTGTGGAATGTACATTAAAGGCGTTTATCCCAACTTGACTGACTCATGCATCAATGAATTGAAGGATTCATGATTCATAACAATTATGCCTACTGCTCTAGCTGTGTGTAGAGCAGTAAACATGTCCTTTTGGGAAAGCTAGATAAGTCATGTGACCTCAGTTTTCATTTCAGTGTTGCTGTATGATGTTTAAAAAAATTGTTATAGGTTTAGACAGCTAAAAACAGAAGACTCAGACCATAGTTTCCACCACCATACAGTCCTTTCACTCATAGACATTAAAACAAAACCACAAAAGGAAATGAAATGGCAAAGAAAGTATAGGAAAATAGTGTATCCAATCATCTTCGTAATTATGTGAATGTTATTTCAGCACACCATGCACTTTGCATATATTATCTCATTTAATTTCAGCATGTAGAGTAGATGCCATTATCTCTGCTTGTATGGGAAGAAGAAATTAAGGCTTCTACAGGTTAAGTAACTTGATAAAATCACAAGCTGTGAATTGCAGATCATTGCCTTTTTTTTTTTTAAGTTTTGTTTCCTCAAGGGTGGTTGAGTATAACTGACCACCTGGGGTCATCCCCTCTTGTTGATGTAGAGTGACCTTTAGAGCACTGGGTGACTCAGGTTGCCATCAGTCTTCTCTTGAACTGGCAAAAATTCAAGAATGATCTTGTGCCACTGGTACTTAGTCTATGGATTCCCCTACGCTTGCCTCCATAGCGGTAGATCTGAATCACGCTTCAGTGACAGAGACTCTACTCCTCTTACTGACCATCAGTCCCTTAATCCCTGTGATGATCTGTCGCATGATCTTCCGTCAACTAGCCTACTGTTCTCTTTTCTTCATCATCATTTATGGAGCGTGTCCTGTAAGTACCGCCCATAAATAACACCCATCCATACTGGGCATGTGGGATCAGAAAAGTGGAAAGGATGGTCACTGTCCCCTAAGAGCAACTGCTTTAGTGGAATTGACATGAATGACTAACTGGGTAGGAAGGAAGGTAAATAGATCGATAGATGCAAAGATAGATAGATAGATAGACAGACAGACAGACAGACAGACAGATACATAGGTAGATGACAGAGTAGCAAATAGAAGAATGAAAACCAGAATAGTGTGCTATATGAGCAGGGGTAGAAGGGTGACTAATTCCAGCTTGAGCCTGGGGATCTGCAAATCCCTCTTAAAAGAGGTGAAATTTGATTTGGGCTTTGAGAGAAGAATGAGGAGTGAATCTGGGAGAAGGATCATACCACCAGGCAGAGAAGGCTGCCTCAGCTGTCAGATCCAGAATGGCTGCCTTGTCCCTCTTTGTCACTGAGCCCAGGTATAATCTGAGTTCCCTTCTCTATACACCAGCCCAAGGGGTCACCACCAATTCAGCAGAACTGACTGATAGGTGAGATTAATCTTCTGGACCATTCCTGGCTTATGCCTTTAGTGACTTCAAAGGCAGGACTGTTAAGCTAAGTCACAGGGGAATGGTTGGACCCCAGTGGACACAAGTAGATGGCCATTTGGGTTCAGAGAGGGACTTCTAGTAAAAATAAAGCACACAACACATGTAGTACCTACTTAGAGATATGCCTTGGAACCTCGTATCTCCCACCTCTCTCTTGTCTATGCCTCTCTTCACGCTTTATTTAACAGAGACATTTGTTCACCTGTTTTGTGCAGGACCCTTTGCTAGGTACTGTACAAAGATGTGTAAGATACAGCTTCTGTCTTCAAAGAGCCATCAACTAACTGGGAGTAAGAAGGCCAATGTTCAGAACACTCTAGACAAGTCCATATAATCAAAATGTCGTATGTGTAGGTATTTTGAAGTTCTCCACTATCCCATCTCCCACAAAGTGAACTGGCATGAAATTATTCTGTCTCTAAAATGTAGAGTCTGGTCTCAGGAGAAAGGAGATGACTTTCTTCTCTCAGTATTTCTCAGCTTTATTTCATCTCAGTGATTCCACATTCAAAATCGAATTTTGAGATATAGCCACATTTTCCTTTGGGTTGGGCAGCATTGTATGCTATTAATCCCAGTTGATTATCTTACCTCAATAATGAGGCTGTAAAGTAGGGGAAGAAATGAGAAGACAAAAATCCCTTGCAGATTTTAGTGTTAGATCCAAATAGAATAAATTACTTTTATATCTCTCTCTGAACATGTCCAAGAAGAATAGAGAACCAGGATTTTTAACTAATTTAAATAAAAGATTAAATTGAAACAGAAAGCCAAAAACCAAATTAGTCAGCTTGTTACAGAGAAAATATAATGTGCTTCATTACTGTAATAGCAAATACCAGTGGAGTAGAAAATTGACCAGTCTTCTCATATTAGAAAAAAATCTGATGCTTGGGTGTCAAGGAAGCTCTGTTCTTATTAGCCTTGACTACATCCTCTGTAACGGAGCCTAGAATGTCTCATTAGCACGTAACTTATAAAAGTTTTAAAAGCCATGTTAAATAACACAAATTGAATGTTGCAGTATTCTTAATGTTGTGAGAATGAATGGTAAAGAATCAAATTTACAATTCTATAATATTTAAAGACAGCCTATTTGGTTATGAAGATGTTTGTCAAAGAGTGTGAAATCACAGAGAACAATATCGAAAATTAAATAGCAAATTGGGAAGTAAAGGATATAAGTAAAGCGGGAAATAGTTCTCTTTTATATCCAAAGAGAAGTCATCTGACAGGTCCAGCCACAGATGAAAAGTTTGATCCTAGCTTCATCCACTTGGATGACACTTAAGACTCTAACATATAAAATGCATATTTCAAAATGTCTTCATGAGATATCTTCCCTTCCATACAGTGTGCTGTTATCACATTCACTCAATGTGACTTTAAGATCTTATAGTGGTATAAATTAAACGCAGTAATAAGAGAAAAGAAAACAAAGAAAGTCACGGCGTGGAGAAAGGGAGTGGTCCGCAGTGAGGGCATGCGTGAGGGGAAGCACGCCAAGTGCATGCACTCACATCTTTCTGTTCAAATGGAATGTGCCACCACAGCATTCCAGTCCCCTCTTTTCCAACCTATAATTAATGTGTGTCTCCTTTGTGGCATGAAGCTGAAAATGTTCTCAGAGGTGAGTTATGGGCATTTCAGAGCACGGCAGATGCAGCGACACAGGGCTGGGAGAACAGTGGGGAGAGATGACCACACACCATCATCTCCTTTTCGGTCTTCACCAGAACATCATCAGCAGAGCCACCGCCCAACAGGCAGGTAGTGGACGGTGTAGAGGTGCGTTTTAGGTAGAAAAAGGCACAGTATGTGTACACGGGTAAGGTAGATTTTAAGACACAAGTGTTGCTGTCTTCTCTCCTAATTTGTTTCAGCCCTTGAATGTTTTATTGTAATTAATGTGTTCATTTTCTGTATTTATGCCTGGGAGCATGTTGCAATGAACATGATTTTAAAAATTCAAGAAATTCATTAAACAAGTAATTAGTTTATGTTGATAAAAAAGATTAATTCAAATGATTGAAGACACCTAGTACCAGCTCTAAATAAAACAATCCTTTAAGAAAAAAAAAAAATCACACTTTTAAAACTCCAGCCCCAGATTGCCACTTGATTAGTCTAAAAATACAAGGTTGGCACCAAGCCCGGAAGATTGGCAAGTGGACCTTTGATGGACCAAGTCAGACCAGGGATTCCAGAGCCCAGGGCCCCCCTGTTAAACCTGCTTTGGCTCCAGTTACCCGTGGTCTAAATCGGGACTCCATGAGCGGAGACCCACAGTAGACTTCACCTGTCGTGATGTGTAGGTGCAGAGAGAGCTCGGCTCTAGTCAGGATGGTGACTTCGTACCTGAGGCCTTCAGTAGGTTGGATTTCAGATAGAGTTCATCATGTTGAGGGAAGAAATGAAAAAACTTACTTCGGTGAGGGCTGGGGAGAATGTGTGTGTGAGTCATGCAGACATAACTATTGTTGCTGTTCACTTTCTTTCATCCCAGAAGTTTGAAGAATTGATTTCTTATAGATCTCTGGGTCATATATAGAATGTTGAAAGGGACATGCCGCTTGTCTCCCTGTGACCAAGTGATGGCTCGTACCGGCTGGCTAATCATGACTGACCAAATACCATTCAAGACGCTTTGTCTTCCTAGCCAAGTCTGTCTCCCCGCCACCCTGCCCATGCCCAGGCAATAAGGGTCTGTTGTGATCTGGGCCCCTCTTGATCCTGTAGGTTGGTTGGTTTGTTTGTTTGTTTTGTCTGTCCCGAAGACTCTTCATGAAAGCTGACTTGTCATCCACAAAAAAAGTGAGATTCTGTGTGATAATACTTGCAAAAGTATGTGTGCAAGGACAACGTACATATTTCTTGGTTTATGCAGGTCATAATTGGTATTTTAAGCTAAAAGTAGAGGGAAAAAAAAGGTGTTTCACTGTTTGTCTTACAAATTCAGATTGGTACAGATTTTGCATATTCGGATTCTGATAACTACTGTTCAATTTAATTTGCTTCAAGGGGAAAAGAAAAGTCCTTTTTCTCTTCTTCCACCAACTTGCTTTACCCTCACTTATTTTCTCGATTGAATTTAAGAGAGACTAGTTTAAAAAAAACTACAGTCCTCTAGAATCTGTTGACTATTTTTTTTTCATAACCCCAGTTGCTGCAGAAAGGATCTTTTTATTTAATTTATCATGTGATTCTGGGCTCTGAAACTATTTCTTTATCTATAAATTGGGATAAAAATACCCTTCCTGCTTTCTTTTCACAAACGATGTAAGATTCAGTCTTACTGGTCCTGAAAAAAATTTTTTTTTAAATATGCAGAGTGTTACGTAAACATTAGATGGTATCATCTGTTGCTAATCTGTCTTTCTAAATGCTTTCAGTGTGCTCAGGAGTTGTACTAAATGTTATTACATCATATTTTCTGAATGATTTTGTTTCAATAAAACAAGCAGCAGATTTAAATGAAATTGAGTTCATTAAAACTTGGGGGTTTTTTGTTTGTTTAATAGGATGTATCCATGTTATATCCACTTATGCTTGTTTTCTCTGCCGGTTCTCTTTCTTCCTTCTTCATATCCTCTTGTCTTAAAAGAAAGGATGGAGATAATAAAAAGAGGCCATAGTCCAGTATTCTGCTTTGGGGATTTGGGGAGGGCGTAGGTCAGGAGGAAAGAAATCTCCAAAATTTCCAGTCCTGTGTTTCAGTTTTGTTTATAAACAGCTGGAGAAATGGGCAGCTCTGTTCTCAAAGGGCGAAAGTTGATTGAGCGTCTGGCCTCTCCAAACACAGAGGAGACCACACTAGGGAGGTGCAACTGGAGATCACCGGCTGCTGTGTCTTAAATCAGTGGGGCTTGTTTTCTTTCTATATTGTTCAGGACAGGAGTCATAAAATGATTGTCTTTCCTGAACTCTTAAAGAGCAAGTGGTCTGAACGAGGGATTGGAGTTTAAACCCTGCAGAGCCATTTCTAAAAACACCTCCTTCCTAATGATGTCTCTCTTCATAGAGCTTCACGGAGTTCATAGCATCAACTTCAAGAACGGCCCCCACAGATACATGGGCTGCTGCTCTTACAAAACCTGCTGAGAATCTGAGATGTCAACGTGAGGTGGCTTTATAAAAGGTCCTTGTTTTTGCTGAGGTTGTAAGTCATCTAGAGGAGGAAGGCAAAGTTGCATTTCACAGCCAGAAACTTGACTGCCCTCTTTTCGCATGCTAAGAGAATGGCAGAATCTACCCCAGAAGAGAGAGCTTTTTATTCTGGATAATACCTTGCTGAGACTCTTGAGGCGAGATATGTGAACCCCTGCCCCCTTCCTCGGGGGTCAGATTTCCAAAGAAACAAAAGAAGAGCCAAATCATCACACCTAACCAAATAGGACTGAAATTGAACAGAGAGGACCCTGGAAAAGACAGAGGGAGATGAGGAGAAAGCCCAGGAAAACAACAGGAGACCGAGATCTGGGAGAGACGATGGCTGGGGCTGGAAGGACCACTGGATGCTCGTTGCCTCTGTTTCTCTGTCATTCACTCCAGCCTCAGGGGCGGTAGAGGGAATTCAGGGACAGGTTTGGGGAAAGAAAGTGTGCGTTTTTCCATGTCACCCTTCTGTTCCCATAGAGGAACAGGCAAAGGAGCATCAAGAACCAGCCAACTAGCCCTCGCTTTGAGAGCCTGGACCTCCCCAGGAAGGTGAAGGATGAGTGTGTGCTTGGCTGCTCGGTCAGGAACTACAGGCAGGGCATTCCTTGGCGGACACAGGGTACTGAAAGGCAAGGAGGTCTGGAAGCCCCTGAGCATCTCAGGGAAAAGCCACTTAAATTGTGATGGCTCGTCTCAGTAATGCTGGGCCATATTTTCTTCACTATTAAATACTGGGGAACTGAAGAAGGAATTCAGGCAGGAGAAAGATGTGATCAGATTTGCATCTTAAAAAGAGAGCTCTGTTGCATGCTTTCCAACCATCTATTAGTTCAACAAATACTCATCAGGCTCCTATGTGCCAGAACTATGCTAGGCGCTGGGGAGATAGTGGTGAATGAATGACTAGTTCTTGGTATGGTGGCACTTACGGCTTGGTTAGGAGATAGATGTTTTAAAATTAGTCAAAAAATTGAAATTTAATTATAAATAGTAGAAAATGCCATATAAGAAGATCAGGAAACGCTTTGAGAATTAGGAGGGAGGATTAATTTTGTTTGGAGGTTGGGTAGAAGTTGGGTCACGGGAGGCCACTCAGCTGAAACCTGACAGGTGAGCAGCCGTTGCCAGGCGAAAAGGGGTAAAATGGTTAAGGTAGAGTTTGGGGGAACGAGAGGCTTAACAATTGGTAGGAAGCTATTGGATCGGTCCAGTCAGGTTCCTGATTGCTCATGTACAAAAATTCAGAGGTTGATCTGTGTGACAGGTCTCCAAAGCCACCTACAGCTCTTAAGTTCTGTAGAATTAAGCGTATGCTATGTGTTTGACCTTGTGCAAGGTGCCGAGTAGGAAGAAAATAAAATTTTCCAACAGAGTGATTGTCCAACAAGTTGGACATTTGATGCGGGTTCAGAGAGTTTAGCTGCAGGTGTGTATTATGTTTAAGACAGGCTTAACAGAATTCTTAGAGCACTTTTAATTATTTCTTATTGAAATTACAGAACCATCTACCACTCCCCAGGGCCCAACTTCTCTTTCTTAAGTTTTTTCTCTTGGATTGCCTCCTACTTGGGGCTCCCAATCATGGTGAATATATGGATGGATGGATAGATAGATACTTGAAACTTAGAATGTCTAATATGGTATCAAACACCTGTAGGACTACATGCTCATCATTACAGTGGGGATAAAGATGTCACTAATCATCTGAAGAACTGCCACCTAATTGGTGACTACTATTAACTTATAGAGGTGGCGCCTTACGTATAAAAGGCACTCAAAAATGTTTGGTTAAATGAATGTACGAATGAACTCTGCCTCCAAGTGTTCAAGTGAGACACAAGATCGGATGTCTGCCACAGACTCCCTAGGGCTGTAGTCCCATCAGTGTGATTATGGTCCTCTCCTTAAGTGCTGTCACTAACGTGATGGACAAAAAGTAGGATGTGTTCCCACCCTTCCCCTGCCCCCTCAGAAGGAGTCTTGTTCTGCCCACTCAGTTTCTCTCTACCCTTGATAAACTCAGAAGAGCTTCCCTCTCTGACTTTCAGGGCTCTTATTTTCAGAACTGGAAGAAAGGCGAGCAAAACAGGTGACATGATGCTCAGGTTAGGGTTGAGGAATGAGTGGTTTTATTTGTGTTTCATTTTTTCTTGTTTATGAACCACTCTTTCAGTAATTTTGGTACTCCTGCATAAATAGGATCACGTTGTAAATTCTATTTTGATTGTGGACACAATTTTAAATAAACTTTTACTTTGCTTGTTGGTTGATTTACTCCCTCGAGCACCCCCAGGAAGAGATCATCTGTCTGTCTTCCTGTCTTCTTTTTGGAAGAGAAAGGTACTGAAGCAGTGGCAGTGAGCAAGGAAGAGGGTAGGGGAAAGGAAGAATTTTAAGCAGAGTTTCTTTAATGCATGACTCCAAGATGAGCTATTATGAAATTCTGTCTTGGCTGCTAGACCGTTGGAATAATCAGAACACAGCTTTGGAAAGGGCTCAGTTAGCCACTCTTGAAGGCAGTGGTTCACCACGACTGCCCTTTCGCTTAGTAAGGGCAGGGTCTAACTTCACGAATATGGATCTGGAGCTGAGACAGATGGAGGACCTAACAAATGGGTGGAAGTTATAAGGAGGCATATTTAAGCTCAATACAATTCAAATGTTTCTAACAGGTAGAAATCATTCATGAAAGAGTGGGCACCCCGTCAAATTGTGAACAGCGTTAATGAAACAGATCTCAGCCTGGGTAGATGGTTAACCTAACCTATATGGAAGGTCCTCTTCTTCACTAAAAAGCCATTCATTTAAACACAAAACACAGGTTGAATTGAGAAATGCACACCCTTTATGTAAAGCCAAGATGGAGTTTTTTTCCTCTGCCTTACATCTCCAAAGCCCAGAGTAAGCCGGCTGTTTTCCAAGCTAGCTTCTCAATAATTCTGATGGGAAGAATGTACTCTTGAAAGGTCCAATTTTTCTTCCCCACATAACAAAAAGGCTCTTCTAACTTGTCAGCCTACTACCAACAAACTCAGTGTCAAGGTTTACTTGAACTTAAAAAAAAAAAAAAAAAAAAAAAGAGTTGTTCAATTCAAGTAACCATTTGAATGAACGTGGTTACGGGGTGATTTAAAGTGTTTGGGAAAGCCTTCCTTCCTATCCCAGAGAGGCAGGAGGCCTGGCAGTGACTTCAAATCGAGCACCTACTAGTCTCCAATGCTTTGGGCATGCCAGAAAAAGGCTTAAATGCAAGATTAGATTGTGAACAGTACAATCTGATGCTCACAACCAAAGTTAATTAGCCACTTACACGCGCCATGCATATGCTGACACGCACCGGCTCGGGCAACCCTCCGGTGACCCTCTAGTGCAGGCGCTGTTATCTTCCTCTTACGGGCGAGTAATGGGGGGCTGGGGAGGGTAGAGACAGAGAAAGAGCTCATCAAACGTTTCTCAGTGAGTATACAGGAGTACAGGTAATCAAACTTCAGTTTTCAGCTGCTATGCTTAACATAAGAGACACTAAAAGAACGATATTTAACTACGAATGGAATAGACCCAGAAGTAAGGACATCGATCCATCGGAACCAGCTGACACCAGCCTTCGAAGGGTTCTGGATGAGGTGCAGTTTCGCCCATTTTGGAGTACAGGTGGGTTCCAAATTGTCAAGAGTGAGTTTTAGGGGATAAGGAATAAGAGTAACCCTTCCTGCTCACAGAGAGGGCTGGCCTCTCTCAGAGGGTGACTCTGGCTGGGACGCAGCCGAGAGATCGGGTCTCTCTGGGCCTCTCCAGTCCGGAGGACAGCTGAGGCTCTGGCACCCCCGGAACACGGCCCAGCGGGAGTGCGGCGTGTGACGTCCCCGGCACTTGCTGTGTTCTTGTTTGGCTCTCCTGACGGGTCTGTTGTTTACACCAGTGGCATAAACAGTTGATCCAATTTCCACTTAAGCTACAATCATCCTGCGTTAAAGCAGCAAATACTATGAGTATTCTAAGAATGCATATCCTTGTTTATCAGAAGCCATGATTAAAATAAGTTTTAATGTTTTCCCTCCCTTCTAAGGCCCTTTTAGACAGCTTAGCTAATGGCAGTCCTCAAAGCCAGTGTTTCTTAAGGTGGAGTCTGCATACCATCTGTGTTAAAATGGTCTAGGGTGCTTCTTAAAAAGGACCCTATCCCAAATCTACCATATTGGTTAGGATAGAGACTTGACAAAAATCTCAAAGTCTCAGTGGCTTGACAGAACCAGGGTTTATCTCCCCCTCACTTGAAGTTTGCTGCAGGTTTGGTGGCTCTCCACAATACTCCTTTCCAAGTAGAATCCAGTCTGCTGATGATTTCTGGTTCCATTATTTCAACAAAGGGGCCTGGAGAATTCACACCATGCTACTACTCTCTGGCCTGGTGGCCCACTGCCATGACCAGCGCAAGGACCCAGCCTCCTGCAAGTTGCTGGGAAATGCAAGGAGACACAAGGACATGGAGTGGACAGTAAATATCTCTGATACTTTCCATCCTTTGCCTCCTTTTCCTACACAGAGAACATAAGTGCATCTCTTCCTAAGAAATGCTAGTCCCATCCAGTGGATGCATGGAGCTCAAAGCCTAGGATTTCTGGGTGATGGCCAGTGGTCATTAGCTAATCCAGACATCCTTTTGTGTTAGAGAACGATGAATTTAAAAAGCAAGTTATCTGCCAGTCCCTACTCATACTCCCAATAGAGAAGGATGGAACAGCGACATGGCAACTGCAACTGATACTCCCATTTGGGAAAGGGAAGACAGGGAGACACCATAGTCCCTGGGCTGTGGCAACTCTGAAATCTCTCTGGACAGTGGCTATGGTGGCTCCCCACCCAAATGTGGAGGCCCTATTTCTGTCCTCTGGGAAGGAGGGGGCAGTCCCTTGTCTGTTCCTTTCTGTGGCACCTGGCTCCACCCCCTGCGAAGTTCTTAATCTTCCCTGACTTCCCTTTGTTCCACGGAAAATGGTTATTGTGCCATATGCCCTCCTTGAGGGCTTTCTAATCAAGGGGTTTGAGAGGTCAGGGTCATTTTAAGTGTCTTGATATTTAGACAAATATGACTTTCTCATAGATTCAGAAGACTTCCAGTGCATTTGCTCGCAACCAATCCTGTGTGCCAGGGGCCCCATCCACACAACTTGTTTGAGAAACGCCTTTTCAAATGGCCTGATTTCTTTGTTGGTTCCTTCCAGCCGACTAGGCACACACTAAACCTGATCTCTGTGCTGAGTGATTTGGATCATGTGTTTTTTTTGGACATTCATTATTGCAGCCTTTTTATATCTGATTTCTCACAGTTTGTGGTCCAGTTGCAGTGAGTTTTCCAGTCCTTCCAGGCATCACATATCTGGGATCTGCTGCCTTCCATTTCTGCCTGTTCTTTCTAGGGCGCATCTCTCCCTTCCTCCTTCCTTCCTCTAGCCGTGGCCCATGCACACTACTGATGTTCTTTTCTCTAAACCTCTTCCTCTGCACCTGCCAGCTTCATACTCACACGGTCTCCCTCCCACGTCATCAACGCTGACAGTTGTAACAAACATTTCTGCCACTGAATAACAATCTCCACATTTCTGATCTTTGTTGTCAGTTTCCTCACTGCCTGTCACCGGACTGCTGGGCCAGCGCCATACCCCCTGCGAGCTTTACTGCAGCAGCTCCCCACGGTCGGTGTGCAATTCTGCAGTGGTCATAAACTAGGTTATGCAGCAGAAGGAAGCCCATCTCCAGAGAGCTGTTGCTTCACATATAAAAGTTCATGTTTTATTCAAAGCCTCCCATGGGTCTCGCGGCAATCTGTGACACTCCCACCTCACCCCCAAGCAATGATGCAGGGACCCAAGCTGCTTCCATCTTGTAGGTTTAAAACTGGAGCACATGGCTTGCAGGGTCGAAGGGAAAAGGGAGTTGGGATGGTCATGCACCAGCTCTGAAATGCTTTGGCAAAATAGTGACACACGTCACTTCTGCCACCAGCTCTTGGCCTTGGCATACAGCCCTTGCCTCTTCCATGAACAGTAAATATCTCTGGCCCAACTACTTAATCGAACTCTAAGATGGGGGTGGCTAGCATCTGCATTTTAACACCTGTTTGGTGTTTGAGAACATTTGTTCTAGAATAAGTGGTGATATTCCTGCTTTATTCATTGTAAAGCTGAGCCTGAGAGATGGTTCAGCTTACCCAAGGTCACACAAATTTAGTGCCAAAGCTCCTTGTGCCTCCTCGTTCAGGTCGACTCCAAACTGCTGGTGTGTAAAAGTCCCATCATAATGCCACTCATGCTCTTCGTTCAAGATCACACACTGAGGAACCATGTTCCTCTTCTTCTGCTTCTTTCCCTGGGGCCCTATGAATTGAAAGGACTGTGTAGGAAAACAGATTAAAGCAGCATGCTAGCAAATTCAAAGAAAAGCCAAGAGGATGGAAACAGAGGAGGGGAAACAGTTTTCCCAGAGAAGAGGAATCCATTTGGTCCAGCATAAATTTGCTAATGGTTCACCCCCATAAGCTTAAAACAAGTGAAAACCCTTAAATAGCTCTCTCCAGTCCTTAGCTGGACCAAATGACAGGGGCAGGAAGCTGTGCGAGTACCCAGGTACCCACGTGGTCACAACGGCGCTAGTTCTTTCCTGCTCTGCAAAGCCTGCTTCACCTGTGAGCTCATTCTCCAACAGAATCTGATTCCGTACATCTGTGATAAATATTCACATTT
Source organism: Camelus dromedarius (assembly GCF_036321535.1). NCBI lineage: Eukaryota > Metazoa > Chordata > Mammalia > Artiodactyla > Camelidae > Camelus > Camelus dromedarius. The sequence goes on along the minus strand of NC_087438.1, from coordinate 100,749,697 downwards.
GTCAAGGGGAAAGAGAGAAGCTTCAGAACTGAGGGAATTTGCTTTGGAGTTTGCAGATTTTATCCTTGCAACATACCAGAGAAGAAAAAAAAAAAATAAATGTGGGGTGAGGAAGAGGGAAATTCTTCCTTGCTAAGAGGACAGAAATAACTTGAGCTAATTAGATGAACCTAAAAAGGTAAGTGAAAATTAATGAGAAATAAGAAGAATTTTAACTCTGGAAATAGCCTCTCTTCTGTGCTGTTGAAATCCTATCCCCTTTAGTGGAATAAGCTTAGGTCAGGAGCTAACCTGCCAGGGCAAAACTCTAGCAAAAGGAAATGTGCTTCGGGCAGCCCGAGTCCAGCTGAATATCTTGCAATGTTTTCCCCGACTTTGGAGTTCACTCAAAGTATGATTTAAATTTTGCCGCAAGCCTTTACTTTTGGAAAACCGTATGTATTTTTTAACAAATTCAATTTGGATGTTTCTTATTTTCTTGCCCTTTAGCTCATTAAGATGTTATTTTGTCGGAGTCGTTTGTTTGGGAAGCAATCTGATTCTTTTTGGAAAATCTTGAGAAGCCTTTGTTGTTGGAAAAAGCAGCAAAAATCTGTCTGATCTTGAGTGCATACATTCAAAGTGAATGAGAAAGTTATAGAAATTTCTGAATCAGTGGTTCTAAGGTGTGGTCCCTAACAATGGTAAATATATGTGCACCCAACATAGGAGCATCTCAGTATATAAAGCAACTCTTATCAAGGTGTGGTCCACAAGCCGGTACCGTCGCCTAGACGCAGGGTCCTCATGTTAAGAAGGGCCTCATACTTGGTTTGATGCTATCATCATCTTGAAATTCTTACCTTTTTTTGTAAGTAAAGCCCAGTGGGACACTAGGACAATGGGACATTGCATGGGCAGATTCCCCATCCACAGACGGCATTCACGGTGCCCCATGGATGTAGGATTCCAGCAGACCCACATGAGCGAGAGCTCAGTGAGACGCAAAGCCACTACAGGGTAAGCATGTTATGTCTACAACTGAATTAACTGGGCAAAGATGCGGAGATGAAGGGAGCACTGACATCTCAGAGAGGGCACACTTTCTATTTGCACCAGAGCTTTCGTAGAACCCAGAAAAAAGGCAGTGGCATTCTAAGAAACACATCCCGCCAAGAAACACTATCGTATCATCTCTTGTTTGTGAATTAGCCAGCTGTTCACCCTCAGAGAAGGAAAGAGAGAGGGCACCCCCGGTTCCTTATCTTTTCAGATACGCACCAGTAATTCAAAAGTAGAGAGAGGCGGTTGACTATTTACGTATCAAGAAGTGAAATTTGAAACAGTGGAATCAGTTTTGTGCAGCAATTCCACCCCTCAGGTTAGAAAGGGATCTGCATATACACACATACACGCACATACTACAAAGACGAGTTGTGTGATTAATTTCAGTGATTTCGCAGATGAGTTAAATGCTCTTTAAAAACTGTCATTGTGCAACTTAACAGATGAACAGTAAACTTCAGGTGAATAATTAAATGGCAATTAAAAAAATACCATGACTTGTTGAGAGGGAGCACAGAAGAAAGGGAACAGTTTTATCTTCTAGTACCTTACTAATAGCACTTTTTCTTGCTTTTTGAATAGGGGGCCCCGTATGTTCATTTTGATCTGAATTCCACAAATTAAAAACCCTGTGGGGGAGTTTACTAGAAATGCACGTTCTCAGGCCTGGTGCTCCACCCGCAGGATCAGACACTCACTGAGAAGGGGAAGAAGGGGAGGACGGCAGCATGTTTTGTAGCAGATCCTGTGGGTGATTCTGAACCACGGGTAGGTTTGAGAACCCCTGGGCTGAATAATTTAAGCTTGGAGAACCTCATGGCTGTGTTTACCCAGAAGGTTCAGAAGGTCTGTCTGATTGCCTTATTTTATCTCTTCCAAGAGGTAGTAGAAAGCGCCACCACCTTCATAGCTGGCCTCGAAATGTCTGTTGCATAATACTTGTGAGCCCCTGCTGTGCAGTCACACACATCTGTGTTCACCGTAAGGCAGTCATGCAACTTTGAGCAGTGGTCTCAACCTCTCCGGTCCTCCGTTTTCTTAGCTGCGAAGTGGGGGTATTAAGGCCTGCCTCATATTGTGCTTAGAGGATTTAAATAAGCTAATACATGGAAAGGGCTTAGCACAGTGTCTGATACCTGGTAAGGACGTGAGGAGAAGGCATTTCATCTATATCACTGTTAATAATAATTAGTATTTTCTCCATTCCTCACTGCTGGTGGTTTGAGCCTCATCCTCAACAAGACATCACACTTGTTTAACTCCCTCTGGGTTGCACCTCTCTGCCTTGGATTGAGACTTGCAAAAGAAACGCAGGAAAGAGCAGAACCTTTCTTTTGACTAGAAGAGGGGAAGGAAAGAGAAACAGGACAGTGTTTCTTCATCTTGATAAGGCATCTTCTTGTCTACAACGTTCTGCCTTCTGGCATACATTTGCCCTACAATTCTAAAGCACATGAGGAAGTCCCTAGCCCCCTTAACTGGATATTGCATGAGAAGCAAATTGCACAGGAGCCAAAAACCTGAGCTTTGAAGCTGGGCCCACCTGTGCCCTGACTCTGAGCCACTTGCCCTGGGTGATCTCAGGCCCCTTGCGTATGGGCTAGAGGTCTGTTTCTTCAAATGCAAAAAAGTACCAACAGATAGCCCAGTCACTCCTCCAAGACACTGCTGGTTTGGTTCCAGACCACCACAATTAAACAAACATCCTAGTAAAGTCAGTCACATGATTTTTTTTTTTTTTTTGGTTTCCCAGTGCATATAAAAGTAATTGACTACTGTACTGTAGTCAATTAAGAATGAGACAGGATGGGAAGGGATAGACTGGAATTTCAAAATTGTAGAGTAGAGAAACAAGATTATACTGTATAGCACAGGGAAATATACACAAAATGTTATGGTAGCTCACAGAGAAAAAAAATGTGACAATAAGTGTGTATATGTCCATGGATGGCTGAAAAATTGTGCTGAACACTGGAATTTGACACAACATTGTAAAATGATTATAAATCAATAAAAAATAAGTTTACAATCTATTGGGGCAAATAATGGAATATTTTGAATTAAGAGAATTACCATTAAAAATATTTCTTTGCAGAATATAGGAGCATATGAAAATCACTAAAAAAAAAAGAATGAGACAGTGTTAGGTCTAAAAAAGTACATACCTAATTAAAATACAACAAGTTTCTTCTATATAGTAGAGGGAACTACATTCAATATCTTGTAGTCACCTATAATGAGAAAGAATGAAAAGGAATATGTGTTATGTACATGTACGACTGAAACATTATGCTTTGCACCAGAAATTGACATATTGTAACTGACTACACTTCAATTAAATATATATACAATTCATTACTAAAAAATGCTAACCATCATCTGAGCCTTCAGTGAGTCATAGAAGTAACATCAAAGATCACCGTAACAAATATACTCATGATGAAAATGTGAGACAGACCATGAGCATTACCAACGCGACAGATGTGAAGTGAGCAGACACTGTTGAAAAAATGGCACCAATAGACATGCTTGAAGTAAGGTTGCCACAAACCTTCAGTTTGTAAAAAACAAACAAACAAACAAACAAAATGTCTCTGTGGAGCACAATAAAGTGAAGTGCAATAAAACAAGGTCTGCCTATAAAAAGAAAGAGTGTGGGTCAAGCCCACAGCTCAGTGTCAGGCTCCAGGTTCTCCTGTGTGCGGCTGTGGGTCTCATCACAGACCAGCGTTCACACCAGCTCTGGCTCAGCATCTTAGCATCATTTGTGTCAGCAGGTAATGCCCCTGAACCCCTTTCCTGACTGTCCAACTGGCATGGTAATAACAGCCTCTCCTGCCCACCGCTAAGTATGAACCCACGGTACTATCCAAAAGCTCTTTATAAATGATCGAAGCTTCAAAGAACGTGAGGAAGTTTTATTGCTGATATTGCTGTCTTCAGAACGAAGGTGGTTAGAGCCTGAGAAGGGATACATTGTTGTAAACTCACTATCTGCTCTTTACATGAATTCAGAGATGTTGCGGGAACCAAGTCCCAATTACTTCTGTTTATTGCAGCAAGAGACAGTGTGTTTTAGCACGAGGCTAAAAAGTGATCTGTAAAAGGATTAATGTTGAGTGTTAAATATTCTCCTGCTTTTGTTGAGATCTTTAGGAGGAAGTGCTCAGACCGGCTGCACAGTGGGCATCATTAGAACTCAAATTCCAATCCAGGACTGCCTAGGGCTTCCTCAGTGCCAAGTGTGCAGTGCGATCTGTAATGAGCCTAGCTTTCAAAAGGGCTATGGGAGGAATCATCTGCCTTCTGCTATGCCCACATCTGGATCCTACCATGGGTCCTGTGTTCCTTGAGGATAGATCTTGCCTTCTTAAGTGAGTTATGCTTTGTGGTTCCTCTTACACATTAATGTGCATGTAAATCACCCAGGAATCATCTTAAATGTGGATTCTGATTGGGTAGGTCTGCTTGGGGCTGGAAATTGTACATTTTTAGCAAGCTCCCAGGTAATGCCAATGCTGCTGGTCCACAGACCACGCACACTTTGTGCAGTAAGGGTTCATAGCTGAAAGGGCTCACAGCGGAAGCCCTATTGGGTGGCTGTGGAGCCCACGGGTGAGGGCTCTGTGTTTAATGAAGAGCCAGAGCAAGATGAAACCTGGAGATGCGTACATGGGCAGGTGGTACCTATGACCAGCCAGGGATGAGAACTTTGGCGAGTGGTTGTGGAGGGATTACAAGGGATGTGGCATTAGAGGTGCCAGTCTCTAAATAACCACCTGTTGACAAAGAACATAATCTTTCCTTTTGGACAGTTTTGTCATTCAAGTCTGAGAAAATATGAACATCTTGAAATAGTATCACTCGACTACTTTTTTAGTAAGTTGGTTGGTTGCCTCATCTATTAAATGTTTACTGAAAATACGTTTTTAAAGACATAATTGATATATAACATTAAGTTCATTTCAGGTCTACAACATCATAATTCCATATTTGTATATGTTGTGAAATAATCACCACAGTAAGTCTAGTTAACATCCATCACCACATAGTTACAACATGTTTTTTCTTCTGATCAAAACTTTTAAGATCTATTCTCTCAGCAACATTCAAATATACAATATTATTAACTGTAGTTTAAAATGCATTTTAAGCATATTTTTTTAAAAAAAAATTGTCTCTTGATAGCCATTTGAATCTCACCATGAAAACTGGCCAAGTCTTTTGTCTATAGAATTATGTCTAAATTTTTAAAGTCAGATAAAGAATGGATTGGTTTAAAGAAAATGGAGATTATTTGGAATTCTTTTGAAATCCAGCTGCCTGAAATCCACAATTGCTTTAAAAAATATTTTTAATATTTAGAATTTGTCCAATGATACCTTATTGAACAGCTTTAAAGATTCTTAAGCATTTTTTTCCAGTCCCATTTTAAAACAACTGATTTTTTTTTAAACCCTTTCAGCATCTGAGGCTTAGGAGACTATAGAAAATAAATTGTTTGGGTTTGTTGTTTCTCTTAGTCAGCAAACATGCACTGCGCACCTACTAAGCACCAGGCACTTTGTAGGACACCGAGGATGCATGAAGACTGAGGCTCCGTCCCTGTGGTCACAGTGAGATAAAGGGACACTCGGCAGTGTACTGAAGCAAGTCCGAGGCAGAAGTTGTATGAAAGAGAAGGTAATCTACCGAAGCCCTAGTGTGTCATTATGGGACGCTCATTTTCAGCCATAGGCACTTCTTCTATACTCTTTATTCCATCCCAAAGAGTGGTGGTAATAAAAGTTATAGCCAACAGTTACTGAATGTCTACGACGTACCAGGCTCTGAGCTGCCTTACTGAACTAGGAGACTGAATCCTCACAAGATCTCCACAAGGTATGTGCTGTTACAGCACCAGGAACATGCCTGAGATCACACCGTTACAGTGTACTCGAGCCCTGTCCCGACCTGGTCAGCCTGATTCCAAAGCCCGCGCTGTTCCCACCACACTACACTCATGACGTTTTCTCTGGGGTATGCATCAGAGGTCGAGTCTTTTTTTTTTTTTTTTTGAATAGGAACACCTCCAATTAATTTTACCCATGAGAGGGCGTTAACAAGTAACTGACTAGTTTATTTGTATGTCACATGGTGCTCCAATCATCTGAGGAAGTGAACAAGGCAGTGCTAAGGTGTGCAAAAACACACTTATGCATAGAACCACATAAAAATACGAGAGGAGTGGGGGAGGTGGAAGTGAGGGGTGAGCTATTTCAGACCATTGCAGTGGCTGCCCTCCAGTGTTGCTCCTGAATCCATCTCAAGGCAACTAGGATTATTAAATAGCAAGACATCCTTACCTCATCGTACCTGCAGGGGTAAAGATGTGGCTCATTTATTACTGATAAATGGTTTCCTAAGACTGACTAACCATCCATGACAAGTAGAGACTAGCGAGGTATTGGAGACCCCCACTCCACGGCCAGAGAAAGGCATCCGGGAAAGGAGGGAGTCCCCATGCTGGAACCACAAAAGTAGAAGAGCGGAAGGCAGGTGTGGGGGGCAGTCCATGCTCTCAAATACAGGGCTTCCCAAAAGAGCTGCTGCAGAGAGAAGACTTTCCTGACCCAGCTGTCTGGGAAGCCGACAGAGAACGAGGGTTGGCTCTTCATTGCTTGTTCTCCAAATTAAGCCAGTATTAGCACCGAAAGGAAAGAATGTAAACTGAGAGCTGTTTTCCTCTGTGGAACGTGTCCTGACTCATGCCTGTCACTTAGGGTTTTTGTGGCTGTCCCAGCAAAACACTCAAGAATCACCCTTGCCCATGGCCAAGGGACCCCAACACAACAACAACTAATTTCTATGATTAAATTTGTCAATGAGTCAGCTAGGTGGATGGTGAATATCCACAAGGGAAGAAGAAAACATTTATTCTTTTTCATATATATGTAAAATCTCTGAAAAGTTTTATTACCAAAAATCTGGACAGGCAATACTAAATGAAAATAATAACCAAATCTAAAGCAGACCCATTTGTCATAGTAAATATCTGATCTCAAGGCCTGGTCAGGAAAAAAAAAAATCGTTCATAGAAAGAAAGGCCCTGAGTCTCCGAGTTCTTAAGAACCTATACTATGTGTAGGAAGCATTTCGACTTCCTTCCTTTGAATTTATAATTAGTGGAAATTATTCAATGACATAGTTTTTCTTCTTGAAAATATCTTAGGAGAAGAGAACTAATATTTATTACACGATTCAGATACATCTTTACTGCTCCTGCTCTGGCCCAGTTCACCATCACCTCCACCCAGACTATAATTATGGCCTCCTGTCTTCCCACTGCCCCGCCCTCCCCCCTCAAACGCCGCCCCCGGGTTCTTCCCATGGTTGGCTCAGTCTCACCTGTCAAGCCTCAGACGAAATGCCACTTCCTCCGAGAGAACTTTGCCAGCCGCTACGCCCACCACTTACTGTCTGTCTCATTTGATTTATTTCCCAATTGCTTTTATAGCACATTCATCATCTTCTTCATCTGGTTTATCTACTGAAGCACTGTGTCTGCCTCATTTGCTGCTGTTCCTCCACCTAGCACGGGGTCTGGCGTGCACTGGCCCTCAGCGCTCGTCTGACGATTTAGTGCATGAATGATAGAGCGGGCCAACCACTCGGTTTAATAATTTACAAATATTTTCTTGTTTAACCTTATAAAAGTCCTCTGATGAAGGAGTCACTATCCTCAGTGAACGAGGAAATGAAAGTGTAGATGTGGACTTACAGCTGGTGGGTAGGAAGTGGGGATTTCCACTTGAGGTCTATCTGACTCCAGAGTCGCTTTTATTTCTACCCAATTGTATTGCCTTCCAATGGGAAATCTTTCTCACAAAAGAAAGATTTCTGAACTTCTTTTAATATCCAAAGACATTCGACTTCAGCCTACAGAGCTTTGTGATCTTAGACCAGAGTTCTTCCAATGATATCTTGCCCCTTGAATTAAAAAAAAAAAAAAAAAAAAAAGTAAAGAATGAGCTTTCCATTGCTTATGAAATGGATCTGACATCCTTAAACACTCTGTCCACATACACATGCCAACCCAAAACTGTCAGGAACAATCTTGATGCTAGTTAGTAAATGTGCAGTGCTCAGCCAGATAGTGGCTGTGACCGACATCCTGCTTATTACTGCTTATGAATTGGTTTCTTGTGCATAAATCAGGACGGTAGCTTGTACACGAGCTTCATTTATAGGACTAATTTAGTGTGGATGTACAAAATCATCAGAAGGCATAGCATAAGCATTCCCAGTATAAATATAATCCATATATAGACACAAGTGTGTATATATGCATGTACGTACAGTCATATGTATGTATGCCCACAAATATGCATACACACTATATTTTATGCATAGCTATAAATATAATGCTCTATCTCATTGGAAACCTGAATATGGTCAAAATTTGTTGCCAGGAAATACGATTTCCCATTTATTCACGAGGTTTCTCTTTACATGTCTGTTTTCTAATCTAGTTATTTGAACTCAACTTTTTCTTTCAAGTTTTCACGCCTCATGTCAGGAGCGTGTTTGCCAAAGTATGATTAAGGTTTCACCCTATTTGCATTTTATAGCAGAGACCCATGATCCATAATATCTTCACCTCTTTGAAGCCATATTGGATGATAGTAAACAAAGTATTGCCTAGCATATGGTACCCACACCACAAAGAGTACGCAAGATCATTTAGGTGGCGTGCTCCACGGGGTAATCAGAGACGAGGAGGGGAATCAGTCTTCTCCGTCAGACTGGAGCCAGTCTCAGGTTGCAGAGGCCAACATTTCATTGCGTTTATTTATATGGTTACCTCCAGTTTATGACAAATGATATTAGTTTTCCATTTCTGACTGTGGTATTTCATTTCCTTTGGGGGTAAATCTACTTAAGGAAAAATATGTCAATGTAAAGCTATTACATACATAATTGTACACGCGGTTTGCGGGGGGTGGCAAAAATTATTCAAGTCATATGCAAATGGCTGATGGAAAAAGCTAGTGGAGGCAACAGAGGTCTGCGAGTCAGAGTTCCCCACTTAATAACTGAGCAAGCTGGAGTGTGTTACTTAACCTCATTTAAAACGAGCTGCAGTAACCTCAGAGCTTTGGTTTGTTCAAATGGAAAATATATCAAGCGTGACACAGTAGATGCTAAATAAATGATCTTTGCAATGATAATAACTTCTTTGGTGACTATTAACTATCATTCATGAAATAATGTATGTGGAGCACCTAACATAGTACATACTAGTACGTACTCCGTGCTCAGCAAATATTGGTCCAAAATTCCCTCCTCATCAGTTTCCTTCTCAATAGACCTATAAACAGATGTGTGATTCATGAGTCAGTTTTAGCTGATACCCAGTCTAGTATGTGAATGCCGTATGGCCTGTTTTAAGATGTGTGCTTGCATACTATGTTGTGTATGATCGGTGTGTCACACAGAATTCTAAATAAATAGTGAATGATCTTCTACGTCACCAGTGCCCGTAGATGAGGAGTGAAAACGTTCTGTGAACACAAAGCAGCTTCCTGTAATGTGGTTCACATTCTCCTCCTGTTTTGACTGTGATGACATGAGTTAAATATTCATCATCTGTTAGTGTGAGGTTGTAAACGTAAAGATGAAAACTGTATCTCAAGAGGATTTCTGAAGTTCCTCCCTAGGAAGAATTACACATCAGGAAATTCCACCGCAAATCCAGCACAAATTGAAAATGCTTCTCGGGAAGACAGATGAATTAAGATGGGCACCCTGAGGTGATGGAGAAATAAGACACAGAGTCTTATGTTATCTAAGAGCGTGGAAAACTAGGAATATTTACAGGATCCCATCTCAAGACGCCAGTGCAGACAAGAGGCAATAATGGAATTGGGCATTGGCTGATGTAAAGAAAAACTGGGGAGTCAAGACAAGGGGAATTTAACAAGACAGAGACCCGTCTTAGGGGGAACAAAGTGAGATACTGCCAGAAGTGAATGAAGCTTGGCTGAATATCGCCACAATAGTGTGTCTTTCCTTAAATTGTATACTTTTTAAATGTTTTATGATGAAAATCGTCAAGCATGCACAAAGAAGCAAGAGTGAGTCAACGATCTTCATATGCCCACTGCCCGCCTTCAACAGTAATCAACTTTATGCCAGTCTCGTGTCAGGAAGCCTCACGTGTTATGGGCGAGGAACGTGGCTGGAGCATCTAAGGCAAATTTTAGACATTGCGTCAACCGTAAGGACATAAACACTTCAGTCTGCATCTTTAAATGTTAAGGAAAATTGTACATAGTTACTATGCTATTATCACTCCTATAAAACTAATGATTCCTTAATACATCTCAATACCTAATTTCCCAAGCTGTTTCAAAGATAACTCTGTAAATGGTTGGTCTAAATCAGGACGAAAACATGGCCAAAATACGCATTTGGGGGTTTTGTTTCCTGAGTCTGTTCCTCCGCTTTTTATATCGTTGATTTGCTGGAGGAATTGCCATCCGTCCTGTAGAGTGTTACACATTCTGGGTTTGTCTGACTGCTTCCTTGTGGGATTCCTCATTGTCCTGCCACCCATAGTTCTTCTAGATGGTGGCTGGAGTTAGGGGCTTGATTAGATTCTAGTTCATGGTTTTAGATAAGCCTGTTTCATAGATGGCTTTGTGTACTTTCTATTATACTACGTGCTGAGGCAACATAAGGTCTGTTTGTCCCAATTTAAGGGACTGAAGGGTGGATTTATATGCTTTCAGCCCAATCCCTCCTTTATAAACTTTTCCCAGCAAATTTTCAGGTCATTTTAGCATTGCTCACCTTTATTATTTAACTAAGATTGCAAAATGGTGACTATCTCAATCTCTCAATCCTTTTGGCTGGAATTCTTCTATGAAGAACTTTCCCTCATTGACCATTTGGTTCCCCTGAAATACAGTAAAAGCAAGATAAATCCTTAATTACTTTATTTATCCATATTCAGAGCAATATGTGGTACCCTAGAAACAGAGTTTGTTTTTCTTTTTTAATTATATTATGTGTTTGATAGTTTTCAGTCTGTTGTGATTGTTCTGTCTGACATTGGCACCATCCCGGATCAGCAGTGGGGTCACCTTATGGCTGGCTCCTGTGTCTGTTGACATAATCCTTCTTAGTGTGTTGGCTTCCTTGCTGACGAGCCCAACACGGTTTCCCAGGATTATCTCTTTCACCTCCTGTTTCAGACCTAGCCTCAGCCTTTTCTGAGAACTCTGGTTCCTCTTAGAGAGAGCGCTTGGAGATCACAATCTGCATGCTAGGGTTGCTTATCACTCCTGGATGATCATTGCCTCTAAGCCTCTGCAGTAGACAAAGCTAAGACATAAAAATTAAGAGAGAAAAAATTCATGAGTTCCTATTGATGTTTCCAAATAATATTTAAAAGTTTTTTTTTCCCTTTGGTTTTATGCTGTCATGTGTTTCCTTTCATGCTGAAAATCTGGGTTCTTAACAACAGTAACATAATGACTTGTTTTATTTTACAACGTATCTATAATAACTTGAAGACAAGTTTATAATATTACCACTGACAACTGCTGAATACAAAATATTGTTCTGTTTTGTTTAGAGAAAAGGCAGCATTGGCAACACACATGGATTAATTTGAGAAGTGATTCATGTGTACCACACTCTCAATTTGCCATGTCCCATTAACATGAAGTGTGTCAGTCTCATGATTTGGGTATTTGCTTTTTAGAAGACTTTGCCAAGGTATATGAAGCTAGAATTTAATTTGTCCTAATTGTTGGGGTCTCACTCCACTGCCCTCTAGCCCCACCTGATCACACGACAACACACACGCCACAAGGGTAGGGCCATGTCTTTTACTCACCAACATAGCATGCAGCCCCAGCACGGTGCTGATAGTACTCACGCGTACTTGAGTCAATCATGCTACACGTTTTAGGGGAAGTCACTGAAAGGGAACGTTTCTCTCCCCATGTGCTGATGTAGTCATTAGTGGTAACACAATAGCCACCTATTTCTTCAGATTCTCTGCCATCGTTTTCTAGTGTTATTTATGGACTATGAATTAGAAAGGCTCTTAAAAGCCTAATTTAATCCCTTCATTTCTCAAATGAGAAACTGAGCTAGCCAGAGACTCAGCAGTTTCCCCCAAGTCACCCGGCTAACACCTGGCAGAGCCAGAATGAGGACCCTGAGCTCTTCTTTCCTGGTCTGGGATGCTTTCTACTCGGTTACACAGTGGCTTGCTTTCTCACCCATCCCGACATCCCCTCTGGACTAGCAGTGCTAAACAAGCCGGGTGAAAGTTGAACAGCTTAGATTGTTCCCTTTCGGAAGGTTTGAATGCATTCTCTCTCGTTTGGCCCAGATCAGTGTTAAATTCCATGTGGCTTGCTGTCGTCTTGTTCTAACTGAAGACATTAGGAGTGATTGAACACGTTGCCACAGACATAGTTTTGTCCACCTCTAACCTCAATTTGTATTAGAATGCAAAATCTGATACTAGTGGAAACAGTAATAAATTATTACCTTGTCTAACCCAGGAAAAATTCACTGAATTAAAAAACCGTTTGACCGACATCTACAGACTTCATGCTTTCTAATTTTATACTTCAGATAAAAACTCAAGTTTGCTTATTAATCTTTGTTCCTGATTACCAATTGTCATCTGACTTCACAGCATAATAGAGGACTGGCTGTTCTCGCTCTTCATTCATCAGGTCCAAGTTGAAACATCTGATCATTATTAAGATGCCTTATAGACAGAATGGTTCCTTTGCAGTTCCAGCCCAGAAACAGCTCAAAACCCCTCTTAAATCATGAGAAATTGAGCAACGTGGTGACTGCCTGTTGTGCTGCGCTTATTTTTGCATTTGAGTTTTTAAATCCCTTTATTAGGTCTTTATAGATGAAAATACCAAAACTTTAAGTCACTTTTAAATACAGATTACAGACCAATTATATGCTAATTTGGTGATGCTAAAATTTGAACGGTAATGAAAGTGGCCATGGTGTATAAAAAATACAGACTATTCTTTAAAAATTAAATTCCATCTATAATACATCATATTCAGGTGCTTGTTTTTATTTCAGTTTCCTCTAATGTCTCAACAACTCAACCTCTTCCAGGTAATAGAGCATCATGGAAATTTCATCACTTCTGCTTATCGCTACAACACCATATTTATTACTAGTAGATCTTTACTGGATTTTTCTTTATTATAAAATATATCTCTTAATTAAAGCATACACATATACAGAAGTTTTGTCAGTCATGTTGCTTGGAGAATTATTATTTATCTTGGGGGAAAAAACCATATTTCAAAAATGTACCCAGTTGTAGGTTTTTGAAGTGAATGCTTTTGAAGAGAGATTACTTCAGTCTTTAAAAGCCGGCTTGCCATCGAAGCATATTTCACAAAGATTGGAGTTTATTTCATTCAGATAAGAGAGGGCTTGGATGGCAAAATCCACATTTGCAGCAAGTTCAGCCTTTATCCAAAACAATACTATTACATGAGTCATCCTTGTTTAAAAAGTACAGTGCAGCCAAGTAGGAAAACTCTTTTTTATAAGAAAGCAGTAAATATGCATGGCAAAGAAAAAGGTCAAGTAATATGTAAAGATACAAAAGGCAGATTGCTTCCTTTCATAACTCCCAATTCCCGAGCCCCAATAATCAGAGATAACTGGTTAATGGTTTCTTATATGTTTTTGCGGAAATAGTGTATGCATATACAAGCATATATTTGGTATCTTAATTTTCAACAAATAGAATAATACTGATTTATTTTTGCTTCTTAAATATAATATATACCTTGGGCATCTTTCTATGTTAATACTTCTAAAACTGTAGGTATATTCATTGTCCCCTGTTGATGGCTATTTAGGTTTTTTTCTGGTTTGGCAGAAATGTTGAAGTGAAATATATGTATTAGATAGGCAGATTTTACTTGGCTGGGTCAAGGAATATGCGCATTTAAATTTGACATGTATTCCCAAGCTGCTTTCCTGGGAGTTTGTATGAATTTATAGTTCTACCAGCAGGGTCTGAGCTAGCCTGTTTGTCCACACTCTTGACCACAATGTATACCATTAAATATTTTCATCTTTGCCAATTAGACTGGTGAAAAACAATATCTTATTCTTTCAGTTGTTTTACCTTTGAGTAAGTTTTTTTTTTAACATTTTTTATTGATTTATAATCATTTTACAATGTTGTGTCAAATTCCAGTGTTCAGCACAATTTTTCAGTCATTCATGGACATATACACACTCATTATCACATTTTTTTCTCTGTGAGTTATCATAACATTTTGTGTATATTTCCCTGTGCTATACAGTGTAATCTTGTTTATCTATTCTACAATTTTGAAATCCCAGTCTATCCCTTCCCACCCTCCACCCCCCTGGCAACCACAAGTCTGTATTCTCTGTCTATGAGTCTATTTCTGTCCTGTATTTATGCTTTGTTTTTTTTTTGTTTGTTTGTTTTTGTTTTTGTTTTTTAGATTCCACATATGAGCGATCTCATATGGTATTTTTCTTTCTCTTTCTGGCTTACTTCAACAACACATAAAAAAGATTATACATCATGACCAGGTGGGGTTCATCCCAGGGACACAAGGCTGGTTCAACATACACAAATCAATCAATAATACATCACATCAACAAGAGAAAGGACAAAAACCACATGATCATCTCAATCGATGCAGAAAAAGCATTTGATAAAACTCAACACCCATTTATGATAAAAACTCTCGCCAAAGTGGATATAGAGGGAACATATCTCAACCTTTGAGTAAGTTGAATATCTTTTCATGTTTATAAGCCATTTATGTTTCTTTGTTTATAAACTGAAAACTCATGTTTTTCCCCAGTCCCATTTTTCTCTGCGTAATTGATATTCATCTTCTTATAAGAGCTCTTTTAATATTTAAAAATTAGCTACTTTTTATGTGTATTGAAAACGTTTTTCCCAATTCTAGTTTCTGTCATGCAGAAGTTTTTGTTTTTTTGTTTTTAATGATTTAAGTTAATCCTTTATATCTCGTCTGCCTTTTGTGTCCAGTATCTTGCTTAAGAAAAACTTCACCACTCTAGGATTTTTTTTTCTTGTTTCTTGTAGTACTTTATTGGTTTCGCTCTTTTAATACATGTGTTTAAGTCTTTGAGCTGTCCAATGGGAAGAGTGCGACAACCTTAATATGTTCTCCAAGTGGCTAGTTATTTCAGAACTCCTTATTTGAATAATCCGAGTTTTCCTCTCCAGTTTGAAAAGTCTTTCTTTATCATATATACATATATATCTCATATATAAATATGAGTCTACTTGGACATTTACAGTTATTTCTAGACTCTGTGCCATTGTTGTTTGCCTATGCTAGAACAAAATTGTTTAATTGCTGTAGTTTTTATTTTTAATCTCTCTATGAATTGGTCAAGTCACTGGATCTCCTATTTTTCAGATTTTAGCTCTTTAAATTTAACCTTCATTTGATTTGATTTAGTTTATTTTTCCGTATGTACTCTCAAACCAGCTTGTCAATTTCTGGGGGAAAAAATAAAAGAGTGTGAGCAAACAAGAAACAGACAGAGACAGAAGACTTACTATTATGATTAAGATCACTTTTAATCAAGTTAGTGTGAATTAATATCTCTACCATATTAAATATTTCTGCCTAAGATGATGGTATGATTTCTATTTCTTCAAGTTTTCTTTTTGAGAATAGAATTTTAAAGTTTTCTTTATATCTTAAATATTTTTGTTAAGTTTATCTGATACATTTATTTTTTGTTATTTTTATAAATGGGATATGTCTGATTCTTATATAGGACAGTCTTATTCATTTATAGGACTATAAATGACTTTTCTTGGGGCAAGTTATATCTACTACTTAATAACAATTTTTATTGAATCCTGAAGTCTTTCAAATGGCATTTTGGAACCTGTGCAAAAGTGATCAAATGGGTTTTTCTCCTTTGACCTATTACTATGGATAATGATATTAATAGATTTATTGTTGTTGAACCATCCTTGCATTACTTGAACATAGCCTATTCAGCTGGGATATAGTATGATGTAGAAGTTCTACTTGGTTCTATTTGCTAATGTCTTAGTTGAGAACAGTCTCAACTTTTCAGAACAAGCAAGTGTATCTGTTTTACCCTCTGCTTTATACCCAGCACATAATACCTAGCCCTGTGTCCAAAGCAGAGGAATTTCTCAGTAAATATTTGTGAAAAAGCAGGGTGGCTCCATGAGTCATTTGATTTGATTCTCTCCTGACTCTTCTGGTCTGTTCTAGAAAGAGAATCTGTGGCTAAGAGCAGTGTAAAGGTCAATGAGTTGGTCATGTGAGGCTACATCCAGGTCCTTTGAAAAATTCTTGTCTGTTCACCTGATCTTTTGATTACTCATAAGCTTAGGTCCATTCACCCCTGTTTTGACTAGACATGTTTTTCTCCTTGAGTAATCTTCCAGACATCAGCAAAGACATCTCTGACATGAGCAAGGCTAAGTTTTCAGTACAAGCTGTTTTGCATTATTGTGAGGCACTGCTAGGGTGTCTGGCCTGGACCAAACCCATGTGGAGCTGAGAGAGGAGCTTGAGCCTGACCTGGCAGATGCTGGTGTTGGCTCAGTGGCCACAGTTTAATTGGCCTAGCTATGACCTGGCTGGGGTTCCAGGCACCAGCCCAGGAACCCCACCAATATAATTTCTGTAGGCGCCTTTTTTTCACTCTCGCCATTAGTTTCCAACAACAGCTAGTGAAATCCTGTCCTTTGGTGGCTCTGTGAGCATCTCCATTAACATCTCCAAAGAGCTCAGTGGCCTGGGTGTGCAGACCAGTTCTCTAAAAGTCACATGTGGAAACCAGAAGGATAGAAGGAAGATAAAACCAAAGGTTTCTTTGTGTCAAAACACTTATGATGACGGACGTTGCAAATGAGCAGTGACTAATTGTGACCAATCTGTGCACTTGCAGTTACGCTGGTACTCCCTCAGTTTCCTTTATACTGTTGCATTTTCCCCCAGCTTTTCCTCATAGCTTCTGTCCTATGGTCACAAAATTGACTCAAAATCTCAAAAACTTCCATATGTCTCCTTTTTGCCTTTTTCTAATGTTCTATATTTCTATCTAATTAGCCTCTTTTGGTGATTCTTGTGGCCAGTTATAGCTACTATTTGATTTCAGGCAAAACCCATACGGGTCTTGTACCCAAACATGTAATACTCTAATTACACTGACTGTCCAGTTGATAATTCTATTTCCAAGTAAATACAACCTATTGTTTGTTATTTCTGTTTTAATAGATAACATATTTAAGGAAATCAGATTAAAATACTAGATTATTGGCTTTTACATCATCGACTCCCTTGAAGCTAGTATAGGAACAATTCACACTGCTAAAAAAAAAATGGAGAGGTTATTTGATAGCCTAGTGCAATGCTTACTTCCTTTCTAGGTAGAGAACCACGCAAATTCTAGGGCAAGTACCTTTATAACCAAGAATATTCTGAAATGTAGCTCTGTTGACACCTGTTTGGGGACTTCAGAAGTTAAGCGTTTCTCTCTAAGATCAAAGTAAATGCATTAGTGAGTTGGTTATTGGTTATATGGGACTACTTAGTATGCTTCCCATAAGATCTTCAATTTAAGCAGGAACCATAACAAGCAGATGATCCCTATTGAATCACTCCTGCTGCAAAGATGATGCCTTGCTGTATGCCGCCGACTCTCACTTTTTCCACATTACATAATCCTCTCTGTTCCCCAGCACTTCCATGCAGCCATCACGTAAGTGGAGCCAGGAGTGTGGCTTGGTTAGAGCTTAATATTGATATCGATAGACTACAGAATAGCAGGTCCCTTGTTGCCTAGCAACCAAGCAAAGTGCCTCAGGCGACTGACCTCAGTATGGGTACCACTTGCACAAATGCAGCTCCATCATTGAATGGATTGTTGTTGTCTTGTTCCTGATGATTCCCAGCCATATTTAGTGCCTTCAACCCACCCAATGAGACATCTGACTGAATGTAATGATTGTGCTGTCTTTTTCCCCTCATAGTCTGAAGTTTAATCATAAAAAGCACCATAATCTAACCCACATACCCTCATTTACTAACTCTGTTGTCATTGGATCTTGGACCAGACAGCATGATATAGAGTCACTGACAGAGAATGAGCCATCATTTGCTTGACATCCTAAGTAGAGGCACTAAAATCTACCCAGTGCAGGTGTTTGGTTTTTTGGGTTATTTTTCTTGCTATCGATTTTATTTCATAATTTTCAACCAAGTTACATTTCCACAACAACAAGAACAATTAACTTGCTTACTCTGTGCCAAGCACTTAGCATATGTTATCCTTTCTAATCATTCCAACAATACTATGGGGAAGATATTAATATTATCCCATTTTTAGATAAGAAAGATGAAATTTAGTAAGAATTTGCTATTGAGACAACCATAAATGTAGGTAAGTTACAGAGCTGTGGCTCAAACACAGATTTGATTCTACAGTATCTGTACATTATAGTGGGGAGCATCAGAGGCAGAATGTATGATTAGCATGCACGAGGTCCTGAGTTCAATCCCCACTACCTCCATTAAATAAGTTGATAAATAAATAAACCTAATTATAATAATAATTATAATTCTTATACAATTATTAAATATTATATTTAATATATATAAATATATAATATAATATAATATAATATAATATACCTAATAATACCATGACCTTCCCTAAAGCACAGAGGCGAGTGAGTCTGGGAGAGGCGACGGGGAGAGAAAGGGAGGGAGTCCCACACTGTGCTGTCTACCCAGCCCATCTACAAAACCCAAGTTGGCCGGCACTTCTCTGATCCACTTTATTGTGCCAAGGACAATATCCAAACTGTGCAGCCACACTAACTGAGCGTACTTATTTCTCTTGTGAACCATTACGGTTTAAAGTGGAATGAAAATTATCCTGGGAACACCAGCTCTGTTACTGTGAAATCATTTGTGCTTGACTCACTGAAGGAGGCTTAAAGGTCCCAGAGCTACGTGATTAACATTTATGTTCCAGCCTTTCTACCCCTGCTGCCTGGCCGTGGGAGAGCAGAACAGCAAAAGGTGTCATGATATCCCAGGGGCCAGGGAATGCCCTTGGTTACTTTGCTGGCTTGGGATGAGGGAGCCAGATAACCAAGCTTATTAAAGTTATTTGATACAAAACCAAAAATGGTTTCTGGGTGAGATCTAAGGAACTCCCTTATTAGTCAAGTGTCCAAAGGTCACAGCATGGACTCAGTGACCTCTGTTTTGTTGCTCAAAGAATTTTTATGCTTATTTCTGGATTCTCCTTATTGATTTAAGACCAGTGGTTCCAGATAGGCTCCTCAGTTCATAGGAGCTTCTAAGAGACGCTCAAAGGGCTTCTAGGGGGTCAGGGCTGCGGTGGGGGAAGCGCCAGGTCCCTACTACAGCCAGACCATCAAGCAGCTGCTTCTCTCTGTGTTTTGTGAAATGGGTTTCTGCTGGGGAATACTTGTTGTTTCACCGTCTTTTTGGGGGTGAGTGTACCCCTGATGTTCTAGAAGTCCACCACTCCCAGTCCTCTGCCAAAGGCAGGAATGAGTGTGTGTGAGACGCAAGCCTAATCAGGGTCTCTGAACCACCTAATCCCAGAGGTAGTCCAGAAAAGGGCACTTGACCTGCTTAGGCCAGTGAGCCCTGGGCTGTCCCAGGCCCCAGTCTAGGCCCCTCCCTTTCTAGCTGTCTGATATGGCATCTCTGCAGCCTCAGGTTCTTCATCTACAAGCTAGAGGTGATGCTCTCTAGCCTTAGAATGGCACCTGTCAAGTAGTGTACATTGTACAAAATATGAGCTATTATTTATGAACCTGTGAGGACAATTCATTGCTGGGTTTTGCTTGGTTCTTCGTAAGTTTTCCACTTAACAGTTGTCCTTTATAACAGCCCCTTCCTCCCAAATAAAAATAGCAGCGTTCATTTTCAAGCCAGCTATCACCCCACCAACCAAATCCCTGTCCAGTTTGCTTTCATTTCTCTTCTAGTCCTTCTCATCGCTATTTTTGATGGTGTGTGCAGGAGGGACCTGGAGAAAGCTTGCCTTCCGGTGACATTTGGTGCTGATAATACCGCACTGCCCAATGTGATGATGCCTCCATCTTTTCATGCACCTCCACCCTCAGGATGAACTACTCCATGTGTAGCATCATTTTGCAGGTGCCAGCACGGTTAGGTACTGTGCTCACTTTCCTGGCAGAAATTCCACCTCTTTCCAGCCTGACTTTGTTTTTGTTTTTGTTTTATTGAAGTACAGTTGCTTTACAATATTAGTTTCAGATGTACAACATAGTGATCCAATATTTTTATAGACTACACTCTGTTTACAGTTATTATAAAATATTGGCTATATTCCCCGTGCTATGCAATATATCCTTGTGGCTTATTTATTTTATACATAGTAGTTTGTACCTTTTGATCCCCTACCCATATCTTGCCCCTCCCCTCCTCCCTCTCCCCACTGGTAACCTCTAGTTTGTTCTCTGTATCTGTCAGTCTATTTCTGTTTGGTTATATTCATTCATTTGTTTCATTTTTTAAGATTCCACATATAAGTGATAACATACAATATTTGTCTTTCTCTGTCTTATTTCACTAGGCATAATACCCTCCAGGTCCATCCATGTTGTTGCAAATGGCAAAATTTCTTTTTTTTTATGTATGGTTGAGTAGTATTCTGTTGTGTAAATACATTTGTGTATATATATATGGTATATATTTACATGTAGTATATAGATATGTATGCCACATCTTCTTAGATATATCCAGCATCACTTTGAACCTACTTCAGTTTTTCCCTCTGCACATTTTTCAGGGCCCTTCCCCCAGCTTTTTGATTGCAAGCAAGTTGAGGGGTCCTTACTATTTCCTTGCCTCAGAGATTTCCAGGGCAGAAAAAAAAAAAAAGAAAACAAAAACAGAAGCCCTTTGAAGACAAGGGCTCTTCCTGTCTCAGAAAAGTTGAAGTTCTCTGAGGAGATGGTGCTAAAGATCCTCAGAAATGAAGAGGGGCAGATGGAGGAATGCCTTTGAGAATGAGGTAAATGGAAGGAGATAGGTCTTTGAACCTGGAGAGGGGAAAGTCAGATGGCCATGGAAGAGCCCGAATTCAGTGCCACGCATTGGCCCCACCTCGAGGAGGGGAGGGCTGCCTGGAACACCTGAGGAGGCCAACCCTGGGCCAGCGTTCTCCAGTCTCGGCACAGATCCCATGCTGGGAGTGAGAGACAAAAATTGACTACCGGACTTGAAGAGAACTCGAGGACTGGATGATGAGGATGTCAGCGGCAAGTACGACACACGGCTGACCGGACATGATTTTAGCCCCTGTGTTACCCATGGAAGGGGAGGGCCCTCGCCATGACTGAGGTTAGCCTTCCTCCCATGCTGGCTGGTAGGACAGGCACTGAGAATCAGACTTTAACTGAAATAAAGCCAAGTAAAGACATGGGGCCTGCACACAGCTGTACACTGAAGTGTGTGTTGAGGTTCATACGCACACATCGGCGACCACAGCCTGCTGAGAGGTACTAATGTGTGTGGGCACTTCAATGAAGGGCTGCACCAGAGAAGGCCCCAGCCAGGGAGGTGGACACACAGTGCCTCTTGAAGGCAAAACATCTTCATCTGAGGTCCTAGGACTGGCCTCCAGTCTGGGTAGGAGTGCTAATCGCCAAAATACATCCTTCAGAAAAAAAAAAAAATCCCTTCCTTACCCCTGGGGAAATTCATCCAACATCATCCAACTGGAATTTTCTGAAGCCAAACCCACTAGTCAATGTCAAAACCAGAATGAGAGGAAACCTTTTGAAGAAGAACCCTCCCATCCTCTCCTGTCACAGGTGAAAAATGGCCGGCTTTGTTTTCTTTGCTTGTGAAGGGGAAAAAAAAAATAAACTCAAGACAGATCACGATGCTTAGTCTCAAGTATCTTCACTTCCAGATGCCTTTACAGATCCCAAGCTGTCCCATCAAACTGAGTTACAACTCCATTAAAATGCCACAGCCAATATTTTGTGTCTAATCCCCTAATGCTCCAGTCCCTGGCTGTCAGCAGACACAGCAGGAAACTCCCCGATCTGGAGGGTTTGGTTTGGGTTTATTTTGGCCTGGGAGAGAAAGGAGAAGCAAGGAAAAGAGGAGAGACTCAGAAAGAACACTAAGGGCCGGCAGTCAGTGCGGAATTATGAGCCTTATTAATTCAGACCGTTTCTTGGGCAGGTGGCCTTTGGGTCACTAGCAGCTGGGACGGGCAGACAGGCTGGGGTCCCGAGAAGTGCTGTTTTAAAGGACAGATGTGACCAGGCGGGAAGGGAGCACCCATTAGCCACCAAGTGGAGGAAATAAAACCTGTTAACCTCAGCAGCTCCTTACTGGGGAGAGGGGGAAAGTGGCCCCAGGGAGACTCAACCCAGCAGGTCCTACCCAAGGACAATTATGGAATGCAAGTATTTATAAACCCGGTGGGTGCTCAGTGCTCTTCAGAGCACTCAGTGCACATGCCGGGTCCCCAAATTAAGGTGAGTGAGTCCGGCTTCTGCAATTCCCTGACCTGCAAGGATAAAAGGAAAGAAACTGTCACACAAGGGTCATTTCCCCCCCCCCATTTTGTGCTGATAAATCTCCAACAAACATGCCTTGTTTTCTGGTCCTCAGTGTCCCCTTCCTGGAGGCAGGTGGCTTTGTAGGTGGGGAGTTCGTGATCCAGGGCTTTCCATGGGAAGGACTCAGAGAAGAAGCAGGGGGAGGAAGGGGGAGGATTGGAAGTTCCCGCTTGTTGTTTTTCCTCTCTTCCCAACTGTCTAAGAGTAAAGGATGTGCTTCAGCCTCTTTGCGTGGCCCTCTGCGTGTAAGGGTGGGCTGGGCGGGTAGAAGAGCGGCCAGGGGGCGGTGCCCTGTGGGGAAAGGCAGCTGGCCTCCTTGAGGTCTCTAGCTTTCCTCTGAGCACCACCATGATTTTTTTTTAAAGGCAATACAGAATATTTAGAGTCTGAATTATTCAGGGTTTACTGGAGGAACAAATCAGATCTTCATACGTGGCTAAAAACCACAGGGATTGATAACACAGCAAACTGGGACCTTGCAGTTGGTGGGAGATGTCTTTTCTGGGCAAGGAGAAGTGGGGAAGGAACTGAAAACTCAGCCCAGAGTCTTGAGGAGAAACCGTGGGCTGTTGTGTACCTGAGTGAGGAGGAGACCACAGGAAAGCGGGGGAAGATATCTAACTGGAATACCTGGTCACACACACTGGGAAAGCATGACAAGCTTGTGACAACAGGAATAGCGGCTCCATCCAAAAGTTACAAGTCCTAAAATTGCACAGGCTGAGAGCAAACGAGATCCTTTCCTGAGCTCACTGACAAGTTTCAGAATGGGTGGTTGTCCGTCATATGCGATAATTGTCATAATTGCTTACGACTCTTAACGCCTCCACATCCTGCCCACTCTCCCCCTGAGGTCCCGACAGCCGTGCTCTCTTTCCAGCTTAATCTCCAGCTCGATGTGCCTGGTGATGCATTGTCTGAGATCCAGCGCACATTATGAACAGTGTAATCATAAAATACGAGAGGTTGGGATAATTGAGAATCAGAGTACAGTAATGGCTGTATTGTTTAAAAACAAAAAACAAAAAACAAAACCCTCAGCATTGACAACCAAGAAGTTAGCTGGCTTGATGGGATACAAGTCTCAAGTTTGCTTAAAGTGGTGGCCGTCCAGGTGTGGTCTGGGGCCAGCAACATGAGCATCACCTGGGAAACTGTTCGAAGTGGAAGTGATCACATCCCGCCTCCCAGCCATCCGGGCATGAGAAACTCTAGTGGTAGGACTCAGCCCTCTGTACATCACCAAGCTCCCCAGGTGAGTCTGACGCAGACTAAAGTTTGGGAACCAATGGACTAAGAATTGAGGCTGGTTGTCTGAAGAACGTAACACAACTTCACATCTCGGGAATGCGGCCTCTGGCTGCCCGTGAGCACTTGCTCCAGTCTTACTTCATTCTTTAAGCCTGTTAACACTTCCCTTTGGACAGTGTCTTCAGAGGCTAGACCCAGCGAGGGTCTTGTTGGTTCATGTGTTTCCGTATTTGGGTGGTTTTTTTACCGAAAGCCAGAGCACACAGCTTGATTACCAGACCCATCTCTAAATGTCTCTTGTGAGGTTTTCAAACTCGAATTCAACCTCAGAGGTTGAAGGTTCCCGCATTGAGGGTGTTCAAAGGAATGTGCTTCAGGCGAGTACATCAGACATGTCTACTGTGACTTGGGGCGGCTGTGCCCCCATCTTTTCTTGGCATTTTAAAATATAGCGCCTATCTGGGACAGTCTGAGAGTGTGGCTCTTCTGGGTGGGATGGGGCTCAACTACAAAATAAGAAAGGGTAACCTGATTGACTCCAGGAGACAGCAGATTGTGGGTCAGAGGCCAGACGTGCCAAGAAAGAGATGCATAATGTTGCCAGGGCTTCTCAACTTGCGTGATTTGGATTCTGAGGGTCATTTTGATGGTGATGGGCCATGAAGCAGCTGCCAGATTCTGACAGAGATACAGCAATATATTGGGGTCAAAATACCACCGAGAGATTATGGGGTAGTCTGGGGAGCCAGATGTCAGGCATGCTCATGCCGCAAAATTCCACCCCATTTATTATGGCCATCACCGCTACATTTTCCTATTTGGCCATCACAGTGTCTCCCAGTGACTCGTAGTAGGTGCTTCATTGGCATATGAGAACTGAGAGACTGCAGTCACCCAGAGCGTCCCCACGACCTGTGAGTCAGGCAGTATGGCTGGATTTAAACAGGACTCAGAGAGAGAGGTGTTTACAAAGCTCCTATTAACACAATCACAATGGCCATTTTTTTGTATATATATATATTTTTATTGAAGTATAGTCAGTTTACAGTGTTGTGCCAATTTCTGGTGTACAGCGTAAATGCTTCGTATTTTTTAAACTTCCTCCTGTGGCTGTCCCCTCCCATTTTTGTGACAGCCGAGATACTGAGAAGAGCAAAGCAAGAGGTTTCTATTTCGATATTGACCTAAGGCCTTATCTCTTTGATAGTCCAGGATTTACATATTCACCAAAATTTCGAGTCATGTAAATTTCACATGTCCCATGTCCCCGTTTCCCACTGGGAGAATATTGGGAGTGAATGTTACTCTAAATCAATTACTTAGGGAAATAGAATTTTTTTAAAAAAAAAGGAGACAACATAAAAGCCATTGTTCTAACACCTTATTCTCTTCCACCTTGAGAAGCCTCAGGAAGGACGAGTAAAGAGACTGTCTAATCTCTGCGTGATTAGACACCATACTGGCCACAAATGTGTTAACAGCAAACTGACTGAAGTCATTTGAACGTATGCAGGTGTGTTTGTGTCTCGCATAAGGAGCCTGTAGAGAAGAAGTTTGGAGTCAGAAAGATGCCCTCGAGAATCCGGACTTTTCTGTCTTCTTGGTTCACCGTCCTTGGGCTGTGCCTTTTGGCCTCGTGGCAGCAACAGAGCTGTGCCTCCAGTATTGCACCGTGTGCCGGGCAAAAGCGAAGTACTAGCAAACTTCCACTTACGTCTCACAACTGTCATACAGCTGGATCTGGCTGTAAGGGAAGCTAGAAAATCAGCTTTCTCGCTTTTGAAACCTCCAAAGGAGAGAAGAAATTGGGTCAGCTAATCTGGAGCGTATTATTATAGATGTCATACTAAATAGTGCATTAATATGTGGTAACATGTTCAGCATGCATCAAGGGCCTTCTCCTGTTATAGGTTCACGTAAGCAACCAGTCATGATTCAGTGTGATCAAGACCAAATGCCAAATGTGTGGGCAGAGATTTTTGTGTTGCTGGAGGGGTGCAGGGAAGACTACGTCATTGCTTCTCAAGCTTTCCTGGGAATTTGTTAAAATGCAGATATCGACTCAGTGGATCTGGGGTGGGGCTCGAGATCCTGCAGCCGTGCTGAGGTTCACCTTACCCCATGGGCAGCGGGAAACCATCCAGTTCATAAAGAGTGGAATAACACAATCACCCTTGGACTTTTGAGGGATAATGTCATGGACAATGCATAACACAATCACCCTTGGACTTTTGAGGGATAATGTTGTGGACAATGCAGTGGAAGGATGCTGGTAAAGCACAGCAGCTGAACTGGAGTTAGGAAGGTCAGTTAGGAAGAGAGAGAAGAGACCCTGAACCAGAGCAGGGACTATAGGAAGGGAGAGAAGTAGCAAGATGTAGTAGTCATGTCAAAGGTAGAGTCAGTCGGGAAAGGATAAACTTAAAGATGTACGGCAGAGAGAAGGAAGGAAGGGAAGTTGAGGATGACTGTTAAGACCAGCATAGCAGTTTGGACTAGCACAACATGTTTTGTTTTTATTTTTAATTTACATTTGATGGCCTGCAGTTGTTCAAACACTCTCTATACCTATTTGCCTTTTTCTTGTCCACTACATGTATCTTTGACACCTCCCTGAGCCTGAAAACTTTTGAGATTGAGCACAAGAGGAGTTGGTTTGGCCCACAAGATGAATGATAGTGCCTCTCACTGAGGCAGTTAACACAGGAGAGAAGCAAGGCTGCAGGAGGAAGATAATTCAGGAGAGAGTTTTACCAATAAAGAGAGATGAGTAGTTTGGCAGTCACGGATCTGGGACTAGCTTGAACCTTAATTTACTTTCTCTGTGACCTTGAGTCAGTTCCCTTAGCCTTCCAGTAGCTATAAAACAGAAGAAAACATCCACCACCCTTGTGAATAGCTCCCCAGAGCCACCAGGCTCGTAACATTGATTCTGGCCAGTATGCATTCATCAGCGTCATCCCTCTCTCCTTATAGGCATCTTTATGAGCCCTCATTTCCCTGCACACTCAGCTCTCCAAACTCAGAAAATATGTGTTGATGACCCAGACCCAGACTCCCAGTGCTTCCCTCCAAGCAGTGCTGCCCTGTGAAACCAAAACTGGGAGAGGAGGAAAGACAAGCCTGGGTGTATCAAGTTTCTCTGGGATCCACCATCCAATTCTCAGTATGCAAGAATTTTTAGAAAAAATTCAGTATTTATTTTCATGGTTGCACTCAAGACCTCTGGAAATACCATAGATAACCACAGCACCAATAACTACTTAATTTATTACATTTGCACATGCAGATGGAGAGAAACCAGCTCTGGCCCACAGACAACTATAAACAAATGTAAATTACAAATCAGACAGTCCAGTTGGAAATTGAGGCAGAAAAGATTCAAAGTCCAACTAATGTTTTCCCATTCCCATGTAGCATTAAGATATCAAATCCTTTTACTTTTTATTTCCACTGATCTGAAGTTCCTCTGCAGTTAATGAGCTTTTCTTTCTTCTCCTTTTGCACTCAATTTAAGAAATCAGGCACTGGGGATACATAGATCAAATAGGACTCTGCCCCTGCTCAAATCATGGTTTAATCCTGTGCCTTGTGCAAAGTTTAGGTGTAAAAAAAAATTTTAATGATCAAATGAATGGAATAATTTAATCTGTTAAATGTCTTAAACTCCTCTCTTTTTTTTTTTTTTTTTTGGTGGGGAAGTGTTACCCTTTTCAAAGAGGAATTGTGAATAAACTACAGTTGAAAGTAGAAAGAAATCAAGTTCCATACCTGCACCTTTGTGATCACGTGTTTGGGTCCCTGATTATCTCAAATATCCATTATTTTCCTCATGCTGAAGGATCTTGATTAGGTCAAGAATGTAAGTTTAAGTATCTAAACTAGAAGCAAACAGTTGGATGTTTTTCTTCTCAGTGGCACAGCGATCGTTTCCCTCCACCTGCTAAAGAGTAGCTCCAGTAGGTTTAAGTGAACTCAGAGGCTTCTACTTGAAGTCAGAGCAGTGAAACTGGTTTATTTCAGCTTCCAGAGACCTTAAACCTGATCTGCGTTCCTATCGACTCTCACTTAGCGCAATGTCATAACCATGTCCTTGATGCCTTTATTTACATCCTCCCTTGGCCCCTCCGTCTCATTATCTACACCACATGCAAAGCGGTCTTTTGAAAGCACAAGCTAATCATGTTGGCTCAGTGCTTAAAACCCTCCCATCACTCTTGGGATAAATACCAGAAGCCCTACTACAGTCTTGTACCCAACAAGATAGACCCAGCCTCACGTCTCCACATTCCGATTGCCCCATGCCTCCCATTCCCCTGTTATTTGCTCTGATTGCCCCATACATCTCTCTCAGAAGCAGTAATCACAGGAGTAATTTTTGTTCTTTTAAAATTACTCGATGACTGTCTACCTCACTTGAAAATAAACAGTAAGAGAGCAGTGACCATGTCTCTTTTGGCTCATGGTTGTATCCCTAGTGGTTAGCTTAAAGCCTCATGCACAAAAAGCATTTATTACATATTCATTGCATGAATGAAGCAATATATGAATAAATGATCAATTGTTTGCTCAGTCACCAGTTGCTATTTTTAGTAGTGAGAAAACTTGTTTCAGGGCTGGAAACTCTGCCTGTTTTGTTTAATTCTCCAATAAAGGTGCCCTTCTAGATATTTCAAGGCCTTCTTAGTAAGTTGTCAAGGTGCCCTGTGAAAGGGTTTGTGTTTCCAGAGCAATGAAGGAGGAGGGGAAGGATAGTTATGACCTACTGTCTCTGAAATTCTCTGTGATGGTCTGGATTTGTCAGGCATTGGATGAATCCTTATCTCTCTAGAAAATCACTGCGTGTTTTGTCTGTAGAAATCATGAATTTTTGTATATTGTCAATCATTTCACGAATAATGTTGTAGAAAACATGCTTGCTTGTTTCACTTTCATTTGTGCATTGTCCCTCCTATAGTTCAATAGTTGTGATTCTAAACATTGGACCACAAAGATGAATAAGATACATCCACTGTTCTTGAAGAGATCTAAGTCCAGCAAGGAGCGGTGAATTCTTAAATGATACAAAGCAATAAGAATTATAATATTAATGCGTGCAAGTCCTAAATGAGGAGGGATTGATATATAGGAGAGTACAGAGATTTATTTTGAGGTTTATATGATTGGGAAATCAAAAGAAGTTTCTCATACTTGGCCAGGCGCTATGGATACCAAGTGAAAAAGAATGCATGTTCTTTTGTGCATCTAATTAAACCTTCTCTCCAATTAAATTTTGCCCTGAACAGCAGTTTGCTTTATCATTGCTTTCTATGCAACTTCCATTGCCCTCAATGGTTTCTTCATCTCTGATCCTTTATTCTTGCTACCAACTCTGCCTCTGGTGTTTTCCTTCAATTGATCTCTCAGTCATCAACCTCGACTACTCTGATACTTCTGTCTTCTAGAGCGTGGACAGAACCAAAGGATGAACTCCCTACTAGTCCTCTAATCCACCCATCCCTCCAATTTCAGCATGGCTTGCACATGCTTGTCACTAGGTAGAGAAACAGACGTGGACCCAAATGAACTGTAGCGCCAGCAAAAGCAAGGAGCATGGGATGAGTGGCCGCATAGCAGGTACTTAAAAGCCTGGGCTCTAGAATAAGAAGACTAAGTTCAGGTCTAGATGCCATCTCTTATGAGCTGGCTGAAATGAAGGAAGTTACTTAACCTCACCAGCAAATTGGAATAGTAATACTTAGCTTGTGAGACTCTAGCAAGCATTAAATGATGTAATTGATGTAATACGTTTAACCCAGTGCTTAACACACAGTGTGTACACAATAAATGATGGATGTGATGATGATGATGAAGAAAAGGATTATAAAGACATGTATAAAATGCTATGAGAAATCAAAGAATGGGTGATTCTGCTTAAGAATCCTAACCCTAACCCAAACCCTAAACCCTAACCCTAACCCTAACCCTAAACCTAACCCCAACCCTAACCCTAGGATTCATTGAAGAAGAGACTTTTGAGCTAAACATTGAGGGGTAGAAGGAAGCCAGAAAGGGGATTGGAAAAATGACATTTCAGAGAAAGGAAAAATAATGAACTAAAAATAAAAGGTAGATTAAAGATTTAACAATGTGCAGAAGAAATAAATGATAAGGCAGCTTGAATCAGGGGCTCAGCTTTGGATAACAGAGAAGAATCTGAACCAAATCTTAGAGCGATTCTGTAGACTGAGTTTCAGAGTAATGACATAAGTTGTATAAAAGTATTTTGTGTATAAAGTATGTGCAGTTAACAGCTTGGACTTCATGAGGTGGAGCTGTTACCAAAGGCTCACCATCTTCTTCACTGACATTTATGTGGAGCCCTAAATGTTTTTCAGTCACGTTCATCAGCTGGTTTCTGTTGTTGAAAACTCCTCTTGCTATTTTTTTTTTATCAAAGGGTACATTTTCAGGGTTAAAGTAAAATTTCAAAGATAAAGACCATGATTTCTTTCTTTACTCAGAGGCTACATAGTTCTTCCGAGGCTAGGCAGGGAAGTGGTCCCAAACTTTCTCAAAACCTATGTTTGGGTACCACGTTCAAATACAGCATCCTCCTTAAAGCTTATTGTGTCGCCGTCCGTCTCTGTCTCCCCACACCCCCAACTCTGGCCCTTCTTACTCCTTGTCAGTTCAAGCTCTTTCACGATTAGCACCCTCACTTTTGAGACTTTGAGCACTTTGATATTTTGCTCATGTTTGTTTTCCAGCCTCACTCCATAAATTACCCAATACTTTCTATTCCATTACTACAGAACTGACACTTGAGAAACACAGTTTGCTATTTTATTTTCTTCTTCCATGATCCTTTCAACCCTTCCATATGTATTTTTCTTACACATGAACCCAGTACTGAAAATACACATCGGTTGAAGGTTCTTCCAAAGTACTTGGTGAATGAGTAATCCAACTTGACCGAGACCAAAAGAAGTGTGGGGGTCCTGAAATAAATCTCTTTGAAATGAATGAACCGATTTGTCCAGAACCTGATTAAGATGTTATAAGCGTGTGACTGTGGGGTGTGTAGTCCCTGGGCTGGTCTGACGCTCAGTGTGCTCATGTCAGCCTCCAGGAATTGACATCCTTCCCCAGATGCTCCAGATTCCACAGATGTTCTTACATGTCGCACAAGCATATTGTAGCCCCTGTTTTCTCTCTGTAATTTCTTCGTGGCTCTAACCTTTATCTAAAAGGGTCCTGTTTATTGGTTTACTTATCATTGTCTAAACCTTCTCTCTGGATTGTCACTCCATGAAGGAAGAAGGGACTTTTCTATGCTGTTTCCCACCATGTCCCCAGCACTAAATCATGATAAGTGTTCAAATTTGTTGAATCGATTTTTTCAAACCCGAAGTCCAATATGACCAACTAATAACTCTTTTTGGCTTTTATTTCTCCTAAGATTAAAATAATAATGATGGCTATAATTTATAAGTGCCAGCTACGTGGCTTGTGCTGTGCTAGCATCCTAGTATATACCTATGTAATCTCCAGAGCCATCGTGCACAATCTGTACTCATATCGCCTTCACACGTGAGACTGTCGAAGCTCAGAGAGGTTGACTAACTCCCCCAAGGTCCTGTAGCAGGGAAGCAGAGGTTTTAGGGCTTGAACCTACAACTGCTTTGCCACAGTTTCTCAGTTCACACTACTACTCCTTGCCATCAAGTACAATCTATCTTCTTGAAATTTTCAGTTGAACCCCTTTGGTGTTGATTCTGGACTGGGGCTAAAGAAAGGACTTGTCAGCTTCAGTGGCTCGCTGCTCCTTGACTCAGATGCTGTGGTTATAAGGGTAATTACTCATCCTCCTGCTTCTCATCCCTTTTGGCTACTCCAGTCTCCCACGTCCTTTGGGAAGAGCAAAATAAAAGCAATCCCTTTTCCAAAACTCATCAATCTCTCCCCGTTACATTTCTCAGCAAATCTGGAGGGACCCAAGCCTCACAGTAAAGTCCCACCACCAAATGAGTCCAGAAGTCCTCCCTGATTCTGCAGGATTTTACGCTTCACTGGAAGCGTCTGACCAGCTGCATCAGAGTGGCAAGCTCTCCGTACAAGAGCAAAGCAGGAAGGGAGGTGTGCCCTTTGCCTGCCGACTGGCATTTTTTTTATTCTGGACCCCATTCCAAGCTCTTGCCTGAGACTTTTCGAGCGCACTGGATCTATTTACTCTCTCCAATGAGCCTTGAGTCACAGCCACCATCCATCCAAATTAGGTAGACTGCTCCGTTTATTTATTTACTTGCTTTAAAAAAAAAAAAAAGGGTCCTTTGAATTTTTGTCCCTATTTGAAATGTGTCTTTCCCCAGTGGGTTGCCATTATGTTTGTCTTGCCTTTATAGGAAGGAGTAAATTCTGAAGAATTCGGGGGACTTTAAAATTCACGGAGTTTCTCCTACATTGATATCTTACTTTCCTGCAATACAAACTCTGAACCGTTATTCAAAACTCAGTAAATGTCACTTCTGTGCAGTTTTTTTCTGATTGTCCAAAGCAGATTAATGTCTCCCTAAAAGTTTGCTCGAACTCTGCAGTATCACTTACCACACCAAATAATGATCTCTGTAACCTGTTACTTAGCCTTGTAGACTGTAAATGCC
Source organism: Camelus dromedarius (assembly GCF_036321535.1). Taxonomy (NCBI): domain Eukaryota; kingdom Metazoa; phylum Chordata; class Mammalia; order Artiodactyla; family Camelidae; genus Camelus; species Camelus dromedarius. Next base: position 100,717,051 of record NC_087438.1, on the reverse strand, counting down.
CTGTGGTCAGGAATCGTATGACATCACTCATTCTACTCCTTTCCTATCTCCTGGCATTTAGTACATCCTCAAGAAGTGTTGAATGTGTTCTGCATACAAGCAGTTACCATCCTCTTTTGGAACACTTCGAATGACAGCTCACTGTTTCAAGATCCAGCACCTTCTACTGGTGTGCAGATAAATTACTCTAAGGTCAAACGCCTTTCCTGTATTGAGCTAAGCTCGGTGTCTCTATCATTTCTGCCTTTGGTCCTTTGCCCTTGTGACCCACCCAGACCAAGTGGGCTCCTTCTTAAGCATCTGAAGACAGCTGACGTGCCTCCTTCCAAGCCGAACACCCTTCCTGCCTTTATGGAGGGCTTTCGTGGGATGGCTTCTAAACTTTGGCTAGCCTTGTTCCTTCTCCCAGGATAATCCCTAATCACCAATATTCCTCTGAAGTCGGGGGTCCAGGCCATGTCCCAGACATGGGACAGCATCACGTGCTCTGAGATTCTACTGAGCTGGACCCTTTATTTTTGCCAGTGGCCTTAGAAGCATCACATTTTCCAGTGTTCTGTGAGTTCTCTCTCAGATCTTGTTTTGTTTTGGGGTTTTCTCTTTGTTTGTTTAGCTGTGGGGAGGCCAGATTTCTAACTCATCCTGCTGCAACTAACTTTATAATCTTAAAAGCAAAACTTTAGAGTTGTTGGTATTCAAAGGTACCTTATTTATTGAGGATTTTATTGTACTTGGGTCTAGAGAACTGAATGCACTCTGAGGACAGTCATGTATTTTGTGGTGAGCTGAACCTTCTGTACTTTGATAAGCCCATCAATAATTGGGTTTTAAACAGTGACATTCTTTTTTTTAAATATTTTTTTACTGAAATATAATCAGTATACAATGTTGTGTCAATTTCTGGTGTACAGCATAATGTCCCCGTCATACGTATACATGCATATATTCATTTTCATATTCTTTTTCACCCTAAGTTACTGTAAGATATTGAATATAGTTCCCTGTGCTATACAGTATAAACTTGGTGTTTGTCTATTTTAGATATATTAGTATCTGCAGATCTCAAACTCCCAATTTATCCCTTCCCTCTCCCTTCCCCCCAGTAACCGTAAGTTTGTTTTCTCATGCCTGTGAGTCTATTTCTGTTTTGTAAATAAGTTTGTCTTTTTTTTAGATTCCACATACAAGTGACATCATATGGCATTTTTCTTTCTTTTTCTGGCTTATGTCACTTAGTATGACATTCTCCAGGTCCATCCATGTTGCTGCAAATGGCATTATTTTATTCTTTTTTAAAGCTGAGTAGTATTCCATTGTATAAATATACTGCAGCTTCTTTATCCAGTCACCTGTCGTAAACAGTGACATTCTGAGTACATTTCCAGTTAGGTGCTGGCCGTAATTCACTGCTCTAGGTGGGCACCAACGAGTAATAATAACGTCAACAACAATAGCAGCAGCTGGGCTTTTGTGTACTGAGCGCCAGCCTCTGTGCTAGACCCGTTCCGTGCTTGTCAGCTGGGATAGGCTGGGTTTGCCTGATGACAAGCAACCCCCAAAATCTCAGTGGCTTAAAGCAGTATTTTAAAAAAAATCTCACTACACATTTGGTGTGAGAGAGAAGGGGCAGGATTTTTCTCAACCTAGTCACTGGAGAGCCAAGGGAATGGAAGTTCTTTCTCAAGATATAATTCCTCATCATCATGACAGAGGAAAGGCAACGTGACAATGTCTCTTCCCCGTATTGGTTCTTAAAGTTCCTTCCCAGAAGTAAGGCATACCCTTTTTTGCTCACATTTCATCTACCAAAACAAGGTAGGTGACTGCATCTAACTTCATTTTTTAAATTTTCTATCTAGCCCTTAGTGCAGTGCCTGACCCAGAGAGCCCACCAAGAAAGTACATGCTGGATGACTGAATGAATGCATGGCTTGAATTCTTAGTTAGGATGCCCCTGGCCCGAGAAACCCTGGCTCAAAGTGGCTTAAGACAGAATAAGACTCATTATCTCACACATTGAGAACTTCCAAAGTGGACAGCTCCAGAGTTGAGTGATTCTGAGGCTTAGGGAAGTCATGGAGAACCCAGGTCCTTTCATCTCTGGGCTCCGCCATCCCCCTAGTGCTCCTTGGCTTTCTCCCTTTCCCTGTGGTCACAAGGTGATTGTAGCAATTCGAGATCCACATCCAATGACAGCAGCATCCCTAAGAAGAAGGAACCGACTCTTTTTGGAATCCTCTTTGAGAGAAAGAGAAGTCTTTGCCAGAAGCTCCCCCATCTGACTTCCCCTTATGTCTCTGAAGCCAGAGTTGTGTCACATGCTCATGCTTGAACCAGTCATTGGCAGGCGGCCTGGGGCCAGTCAGACCTATATCCAGGCTCAGGATGGGGTCACTGTCCTCTAAAGCCCATGCCCTGGAGGAGGAGGTTGGATCCCTGCATACAATTAGGGTTTTGTTAACAAGGAAGGAGGAAGGAATGGATGTTGGGTAGAGGACATGAGAGTCCCGGCATCTCTTCTGACATTAACTGCTTCTCACCATCACTGCTTTGATTCCTCCAGCTTTCTGAGACTGTTTATGACCTTCTGAGCTTTTCCTTCACCTATTTCATCACCCCCTACTGGCGTCAGTAAAGTCCAAATGTTGTCATGATGTGTGGGTTGGCTTTACAAGGGCCACGTTCATTTTATGGAGAGTAACTTCATATTAACTGTCTAAAGCAAGCCATTTAATATGTACAAGGCATAAATCAAATGCAGTTTCTTCACAGAATCATTATAGACCACCAGTCTACCAACATTTACATCACCTTCGGTATCACCTGGTGGAGGGGGAGGAATGACTCAGTGATGTAATAAAGTGCACTAGAAAAAACAGAACGGCATGGATTCTCCACCGTGTGGACCCAGAGCTCCTGGCCATGCCTCCTCTGTGCGGAGAGGAGATTGCAGGGGCGACTGCCAGGCTGTTCTCTGTCTTATTAGTGTTTCCCCTACAACCTGCCCCTCTGTCTCATTCCCTGCATCTCTTTCCATTTTCCTGTCTGACTCCTAATTACCCTTTGGGTCACCATTTAAATGTTGGTGGCCCAGTAATTACCCTGCTGTCCTCCTTCAGACCACCAGAAGGCTGCCTGTCCACGGTTTACTTGAACTGAAGGCTTATCTTGTTTTCAGGCTCTAGCCTTATGACCATAAAAAGCTCATGAGCCACAGACCACATCCCTGTGTTCACCTCTGTATCCCCAGTGCTTAGCACACAAGAGAAGGTCAGTGATCATTTTTTTTTTCACTGAGTAAGTGAATGACTGAGTAGCATCCGTCAACATGACAGCACCACATTCTCTAGTATCATCTGCCAGATTCGCTGTTTTTAACTATGTATCACAGAATATAGCTTCTCATTGTCTGGTCACGATCCACGGGTCTGGGGCTGGAAGATGCCCATCTGATTCCTACAGGGAGAGGCTTTCCCAGCAGAGTTTATACCCCGGTGGTGGTACCTGTGATGATTTCAAGTTGTACAGTTACTTCATTAGCTCTGTGCGCATTTCTATGGTGAGCTTCTGTTAAGGGCACATGATACTTGTTTCCCATTTTCAGTAGTAATTTACTGCTTCCTTTAAAATTATATATATATATTTTTAAATTAAGCTTTCTTTGTAATAGCCCAAAACTGGAAACCATCCAGACATCTATCAGCTTGTGAATGGAGAAAGAAATTATGGTATAGCCATACAATGGAATATTATATTAATGATAACTTAAGAAAAAGCAGCAAAAAGGAACAAACTGTTAACAGATACAATAACATGGATGTCCAAATCATGCCTACCCAGACAAGGCAGGCAAAAAAATTACACATATTTGTATAAACTCCTGTAAAGTGCAAACTAATATATAGTGACAGAAAGCAAAGCAGTGCTTGCTTGGATGCGGGCGTGAAAGGAGACATGGATTTAAAAGGGCTATCAGAAACCTTTAAGGAGCGATGGGTATGTTCTTTATTCATCATCTTGATTGTGGTCATGGTATACAATTTGATCAGTTTTGATCATGCCAAAACTGATGAAGTTGTATATTTTAAATATGTGCAGATAATTATAAATACATGGAAGTTATTGTATTTCAACATTTCCTCAAAGCTGTTAGAAAAAAAAAAAAGGCCAGGTTAGGTAAAGCTGCAGGGGATGGTGAGGGGGTCATTGGCACAAAGTTTATAAATTCTACATAAAATGAGAAGCTACTAATAGGTTCTGAACAGAGGACATGATTAGATTAAATATTTAATGTGACAGAAGCATGTTTTTTCTCCTTTTTCAGTTTTATTAGGTAGAATTATTACAGTTCGACTGCACATACACCTTATATTGCATGTAAATACATATATACAATATACTGCACTTTTTTTTAGTTTACGTACATGTACTGATTATTGTTTCTAAGAACAGATTAGATCTTCAGCTTTTTAAACTTACGTAGTTATCAAAGGAATAAAGCCAACTACAAAATAAGAATCAACAGAATGCAGTAACCCAATCATAAAGGACAGTCAGATGTGCTTACACATATTCAAGAAATCAAAATAATAATTAGTTCATTTGTGTCCTTATTATTGTTGCTACTATTTTTTAGATGTTTTTAAGAAAATCTTAATTGGTATATCCTCACTAATCTCAAAATCTCCCCAAATAAGGCAGGCACACCACTCAACTGGTACGTGCTTTTACGAAGTGCTAAAACTTTGGATCGGTCAGAAAATTTTCCCTCCTAAATGGGTAGCAAGGTCAAAGCTGAATTGGAATACTGCATTGACTTCAGTGCCCATCGAGCAAGCAATGAACAGAAAATGCTGAAGCAAACATCCCTCTTCCCAGGATAGAGTGAAGAAGAACTGATTATCGCAGAGGCAGAGCACATCCACTGGGGTCTTCCAACATCAAGTCCACGAGGAGGCATCCATTCTAACAGCTCTTTTAAAAGAGCCGAGATACCCAGGAGATGAGAAACAAGTATACGTTCCAGTCCTTTCATAGAGGACGAGAGAGCAGCCGGGAAATACTAGACCGGGAAGTTGGACTTTGATAATATGTGAGGATCACGATAGATGGATGAGGGAGGAGACCACGGCGCACACGGTCCAGGCTGGCCGTTACCCTATGGGAGGGCACAGCCTGTCTGAGAGCTTTGGTGGCCACTTCCTTAGAAGATGAAGCGTGAAAAGAAGTGCTTAACATCAAAGATCCTCAAAAATGGGGATTTTAAAACCTCCTAAAATCTGAAATCACTATCTACAAGATAATGGCATGTTTAGGTCTTGAGTTTAACTGTTAATGGCTAAGGATTAAGAAAAAAAGGAGAGACTGACTCTCAGTCAGTGGCAACTTGTTTATAAGGCACTTGAAAGCTCTTCAAGAAGCCCTTTTGAACTGTCTTAAATTTATTAAGTTGTCACTGACAGAGCTTTTTCCCAACACCTGACAGCTAGGATCCTGCTCCGGTTGGGGTAGAAGTTTTGCATGTCGTTTTTTTATCGTTCACTTCATCTGGGCGCTGTGTAAACATTCTGACCAAACCAAATTTGTTGTCGATGCTGGGAAATGCCTCTCGCCTCCTGCTCTGACAGGAAGTCACCACGGTTGGTTGAGTTAATAGATTTCTTTAAAGTTCCTTTGACACACAGCGCTGGGAGTCTGGCTATGCTTACCCCTCTTTTTAAGAGGGAGACTCACTTTTCAATGGTCACGTTCAGGCACATTTAGCAGGTGCCTGCCGTGGGCTGGATCAGCTGCGTGCAGGAGGGCATGCTCCCTGGCGGGAGGAGTCAGGGTGTACGTGGCACCTGGGGTGTCTGCTTGTGGTTAACAGTTGGTTAAGTGCAGAATTCGTGGAATTGCATCCCCACCCCCGCCTGAACAACAAAGGCAAAAGAGACACTGAAGTGGAGCCTTGCTTTGAGTTAAATGCAAAATTGATTGAAAGAGTGAGCTTTTCCAGGATCTACTTCAAGCAAAAGAAATAACCATGAAAATCTAGTTGCTTCCAAAATGTTCAGACCTAGGAATTGCAACTTCATGGTAGAGCTGCCTCCCTGAGGTGATAAAGATGCAGGGAGGTGTCCAAGTTGTTCTTTGTTCAATGCCCCAAAGACGTTTTATTCCTGAGAAAATAAAGACAATAACCCAACTACAGAAGAAATATCAAAGACTGCCCTTTAGCTGGCCAGTTAAAGTCCTTGCTGGCTCTTCTTCCCTGTCTCACTGAAAGAAGATTTAGGGGCAAGAGAAATTAATTAAAATAGATATTCTCTGGATTTTGTATCAGTACTGTCAGAAAATGGGAAACTAACATGTGGAATTCTGGGTCTTCCTCTAGTCTGAAATCGCGAAACCGTGAGTTCCGTAATGGCAGGGATCTCTGTGTATATTATTCCAGTCAAAGGCGCCTGGCACCTACTAGGTGCTCAATAAATATTTTTGAATGAAACAAGAGATGTACCTGCTTGCATTTAAAAAAAAATAAGAATTTCTGGAAATGTGTGTAAGAAATAGCCTTTACCTCTTAGAAGAAGTAATAGAAGGGAAATATTTTATATTTTTAATCTTTTTTCATGTTCAAATGTTTTTATTGTGAGTTTCAGTCCCCTTTATAACTAGGGTGAAAGATTAGCTAAAATTAAACCACTCCTGGGGTCCCTTTGAGAAATGGCTTTAACAGAAGCAATCAAGAAGCTCTTTCCCCTTAAGCTTGTACAGCGACCTTGTCGAATGCCCTCCGGGGGCTGAGTTCAGCAGCACCTCGTGCAGCCTTTGAGTGAGGCCCAGGGGCGTTTGTGACCAGGTTTATGGTTCCCAGTCCCCGACAGAATACTGAAGAGAGCTACTATGAAGGATATTTTGGAGCTAGATAGATCTGTTAGAGAAACAAAATAAGAGACCTAAGACATTTGGCACAAAGAGTGGGAAATCTCAAGGCAGTTGGCCTGAGTTGCAGCCTTGCTGTGCAATTAATCTTGATCTGTTGATCTTGCTGGGTCTCAGTTTTCTCATCTGTAAAATAGGAAAGCTGTTAATACTCATTTCTTAAGGTTGCTATAAAGATAGGAGGAGTGAATACTTTAAGGCACCTAGAGGGCTGCCTGACTCAGTATGATGTACACTCCATGCGTATCAGCATTTATGAGTGTCCAGGACCACAGGAGCAATAAGGTTTTAAAAAACACAGTGCATGTGGATGTGAATTTATATGCATCGGCCTGTCTGGGTTCTTTCATACGTATACAGAAATCCTTTTTTCTTTCTTTTTGTACATATTAAATTGTTCTCAACTTGACGTAGGTACAATTTTATTTTCAACTAGTAGATATAAGGACAGCCCCAAAGGAGAAAAATAAAAGATCTGCTGGTGACATGAGAGCCGTTGCATATAAGCGATTATTGAAATGTCTTCTCATTTTCCCTCCAAGCAGACACACTGAAGAAGACAGGAAAGCAGTTACCCAAACATGAAAAACGTGGCTGTACTTCCATTGCACAAATGACTGGGGCTGTGTTTTGCGAACACGCCTCTGTTTGTTCACTGAAAGACAGATAATAATATAGATTTCAAAAGAAACTGTGGGGCTTACTCTGAATGTGGGTGGCTGAGTTGACTTCAGAGCATCAAGCTTCAGTTTCTATCATCTGCCCACTTTGAGTGATTTGAAGCGTGATTTGAAATCCTCGCTCAGTTTCCGTGATGGTCTCCTAAGGGAGGCACCTAAAGGCTAGGTGGGTTTGTCCACCCCTCGTGCTGAAGCAAACCGTCATTGGCTTCAATGTCTCCCCTGTTTCTTGTCCATTACATATGCTTTCCCTGCCTGGCTTTTCCCCACAGGCAACACACCCCGGACGGGTCTTTGATTCATCCTTTCCCTCCCTTCCCGGTAAAAAGCAGCTACTAGATTCAAAGTAAAATAAAGATTATGGGTCAGATCAATCCAAGCGACTTGAAAGCCAAACTCCTCCCCCCAGATTTTCATCGGGTAACAATTTTGTTTTTCTGCTTTGGCTGTTTTCATTGGGTGCTAATCAGAAACACATTTCTATTGTTGCTTAGTCTTGGGATGTTTTTTAAATCTTGGGGTTTTTTTCTCTGCACCTCTCATCACTGATTTTTTTTTTTTAACATGAAAAGATCTGGCTTTTCTTTTATCGCTTTCAAATAGAGAGTATAGAGCGGTGCTTGTAGTATGATATAAGACATAGAAGAATTAAAATTACCTGGTAGGTCCGTACTCCCATCTCGTCTCCTTCCCTGTCTCCCGTCCCTTGCTCCCTGGGGCTGCCTCCTGTCTCCAGTCTGCCCAGCACTGAGGTACAGCCACAGATCCCCCAAGTCCACACAAGTTGAATCTACCCTTTGACACGCAGCTCCTGCTGCCACACGGTGACTAACAACCAGTGCGTCCACCTGACCGCTGCCCCAGAGAGGAAGGGGGCAGGACTGTTGGCGTGCAGGGCAAGACTTGCCCAAGCAAGCCACAGAGAGATGCCCCCTGCACCCAGGTGGAGAAGGTGACTCATCCCAAAGTTAATCTTTGCCTCTCAATGAAAATGTTAGATGGCCCCATGGAACCAGAGACCCTTGGACCTTCAGCCTCAAAAGGAATTAAGTAACAGCACCTACCACCTGAACACTTTTTGTGAACCAGGTACTTTCTCAACACTCCACATGGATTAATTCATTCAATCCTCACAACAGCCCTATGAGGTAGGAGTTGTTATTACCCCCATTTTACAGATAAGGAAACTGAGGCTCAGAGACATTGAGTAAGCCTGTCTGAGATCACGGGATAATCATCTGAGGCCCTGGGAGACTAAGGAACTAGCCCACAGTGGAAAATAAGGCCTCTCCCCAGTCTCTTCTGATGTTGTCCACTTGTGTCCCCCACCCACACCCCTCACTCTAGTGAGGTGGGCACCTCGTGCTTCCACCAGCCCCTGCGCATGTGGCTTTCCCAGCATCTCCCCTGCTTTGCTCTTGTCTATTTGTGCTGGGTCTCTCCCTGCTGGTCCTTGGGCGGGGGTGGGGGGGTGGGGGGTGCCTGTCATACTGATCCCCATGCTCCCAGCGCCTCGCATATCCCTGGTGTGTCATCCCACTGCAGGTGTTTTTCTTCTCTTATATTAATTCTGATCAATTCACAGCAACTACCAGAAATGCTGTGTTAAGAATGCTTCTGAGGAAGCCTCTTCCATCGTTGGGGTAGGAATGATGGGACTGATAAGCCATGGCTGTCCTGAGAGAGTGAGTGGCAGTACATATATCTACTGCCCATCTGCTGTCCCTGATTTAGGGACCCTTCTAGGGTACAGAATAGCGCACACTCAATACATTTGGTTACGTTGTAGCTAAGTGAGTGTTTTGAGTTTGTTCCAGCGTCCTCTGGACCCAAGAATGTTTCACCCATTGACCCCAGGGCTTCCAGGAGTACTGCCAGAACTTGCGACTCCAACCACATCATCTAAGGGGAGTGGGGATCACCATTCTTACAAATCCTTTTGATTATGATAGTCAGTCTCTGGAAATCCCACCAAACCATAGCATATCAGAAAAGACCAAGGCTATGGGCAGAGATTTGAGAGTCTCTGTGCATGGGTGAGTTTAGATGCCTGGGTAGGAGATGAGTGCAGAGGAGGCAGAACCCCTGGGAGAGTGTTAGGCAGACAAGAGGATATCTGGGAGAGTCGTGTCAGGAAAGTCAAGGGGATGAGACAGCTTTAAGACAGAGGTGCCCTGTGGCTGTGACACTACTAGCTATGAGCCTTGGGAAAGCTGTGTACTGTCTCTGGGATTCATGTGTAAAATGAAAAATAAGGGTCTTCAACTGCTGTGAGAACTGAAAGAGAATAGAGCTTAGAACAGTACCTAGGTGCGAAGGGCGTGCTTAAGTAACAATTGTGGAGTTACTTCAGTCATGTCAGCCTGTAAAAGGTAAAGGGATGGGTGGGCAGCGGGGACTCAGGTCCTGCTGGATCCAGGTGCACATACTAGACATTTGGCTCTGCATAGACAGAGATGCTACAGAAGATGAAGATGAAGGGAAGGGACAGACATTGTGGATCCCATTATGATTCTATTCCAAGCTTTATTCTCTTCTAGGGAGGTCTCCCCCATACCCCATCAATCAGTCAACCTCATCATCCTAGTTTTCTTTTTTCCCTAGTGCTTGACACTGTCGGACATTGTCTCGTTCATTTGTTTGTTTATTATCTTCCCCACCATCACCCCACTTCACCCAAGAATGTAAATTCCCCGAGAGCAGCATCTTGCCTGTCTTAGCCAAGACAGTCTGTATCTGCATAGCCTGGGATTGTCCCTGACCGCCGCTCGATAAATATTTGTTAAGTGAATGGTTGAATTAATGCCATATGTCCTCAGTCACACCTAAAGGTGATTTGTGCTCATTTGCCAGCTGACAAAGAATCCAGGAGTAGGGGAAACACTGACAAACAGGACGGCAAGAGTTATTAGAAGCCCAGGATAAAAAGCACAGGTGGAGGGATGAGAGTGGAAAGGACAGAGACTATTTCTTGCCCTGGATATCGAGTTTCATCTAGAACTGACTGACATCCTTCTAGCTTTCCCTCCCAGACAGCTGGGCTCTGATACTCGTGTGACTCGGCACATGCTGTAATTAATCATTTTTATAAAATAGCTCAGAGGATTACATCTCGCAAGTAGCCATCCAGCCTCATTATGGTCCTCACAGCCTTGCTTCAGCGTGTCGGTCTGCTCCCTAAAATAAACAGACCTTGTCTAACCCATTTAGCAATTCCAAACGATGCAGGAGTGGCTTATGTGAACCCTGTTTAGAAAGCTCCAGGCACATATGGAAAGAAGTCTTTGGCTAAGATACAACAGCTCATCTAAATATAGTCAGCAAATGAGTCCTCGAAACTCCAGAAAGGGTCTAACAGAAAGGAAAATTTCCCCCTTTGGGTAAGAAGTTACGGCTAGGGAAAGACTAGCACCAAGGAGAGAACTTCCCTGACTTCCAAGCTTTAACAGCAGTAAATACACTCTATGAAATACAGCATTGTGCCTGAAATGACGGCTACACAGTTCGCTCTGTGCTTTAATGTGTACATGTAAGGATAATGCCTTTCTTATGACAGTTGTCCTTAAGTATAATTATTTATCTTTGGAAAGGAACCTCACTGGAACACCTGGCAAAGATAAAATTTAGGTCTTTATGACCATTGGTGCAGAAATGCATAAAATTCTGGGGTTCACAGCAAAGTGCATGATAAACAGTAAAGCTAAAACTACAAAAATGACCAAAAGATAGTTCTCCAGACTTTGGCAATGCTAAAAAAAATATAAGTTGAATTTCATTTTGAGTGTAATTATCGGTTTTGAGTGTAAAATCAGATAATTTGGTCAACAATAAAAGCACCATGTTTTCTCAAACATTGGGAGAAAAGTTCATCCAGTTGAGATAAAGAAGGTTCTCTAAAGACATTGCAACCCCGTTAGGAGCTTCGAGTCATAGCTAACGCAGAGGACTCCATTTGCCTTTTCTGTGTTGTAATATTACATTTCTTATATTTTTTAAATTGGCAACACCATATAGACGAAACACAAGAGGTAATTTTCACTGTCTGCATTTCTTTATTTCCAATAAGCATTTGTTAAATTAATTCATCTTTGAGTGAATGCTCTGTATCCTCAGCCCCAGTTAGTGAGCTCATTTGTCAGCAGGGAGACTCCAGGAGTACGGAAAAGCTAAACAATGCTGGAAAGCAAAAGTCACTGGGAACCCTCATTCCCCATGTTTACACTTGTTCCTTCAACCAACACTTGTCAAGCTTCTATCCTGTGTTAGGCATTTTTACAGACAGTGGAGATAGAGCAGTGACCATGATGAAGATTCTGCCCTCCTGGATAAGCTCATCTGGAGAGAAGGCAGAGAGAGAAGAGGGGAGATCAGAGGGCAGAGCCCTGGAACACACATCGAATCTGACAGTAGTGAAAACGAGGCAAAGGGGCCAAGAGTGCCTTGTCTGATAGAAGGGGAACACGGGAGCTTGCATCATGAAAGCTTGCAAGGTCACGTCTCCAGGAAGGAAGGCATGACCAGTCGGGGCTACTGCCATAGCAGGAGACCATGCACAGTGAAGACAAAGAATGGGTCCCTGGACTTGGCAAGATTTCAGTCAGTAAGGACATTGAAAGAGCCAATTCATTGGAGCAGATCGGGACAAAAGCCATCTAAAGAAGGATGAGGCCGGACCTGGGAGGTAAGAAAGCAGAAGCACTATGTTTACACAGCTCTTTTAAGGAGTTCTGATATAAAAATAAAGCTAGCTTGGGAACATAATGAGTCCATTTCAGAAGACAGTAAGTCACAAAGGCAGTGGTAAAACTGGAGACCCAGTGCACCCCTGCCCAACTCCGCTTCTGCCATCAGAAATCGAAGCCCAGAGAGGCAGATCTCCAGTTTTTAAAGAAAATCAAGAAGGCTGCGTTTTTCAGAAATCTCCCAAATGTTCGTGCTGACTCAATTTATTTTAAAAATTCATTGTGACAATCAAACATATCACATCTGCAGGCCAGACGGTTCAACAGATGAAAACCCCTGATCTTCGTGATCAGAGCAGGGATGGAGGGAGGGTGCCTGTCTTCTGCGCTCTATTCCACCTCTGTTCTCTTTCTGAGCAATAGTCACCTCACACACTGACCTTTTCTTATTCTGTTCTAAAGTAGAAAAATTTTTCATGGTTTCATTTTTATCTAAGTGATAACCAACTGACTGCTTTTAGCTTTTCCCAATTAAATTGATGAGTTGCTTTGATCCATTACTTATTTTTTATTTTATTCTATGTATATCATTATTTATTAAACCAGCAATAAACAAGTAGAAAACTTAAAAAGCAATAACATTGACCTATTTTGTTCTTCTTTGTGGCAAGAGCAACCAAGATCTACCCTCTTGGCAAATTTCAGGTACGCAATACGATATCGTCGACTGCAGTCACTTAGCTGCACACCAGTTCTCCAGAACTTACTCAGCTTGCATAACTGAAAGTTTGTACACCTTGACCAACATTTCCCTATTTCTCCCCTACCTCAGCCCCTGGAAACCACCTTTCTACTCTCTTGTTTCTGTGAGTCTATTTTAGATTCCACATATAAGTGAGATTGTGCAGTATTTTTTCTTCTATAACTGGCTTATTTCACTTAGGAACTCGAGGTTCCTTCACTTATGCTGTCACAAGTCACAAGATTTCCTTCTTTTCAGGACTGAATAATATTCCGTTGTGTTTATGTGTGTGTCCACGTGTATATGTGTGTGTGTATCTCACATTTTCTTTATTCGTTCATCTGCAGATGGACACTTAGATTATTTCCTTATCTTGGCTATTATAAATATGTTATGAATACTTCACAAATTTATACATATATCAGGTCATCAGGTCACCCATCTTAAATATATACAATTTCTTATAATTTCTTATTGTCAATAATCCCCTAGTAAAGCTAGGGGGAAGATCCTGGTGGGAAATCATCTGAAGCACACATACACACTCTATGTGGACGAGGGGACCAAAGAAACTGCATATCTGGGGAGCTGCCGTGCATTCCAACAAATTAAAGATGCTCTGTTCTTGTACTGCATGCCCTGCACCATTCCATAAAGCTAAATAAATGTAGCATTAGATTAAAATAAAGAGTAATAACATCTACCATAGCTGCAAATAAAACACCAAAGACCAAAGTATAAATCTAACAAAATATGGGCAAAATCTCTACATATAGTAACCAGCAAAACATTATTAGGAGAAAGTAAGGATGATATTAAATAAATGAAAATATATTTCATGTTCAGCGATTGGAAGATACAGTATATAAATATTATCACTTCTCTCCCTATTGATCTATTGACTCAGTAGCTGGCCTTGAAGCAGGCAGTCCCAAACAAAATTCCAGAAGATTTTTCTAATGGAAATTGAGATTCTAAAATTTAAGTGGAAATGCCAAGAACACTGAGATAATATTGAAGAAGAAGAAGGTTGGGTATCAGAATTCATTGCAAAGCTACAATAATTAAGACTCTGTGGTACAGGCACTGGAATAGACAAACAGTGGAACAGAATAGAGAATACAGGAATTGACCCATGCATGTACAGTCACCTGAATTATAACAAAACATGGCCTTTTCATGGTGCTGGGAAAATCAGATATTGAATTCTGACCCCACCATATGCAAAAATCAATCTAGTTACATTTTAGAGCTAAGTATGAAAGACAAAACAGTAAAATGTCTATAAGAAAACACAGGAGAATGTATCTTCATGATCTGGAGGTAGTCAAATATTTTTAAACAAGACACAAAAAGCATAGAAGTGCCATAAAAGAAAAGAATGATTCATTGGATCACATGAAAGTAAATTCTGTTTATCAAAAACTACCAGTAAGAGAGTGAAAAGGAAAGCCACTGAGTGGGAAAATATATTTGCAATACCTCTCTCTGAACAAAGGACTCATATCCAAAATACATGCGGAACTCCTTCAAGGAGAAAAGGGATTGAGAACCCAATTAGAAGGAAAAAAAATGAGCAAAAGATCGAAAGGACAATTCACAAGATACTCATATTACCAAAAACATACAAAAATAGGCGATCAACATTGTTGGTTATCAGAGAAATGCAAATTAAAGCCACAGTGAGATACCACCACAGACCCACCAGAAAGGCTACAGTGTAAACAAACGCCTGGTAATTCCAAGTTGCTGCCAACATGAGAAGCAACTGAAACTCATGTACTTTTGAAAAGAATGTAAATTAGTAAACTTTGAAAACTTTGGTAGGAACTAATGTCAAATGTGTGCACTGGGAGCTTACTCACATCCCAACAATTTCTCTAGGACTATTCCCGACAGAAATTTTTACATGTGTGCCAAAAGACATAGTCAAAAGCATTAATAGCAATATTATTCTTAAGAGCCCAAAACCCAAATATCCATCAACAGAAAAATGAATCAACTTTGGTATATCCATATAATGTAATGCTATTTGGCAAGAGAATGAACAGATTTAATACATTCAAGGATACAGATGAATCCCTCAAGCATAATATTGAGCAAAAGAAGCCAAATGCAAGTGAATGCATTCTATATAATTCCATCTACGTAAAGTCCAAAATCTGGCAAAACTTATCTATGGTGATTGAAGTCAGGATGGTGTTGATCTTTTAGGAGTAGTGACTGGAAGGGGGCTTGAGGGTCTGCTGGGGTGCCAGTAATATTCCCTGATCTTGGTGTTGGTGTTCATGTAGTGAAAATTCACGATGCTGTGCACTTATGTTCTGTGCACTTTCCTGTATGTATGTTTCCCTTCGGTAAACAGTTTTCTTTCAGTGGTACTTCCTGAGCATCTGTGATGCATCAGACATCATAAAGGTAGGGGACATGGTGGTAAACAAGAGGAACGTGGGCTCTGATCTCATGGGACTCAGTCCAGTGAGGGATTAAATGAGCTAGCTAGCTGTTTTTTCCTTTGTGTAGAAGCTCAGAGATAGACGTACATAAAACCAAAATATAGTGACTCTTTCTTCATTGCGGTGTTTGTAAGAGATTCTGAGCCTTCACATTCCATGAGACTGAATGCACCACTTCCTCCTCACCCGACATCCCTCCTCCCTCCCCTGAGCTGTAAGTTCCTACTCATACCTATATCCTTTAAGATATTACATTATTTTTCATTTTTTCATTCAGTCCACTAGACTGAACTTCTTGAGGGCGGGTAAATGCTCTCACCATCCTTTAATCCTTACGCCTCACGAGCGTTTGACCAACAGTAGATGTTCTATAAACATTAGCCAGATTGATAGATGGCTATGACAACTTCTATGTGGGATTCTTATATTCTTTCATTTCACTTCTGGT
This sequence comes from Camelus dromedarius, assembly GCF_036321535.1. NCBI lineage: Eukaryota > Metazoa > Chordata > Mammalia > Artiodactyla > Camelidae > Camelus > Camelus dromedarius. Next base: position 100,701,119 of record NC_087438.1, on the reverse strand, counting down.
GTCTCTTAAAATGTATTTAAACAACAATCCTTTAGTCAGTTCCTGGTATGTCAATGGATTGACGACTGAGAAGAAAGAATAACTTTGGTGATACAAAGTGTTCCATTCTCACAATTTTATCGCAGTTCTATATGTGATAGTTGAGTTGTCTCAGACACCAAGTGACTCCAAACTATGTGAACTGATTCGCCCCAGCAAAGTCAAGCTACTAAATATGTCTAAAGTAAGTACATTAGAGTACTCAAAATGTTCTTTTTTGTAACCAGTATTTCCATATTACAAGTTCTTCAACATGAACTTTCCTAGCAAAATAAATCGGTGGCATGACACAGAAGAGTGAATTAGTGACTTGGCAATTAAAAGTAGTGTCTTCTATAACCTAGCAACGCAGCCCCTCGAGCTTGCCCAAAACATCTAGTAAATAGTCTTGTTGGGGATACCTTTTGGAGTGTCTTCCCATCATAGCTTTCCTTACCCTCAGTTGGAATGGGCCCTCAGCAGTCATTTGTTACTACAGGGCTCCATCCCACTGGCCACCGTTGACTACACAAGGGTTGGACCCTGGGCACAAGCTGAGCTAATCAAAGACTCTTCTAGAAACTGTGAAATTAGGATCAAAGGGACGAGACTTAGTCTCTCCACTTGAGTAGTCTCATAACATTTGGATCTGAGAACCATGGCCCACCAGGTTCCGCCAGGAGGACTCGGGGGCAGCAAAAGCAGGTCTCAGAGAATAAGAATGAAATAGGCATGTGGGGAGAAACAGAGGCAAGAGATGGAGAGAGGCTGTGGCTTGAGTTCACAATGGTTTTTCCACTTCCAGATATTTCTGAGACCTGGCTGTGCTTCATGCCATGCGGTCCATGGGGTTCCATAAGGCTCTGTCATGAAAAGATACTCCTTTATGCGTTGTTGAGTTGGTTTTCTTGTAACTTGAAACCAGGTTGTCCTAAGTAATATGTTTTCAGTCTGTTGTCTTGGAAGGGGGCATTAATGGCTTCCAAATCGTCCATTAGGCTAATAATCTAGTTAAAACTAAATTTGATTTATGTATGGTAAGACTTAATCCATGATCATGGCATACGCATATGAAGTGAAAAGTAAAAATCTCCTTCTATCTGCAGTCTTAAATAGGTACCCTTAATAGTACCTTAGAGATCTCATAAGAAATTGTTCATAAATATGCTGGCAAGTGTATTTATACCTTGTATACATAAATGGAATCATTTTATAAATGTCCTGCAACTTGTTTTTTTTTCCACATAGCAATACACCTAGGTTATGTTCCAATGTCTGAAAATCCAGATCTATCTTCTTATTTATAAAGATTATATGATATCTCATGGTATAGTAATATTGCAACTTATTTAATAATTCCCCAAGGATTTAGGTTTTCAATTCTCCAGTAATTTAATTAATATGGCAATGTCTATTTGCAGTATAAATTGTTAAATTATAATTGCTGGAGCCCATGATCTGGGCATTTTACAGGTCAATAAGCATGATTTAATTGCCTCCCCCCTCAATGAGTTGAACTTTGAAGAAAGAGGCATTAAAACCTCCTAAAAGTGGGTCCAGAAAGGATGTGGAGTAGTGAGTCAGTGGAGTTGGAAACGGAATATAGTTTTGTGTGATAGAGGCCAAAAGATGTTTGATGACTCCTCATCTGCTATAATCAAGTTCACCAAGTTCTTAATGGATCCTGCTGAGTCACCACGATATGGATTCACATTCACCCATATCCTGCCTGGGAGACTGAGACGGGACAGCTAAAGCGGCTGAGAATTCATGAACTCAGCAGATCCTTGGACACAGGATTTCTCCCTGTAACCCTCTGCTCCCTTCCAAAAGTGCCTCTGAACAAAATGGGAAAATGGTGAGGATGTCTCCCCTCTCTCAAGGTTTATATGGCACTTAGTGGTTTAGAAAACATATTTCAGTCCTTACAGGACTCAGGAGGAGCTATGACTCTAATATCCATCTTACAGACAACGCAACAAAAGACAAAAAATACGTGGTGACTTTCCCACAGTAATAGAACCAGTAAGTTTTAGAATCCAAACCAAGGGCTTATGGTTACAAAACAGGCTGCCTTTAAGCTGCACCACTTCACTGGAATAGCTCTTTTTGACTCCCAAAACAAACCATATATTTGTAGCTAGATCAAGCCATTTGTTAAGTGATAATTAGCTTTTCAACTGGGTATTTGAGAGTCATGGAAACACAGCCCCAGACCACCAGTAGGGACCTGATAGGGTTTGAATCTCAAAGTTTCCCTCTCAGGTTTTTGGGTCAAAACCTACCTCGTATTAGGAAAGAATGAAATTCACTTAGCTGATAATTTACTGACTATGAACTCTTAGGAGGGAGGTGAGTAGATACTTCTGACGATTAGTCAAAAAGTCATAAATTAGCAAAGCTTTCTGAGAAATTTTGACATGTTAGGAAACCCTTAGAAGTATAGAACTGGTTTTCTGCAATCACTTACTGTCATCCTACACACACACACATACACAAGCTACCAAAGGTCATTCTTAAATTTCCTTATGGTTTGAGTTCTGTTGCCAAATCAGCAGCAGTAAATGTTGGCACACGAGGGCACAGCACTGTGTCCGGTTGCTGTGGGTCCCTGATGGGAAACATAGTTCCCTCAAGTGTCTAGGGCTGTGCCTTGCAATCATGAGTGTTAAAAATAGATGTGTACAAGCAAGAGGAACAACAATGGGAAGTGGGTTTTTGGCATTTCCTTTGGTCACATGTACATCTGTTACCCACCAACTGATTTCTAGCATGTGATTACAGATAGCTTACAGTACCATTTCTCTACCAAATATCTAACTAATTAGAACATATGACTCTTCAGAGGTACAGACACAAAGTATGATGATGAACTGAAGAAACTATCAGGCTGACTCAGACCCTAAAAAAAAAAAAGTAGCATCGATTATAGGCATAAATATTCAAGGTATTCACCTCCCTACCCTCCATTCTTCATAGTTCACATACTTTCCACCAATGATCTCATTCAGGACCATGGAGTTAAGCACCATCACATGCTGATGTCTCCACAGCTCCAACTCTGGGGCCAGACCTCTCCACTGAGCTCAGAACTTGTGTAGCCAACTGTCCCTTGATATCTCCAAATGACTGTCTGATAAGTGCCTCTAACTTCATGTGAACAAAACAGAACATGGTTGAAATCTTTTTTCCCAAGACCCTCTTTCTTTTCTGTTTTTCCCCCATATGAGTAAATCAATCAGCTGGATTCTCAGATCTACCCTTAGGAATTATCATTGGTTCCATTTTTCCACTCACATCCAGTTTATCCCCAGGTCGATCTACATCTTCCTCTGTCTATGGCTGCTCTTCTATGCCCGCTACCCCAAAAGGGGAAGGGAAAAGACCCCAGTTCTTGTCATACCTGAAAGATAAAAATTCAGACGGGAGACAGCGTCGTATCACAAAAGATTTTAAAGGATTTATTAGCAAAGGGAAAGTACACCTCCCAGAATGGGAGATGAGCTGATCCAACGGGGGAAAAGCAGTGCCGGTCTTTGTTTGGTCCCCTCACTTAGAGGTGGTCTCTTGATTGATTGATGGCTCTTGTCCCTGGAGTGCTTAGTCGTGTTTGTCCCCTTTGTGCATGTCTTTACACATGACGGACACAGAAAACCCCATGGCAGGGGAGGGCTAAACCGCAATGCTAATTATATTACAATGAACATTGGGTCATGTCCGTTTAGGTCCTTGTCACTACTGCACAGTTGTGGCTATTAGGTTCTAATTGGTTTCTTGTTGGCACTCATTTAGATGAAGTAAAGTCCCTTTATGGTGGAGGTGGGCATGCTACCATCTTCCAGACCATGCTCCCTCTCCCCCACCTATTTGCCCGGTGCCCTCACTTATCTAACTATCCAACAGCCCGAGCCTTCTCCTTTTCTCTCCTGGGCTGCTAAAACATGTCTACTTTTGCTGCTGATTCCTAACAATCCGTTCTCCTCTGCTAAAACCCTCTAACATCTTCCCATCACACCCAAAATCAAGTGCAGATGCCTACTGGAGACCTGTCATGCCATACAGGATCCAGCTCCTCCCCACCTGTCTGACTTACCTCATCCTACTCCATGGAGACTCAGTGTGCTCCTGTTTTTCACTCCTCAAACATACCAAGCTTATCCCTTAGGGCCTTTGCCTCTTCCTCTTCCTGGGATGCTCTCCACAGATCTTCATAGGGCTGGTTCCCTTTGTCATTTGGGTCTCAGTTCAACCACCACCTCCTCAGACTTCCCCTGGGCATCCAAATCTCTATTACTCCTTCCATCCCTAAGCCACTATCATACATCACCTCGCCATCTTTTATTTTCAACAGAGTTCCCATCACTACCTGAAATTCTCTCTTCTGCTTTTTAATTTTTGGTCTCCTCTGTTAGAAGGTAGATTCTCTGAGGATTCTTCAAGGACATGGTCTAACTCCTGACTGAATTGCCAAAGCCTGGTCCACATCGAATGCACCCTTGCCTGACTGTAAATAAAGGCAGTACCTGTGTGGGACCATTAACCCAGAAAGAGTGAGGATGCATTACTCCAAAGGAGTCTCTGCCTCATGTGGGAATTCCTTCTGGAGGGGAAAAATGAAAGTTCCAGCCAGGGCCCCCTGATAAGTTGGGGCAGTTTTATCACAAACGTAATCTAACATGGTGCTCCATGTTCCCAGACGCGGAAAGAACCAGAAAGCTCATGTCAGGCTCATGCTTCTGTTTACTCTTCAAATATTTATTGAAAACCTACTATAATGGAGAGACTGGGGTCGTAAGAATTCCGCGGTGAGTGAGACAGAAATAGTCTCTAATTTCATGGAACTCGTGTCTGCTGGGGGAGACATGGTTAACAATTAGCTATACAAATACAAGTTCAGTTATTTTGTGAGGGGAGCTAGCGGGAAAGCACAGGAGGCTAGGACAGGGAGACCTGGGTACCCTGGAGGTTCAGAAAAGGACATTCTGAGAAGCCATCATGCTGGGCTGGCACTGGGGCAAACTGACAGAAAGAACCACCACCACCAGGCCAGTCCTGCCTCTTTTCCCTTCTCCTTCCCTCCATTGTCATTCCCTTTACTAGAAAGGAGGGTATTTTCTCGACACAAGCAGCACCACACTGGATGACCCTACTGCCTCTAATAGTTGGTCTTGTAGGACCAGCCCGGGGCAGCACGGTGAAGAGCAGAGGACCACCTGAGCTGGCTTACCTGTGATGTGCTCACCCTTGGTCCCTCCATATCGTCACTAAGACAGTATGACTGCTGGCACCAGTCCTTCATCCTCCTCCTCACTGGCTGGCACTTGCTGAGCGCGTGTGTGTGAGCGAGCACACTGAGCGCTCCCTCTCCTGGTCTCCTGCCGTCTTCACCACTACTGCGGTGGCTTCAGCCATGCATTCCATCCACAGGTGAGAAGACTGAAAGAGAATTCAAGTAACTTGCCCAAGGTCAAAGGAGAAACTGACAAGCCCAGAATTAAAGCCCAGGTCTGTGAACCCCCCTCTCCGCCTAACCACACTCTGCCACTTCTCAGTGGTGGAAATCAACAACTGGAAACTTCTCTAGAGCAATCCAACTTGCCCAAGAATTAGCACGTCTCAGGTCCTACAGTCCTTGAGATAGTTTGGGATGGAAGGAGAAACCTATTCAAGGCGTTGTGTTACTTGATTTTACCGGATGTGCACCCACCCTCCAGGGTAATCTGTTTACTAGTTACACTGTGTACTTTGAAAACACAGTGTACTTTGAAGATAAGACCTCATTCGTTCTCAGAAAATTTATTTGAGTCAGAAACCATTGTGATCATTTTGCAGATAAGGCAACTGAGGCAGAGAACCGATAAAGCAATATGGCCCAGAGCTCACAAGCTGCATTACAAACGGATGACACACCACAGGTCCCATCTCTTGTGCTTCAGGCTGGTCGTCCGCGAACTTCAGCTTCCTCGCCCACAGCCTGAGCAAACTAGGCAAAAGCTTCTCTGGGAACTGGCCTCCTCCCCAAAGCCACATTACCCCGTGTTGAGTCAGGTGGTCACCAGCAATGGGCTCTTTTTTTTGAGTGCCAGCTTGTCAATGTTTTCGTGGGGAACCACCCTCCCTTGGGCACCCACGTGCAGGTCCCCAGGCAGAGGAGGACAGGATGTGTGGATGGACACACCCCCCTGCCTCCCAATTGGAAGGAGTCAGTTCCCAAAGGAAAATAGAGTTGTTATTAAGCAACTCCCGTGCTGCGTCCACCTCAAGGGACCTGAGAACTTAAGGTTCCTCCAAATCTGGATGGAAGGAGTCCCAGGCCTAGGTTCGGCCAGAAGAGAGAGCCCTTGAAACAGGAAGGTAGGAAGGGCATTGCAGGGGAATGAAGGATCAACACGGGGTTCAAGGTGAGAGTCGGAGGAGGAAAAGCTGACTGCCTGGCTCTTCTTTCAAATTTTCTTCAAATCCTCTGCTCCTTTGCTCCTAAGTCTGCGGCAGGCGGCTCTTTTCTTCCACTGAAAAAGGAAGGCTTGTGGTTGTTTTTATTTTTAAGTTCCAAACAACATTTATTTAAAAAAAAAAAAAGATCCCTATTGTTTCCTCCTCCATAAGGACTGAAGAAAAAAAAAATCTGGACTAATTTAAGGCTATTTAGATGAGAGGAAGGAAAGATATGAAACAAATGTGACACCAAGCCAAGAAGGAACTAGGGAGATTCTGGAAGAAAACAGCTCTGACCGGAAGTTGCAAAGGTGGCTCATGGGTGGATTCTAGCCCTCTGCCATGTTTTCTTCAGCCAAGACAATGGGGTCTTTTAATTTGAATCAATTGCCAACATTTGAAAAATGGAGTATTTTATCTAAAGTGATTTTACACGGAGGCATTAGGCTAGAATTGAGGAGCAGCTGTTCCCTCTGGACACTGCATAAGTCCCCTGTCCTCCACGGCCCTGGAAGCCCACCCTGCGTTCGCACTGCCTGCCGGCCCCCACGGCCATCTGTGTGACTTGCAGTCTTTGCTCAGGGTTGTTCAGCCGCAGCGGTGGCCGCCGGGAGCCAAGGCAGACCTCTGCCTGGGATTCCCCGCTCACCCCAGGGAATTCTTTTTTTATTTTTTATTTTTTTTAACATTTTTTATTGATTTATAATCATTTTACAATGTGTCAAATTCCAGTGTTCAGCACAATTTTTCAGTCATTCATGGACATACACACACTCATTGTCACATTTTTTTCTCTGTGAGTTATCATAACATTTTGTGTATATTTCCCTGTGCTATACAGTGTAATCTTGTTTATCTATTCTACAATTTTTCTTAGTGGCCCCTAAGAACATCGCCAGAACCCGCCCTGTTTGTTTACCTCGTCACATGTCATCGACCCTCACTTTGAGGGAGAGAACCTGAATCAATACCCGGGCTGGCTGGAGAAAAGACGATCCGTTGAAGATGTGGTTCACATTTCACTTAAGCTTCTCCTGCCAGAACCAGGAGTTTAATGGGCGTGGCCCTGAGGAAGGAGAGCCAGGGAGGCTGGGAGGGAATGCGATGAAGTGCACGCTGCTGAGCATCTGCCAGGCAGGGGACCCAGCCAGCGCCCAGAAACTCTCAAAGCCTGGATGGGATAAGGTGCTGGTTAGAAGACTGAGCCCCACAAAGGAACCAGGGAGTCACACAGAAAAACAGTATGTGTTTGAAACGTTTGCCTCCAGTCAAGTGAGAGCTTAGCAGTTCTATTTATTAGGGCACTGAAGCAGTTTAAGATCATTCACAGGTAAATTTTAGGTCACAGAATTGATTTTACTTTTATTCATTAAATTAGTTCTCCCTTCATCCATGTAGTCATTCAGCAAATATATATATAAAACCTACTGTGTGTCAGGCACTGTCCTAGGCTTTGGAAAGGCTGAGCCTGGGAGATGAGCAGACGTTTAGTTTTAATTTGTTGTCATTTTCACTTGTTTTAATTTATTTGTCTATATTGTGGCCTATGTTTTCTTTAAATCTCAATTAAAAATCCTATAATAGTAACTCAGGGTTGAGTCAGAGTAGCCTTTGACACAGAGAACAGACTGGCAGCATGGAAGAAACAGCCCCCCAGTCAGCAAAAAGCTTTTTAGCACCACCCCATATATGCACATGTGTTTGCTCATAAATTACACATATGTGTGTGCACATACATATGTATATATTTATGTGTGTATATTTTGTACATTATAAAATTTACAAAGAAATGGATAATTTTGAAAGAATGAGATTTTTAAAGTTTTTAATTTATTTACTATTTTTAAAATTAAAAGACCTAATATTTCCCTGCCATCCTGCACTGGACTGTCTCCTGCACTTTCTAGAGTATGTCACCCTATGGTGGAGACCACTGGATTTGGCCACTGTCTCCTACAGTTACAGTGGGCTCAGTGGTTAGGAATATCAGATGTTCCCATCAACAGGGCTTTGGATGTTCTTCGTTGATCCAGTCAAGCGATGGTGAGCTCAGGCTCAGGACCTCCCCAAAGCCGCTATGACCTCCAGTGGTCCTCTAGCCCATTTCATTCACAGAGCACGAGATGATCCTTCCAAAAAGTGAACCTGCCTATGGAACTGCACTGCTTGCAGCCCTTTAGAGGCAGTCCTTGCGTGTGACCATAAAGCAGAGAACCCCGAACCAGCCTGCCCCGCCAGCCACACCTCCTCACCTGTTCCATTGCCTCTCTCCGCCAGGGCTTCCTTCCAGGCTCTGCAGGGGCTGGATGGGCTCCTCTGCCCCAGGTTCCCCACACAGTTCTTCCCTGTGCCCCGAAAGCCCATCACCCCTTCTTTACCTCGGATGTCACTTCCGCAGTGACCCTTCCTTGACCCTCCCATTCTAAATCTAGTCATCTGTTAATATCCTCTCATCGCATGTTAAATTTTTTTCCTTTATAGCACTTATAATAATTTGGGACCACAAATATATTTGTGTGCTTTCTGTTGAACATCAATCTCCCTGGTAGACTCGGAGCTCTACAAAGAGGATGCTTGGGGCATTTGTACCTGCCGTGTGGCGTGGGCAAGTGGAGGGCACTTAGCATATGCTCAGAAAAGCTTTATTAGAAGAAAGAAAAGAAATGAAACAAGGACAGAATCAATTCCGTTTTAAATATGTAGGCACCAACATATATATTTTCAGAGAACTGAGAAGAAAAGAAAAACTTCCTAGGGAATGGAATCTGGCAAAAATGTTGGTGAGGTTCCCTAAGGATACCTGCCAGCGAGATACACTACTGAATATCTCTATAATTACAGAAAAAAAAAAAAAGGCAAAAAATATCAGCTAAGCGAGGCCAGCCATCCTTTTTTAAATGTACTCAAAAAAGGAATTCAAATGTTCTTATGTTCTTGGCTCATGATAAATTTGCAAAAAAATTTTTTTGAAAGGCTTGAATGAATGAGCAAATGATTGAACAAGGTGTAAGAGGCCAGAGAACAACATATACTAAAATAATAAAAATAATGTTCAATTATGATAAACTAGCTTGACAAAAATGGTAGGGAAATAGAAGTGATACCATAAAGTAGTAGCACCTTAGGAATAGAATTGGAGGTGATATATAGATATAGATGATATAGATATAGATATAGATATAGATATATAATGGTTAATTGTTGCCAGGCACCACTTCAGAAATTATGCACATATTAACTTGTTTAATTCTCAGAGCCATCCTTATTAAGATCAGTTCTGTTATTGTCCCCATTTTATCAACAGGGAATCTGAGGCACAGTGCATTTATAACATGCCCACTGTCTTGCAGATGGCAAGTGACAGCCCAGGGTGCCTGGTTCCAATCTCTGAGGTCTTAACCCCTGCAGTGATCATGCCACTTTTAATTTAATGAAAATGTGTACACATCCTGTGACATTTGTTATTTCAAAGGGCAAATTCATCCTTACTCAGGATGTATGAGAAGCTTCCTTCCTTCTTCCAAATTTTTATTTTTATGATATTAAAGAAAGGGCCATGTTCTTGGATTGGAAGAATTAATATTGTTAAAATGGCCATACTACCCAAAGCAATCTACAGATTTAATGCCATCCCTATCAAATTGCCCAGGACATGTTTCACAGAGCTAGAACAAATGATCCTAAAATTTATATGGAATCACAAAAGACCCAGAATTGCCAAAGCATTACTGAAGAAAAAGAATGAAGCTGGAGGAATAACCCTCCCAGACTTCAGAAAACACTACAGAGCTACAGTCATCAAAACAGCATATTGTTGGCATAAAAACAGCCATATGGATCAGCGGAACAGAATAGAGAGCCCAGAAATAAACCCACAGACTTTTGGTCAATTAATCTTTGGCAAAGGAGGCAAGAACAAACAATGGAGTAAAGACAGTCTCTTCAGCAAATGGTGTTGGGAAAACTGGACAGCAGCATGTAAATCAATGAAGCTAGCACACTCCCTCACACCATACACAAAAATTAACTCAAAATGACTTAAAGACTTAAACATAAGACAAGACACTATAAACCTCTTAGAAGAAAACATAGGCAAAATATTCTCTGACATAAATCTTAGCAATGTTCTCCTAGGGCAGTCTACCCAGGCAATAGGAATAAAAGCAAAAATAAACAAATAGGACCTAATTAAACTTATAAGCTTTTGCACAGCAAAGGAAACCATAAGCAAAACAAAAAGGCAACCTACAGAATGGGAGAAAATATTTGCAAAAGATGAAGCCAACAAGGCCTTAATTTCCAGAATAGATAAACAGCTCATATAACTTAATAATAAAAATACAAACAACCCATTCTACAAATAGGCAGAAGACCTAAACAAGCAATTCTTCAATGAAGACATACACATGGCTAATAAGCATATGCAAAAAATGCTCAATGTCGCTAATTATCAGAGAAATGCAAATAAAATCTACAATGAGGTATATCACCTCACACAAGTCAGAATGGCCATCATTCAAAAGTCCACAAATGATAAATGCTGGAGAGGGTGTCGAGAAAAGGGAGCCTTCCTACACTGCTGGTGGGAATGTAATTTGGTGCAGCCACTGTGGAAAACAGTAAGATTCCTCAAAACGGAGAAACGGAGATTCCTCAAAAGACTAAAAACAGACTTACCGTATGATCCATAGTCATGCCAACCCGTATTATTTCAGTTGCGTTGTGGCAAGATAATATATTGCCTTCAATTTTATTTTGCTTTTGCCAGATACCTAGAATCAGAAGATTAGTTGGAGGTTCCTATTTTCCGTATTCAATGGACAGTCATAATGGAGAGAAACTTCCCGGGAGTGCCACCCTTCCTGCCAGTGTGGTGTCCCAGCAGGCTCTCAGGCCTGTCACCGATGGGAAGATGGGCAAGTACCCACCTCGGGGACTCACAAGGAGGTCAGGTGGGAAAGCGGAGGGAGTTGGTCACCTGGCCTGAACAAAGGAAGAGAAATATTCCCACCTCTCATGAGTCTTCACGGAAAGGCTCTCCAGCGAGCTCTGGGGACCTCCTGAACTTTGCAGCTTGGATTCAGTCCCCATGTGCAATCTGGAGAGGCCCTGCTGATGCAACGCTCTCATCAGCACCGCCGCTTTGCCTTGCTCTCATCTCAGTTACGAGACAAAGGCAAGTTCTCATAACTGCTCCCTGTGACTGCAGTGCTCACAAAGTTGTTTCCATGGGAATTAGGAAGATTTTGGAATCAAAGGGCACGCAGGCATTGTAGTCAAGAAACAGACTTTATGTCCCCAAAGACTGTGCCCACATGGTAAGTGTCCTACCTAGCTGCTAACCCTGATCCAGTTCTTTCACGGTATGTTTGGTAGCGCGCAGCGTCATCGTCTGCTCAGTGAGTCATAGAACTAGACCTCCGTCTATAAGCGGTCATTGCATTAGTCATATGAGTGGCCAGAAAGATCATTCTTTAGTATTACAGAAAACACACGCGTGTGTGCCCACACACACAGCTGTCAGATTGCGCTTCAAGAATCGCTTACATTCCTGATGAAGCGACTGCCAGTTCTAAACCAGTCGTCCCAAGCTCCCCACATGGATAGATGCCCCCTTCCCAGCTGGGCCCCTGCCATCTCTGTCTCAGAGAAAGGGGCCAGAATCCCACACAAAGCAGAGTTTTGCCCTGGGAACTACAGTCTGTCTTCCCAAGGTTCTTTCCCCTTTAAGCAAATCCTCCCCACAAAAGAAATAGGTTTACTTGTATTTTCAGTTACGTTGACTATTTGTCCACATTTCCTGCTGATGAGTCATTTATGCAGTTTACTGAAAAAAAAAAACAAAACAATAAATTGAGAACCAAAGCACTGCAAAATCAAGGATCAAAGACGCAAAACTGACGCAAGCCCCAAACAGGTTTGGGTTCAGAATTTAATCAGCAAACACATCAGTTAGCACACCAGGTCCGGTACTGCCAGGGAGCCTAAGTTTCCAGATTTTTTTCCCTGGGGTCAGCTCAGCCCGCCTGCCTGGAGCACCGCTCCTGGTTTTGCTCACCTGATTCTTGTAAACAAAGAGCATACTGGTGTTTGGTCAAGGAACCAACCCCATCTGCCTGGATTCCATGGGAAGGGAGATCTTGGGCTGGTCCCAGGTGATGTCTGTGTGGAAGGTATATGCATTTGTCTCTGTAATTTAGAGGCTCGAGTTGCAGGAAGACCACAGGAAAACGGCCCCGGATTTACAACGTAGTAAGGCAGAGAGGACACCCGTCCCGAGCACAGGTTGCTGGCTGTGCATCTAGGGGAGTGGACTGGAGATCCCTTCCTCTAGCCTAAGTAGCTGGGTCTGCATTCCACACACAGGCTCATTGGTCCTTTTCTACTCCGGGACTCAGTTGGTTGCAAAACTAGAGGATGAGTATTATTTCATCTCTTCCTCTGGACACATTGTATCCAACATTTTAAAAGACCAATCAGAGAGGCAGAAATTCATATACACACAACAGCTTCACTAAAATATTTGGTGATGGAAAACATCACCAGGGAGCTTGAAAATGGACACAACTAACATGTGTTTGGTGAGTATGTATTATGCACCACCTGCATTGCCTGTGTTAATCCTCAGAACAATCCTATGAAAGGTTTCTACTACTCTTTTCTTTTTGAAGATGAAGCAGCTTGAGATGGGACTCTGCCAATATCTACGGCAATTAGAGTGGTCCATTCTGACTTCAAGTTCTTAGCCACTCCTGGGCTGTCTCCCTTTGAAGATGAATCAGATGTGTCTGCGTCTGATTGTATTATCATATCCAATCCTTTCTCTTTTGCAAAGAAGCTGTTCTCCAAATTAAAAGCCTCTTAATACCGCCCTAAATCCACAGTCTATACAGCAGGCCTTTGAATTGTCGTGTACATTTTCCTTACAATGAACAAAGAGAAACCTTTGATCTTTTCATTCAACCAGTTGAAACACTGACCTTCGCATGTTGCCTAACACGAAAGGTGAAGTTACACAATCATTTTATAGCCCAGTCCTCTCTCTGCTCTTATTACCTCCAACCTTTAAAGGACTGACCCGATGTGAAACCCACAAGGCTGTCTGGAACTCACACGGTCCTGCATTCACCAAGCGCTGAGCCACGTTTATTAGGCACATTCTTACCAGTCTCAGGTGTGCCAGGTGTCTCAGCTTCCCTGTAGGGAAAAGACATCCCTGCTCCGTTCTCTTTCTCCTTTTGCAAAACCTCTTCGCAACTACTCCCTTGGCGCGCCTGCTCCTGGAACCTCGTTCCTCTCAGATTTGCATGCTCTGACAAGTGCAAGACTGTTGAACTCTGGTGAAAATTCTGCTATTTTCCAAGGTCAGGGAGCACCTAGGACTTCACCAAGGGCTGAGGAAGAGGATCAGCTCTGAAAGTAAGCCCCTGTGTTCTCTTGTCTGCTCTGATGTCTGCCTGGGCATCCCCTCTTCTCCCACTGCCTGGAGGCAATGACTAATCCTGAGAGTGAGATAGTAGAATGACCCACGTTAGCCTATATCTTCTCAAGCTCAGTTTAGAATATCTGGAACGGAATCAGTTACATGTGAAGTTCCATTTATAATCCAGTAACCCACTCTTCTTAAATGTGTGTGCATCCAAAACCACCCCTCCTCAGCAGAGCGTTTTTTTGACTCCCTCAGAGATCACCCTTCTTCTACTCACTGGGACTCGTTTGCCCATCTGTAAAAGTAAAGAAGTGGATTAAACCATTTCTGAGGTCACTTCCAGCTCTAAGGCTCTTCGATTCTAACTTAGGTTTCCATTTTCCTACACTAGAGTTTCCCTCCATCCATCCATTTTTTTCACTCATCATTGGGGAAAAAATGCATATATGGAGGGCCTGCTATGCACTAGCTATTGTTCTAGGCAGAGGGGTTAAATAATAGCCAGGATGGATAACAACTCTCCCCCGTGGGGTGTATAACCTTCTCTCTTTCCTCTCCCCCAAATATTTGAAAGGGTAAAGAAAGCTCAGGGTAGATTTGCCCCAACAATGTTGCATAATGGAATGAAACTTGAATTCAAACCCCATTTCTGTATGTATGACATTGTGTAGGTCATTTAAGCTCTCTGAGTCTCTCTCTTTATTTGGAAAAATGGAGACCAAAGCCTAGGTTATGAAGTTGCTACAAAGAATAGAAATGTGAGCCCAGTGCCTTGCACACAGTAAGTGCTCAGTCTCAGTAGATGACACTGCTACCGTTGTGAGCAGTAAGAGGCACCAATGCACCCCGCATGATCACTTCAGGCTACTTTCCATGTTTTTGTTTAACTAATGGGATTTTTGCCACAAAGGGCATCTCCTCTAATTTAATCAGGAATTCCGTGTCCACCTCCCTCGATGACATACCTGGGTTTGCAGCAAGCTGACGCAGTGGGTTGTTCCCTGTACTGGTTCTCTATACTGTTATGACGAATGACGGCAAATTAAGTAGCGGAAAACAGCACAGATTCATTATCTTACAGTTCTGGAGGTCAGAAGTTGAAAATGCGTCTCAAGGGCTAAGGCAAGGTGTCGGCAGAGCTGCACGGATGCTCTAGGGGAGAATCTGTTACCTTGGCTTTTCCAGCTTCTAGAGCTCCTTCCTCCATCTTCAAAGCCAGCTGTGTAGCATCTTCAACTCTCCCTCTGACTCCTTCTGTCCCCTTCCTTCATTCTGAAGGACTATTGTGATTACATCGCGCCCACCTAGAAAATCCAAGATTTTACCTCTCTCTTGTGATGCTAGCTGATTGGCAGCTTTAATTCCATCTGCAGCCTGAGTTCCCCTTTGCCACCTAACCTAACATATTCACAAGCTCCAGACATCAGGCTGCGGACGTCTTGGGGAAGTCATTGTCCTGGCTACCACAGCTCTCCTTGAGTTCCTCTCATCCATCCCCATCTTTGCGTCCCTGCTGTTACCTCCCTAACTTGGCCGCTAGTCTCCAACCTGTGGAAGCAAGACCAGTATGGAGGGCCCCACAGGAGTTCCCCAGGTGACAGATCTGGATTCCAGACCATGAGCCAAGGGGCTGGAGCCCTGGGAAGTCCTTGAGTATCAGGACCTACCTGCCCTTCTCCCTCCCTCCCTGCTCTAAGCTCTTGTCTCCCATGCTTCCTATTAAAGTATGAACACCTCATCCTGGCCTTAATTAAAGGGGCTACTTTATCCCTCCTGGACAGTACTTGCCGCTTACTGCGGGTGGGACTTTACATGGCTGGCATCTTGAAAATCCATCATCGAGGTCTAAAAGAGCCAGGTCTTTAATGTCAGACAACTTGGATTCAAATCTCAGTTCCGCAACTTATTATGATCTTGGAGATGTTATTTAACCCCCTCAGACTTCTATGTTTCTATCTGTAAAATGGGTATAATACCTTTCTCAAAGGACTGCCGTGGGAATCAAATGACTTGATGCGTATAAAGCCCTTGTCCAGTAACTGGTGCATCATGGATATTTAATTCATGGAAACTATACAGCAAAGGTCAGCAAACTTTTTCTATGAACAGCCAGACAATGACTATTTTAGGTTTTGTGGGCGGGGCAGTCTCTGTGGTAGACGCTGATCCCTTTTCAACCGCGATAGTGTGAAAGCAGCCATAGACAAAACAAAAACAAAACCGATGAGCGTACCTGTGTTTCAATAAAACTTTATAAGAACAAGCAGAGGGCTATGTTTGGTCTGCAGACCCATTTGCTGACTCCTGATCTACAGGCATATCTCAGGGGTGCCCAATTCACACTCATTGGCTTGCTGTTGCCAAAATGAATTAGACAAATACAAATATTCAGAGTCCCAAATGCTTGAGTAATCTGCACCTGGCTTTGAACTCAGAGTCAGAGGCCCTTGGAGATCAGTCACCCTCCATCTCAGACAGGATCCAGTCACATGCGTGAGGAAGCCCTGATCACGCTCTGTGGCGATGAACCAGCCAGCAAAGCCTTTCCTGACACACCCAGTTTTGAGTTCGATACATTGCAGTACAACTGAGTGCTGGTTACATGGCGATAATCAGAATGACTGGGAGTTTAACTCTATAAGCATAGCAGTTTTGGTCTGATTCGCTCACTCGTGTTTCCTAATCGTCTAGAAAAGTGCCTGGTAATGGGAGGTATTCAACAAATAACTGTGGAATAAATGAATGAATGATGAACCTGGCCCACCCAGCTCTGCCTGGCCAACTTCCCTGGAAACTTCAAGCCTCAGCTTAAATATCACTTTCTCTGACTGTCCACCATCCCATTAGATCAGATTCCTCCATTCTGTGCCTTTTCCCTCATTATGCTTATCCCTGTTACAGTTCATATAATGATTCTTCTAAGCACGTGTTTAATGCCTGCCTCCCTTCTAGAACATGAGCCCCTGAGCGCAGAGATGGGCCTGTCATGTTCCCTGCTCTCCCTCACACCCAGCAAGTGCCCAGCATCAATTTGGCACATAGTAAATATTGTTGAATGACTAACAGATGTTGCTATACAAACAAAAATTTTTTTAACCTAGAAAGTTCTGTCACTCTCTAAGCCCAGTCCAGAGGACAGCATGTGTCATCACTCTGTATAAAACACCCCACAGTCCTAAAATCTTCTGCAGGGGCCTTTTCTTCTTGACCTTTTCGTTTTTTTTTTTTTTTGTTTTTTTGTTTTTTTTTTTTTTTTGCTTGACTGCCTGACAGAGGCTTCTGCTTTCCCCATGCCCTGAGCATCCACACAGCTGCACGCTGAGCACAGACCTGTTCAGAGAGGCAGCTTCCTGTCATGTGGGGGGCTCCAGAATTAGTTTTCTGCCACAGCTGAACAGTCTAGAAGGGCCTGAGCCCACCTCTGCTGATCATCAGGCAGAGAGACCCCAAGTTCCACACCCTCAAACATGGCCCCCTCCGCAGGTTCCTCCCCAGCTGCCACATCACCCTCCCCGCTGTGGGAAGGAGGCAGTCTGGTTCTTCACAGGCCTCTGCTGGGAATGGGGTCAGGAGAAAGGATGCCATCAGGGGCTGTAGCGTGGCGACCTGGGAGAGAGGCCAGAGCACCAGTCAGGAGCCTGAGCCACCCTAGGCTAAAACAAAAGCAACGCTTCGTATGTTACTTCGGCACTTTATGTTTCCATGGCACATCCCTTGCCACCTGCTAATGCCTAGCTTCCCACCTCCACCAGGGACTGGGTACCTGCAGCACTGGTACGCACAAGTCAGCTCTGCCCCTTGCTGGCTCACTCTCCTAAGTCACTTAAAAGCTCTGAGCCTCAGTTTCCTCATTATGAAATAGCCATAAGGCCTGTTTGATGGAGCTGCTGTAGGGGTCTAGGATTCAGAAATAACAGTAATCACAACACTGACGGATAACAGCGTGCGATCCCATAGGATGTGCCAACACCGTGCAGTAAACTCTAGATGTGTTAAATCGCTGCATCCACGCAACTGCCTTCCGAGGGAGCGCCTCTTCTTGCTCCCATTCTCATGGATGAGTAAACTGAGGCTGCAGAGATGTTCAACCACTTCCTCAAAGTCGCTGGCTGGTCCACTGTGATGGGGTCCATAGGACCTTTCATTACCCCAGAGGTTCCAAGCTTGGACTCAGCGGCCAACAGCATAGATGAAAATCCAGGCTCTGCAGTGGACCAGCTGGGCGACCTTCCTTTGTTCCCGTCTCCATTCTGCAGCCCCACCAACAGCTCTGTGAGATTACTTCCCGGGAAGCACCTGGTTCGTCTTGCTGGTCACCGCAACCATGTGACCGAGTGGTAATTGATGGGGAGCTCAGTTCGGTGGGAATCCAGCCATGTTCATAAAGCGTTCATGTCTCCCCTCTGGATATATGAAGGTAGCGTTCCCAGCTAGGTTTTTAACACCGTCCACTGTTCCCTGTGCTTCAGGTTGGTCTGCTTCCAGACACAGGAAGCTGAATACACTTTTTGTACCCACCCCTGTTATTCTGTCCTTCTGAAGAAGATGAGAAGTGGGTGGGTCTCACTGCGGCCCACAGAACTGCCTGAGCCCTAACCCCAAAAGGACTCTTGCCGCGGTGGCAGGAGAATTGGGAGGACTGAAAAAGTAAAATTGTCCCCAGTGGTAAAAATCAGACCAAATAGTGCCTGCCTGGGTGTCTTCTCGGTAAACAGTCTGAAGTCCTGTTTCCCCTGGAATTACCAGCTCAGTGAAATTTGCTTTCAGTATTTACCAGATATTTTGAAGACATGGGCAAGCTGCTGGGAGCAGAAGCCCACTAGGACACCCCAAACTATGCTGACCCCACCCCACCCGAAAACCAAACTGCCTTGAACCTGAAATTCAAGATATTGCTCAAGCCAGAAAAGAGACCTTTGCTGAATTGAAAAAGGCAAACCAGAAGGAAAGCTTACAGACCAGATGACAATTTCAGAATGATTCTCCTTTAAAAGCAAACCCTGGTGTTTTTCTTCAGTATGCATACAGTAACACAGGGACGACAGGGCAGACTCCATGCTGAGGCATGTTTAATCCTTACAGCAGTTGAATTGCAGAATATGCTCCTCATTTGCAGATAAGTCAAGTAAGGCCCAGAGAGGTGGAGGAACTTTCCTACAGTCACAG
Organism: Camelus dromedarius; assembly: GCF_036321535.1. Taxonomy (NCBI): domain Eukaryota; kingdom Metazoa; phylum Chordata; class Mammalia; order Artiodactyla; family Camelidae; genus Camelus; species Camelus dromedarius. Next base: position 100,682,071 of record NC_087438.1, on the reverse strand, counting down.
AGCCCAGGAGGACAGACAGGGCACAGATCTAGGTCTGTCAGGATCCAAAGCCAGTCTGCCCACCCCCACCCCCCCGTCTGCCAGGACTCCCTGCAAGCTGAACTGACTTCAGCTCTTAGGCTAGGAAGTCCTTGGGCCCCCTCCACACTCCTGCCAAAAAGCAGCTTCAAAGATTGAACAAAGAAGCTGATGACTTAAGTGAACAGCAGGGGAGCGCCATGCATGTTTTTGGTTCTGTCTGTGCAAGAAGGGACGGCGATTGGTAAAAAAGGAAGCATTTCTGTCTAATAACTGGGCTTGTTGTCTTCGTGACAGCAAGTCTGACTGGTCTGACTGATGCTGCCAGTGAGCCGTCTAGGGGAGGGACAGGCCTGTTTTGTAGTCAAAGCAACCAGTGAAATTGACAGAACTTTCCACTTTTTGGATTGTCACTGGGGCACCACATGGGCAGAACCAAAAGGCTCAGCTCAGAAGTTTCACACATTCGCATGAGATCTGCTACGTGGCTAATCCCCAGAGTCATAGATTTGACTAAGAAAGAGCAAGTTTGAGGCCTTCTCCCTTACGGGAACTTCAGAACATCAGAAGCCACTTCTGTGCAGCTGAACTTTGCCAACCATTCACCACTTCACTGGAGACTGCGTTCCGGCCCCATGCCCGAAGTGGTATGTTGGATGTCATTGGAATTTGAACTGTCATTATGTTTCAGTGAGAGTAATATATGAATGCATGCTCCTTGAAAAAAAAATTCAATATAAAATAAACAACAAGGTCTTACTGTATAGCACAGGGAACTGCATTCAATATCTTATAATAATCTATCATGAAGAAGAACATGAAAAGGAAATATATATGTATGTATAATTGAATCACTATGCTGTACACTAGAAACTAACACAGCATTATAAATCGACTGTACATCAATTAAAATTTTTTAATTTTTAAAACCTTTAAATGATGTAGCAATATGTAAAGTAAAAGTTAATATCCTTTCTACCCATCCCAGTGCCTACTTTCAACTTATTCCTTTCCCTAGAAATAGCTGCTGTAAACTTGTGGATACCTTTCCATGCTTTTTTCTAGATAGACAGATTTAGATAGGTAGGTAGGTAGGTAGATAGGTAGATAGGTAGATAGATAAATAGATAGATAGATAGATAGATAGAATGATATAATGTTTGCATGTGTGTAGGGTTTTTAAAAATCGTAATTGTTATTAGACTACATAAATTATTCTGCAGCATGCTTTTTGTGCTCAACAATCTCTTTCCACTTAGATCTCTACACAATTCCTTTAAAGTACTGCATAGAATTGTATAATTTATTTAACCATTTCTCTCTAATTAGACACTTAGGTTATTTATAGTTTTTCACTCTTACCAACACTGTTTTCATGAGCTTACTTATACCTTTATCCCTGAACATTCCTCAGAATGTATCTGAGGGCAATTTCCTAGAAACAGAATTGCAGGGTCAGAGGATGTGTATTTTTATGTCCCGCTTTATTTTGATAGAAAAACTGCCAGATGACTTTGCTCTTCAAAAACATAAACAAGCAAATAAAAAACAATGCCGATTTCCTTCCAACCAACAGTCTGTGAAAGGAAATGTGGAAATTTTGTAACACCAATTCCTCAAACCTCTGCCTGGGAGTGATCCTCTGCCAGCTAAAATGTTATTCTTGGTATCAGAACTTCCCGCTGGCTGATAAGCTCTCGGGTGCCTGGTTCTGTGGAGGTAGCAGGTAGACTGCTCCCTACCCTACCTTAGCTAGAAAGGCAAGAATATTCCACCGCCAGCTGGGGCTCCCACTGTTCTGCCTTCTTTGTAACAGTCATCTTTCCATATTGTAACTTATCTATTCATAGTGTGGCTCTTCAACTGGGGAATAACCTGCTCTGGGACAGAAACCATGCCTAGTCACTCTCGCGTTCCCCGAGTCTATTACAGCGTCTGATACCCATCAGTGCTCTCTGAGCTGTTGGTTTAATGAATGGCCGGAAGGAGGGAGGGAAAGATGAAAGGGGAAAGAAGGTAGGTGGTTCCCCTAACAAAGTTGTGAAGGTCTCCAACCTGGAGAGATTTAGTAAAGCTCTGTGTCACATGGAGAGACTCAAGCTACTAGATTTCTGCTGTACCCTGGAAATCTGAGCCCTGGGAACCAGAGAGAAAATGAGCTTTATTTCTAAAACATCACTCAGCTACAGACCTGGCATGAGAGACACTGCCCATCTGCAGTCTAAGAGTTGCAGGATAAAATACAGCATTTGTGCAACGAGAAAGCCACACTCGTTTGGTTCTTCGGAGTTTTCCAAACACACTCCGTGCTCTGCTTCTCCTTCCTCTCTCTTAGATACTGACAAAGTTGTGTTTGGGAAAAATGAAAATCAGGGAGCTTCTGGTTTGACTCCAGTCTTAACTCTTCCTCAAGAGCTGTCTTCTTAGCACTTAGAGGCCTTCCAGCACCACACTGTCTTCTCTCCCACTTAATTTTCCAGACATACCCCAACCTTCCTTCCCACTCCATCCTGCCTTAGCTTTCTGTACTATGCAAAGGAATCCCCTGAAGGGAGTATTTTGCTCATTATTTGAACAGCTGGAAAATTGCTCTGTCCTTTCTCGGCCCACATGTTGTACACGGGACTTACAGGATATGTTTTATCATTGACTCTTGAGCTGACTCAGGCAATTTCCAGGAAATATTAAAAATTTCCCAAAAGCAATCAAATTCAAGAAACTGCCTCGAGTCACTCAGGCTGAACTTGCACAATCACATCTAAGGACCGATCTCAATTGTACGATGAGGAGCTGTGCATAAAAGCAGCATCCATACACAAGGGAAAGGAAGGGAAAAATAAAAGGAGAGCTGGGAGGGAGGGAGGGGAAATGGTCTTAAAGGAAGGACATTAACAGTGTAGTTAAGGACATGGCCAAAGGTGGCATGTCTTGCTGAGTCAACAAAAGTGATGCAGCTTCAGGTCCCGCATTCTCCAGGACCCTCTCGCACACTAGCTTCAGTCTGCTGCATTTATGCAAACAAGCTGCTTGTGGGCCTGGAACACTTGCTTTTCCGTCAATGGCCCAATGTTTGCTATACCCACCGGTAACTTTAATTTGCAGGCCTCTGAGATGCTGTACTACGTCAGCATCACTGCACATTAGCTTCATTGGTTCGTCCAGTAATGCTTTAGCACTTCTTGTCCAGACCTACCACCACTGTTCACAGGGATTTTCTCTTCTTCTAGCCACACCTCTGCCATCACTGTTCCTGAACGGATAGCTTGGCAATGGGAAGACCTCCCTGGTCACTCTATATATTTAGAGCCAATTAAGAATCATAAGTATTTCCTCATCTGGAGTTCTCATTTTCATTCTCTGCCTTTTGTCTCCTAGGCTGCAAATCACAATTACCACCACCACCTCGATCCAAGGACATCTTTCTAAATGCTGTTGCTTACTTTTGTACTTTATATATTTTTATATATAAATATATAATAGTGTATATTATATAAATATGTACTATGTAAATATATATTATTTATATATAAATATACAATGTTATCTTATGTAACATATATTTATATACATTTACATACATACACATTATATATTCTATTACAACATATTACATATATTACATAAGTATTACATAAATATATATTATATATGTAAATATATTATGTAAATACTACATAGTATTTATATCTATAAATATATAATAAATATTGTGTTTGCATAATATATGTAAATATATTACATAAATATTATATAGCATTTATATATGTAAATATAATATAAATCATATAAACATATTATACAATGTATATTTACATAATATATAACATATATAATGTTATAAAAGTTATTATTATGAGCATGTAATTGTTTTATTTGTCAAGCTAGTAACATATGTGAACTCACTCTAGACCAGAGGTTCTTAGCCACAGGGTTGGAAGACTCGTTACGTGTGTATCAGTGCTTTTTGTGGTAACTTCCCAACACCCCATTCACGCTGGATTAGATCATAAAAGGAACGTATTAGCTCCTACAATGGAAATACATCAATGAATAAATAGATAAGAGTACACACACGAGGATGCGTGTTACATGGACTTTAGGCATTTTGTGTCTGGCTGTTGCTCCCCCCAGCTGCGGTTCTCTTGGCTCCGCTGGCTTCATCTCAAGCTGACGTCACTCATGGGAGCAAAGTGACAGCAGCAGTTGTAGGTCCCGCAGTCACACTGCACCGCCCCTCGGAGAGGGAGCTTGTCTTCCTCGTCCCACCCCTCCTCGCAACCATTACACTGCAGTCTGGTTTTCTCTCCAGGAAAAGAGAGGTCACCCTCCCTTCTCCTGAACCAAACAGAATGGTAACAGGTTTGCTTAGGTCCTAGAGCCGGGGATGGGTCAATATCCACCTAACCCCATGCGTACTGTGCGCGGGGGGACGTGTGAAGTGGGGACGGGAAGGCTGGCAGCAGTGTCCACACAGAGGGCAGTGGAGAAAGGGAAGATGCGTCACGACTGAGCTCAGAACTGCACAACGTTTGCAGAGTATCTTATCACAGTGCAGAAGTGCCCTTACGGATGATGGGAGTGGGTTGGGCATGTGAAATACTATCTAACAGGTGTGACTCAGAAGGTTGAAAACCTCCATTCCAACCCCTCAGACGCTGAGGGCGGGAACTGTGAGTTATTTCTCTTTGTGGCTGTAGCACGTGACAAGTGGGAACTGAATTCACTCCCGTTCTCCCTCACTGCCCGCCTGCTCCTCTCTGTTCTCTCTCCTGTGGCTATCCTGAGGCTTACCCTCCTCTTCCATAGCGTTACCTCCCATCTCCTCAAAAGGTCCACCATCAGGGAAAGACAAGGCCCCCACCCGCCCTTACCACTTCTTTTCTGGAGAATATAATTTGGGGGGGAAAAAAAAACATAAACACTTGAATGTGTGGTCAAGTGGAGTAACTTCACTGGGAGGGTCAAATAGAGAATGATGTGTTTCCCACGTAAACAGCAGGAAAAGGCCCCCGTCCCTGACTTCAGTGCCGTTTGGCCGTGGAGCCATGTGTGGCAGACCCGGAGCTGCATAAGGCTTTGATGTAATTGGATTTCACGAAATAAAATCTTTATTTAGACTGCCCATGTGCCATTTGTCACATGTAGAGATGATACCCTGGTCTACTATTTTAGGATGTGCATTTCCTTTTATTCACTCAGAGGTGATGAGTTAAAGTGAGCTGCAGATGGCTTCTCTCAGTCCCCCTTGGGACCGTCTGTATAGTCTGGCCTGTAATCTCTGACCGTGGATCAGGGTTCCTTCTACTCAAAGGGACCTGGTTGAAACATGGCTGAATTATGATTCTTATAAACTGTACGTATTCACAAATAATGGTGCCCTGCCTTCTGAAAATTAAAAACAAAACAACGCTTAGCTGTAAAACACAGAATTTACATGCATTCAGAGATCAGAATAATTTCTTTTTGGCTTTGGAGGTGGTAAAATTCTGAATAGGTGCAGTTAATCTAAACTCTTCTCTCTCCTCTTCCCCCCTGCACTTCTCTTTCAGTGCCCTTGTTTTGCTGGTGGGACTTTAAGTACACGCCTACTCTGTCTTTTGGGGTTTTTTGTTTGTTTTTCCCCTTCACTCTTTTTATTTTTCTTTTTAAATCCTGTATCTCATTATGTTGGATTTTTAAAAATTTTTGTCGACGTATAGTCAGTTTACAATGTTGTGTCAATTTCTGGTGTACAGCATAATGTTTCAGACATACACGCACATGCATATATACTCTGTCTTTTGAATAATCCAGTCCTGGGTCCAGAAGGGAATCAGATAGCTACCTTTGCCCAGTAAGTGTTGCTGTTCTAACCTGTAGAGTGAACTTTCCCTGGCAAAACAAAAACAAAAAAACCGAACCGGTAGAAAGCCTGAAGGCAGCTTGGTTCTAACAAAAGCAATATTAAGGCCACCAAAAGAATTTAGCCTCCCAGACACTGGCCATTCCAGCTGCTGGTATGGTGGGCTCATGGTGAGAGAAACACCCTCTTTGAGCAGGAAATACAACAGCTACTCAGTCTGGCTGCTGCACAGCTTTCTTACCTCATGCTCCTTTGTAAAGCCAGTTCCTCCTCTTCTGCACCCTGGACCCAGTCCCCTCTGGCTAATTCTTCCCTCCATTGCCCATATCCTCAGAACTTTCTCCTCTTTACCAGATCATTCCTATCAGCCAACAGACATGCCATTACTTCTCTTATCTTTAACAATAATATTAATATCCTCCAAACCCCCCAGGGCTTCGCTCCATGCCTCTAACCTCCTTGGCAGTAAAACTCCTCACAGTTGTCTATATGTGGAGACTCTGATTCCTTCCCTAATCCATGAAGTCTTAAGCTCAGTTCAGCCTGGTTCTCCCTGCTGCCCCACCACATGGAAAGACCTCTCTTCACAGTGCCCAGTGACCCCCACACTACTAAATGCAACGGTCAGTATTCAGCTTCGACACCAGCTTTCAGGACGTCGCTGTCTCTTGGTCCGCCTTCCCAGGCTCTGCTCTCCAGTTTCCTTTGTTTATTGTTCCTCGTCTCTTCCAAGTCGGAGTGCCCCAGGGACTCCATCAACTCTCATGTTACACTCACTCCCTTGCTGCCTTCAGTCATCTTGTGATTTTAAACTTACGGTGGCAACTCCAAGAATCCTGTATCCAGCCCAGACCTCTCTCCTTAACCTCAGACGCAAAACCAACAGCCAAGCCAACATCCCACTTGAATGTCTAATGAACGTTTTTTAACTCCCTGTGTCCAAGATGAACTCTCCTTTTTCCCTTCCACTCACTCCCATTCTACCAAGTCTGTTCTGCCCTCAGTCTTGCCCATCTCAGTTGATGGCAGCCCACGGTTCTCTTTTGCTCAAGACTCTGACCAATCCATCAGCATATCCATGTCTTGAAAATAGACCCAGAGTCCAGACTTTCCAATTATTACTACCCAGTCTAGACTGGCCAAGATTACTAGCCACCCAGCTTCCACTTTGTCCCCAGTAGTCCACTCTCAACATAGCAGCCACACCAATCCACATTCAGCAAACCAGGTCATAGCGCTCCAGTGGCTTACTCAAGGTAAAAGCCAAGGTCACACGTGGTTTGGCCCCTTTGCTTCCTGACTCTTCTGCTCTGTTTCCCTTCTTAATTCCACTGCAGACACCCTGGCCTTCTTGTTCTTCCTCAGGCACACCAGGCATGCTCCTACCGCAGGGCCTTTGCACTGCATATCCCATTTGCCCGAAATATTCTTCCCCTGATACCTGCATAACAAATCGTTCACCTCCTGCAAATTTTTGCTGAAAAATTCATCACCCTCTTGATGAATCCTACTTGAGCACCCCACTTAAAACTGAAACTTGCCCACCCTCACCACTGCTGCTCTTTCTTGTTCTATTTTTTCCAAAGCACTCATCACTTTATTACATACTATATTATATATATAATATAATTCATATATATTCCTTTGAATGCCTATTATTTATTGTCAGTCTTCCAGCAACCCATAGAATGTAAGCCCCAGTGGGGCGGGGGTGAGCGGTTACCTGTCTCATTCACTTTATATCCCAGGTGCCGAGTGCACTGCCTGGTATTTCCCAGATGCTCAATAAATAGTAAATGACTCCTATTCTATTGTCATCTGTTTTCACTTTTTACATTGTGATCATTTTCTATGATTAACACTTTTATATTTGATTCTACACCCAGTCCCATGTGTGTGACACATTGCGACCCTGATTCAATGACTTTGTCACTGTCATGTGAGTAAAAAGATTCTGATTTTTCTCTTGAAATGGAAAGGGCTTTCAAGCCCCATCTCTCTGGGCCCATCCTGGGGCATCATTCCTGTTTCATAGCGCTGTAAGGAAATTAGCAAGGGGCACTGAAAATCAGGGCTAAAACTGCAATCTGTTGTCTCTTCAGATTCCAGAGTTTGTAGGTCAAGCGCTTTTGCAGGGGCAGAGCACGTAAGAGCAAGGGCTTTGGGGTCAGACCGCCTGGTTTCTGTCGTGGGGCCAGGATTTACTGGGCCTGGACTTTGTCGTCTGTAACACTGGCATTACTGTTTTAATCATTGTAGTTTTGATGGTGTTGTTCCCAAAATAGTTGACCAGGTGGTATGGTAGGCAGCATGATGACTCCGCAAAGATGTCCACAACCTGATTCCCAAACCTGTGAACATGCTACTTTCCATGGCAAAAGGGTCTTTGCAGATATGATGTAGGTTACAGACCTTGAGGTGGAAAAATTATCCCGGATTATCTGGGCTTCCCAATGTCATCACATGGGCTCTTAAAAGTTGAAGAGGAGGAAGAGTCAATCAGAAGAGAGAGGAAAGACACAAAGCATGAGAGGAACTCACCCTGCTGTTGCTGACTTTGAAAATGAAGAGGCAATGAGCCAAGGAATACAGGAGGCTTCTAAGATCTGAGAACACAAAGCCAGTCAGAAAACCAGCAAGGAAACAGGACCTCAGTCCTACAGCCATTCAGAGCTGAACCCTGCTGACAACCAGAACCTAGACCCCAGGGAGACCAACACCTTCATTTAGACCTCCTGCGACTCATGGCCAAGCCCACTGGACTTCTGATCTATACAATTGTGAGATAGTAAATGCACGTGCCAATGGCTAGGAACATGGAGGACAACCAGGGGGCTGTCTGTTACTCAGATACCTCATACACTCCTGCAGAAAGGCTTTCAAGTGGGAAGACGTAACTGGAACTAACACGCCTGCCTCATGTTACACACCATCCTAGGACCCCCAAGTACATCGTCTCCTGTGAAACACAGGGACTAGGGCACAGAGATGGTAAGCCCTCTACCATAAGGGTAGAAGGTCGAGAGCTGGACAGTGAAGGAGAAAGAAAATCGTCCCAGAAATCATGGCCAGGGTTATTCGATTTCATAATTGTGGTAGTTTTCATTGCATACATTATTTTTATTATTAAAAAATCAAAGACATAGAACAGGGAATAATATGAAAAATATCAATTTGCCCATCGTCCAGATTTCGCAAGTGGAAGCCCTTTTGCCCTGTTTGACTCAGATCTTTCCTTTTTATGATAAAAACAAAAATATCCCAGTTAGGCTGTGGTCCTCCCCATACCTGGCCAGCTCTCATCCCCTCCTCTTCCTCAGATTTAACCGCTATTCCTAAGTGGTGGGAATCATCCTCTCTGTCCGGGTGTCCATGCTCGCACTACGTCTGCACACACCTACGCAACATAGTATATTGTTAGCGTGTCAGCCTTATACAGACAGTGACACACTGTACCTTTCAGCCCTCACTGTGCCTTTTCTGCTGTTTTCAGTGTTTATCTACATCGTTATATATAGATCTAAATTATTTGTTTTAACTGCTGAATAGCATTCTATTGAACAAATAGGCTACAATTTACCTACTTATATATTGATAGACACTGAGCATGTTTCCAAATTTTAGCTACTACCAAAACTGTCATATGGGAGAAGGGTATATAGCTCGGTGGTAGAGCACATGCTTAGCACGCACAAGGTCTGGGTTCAATCCCCAGTACCTCCGTTTAAAAATAAATAAATCTAATTACTCCCCCCCAAAAGTTGCCATAATGAGCTCTCCCGTCCGTGTATTGTTGCGTGCATGTGAACTTTGTATATAAATAATTTACATCTAGGAGAGAATTCAGGCCACGTAGCTCAGCACATCTGTGCAGCTCCACCCTCTCTTGACATTGCCAAATTGCTCTCCAAGCTGCTTGCACCAATTTACACACCCACCCGCAGCATATCAGAATTTCCCCACATCCTCACCAGCAATAATGAGTGTCAGACTTTAGAGACATTTCCCTGACACATGTGACATTGTCCTTTTAATTATAGGGTCCTAATTACATCTTTCCACATCTTAACTGGCTGGTTTCTCTCTTCTAGAAATCACTTGTTTATACCTTTTGTCCATTTTTTAAAATTGGAAGGTTCATCTTTTTCTGGTTCATTTGTAATTCATTATATAATCTAGAAACACATTCTTTGCTCATTATAAGAATTGCAAATATCTTCTCCCAGTTGACTGCTTACTTATGTAACTGCATTTGGGGTGCCTTTTAAAAATAATGTAGAAACTGATTTAACACAGTCAAGTATATCGATCTTTTCTTTTTGTGGCGTGTGCTTTCTGGGTCTTGTCTGAGAAACCCTCTCTACCCTGAGATGGTTCTTAGAGGTGACTGAGAGGCCACCAAGGAAGGAAGGAGGATGAGTAGGAGCCACATTTGTAAGCTTTTCTGTCTCTGCTCCACTCAGAATAGCACCTCGTATGTCTGTTTTATATTTGGACTCCTGCATAGCTTTGCATTGAAGGAGTTGTCTTGCTGTTTAAAAAAAATTTAAACTTTGAATATTGTTGTATTTGCGCTGACATTCCTATCCACCGAGACAAAAGGAGAAAGATGATGAGTTACATTACTCACAGGAGAGGGAAACTCTCAGCTCTAAGTCCTAGGCACGATGTGTCACGTGGCCCCTCGTGTCAAGGAGGGACCCAGGGAGCAGTCGTGTAAATAGAGTCTCGGAAGTTTCAGAAAGATTCTCACATGGCCTTGCTTATGGAACTAGATGGAGACGAGGGATTCAGCTCAGGATCCAGGGTCCTCTCGAGCCTCTATTGAAACAAGAAAGCGTGTGTGTTCTGGCCATGTTCCAAGTCATAAATCTACTGTGACTTCCACCCAAGAGCTCTGATTGGTGCCATAGAATCTGGTGAATCACAGGGTCTCGTAGAGAGAGCAATTCCCTCCTCATCAGGTGTTCATTCTAGTTTTCAGCCTCTTCTCTTTGTCTTCTCTCTGGTAGGCATATGAGGGTTTCTTATTTAGTGAACTCAGGTCCTTTATGTTTTGAAGGATATGCGTATTCAGCAGCCTGCAAAGGTGAAATAAACAAACACAAATCACTGCCACCTTTTAATTGATAAAACCTTTCCCATCCACAACTCCATGTCTGCAAATGTATTGCCTTTCACCAGATGGGGAGATCTAGCTGATTCTCTAGCATGGTGATGGCTGGGGTGGCTCAGATTAGCTGAAATAGCTCACTTGGAAACACATATTTTCAGAGATAAGTATCTATCCCTAGCAAAAGTGCAAAGGCAAAAGAATAGAACGTTTTACTTTTATTATTAACTTGGCTTTTTCTTTGACTCTTTTGCTCCTCCCCCAAATACTTATATTTTCCCCTTTTCTCTTTGTGGTTTGTGTTATGGTCTCATTTTACATTCTCTCAGCTAGGGCTCCTCGGTTATGCTTCACTTCTTTTCCTTTCTTTCTTTCTTTCTTTCTTTCTTTCTTTCTTTCTTTCTTTCTTTCTTTCTTTCTTTCTTTCTTTCTTTCTTTTTTCATGTAACCTACTTAAGTTTAAAATGATCTGTTTTCTTAAACAGGATTAGCACACATGATAATATGTTTCCTGGCATTCTGCCAGTGTCCTGTCAACCCGACTCTCTGGATTTAAGGCTTGTTTCTTCAGGAATGTGCAGAACTGTTCTGAATAAAGATAAAGAAAAGAATTCAAAGTTTTTCTCCCAAGAAAGGCATGCAGGGTGAGTTTTCGTACCTATACAATAAAGGGGATGAGGAAAGCTTGTCCTCTGAGCAGTAAAAATATAAAATTAAATATTACTCAGCCAGATTCTTCTACCCCCACCCTCCTGGAGGAAGCATCAGTGGAACTTCCACTGTTTGTCAATCTGGGGACATTTCTTCAATAAGTTTTCATTTCACGGGGCTGGGAACTGAATCATGTAGGAAGAGCACACCGATTCCTCCCCAGATTGTGAAAGGTCTCTAGGTCCAGCTCTGAACCACTGCATGGCCAACACACACACACAGTCTCGGTGTTCACTCAGAAAGCATCCCGTGTCTCAACTTCTCTGCCCTTCAAAGTACAAAGGAACTAGATTTCACTCACGGCTGTCAAAGTCCTGGCAGACAGAAAACAGAATTCCACTCATAGGGTTTAATTGAAGAGACTTTAATAAAGGAAGTATTTATAGGGTAAATGGAGCCAACAAAGGATGTTGCAGCTTCAGGGACCAACAAGAGCAAGAAGACATTTCCACCCCTGAAGCTGAAAAGAAGAGTTGTTGTGGGAGCCCCGTAGAGCTGAGGCTGGCAGGAGAGGGCTGCCTGGCAGGAGCTGGGGCCACAGAGGAGGGTGACCAGAAGACAGTGAGGAGAATAAGGAGGGACAGGGACAAGATGCGCCAGCCCCTCTCTCTTCCTGCCTCTCCTCTCCAGAGTCCATGAACCAAACCCAGCCACCCAAGCCTGCAGGCAAGGGAGCCCTGCTGGAGCAGTCCACACACCAGCCTCCTGCGGCACAGAAAGGGAGGAGGAGCAGATGTCAGAGAAGAAAAGGTTGCAGTCAGCAAATGGAAAATAACCAGCACTGAGGTTAAGAGTGAGCAGGTTTGAATTTTGCTCAAGACCATCTTTTTAAGGACAATCTGATTCAGTTCATGAGACTTTGGGTGGGGTAGTGAGTGCCATAATTTATTGTGAGAAGGGATTCTGGTTTCCTGAGTGATCTGGCCTTGCTCAGATATGTGAGCTGAGAACCCTTTATCTGAATTCTACTGACCTGATGGAGTGATAAAATGTTTCAGCCGGAGGGATCATCTAACCCAACCACTGCTCTCCAGAGATGAGAAAGATGAAACATGTAACGTTCCTTCCTTCCTTCTTCCCTTCCTTCCTTCTTCCCTTCCTTCCTTCCTTCTTTCCTTCCTCCATAAGAAGACATTTATTTTGATTGCCTACTGTACACATACTCTTCAACAGTGAACAAGACAAAATCCTGTTCTCAGGGAGCTTACATTCTAGGAGGGGGAGAGAAGCAATAAACAAAATAATTAAGTACATGCCAGGTCAGAAGGGGATATGCGCTAGGAAGAAAAATAAGACATGATAAAGAGTAAGAGAGTAAAGGAGGACAAGGGATGGGGTTTCTCCCTTGGAGGGCAGATGTGGAAGACTTCTTTGGCACCATTTGAGCAGCAACATGAAGGGCATAAGGGATGAGCCATGTGGTATCAGGGCAGAGCATTCCAGGCAGAAGGAACAGGCAGGATGGAGCCCTGAGCAGGGGCGTCCTTGGTGCAGAGCTCAGGGAGAAGGCGTCTGTTGCTACTGTCTTTGTCTGGGCTGCTCCATCAGGGCCCCCTTACCTGTGGGCTTAGGTGGTTGGGTTTGGTTTGTGGACACAAGAGAGGAGAGGCAGGAAGAGAGAAGAGCTGACGTATCTTGGCCCTGTTCCTCCTTATTCTCCTCACCATCTTCTGGCCACCCTCCTCTGTGGCCCCAGCTCCTGCCAGGCAGCCCTCTCCTGCCAGCCCCACCTCTCCTGGGCAGATGAGGCCGTGAGCCAGCGCAGAGGAATCTTGCAGGCTGCTTGGAACTTTATGTCATTCTCAGGGGGACGGGAAGCCATTGGAACCTACTGAGCAGGGCAGGGACGTGATCTGACTGACATTTTAGTAAGACCCCTCCGGCTGCTGTGTGAGAGCAGAATGAAGGAGGGCAAGGGCAGAAGCAAGGAGACCAGGGAGGAGGCCGTAGCAATAACACGGGGGAGGTAGGATGATGGCTGGGACCAGAGCAGAAGTGGTGGAGCCGATAAAAGTGTCTGGATTCTGGGTTTGAGCAGAGCGCCCACAAGATTTACTGATATAGGAGACAAATGGTGGTAAGACACAGGAGTCAAAGGTGACGCCAAGCTTTTTGGCTTGAGCATCAGGAAAAGTGGGGCTGACGTTGCCGAGCTGGGAGAAAAGGCTTGGTGGAGTAGAGGGGGAACAAAAGTTAGGTGATGGACTTGCAGAGTTTTAAAGGCCTCTTAAGGGCTATGCCAAAAAAACCTGTATATACACACATATACATATACACATATATTCGTACACACGTGTGCATATCCTTGTGTGTATGTGTATGAGTGTGAAGCTCAGGAGAGGAACTGAGACTTGAGGTAAAAAGTTTGGAGATAGTATTTATAGTCAAGAGAGGATGAGGTCATCCGGAGAGTGAGTGTGGCTGTAAAGGAGAACAACACTGAGCACTGAGCCCTGAGCCCTGGAACATACTAATAATAATACTGACAAATTAAAATCCTTATTATTACAACTAACGCTCATTAGTCTACCTACGTGCCAGGCGCAGTGTTAGGTGCTTCACATGCATTTTCCTGCTCAATTCTCGTAACACCTCTGTGCAAAATTTACTTGTATCCTGATTGTACAGAAAACAAAACTGACGCTCAGAGGAATTACCCAGCCTGCCAAAGTCGCACAGCTAGAATGCGGCAAGGCTGGGAATCAGGCCCAGACAATTTGACTCCAGACGAAGCAGCCAGCCCAAGCTGACAATGCAAGTTCATGACAGAAGACGTCTGATAAGCTTCTCTCTAGGCTACGCTGCATCTGCTGATTAAGTTCTTTCACTTCCATGCAGTCACTCAAAGTGCAGAATCACACTTGCACATAGGGCATCGTGATACCAAGCACTCCCCTAGGCCAACCCCAGCTTGCACATCTGGCCTCATCTCTTCCCCGACAGCAGCCAAGGCTCTGAATTCTGTATCCTTAGTGTCTCTCTGATGCTCAGCCTAGGACACAGCCCCAGAAGCTTCTCTGTTGTTGCGGACTGACCAACCTCAAGTCTATCACGACCTCTCGATGATGTGGCAGAGGGTGAGAAGGAAAGTCATATCCTCCTGGCTGAGTTTGTAAATGAGGGCTGAGAAGAAACGCACCTTTCGAAAGTCACACGAGACTGAGGACTTCCCCGTCGTAGCTGTGATACAATGCCTCGTCCAGGAGAGTTCATCACAACAGAGGACGTGACCTGGCAGGTGGTCAGAGTCCATTCTAGAGGCTATGTTTGGAATTGACCTCCCTTGGGGTGTGGTTGTCCGAGTTCATCACAACAGAGGACGTGACCTGGCAGGTGGTCAGAGTCCATTCTAGAGGCTATGTTTGGAATTGACCTCCCTTGGGGTGTGGTTGTCCTGGCCCCAATCAGGGCTCCTCTCGAGAATGGCGTTTTGCTGTGTTTTGTACCTTAGCAAGCAGCACAGATAGCATGGCTCTGGCTGTCCACCACCAGCGTTCAGAGATGTGGTGGTACCTTAATTGGAACTTTTCAAAGAGCTATTTGGATAAACAGACTGTCAGTCCTCAGTTATAAATAAACTGCTATCAGCCATCTGAAAAAGACAAAATGATAGCAATGTACCAAAATACAAAGGGACTTGCACCTCAGAACGCTGAGCTTTGCAAAGACCCACTGTGAGATCTGTAGCTTCCACCACCTCTGTTTCCCAGATTGATCGGAAGTCTGGTGTAAAGACGATAGCCCAGGTTTTGGAGTCAGAGAGGCCTGGGTCTGAATCTTGTCCTGATGTTCTGTAGTGGTGAGCTTGAGCGAGGCATTTAATTCCTTAGCACCCAGCCATCCTTGTTCACAATGTGGGGACAGAAGGGGGGAAATTTCCAGTTCATAGAGTTGCTGTGATAATAGAAACCAAACAGATATGGGAAGTACCAACATAGAACTGAGACATAATGTATCTGGTCAATGGCAGCTCTAGAGATGATGGTGATGGTGGTGGCAGTTATGATGATAGTGATGATGGTGACAGCTATGACGGTGGAGGCCATGATGTTGACAAGTGGTAACGGTAGTCATGATGATGATGATGATGATAGTAATGATGGTGGTGGTGACAGTTACGGTGATGATGGTGGTGACAGTTATGACGGTGGAGGTGATGATGTTGATAGTGATCATGATGGTGGTGATGATGATGATGGTGGCAGTTACTACAGTGGAGGTGATGATGATGACAATGACAGTTAAGATAATAAAAATGATGGTGACAGTTATGGTGGTGGAGGTGATGATGTTGATAGTGATCATGGTGGTGGTGATAATGATGATGATGGTGACAGCTATGGTGGCGGAGATGACAATGTTGACAGTAGCAATGGCAGTGATGATGATGGTGGTGGTGGTGGTGGTGGTAAACATTATTATCCAGCATTTGAGAACCTGGGCTGGGCCCGTGACTCTGAAAGTTATAAACCAGAAGTGTGAGAGACAATTTCTGCCTTAAAGAAGAATGTTTGGTGAGATTAAACAAAAATGCCTGAAAAATGAACTACTCAATAGTTTGTTATCAACAATGAGACTATTTAATGTTTATTCAGTGTTCACTTACGCTAGGCATGGCATCTAGTAGTTTATATGTATTTCATTTAATTCTTAACAATATCCCTTTGAAGAACCAAGTATAATTACCTCCATGTCAAATTAGAAACCCAAGGCTCAGAAAAGTTCAGTGTCTGATCTGAGGTCACACAGCCAGGAAGAGATAAAACAGGAATTCAAGCCCAAGGCTGTCCAACTCCAGAGCCCAAGTTCATAACCGCCACATCATACTGCCCGTGTCCCAAACAGGTGGGCAGTAACTCTTCCAGGACAGAAAGGGTCAGGGTGCTCCAAAATAGTGAGGCATACACAGAGCTTATAGTGATGGTTCTTAAGGGAAATTCACACAAATAAATCAAAGTATGTTTGTGATACACACGAAGGTTTAAGCTAGAGATCACAAACAAAATCAGAGAGATATTGTCTTGACCCCACACAATATTTCTAACATTTAAAACCAGGAGATTTCACTTTTAAAATCCAGATTTCTTGCTTTTCTTAAAAAATTGGATCTAGAAAAACTGGATCATGTTCCAGACTGGCTTCAACTGGAGCAGCTGCCACCTTTAGCTCAGGCGTTTGTTCTTGAGCCTCTCCAATGCCCCAGACTCCCTGTTTCTTTTGCCTGAAAACTTCCCCTGTTTGCACACCTGTCCTGGCCCTGTGAGCCTGTGAAGAGTGCCCTGCTGTTGAGGCTCACATACAGAACAAGGGCGCAGTGCAGGTCATAGTAAGCAAAGCAGAGGTCCTTGCCTAGCAAATGCCAAAGCTGAAGAAAAGAGAGGAGGACCTGATCTCTGATGGACCAGCCATCTCCACTCCGGGAGGATGGTCCTGTTGCCATAGCAACCAGAGTTCGCTCTGATCAGCTCTACCACGGACCACGGGCTCCTGATCACCCTGTCCTTCCTGCCCTCCTCGCTGGCTGATGATCATTAATACCCTCCTCTCCCTTTCACACCAACATTCTTTCTCTCCTCTGTTGAGACCCATTGTTTTTGCTGTGGTCTTTCTACCAAGGGGTTTCAAAAGCTTTTCTTTTTTTTTTTCCTTGTTTTCACCTTTCCACCACAAGTAGTTTCCCAAGTTCATGAGAGATGAAGACCCTCGCAAGCCAACAAAAGAATATAAGACCTCCTTTTAAGCCTTTCATTGAAAAGAGACATGTGTAAATAAAAACAGAGATAAGGAACCAACTAGTTTGTATAGCAGATGCATTTACTATCTTGTTTGATCTTCACCGCTGCCCAGTGAGGTGGGCAGTGGAAGATCTGTGTTTATTTTTCAGCGACTACAGCTTGGCAGTAAAGTAGTCTTAAAGGTTGAGGGGTCTGGAGGCAGGAGAATGTGGGTCCGTGCCCAGGCCCGGTCTAGATGAGTCAGCACAGGCGTAACTCAGCTCCTGCCTCGCCAGTTCATTTACCCTCATCTCGGACCTTTGCTCTGGGAGAACTGAAACTGAAATGCGAAGACTGAGGACCTGCGAGTTGTACTGCCCCGCCTCCCATCTTTCCTTCCTTCTATGAATGTGCCAGGCTCTGTGCTGGCCTCAGGCCACACAAGAGAGTCCAGTGAATCATGCTGAGAAAGCAAGTCTGGTAAATCTTGCCAAGAGAGGATAGCTCTAATGCTACAAGAATACCATCTTATATTTATTGGCTTTTTATGATTTTTGAAGTCATTTTGGAGCAACCCCGTATGCTGAGTGTGTACCCATTTTACAGATGGAACTTAGGTTCTGAAAAGCTCAGTGATATATAGCTAGTAAGCTGGAGAGCTGGGACTCAAACCCAGGTCTTAATACTTTGGGATCAAAGCTCTTTTCACAATTGATAACACTAGCACCTAACAGTGCCTAGCACACAGTAGGTACTTGAGAAATACTTGCCGAACAAAAATTAACATCACATCCACTCTCAAAATGACTTGAAACATCTAACATCAACATGTCTCCTTTATGGCTAGGAAAACAAGGCCTCTCAGGAATCTGTCAAACCTATTGCTCAGCAAAAGCCAACAACACCTGAAATTAATCACTATTATTTTCACCTAAAGCAACATATGAAGCTAGAGAGAGAAAAACAAACACCTCTGCTAAGGCAGATAGCTGCAGGTAAAGCTTTTCCTTGGGTTTGTTGACATTCTTCCTTGCCCAAGGACAATCTGTTAAGAAGAAAATATTTTTCTTCAAACCACATTCCAGACTCAAAGTCCAATATTGATGAGTAAGTAGCAAAGCCAATTGCTTAACCTCCCAATGCTCCCTTTCCCCAGGTGAGTCTCCAGGTCCTCCATGGGGAGTGTCCCAACAGCCTCCTCCTTTGTTTTCGTTCTTTTTGCAGTTGTTTGGTGGGAGACACATGGAGTGCGGTTTGGTAGGACGACTCTGGCTTCGTTGGGTTCAGTATCAGTACAGAAACATGGGTGAGCGATTCAAGGGCCAGTTCTGTGGTTTGAACCTTCCCTGTTGGAGGCCTGGCTGTCCACACTCCCCATTTTGGACTGGTCCAACATCTGTATCCTGATACGGCTCTCTAATCTCCAGCCCTCCTTGCAGAAGACCAGGCCAATGTCAGTTCTCACTCTGGAAAGGACAACCTGGATTCTAGGAAGTCCCAGAGCTGCAGTCTAATCCACCAAGTTCACGGCCTCGTCTTCCTTCTCTACCAGTTGGCCCTCCCTGCCTTTGTCCTGCTCAGTCACCTCTCCATGACTCTCAGAACTGATAGGCACATGGACTGGTGATAGAAGTAAATAGATAACAAGGGTCTGGATCCTGTAAAACAAAGGATGGGGTTCTGAAAGGAAATAAAACTCATATAGTTAACCCTCTGGCCCAGTGCCTTTTCTATTCTTGTTCCCTCCTCTCTCACTGTTTACATCAGCCAGGGCCTCTCAGAATGTAATCTTTGGACCAGCAATATCAATACCATCTTGAATTTGTCAGAAATGCAGATTCTCAGTTCCCACCCTGGACCTACCGACTCTCTCTCTGGGTTGGGCCCAGTAAATTATATTTCAGCCAGCCTGCCATGTGAATCTGATGGACACTCAAGTCTGAGAGCCACTGGTTTAAATAATTTCCTTCCTCCCATTGGGTATACAGAAATCTGTTGTGTTTCTATAAACTAAAGAAATTAAGAAAACAATTTCATTAACAATTGCATCAAAAAGAAGAAAATATCTAGGAAAAAATTTAACCAAGGAGGTGAGAGACCTCTACTCTGAAAGCTATAAGACATCAATGAAAGAAATTGGAGAATGAAACAAATAAATGGAAAGATATTCCATGTCATGGCTTGGAAGAATTAATATTGTTGAAATGTTCATACTATCCAAAGAAATCTACAGATTCAGTGCAATCCCTATCAAAATACTAGTGACATTTTTCACAGAACTGGAGCAAATAACCCTAAAACTTGTATGGAACCACAAAAGACCCTGAAAAGCCAAAGCAATCTTAAGAAAGAAGAGCAAAGCTGGAGGTATGATGCTTTCTGACTTGAAACTGTACTACAGAGCTATAGTGATCAAAATCATACGGCACTAGCACAAAAACAGACACATAGATCAATGCAACAGAATCGAGAGCCCAGAAAAAAAAACCCCACACTTACAAAAGCAATTAATTGACAACAAATGAGCTTAGAATATACGGTAGAGAAAAGTTAGTCTCTTTAATAAGTGATTTGCAAAAACTGGACAGCTACATGCAAAAGAATAAAGCTGGACCACTTTCTTACACCATATACAAAAATAAATTCAAAATGGATTAATGGCTTAAATGTAAGACCCCAAACCATCAAACTCCTAAAAGAAAATATAGGCAGTATGTTGTTTGGCATTGGTCTTAGCCTTATCTTTCTAGATCTATCTCCTTAGGCAAGGGCAACAAAAGCAAAAATAAACAAATGGGACTATGTTAAACTAAAAACCTTTTGCACAGTGAAGGAAACCATCAACAAAATGAAAAAACAACCTACTGAACAAGAAAAAATATTTGCAAATGATGTATCTGATAAGGGGTTAATATCCAAAATACATGAAGAACTCACACATCTCAACATAAAAAAAAAAAATTTAATTTTTAAACGGGCTCAGACTTTTTCCCAAGGAAGATATACAAATGTCCAACAGACACATGAAAAGATGCTCAACATCACTAATCATCAGGGACATGTGGATGAAAACTATGATGAGATAACATTTCACACTTACCAGAATGGCTGTTATCAAAAAGACAACAAATAAGTGTTGGCAATGATAGAGACAAAAGGAACCATTGTGCATTGTTGGAAGCGTAAATTGGTGCAGCCAATATGGAAAACAGTATGGATATTCCTCAAAAAATTGAAAGGAGAACTAGTATATAATCCAGCAATTCCACTTCTGGGTATTTATCTAAAGAAAATAAAAACATTAATTGGAAAAAATATATGCTATGGTCATAGTGGCATTATTTACAATAGCCAACATATGGAAGCAACCTAAGTGTCCACTGAGAGATGAATGATTGAAGAAGATGTGGTGTATATATATATATATATATATATATATATATATACACACACACACACACAATGGAGTACTACTCAGCTGTAAAAAAAGAATGAAATCTTGCCACTTGTGACATCATGGATGGACCTAAAGGGTAGTGTGCTAAGTGAAATAAATCAGACAGAGAATGACAAATACTGTATGATTTCACTCATATGTGGAATTGAAAAAAATCAACACAAATGAACAAACAAAATTAAACAGAAACAGACTCACAGATACAAAGAACAAACTGGTGGTTGCCAGAGTGGAGGGGAGTAGGGCTTGGGCAAAATGGGTAAAGGAGATTAAGGAGCAATCTTCCAGTTATAAAACAAGTTACATCCATGGGGATGTAGTGCACAGCATAGGAAATATGGTCAATACTAATGTAATAACTTTGCTTGGTGAGAGATGGTTACTAGACCTTTCACGGAGATCAGTTCGTAATGTATGTAAATGTTGAATCACCATGCTGTCACCTGAAACGAATGTCATATTGTATGACAACTATATTTCATTGAAAAGAAAAAGAATGTTTATAGCAGCATTTTTTGTAATAGGGAGAAAACCTGGGAACTACACAAATATTCCTCAACAATAAAATGGACAAATACTGTGGACTATTCATTCAGTGCAAC
The DNA here is from genome assembly GCF_036321535.1 of Camelus dromedarius. Lineage (NCBI taxonomy): Eukaryota > Metazoa > Chordata > Mammalia > Artiodactyla > Camelidae > Camelus > Camelus dromedarius. Next base: position 100,660,614 of record NC_087438.1, on the reverse strand, counting down.
ACCACACAGCAAGGAGAAGAAATAAATGTCTGCTCCACACTGCAGCAGGGGTGAATCTCACAAGAAAGCACACGGTTGACTAAAAGAAGCCAGAACACTAAAGAGCACCTACTGCATAATCTGTGTAATTCCGTTTATATAAATTCAGAAGCAAAATGTATTGTAATAGAAGTCAAAAGAGCAGTTCTCTTTGGGTGGAGCGGGGATTCATCTGGTTTGCTGAAAATGTTCTGTATTTTCATCTAGGGGGTGGTTAGAACAAAGATTTCACTTTTCAAAAACTAATCTTATATAGAAGTCAGAATAGTGAAAATAATGGTTTTAAAGGGAAACAAGGAAGCTCCTGGGGGCTGGTGATGTTACTTGCGTATGTTGATCCAGGTGGTGGTTACATGGGGGCCATTCACTTTGAAACATACATCGAGCTATTCACGGATGGTTTCTGCTCCTTCACGTGTTGATTTTTTATGTCAATAAATCTTGACTTCAAAAGCTTTTTCTGTGTTTGGGAGAGAGAGGGGAGTAAAGCCCTAACTGATAAGGTCGGACCATCCTCATTGGTGGTAACGATAATAGAAAGCATTTATTGAGCGTGTAGCACATGCCAAGCGCTGTGCTAAGTACATGGATGCTCTTGAAAAAGACAAGCATGTGTGTCCCAGGCCCCCAGTCATATATACCCTTGGAAAACTGCCTCCTGTCCACCCGCCCAGTAGATTCACTGTCAGCCTCTCAGGCGCAACAGAAGGATGCTGTGAACTGGCTTTTCCTCCAGGACTGAGGAGGGGTGGCTGTGTTTGCCTTGGATCACAGGGAATTGCTGTGGCCGGCACTCGCTGGATTTCCTGTAACTGGAAAAGGGTGATGTCATGTGCTCGACCGGGGTGGAAAACAGGCCTCACCATGAGAAGTGCGTGAAGCCCCGCCTGGCCTGCCAGGCCCCAGGCAGGCCCTCGCGCGCTCGGCCGCGCGCCCCTGGCACACACACCTCATCACACACCTCCTCGCCAAGCCCCCCGGAGACCGCGCGCCCCTGCAAAGCCCGCGACGGAAAGGATGGGCCCCGCGTTCTTTCCCAGGCCTGCCTTTTCCCCCCCAGGACTCGGACTGCCTCACAGCGTGCCGTTTCCCTGTCTGTGCTGGAAGGACAGATGGGGCATTCTGCTTGGAGAAATTCTGCAGAGGGTTTTCGGAGGCCTCGTGGTGACTGACTAGGTGTCGGCATTCCTTCGAGACTGTAAATAAAGCCCAGTGGCAGGAGGCAGCGAGGTGCCTGGAGGCGGGGAGCGCCGTCGCCTCTGCCTCCTTCTGAGGGTGTGGAGAAGCAGGAGCCGCGCTCAGGAACGGAGGCCCTCAGCTCCCCTCGGAAGGCTGAGCCTGACGTCCGAGCGGCCGGAGGAAACCCGTGCACTGATGACAAGACTCCGCTCTCCACCTTCGGTCAGCCACCCGACTGAGCAGCTCTCTTCCTCCCCGGCCTTCCAGAGTGATTCCAAGAGAGCCTGTCTTCCCAAGAAGACCTCAGGTGCCTAATATAAGTTTTACCAGGATTTCTAGAAAAATCACCAGCCCTCAAAGATTCTCCTCAGCCAGTAACTTTCCTCTGGGTTCCCTCCATTTCTACTGCATTGACCTGACCCGCTCCCATCACTGATCCACTTCTGTGCTTTTTGCTCACCCATCTATTGGCTCGCTCTCTCTCACTTAACACATGTTTATTGGCTACCTACTATGTGCTTGCCTACTTCCTGCTCACCTACTATGTGCTCTGGGGCGTCAGCTATGAACAAGAAACATTATTCTTCTCTTTCCTACGTCACACAGTTACGTGTTCCCAGTTCAATTTTTATATGTACCCTTATGTCTAGATGGCTTTTATTGAGTACCTACTGTGTGCCAATGTACTGTTCTAACCATTTCACACATTATCATTTAATTACTCCTCACTGTACTCCAAGGAGAAACCAACGTTATAGATGAGGAAACTGAGACAGAAGAATGAAAAATAATCTCCTTTAATTCTCCCGGCTCTTAAGTGACACAGCTGGGATCTAAGCCAGGCAATCTTACTCCACAGTCCATGCTCTTACCAACTTAATATGTCTATGCAGATGAGTGGGAAAAAATGCGGACATCCATAACCAAATATCAAAATTGTATTGTTTGGAGGGAGGGCAAGGGTAGAATGACTGCTGATCTGTATTTCAATCTTGCCGTATATTCTGTATTCTCATTCATTTTCATCCATGCTGTCTCTCTCCCTTCTTCTCCTGTCTGTCCCTTCTCCCCCCTCTCCCCACCCCCTGTCTCTCTCTGATTCTATTTTACTAGTGTGATGAGAAAAGATTGGTGAGGTTACAAAAGCATTGAAAGAGCGACTTTCTAGGAGTGTAGCCGTGGAGGTGGTGACTGAAGGGCAGGAGCGCGCGTTCGGGTTGAGGTCTGACAGAAAAAGACATCTTTCCCCAGGAAGTACCGTACCGGAAGGAGATGCATCTTGACCTCAGAATTCTTTCAGTTCCTCTGCTCAGCCTAGCAGGCTTTTGGGTGACATTGTCTGGTGTTTGCAAATAGGAAGATTCTAAAGTAGGTAGGATTTTGAGTGGCCACGCCAGCCGTGTGAGAACAACGTGTGCTCTGGGGACAAACATGTTGCATAATCACCAGCCCAGAGAAGGTTAACTCTACAAAAATACCTGCTTCGGAGGAAGGCTTGGTGTCAACTCAGTCACTATGACAAGTTACCACTGACCTGGGCTGCAGATGCCTTCTTGCCCCAACCATTCCCCTGCTGTGAAATCAACAGTCACCAAACAGTTATTCTTCTTTCAGTGACGTTTTCTTAATCCGATGTCAGTAAGTTTATTTACCGCAATAAAGGATGCGTGTGTTTCACTTGCTCAGAGGAAAGAGCACATAATTACTCAACATCCGTGTTGTGGCCAGTATTTTTGCCCTTTAGGTCGTTTAACCTTCCAGGCAAATGTATACAGTAGGATGTAACCGCCCCAACTTTATAGATGAGGAAACTGAACAATGGAAGGGTTAAATAACTCATCATAGAGCACTTTTCCAGGAGATGATCTGCTAATCAGAAAAGATCAATCTTTTAAAAATAGATGAGAAAAATGTTGGAACAGAATAAAATGCATCACCAGTTCATCCACATGGATGTTGAAAATGAAGGGGTTTGGGGAGGACACCCAATCCTTCACGAATTCGTTTGTTTTTTTAATCGAAGTGTAGTTGTTTTGCAATGGTCTGCTAGTTTCTGGTATTCAGCATCGTGATTCAGTTATGTGTATTACATATATTCCTTTTCAGATTCTTTTCCATTATAGGTTACTACAAAATATTCCCTGTGCTACACAGTGGGACCTTGTTTATCTATTTTATGTATAGTGGTGTGTATCTGCTAATGCCAGACTCCTGATTTATCCCTCCCCAACCCCTTTTCCCTTTGGTGACTGTAAGTTTGTTTTCTATGTCTGTGAGTCTATTTCTATTTTGTAAACACGCTCATTTGTGTCATTTTTTTAGATTCCACATACAAGGAGTATTGTTAACGATATTTGTCTTTCTCTGTCTGACTTAGTTCAGTAGACCTGAAACCCTGTTTGGTTACCTAATGATGTATTTTGACATGGCTCCGCATGGTTAGGTTTTGTTGGGGAGTTGTATTTTATTCCAAGTACAATGGGAAACCACTGAAAGATTTTGGGCAGAGGATGGACCAGAGCTGATCTCTGTTTACAGCTCATTCTGGGAGCTGAGGGAATAATGGATTGAGTGTCTGTCTTCCCCACTGGACAGTAGGCACTATTCTTGTTTGCTGTTGATAAACTGATAACTGTCTGTACCCATTCAAGTGTCAGCTCTGTGGGAATAAGGACCTTGTCTATATTTTCACTCCTCTGTCACTAGTGGCTGGAACAGTATGTGGCCCAGAGTAGGCGCCCATTAAATGTGTGTTGAGTGAATAAATGAATGAATACAAGGACAAGTGAAAGAATGACATATCACACAAGGAACATAAAGGGTGGTAGGCGCTGTGAGAGAAGGCGTAGAGGGCCATGAAAGCATAGAAGAGAATGCGACTGGGGGTGGGGAGGATGATCATGGCTGTGGTCTGGAGGCAGAAGTGAAGAGAAGCAGGTTCAAGGCATACTGATGACATAGAATGAGTAGGACTTGCTGATGCACTTGATACAGAAGCTGGGGGACGGCACTGCCTGAGAAGGTGAGATTCATTTTCTCAGCCCTTCAACCCAGACTTCCTATTCAGTTCAGCTCAATTCAAGATGAACGAGTGACTGTTTTCTGAGTTGTTTATTAACTGTAGAGAAAAGCTGCAGATCGACAAGCGTGATTTTTCTAAATAGTGAGATTCTCTCCCTCAAAATTAGGGAGATAAGAGTGGTTATTTGCGAAGTATCTACAGGAATCAGTTGGTAGCAGTCTCTGTAATGCTTTCTTCAGCACCCACCCCACCCTCTTAATCTCCTGATATTTCTATAAGGTTTCCATGGCTAGGTTTCCATGACACCACGGCAGTCAGTTTCATCCATTCTCTCAAAAAAAAAAAAAAAAAAAAAACAATAATGGTCAGGAAGAAAAAGCCTTTTCCTGTACCGGAATAAATGCACCCATTCTCCACTCCCAAAACGCACACACACACACACACACACACACACACACACACACAGGCACACACGCGCGTGCCCACACACACACCATTGTTCCTAGCATAGAACTAGATACACAGATATTTACAACTATCGATTGGTTTGCCTACCTGGGTTAAAATAGCTTTCCTGTCTTACAGACTTTTGTGGATCATCTGATTAACATTTCTAAAGAGCAATTTCCAAGTGAAGTGTTCTTCCACTCTGAACGCTGCAAGTGATTGCCTTGAGATCGGTTGCTGAAGGCAGACGCTATTGTTTTACAGATGACAAATAAAATTCCTCTCATCTTACCATCCTCCAAGACCTGCTGTTATTTTATTATCTTGCTTTCAAAGCTTGCAGCAGAGGAGATTATTTTCATACGTGTGTATGAAGCAGAGATGTTCCTCTTCCCCTCAACCTCCTGTTCAGAATTGGCTGGCTACACGGCCCTCCTGAGCTTGCTCACTAATGGGTTGGGTTTTGTTGCCATTTCTCTTTCTTTGACGTGAATGTGCTAGAAGAGCTTAAAGAGGGTTTATTCACAAGTCTCAGGAGGTCCTTGTCCATATCCAAGACGTGCCCTTGTGCACCCAGTGGGCTATTGAACCCCTGCCATGGCAGATGATGGATGCATATCTCTGTCAGTATTTCCAAGTCATAAAGCTAGGATGAAAAAAGAAATAGAATGTGGCCTCTACCACTTCAGGCTTCCTTCCTTGACTGTAGCATGTTGACTTTCTTGGATGGGTGCCACTCTACATGGTGGACAATTCTTGTGAAAATAGTTGAGAGACTGTAGTATCTTCTGCAAGGTGGCAGCCACATAAAACACAACTTCATTATCAAAACTCTTTGGGAGTAAAATAATAGAGCGGGCGTACAAGGGGCTCTCTGACACCAAAGATGTTGTTCTGGGGTCTCGGAAATGTCCACACTCATTGCCATGGTTCTGACTCACTTTGCAACACATCCCATTTGTGTTGATTTTCCCATTCATTTCCATAAGTGTGAGATTCCACTGGCTCTATAAACACAACAAAAACCCAAACCAGGCACTTAACTACGATAGCCTTATGGGTCCAGCTGGGAATTCTGTACCATCTCGATGTCCGTAGGGAAGTCATGTACATTCACGTGTCCCTGTTTCATAAAGGAGCTCTGTAATGGACAGAGCACAAAAATAAATGAATGTTTATTTATTAAAAAAAAAAAATCTCTTTGGAAATTGTTCTGCCATGGTTGTGCCCAGAACCCTGAATAAGAATATGAGACAATTTTAAGGGACAGGAGTCTAAAATATAACACAGTCCCCAGCGGCTTTTGGACATATATTTTCTTTTTGTTTTTCTTGTGTGTAATGTGTATTGGGGATGAGGGAAGGGAAGTATTTTATTTTATTTTATTTTTTATATAAGTGTAGTTGATTTACAATGTTAGTTTCAGGTGTACAGCAAAGCGATTCAGTTATACATATACATACATATGTTTTCAGATTCTTTTCCATTATAGCTCATTACAAGAAACTGAATATAATTCCCTGGGCTATACAGTAGGTCCTTGTTGTTTATCTGTTTTATATATAGTAATGTATTTCTGTTAACTACGAGTTTGGGAGGAGAAGCATTTTTTTATCATGCTTAGAACTCCTCAAAGTTTTCCCTTTGCATCTGTTTCTTGCTACAGCTTACAGTGCTGTGCATGGTCTGAGCCCTGCTTTTTTCTCGTTTTACGCTCAGTTGACCCAGTTTCTCTGTGGTCCAGCCTCCTGTCATTTTTTTCAATTCCTGGACACCATCATTTCCCCTCCCATCCCAGAGCCTTTGGACATAGAGTTCCCATTGCTTGCTGGACAAGTCACACCACATACACATGCGCACTCACACACGTATACTCACAAATCACACACCCTCATCAATCACAAAACATCTTCTACCCAGTTAACTCTCCGCCATCCTTCATATCTTAATTCCAGCACCGCTTCTGTAGGGAAGCCTACTGTGACCCTCCCATGTTAGATTAGGTTCTTCTCTTAAATGTTGCTGTAGAACTTAGTCTTTTCCTTTAGAGTACATGACTCAGTTGGCCGTTTTGTAACGATTTGGGTAATTCTTCATCACTGGCGGTCTCCACCCTAGATTTTGTAAGCCCTGTGTGAATAGAAACTGGATCTGCTTTTGCTCACCACTGGATCCTCTGCCTCATACACAGAGCCTGGCACATTGTTGGCTTGCAGTTAATATTGGATGGAAGGATGGGTGGATGGATGGATGGATGGATACACCTGAGTGTGTGTGTGTGTCTTTCAGGGAATGAGAATATTGCTAATGTGACTTGCAGAATAAAATTTGGTTCTCTTTAATACCGGCTAGTCTGATAAACAAAGTAGAAATGACCATACTCTTCTTATGAATCAAATTCTTTGCAAATTCTGCTTACAGAATCAGCATTCATTCAGTCACATAAACACCATGAATGATTCATGTACCTCTAGTTAGCATTCAAGGAAGAAAAATCTATTTATACGACTTACAAATATTGTATAAATACCATGCCTTGTTAACTTTGCGTCTGTGTTCATTTCCGCTTAATCACAGAAACAGCAATTACTCCTCTCTAACACCATTAACAACCTCCTAATGTGCCAGAGATAAATTACTCAATAAACAAACATTTAAAAACATTAGCAGCGACCAGTTGTAATGTTACGCACCCTGGCCAGTCAGCAGCAGTCGCTTCACTTTGTTGTTCCCTTCCCTCTCCTCCTCCCCACCATGGAGCAGCCTGTGGAATTTGGGACAGCTCCAGAGAGATAGGATGCAGAGTCTAAATGCGTACCCCCAAGCTTAAAGAGAATGATATGGGAAGGCCCCATCACCCCCTGCTGACTGGTACATTGCAGCTGGGAATGCATTTTTGATTGTGTACCAGATAATTCAAATAGTTGGAGAATGGAGAAAGGTTGAGAAAAAGCACGTGGGGAATCAGAGAGCTTAAAATAGTCAAGATTGCATACCACGGCCAGGTTTGAATTCTAGCTACTCACGGTTCATGCCTACCCAAAAGCTGGCTGAGGGAGAAATGGGCATAGTATAATTCTGCTGGTAAAAATTACATTTAAAAATAGAAACCCAGACCTTTTAGAATTCCCTTATACTTTGGCTTCCAAGTATGTAGTCTAGTCATGCCTGAAGGGTCCAACACCCATGGAATCATGGGAAATGGGCTATGTGTTTCACGAAAAATGCCCTCTTCCAGGGTATATTCTAGAAGGACTGTTGTGATTAGTTCGAAGGCAAGAGATATCAAATGCCCGCAGTGTAACTTTGAATTGTAGCTTCCATTTCCTTTTAAAATTTGTCACACTTAAAATAACTAATTTTTTAAAGCTTGAATTAATTTGCATGGATTTGCATCATAGAAATCATTCTCCTAAATTGATCATTTGGGGCGTCTTTTTAAAAAATAAAAGTAAGATATGCTTATTGAGCTATATATCCATGTATAGATATATAGACATCCATATAGATATATAATATGGATATCTACATTAAATAGTACAGATATTTATCATTTAAAAAGTAAAAGTTTTTCATTTTCTCCTCCTGCTGTATATCATGTCTCACTCCCCAGAGATACCCAGTGCTAACGATTCGATATATTTGCTTGATTTTTACGCAAACAGAAACCTATCATATATACCATTCTGCAGCCTACTTTGTCTTTAAAACCTATTTTCAATGTTCCACTGGGGGAAGCTGGATGAAGGGTACACAGGATTTAGTGCTCTATTTTTACACCTTCTCTTGAGTCCATAAATATTTCAGAATAGAATATTTTTTTAAAAGCTGTAAACTTTTCACTTTTAAAAAATGTATCTTAGTTATAGTGCTACTTCAATGCATTGCAAGTACCTCATTCTGTTGAAAGCTTAAGTAGTATTTTATTGTTAGGGTATAGGATAATTATTTTAGCTAGCCTCCTATTGGTAGAAATTTAGGTTGTTTTCCAGTTTTTTGATATTACAGTAATGATGCCATGGACACCACCCTTGTCCTTTTATCTCTACCTGAGATACAGTTTGATGGGCTAAGCCTCTCACTTGTTTTGGTTGTTCTTCCATATGAGGTATATATCTAAACTTTACAATCTCCAGTAACTGTATCCAGGAGAATTTTTGTATTAGCATATTTGCATTTTTGTAAGAAACATCACATCAGAGCAGACATCAGCAAATTACTGAAAGGTTCGCATCTCCTCCCTGGAGCTGCCTCTGCTTTCAGGCTGTGGTTTCTCGAGGAGGGAGCACGTGCTCCCCAGATCCTTCCCATGTGTTCGAAGGAGAGTCTTTCGGAAGCCTGCGTGACTGAGCAGCCTTCAACCTTGACACAATCAAACAAACAAAACCATCTGCCAGTTCAACAAAGAGGAGAGATGGAGCGTCCCCAAGCTGGTTGAGAACACAAACAAAGAAATGATAACCTTCTAAAAACAGTTGCTTAAAACTGGGCCATTGCCAGGCCTTCTAAATTCGGCAACTCTTCCTACTTGACGGTCAATGACTGGCTTCATCGAAATTCGATACTTCATCCCTCAGATAAAGCCAGGCTCATTATGAATGTTAATATCTGCCATCATAACACATAGCCATTTAATATTTATTATTATAACGAATTCAGAAGCCCCTACCATGGACAGGGCACTGTGACATCGGTATTGGAAAACAAAGATAAATAAGGTAACCTCTACACCCCACAAAATGATTCGATCTAGGCCAGCAGTCCTTAATCTCTTTTGCAGCCATGGACCCCTTTAAGAATCTGATGGAAACTGTAGAAGCAGTAAATCGTGCATGTGCATATACACGCAAAACTTTACAAGTGAACTTAGCTAGTATACCAAACTTCTCATCTGCAAAGTGCTTTCTCCTGCCAACATCCTCCCATACAAAGCTGACTCTATTTTTGTCAAGTGAGGCTATATGCTCAGAGAAGTGATGTGCCTAGCCCAAGGCCACTCAGCTATAAGCTGGAAGAACTTGGGCCATAATCCAGGTCTATGACATGTACTCTGTTTTGCCAAATGGAGTAGGTGACTAATATGAATTGCCATGAGCAAGGTTTTTTTTAAAAAGTCCTAGTGTCCATACCGAAATGAAAAGTTCTAACCTGTCATCACCACACTTGTATGTGGACATTTTCAAATTTTAAAAAGTGTCTCTCTCTCTATCTCTATCTCCGTCTCTCTCTTTCCCTTTCTTCTTCCTCACTTAGTACATTTTTGTTGATAGAATTAGTTCCCCCTATTAAATTATATATTCCTTGAAGACAGGGACTGTAATTGGTTTATTTCCGTGTCCTGGGTGCCTAGCAAAGTGCCTAACTTAGCACTCACTGTCTACTGAGTGAATGAAAGTTCATTATACAAAGAAAGAGATAAGAGAGATTAGCTTCTACCAAATGTGTTCTGAAGTTCATGTTCTGCTTTGAAAGACCATCTCTAGGATGTGAAAAGTGTCATCAGTTCATTGATATATTACTTTGTTTCTCCTCCATGTTTTGTTTTCCCTCCTCCTCTCCCCTTCTCCTTTTTTTTTTTAACTGTCCTTAATATTGGATAAGTGGAACCAAGCTGGGTTGAGTCTAGTTCAAACGTTCAACCCTCAGTGACCTTTCACTTTACACAATCAAAACTTTTCCCTGTTATTTGCCAAAAGAGAAGAAACCTTAAGCAATAATTTAACTATTTAAATTAGTTACAGGGTTTGGCTATGTTTTAGCTGAAAACTTATTAAGAAAATAAGATAAGAAAAAGCCAGACTGTAACTTACCACCCCGCCCAAGCCAAACAGCAACTTTGGAAGCAATGTTGTTGCTAAAACAATAAATGAATGGTTTAACCCTCCTTGGGTCTTGGGAACTATACCCACCCTTGCCAAGAAGGAGTGAAGGAGTAAGTATGTATGTTATTTAACCACAGTGAACTCTCTGAGGACAAGATCTATTCCTGACTCATCTTTGTATTCCAGAAAATTGTCTGGCACACAGAGAGTGCTCGGTAAATTTTTACCAAGTTAAATTGAATTCCTGCAAAATGTATACATCTCTGTAATATATATTTACATATGTGTACATATTATATAAATATCCTGTGTGGGTGGATATCCTAAAAGGGCAGGCTATGCTCCAGACTGTCTTACATACAAACTATAAAAAACCCATAGTACTCATTTGTGTGTGACCACAGCTAAGTCAGTCGTGTTACAGAACTCCAGCTGTGATATGCATTCTCCGGTTAAAGCCACTCTGTGTAGGAGCAGTTCTTTATAATAATGTCTCTGAAACATTTTCCTAAGTAAAAAGGTAAAATGATCCATTATAGTATATACTTAATGTATACTTTTAAACTCAAGCCAGAATGGAAACAGTACTCCCTCTACTTCAGCCATTAAATTTCACTGTTCCGCACAGCCCACCTCTGAGCCAACAGGGGCTCCACTGCACCATCTTGAGCTGAATGTGGGTCAACATTGTGGGTTGTTACCGCATATGAACAGCCTCTTCCTTCCATTCATTTCATTTCAGCCTTGGTGGACCGCTGGGACTCACAGTGGCTAAGGTGGGCAGGTAATGAAGCTGGACTCGCAGGAAAGAAGGGAGGGTAACACTAGGCTCAATCCCAGTTTTATAAAGGCTCAGTGTGTGTTTAAGGAAATGGTAAGATCAGCAGGTAAATGGGGATTTGTGGAAGTTGTGCAATACTATCAAGAGTCCAGGTCATGTCACTGTAGCCTGGGAGGATGACCTGCAGCTGCAAGCAACTAGGGTCCATGGTAAGTCAGGACGCAGAGGATTTAAAGGAACCAGGAAAGCAATTGTTAAAGCACAGTTTCAGGAATGTACTTTAACAGCTCATTATTGAGCAGATTCAGGTAGAATTCCCACTTTCAAGCTTATGCCATGAAGTTCTTAAGTTTCATAATACTTAGAAGCACCTAGTCATTCCAAGAACAACAGGGTGGCCCAGAAGAATGTCTCAATCTACCTTCTTGTCTAAATTACTTTTGCAACAAGGAAAACTGAATTGGGGAATAACACTTGGGGCCACTGTAACATTCAATGCACAATAATTCCACTTTCTCTGAAACTGCCTCTCCCATCTGGGGAGTGAATCCTGAGGGCTCTGAGGAAGGGGGCCGAGCCAACTCCACAACTCTCTTCCTTGTGTTCTCCAGACCCACACTAGCTGGACTGAAATGTGGTCACTCTTTACCAGCACCTAATTTAGCACCCTGGCACTTAATATATATTTAACACTATCAAATGTACTTGCAGGAAACAGCTTGGAAATAAATCGCTTCATTTTTAAGCAGCTGCTTGGAAATTGTGCATTTTGCAAAAACCAAACTGACCTGCTAATAAAAACAAATTACTCCATGCGTTACATGATATTCTTTTAGTGTTAGTTTCAAGGCCACATATCCCAGAATATAGCTCCATTACTAAAAGGAAATGGCTCAATTTTTTAAATTAAATTGACAGTGATATTCATCTGTTTATTCAGCAAATATCTGAGTACTTGTTTGTGTGCATTACCATTCTACGCACTGGGAATGCAGCAGTGAACAATGCAGACATGCTTTCATAGTGATTACATTCAAAAAAGCAAGAGTAAATGCACAAATAGGTAGATATATTATTTCATGTATGTGAATAAAAAGAAAAGAAAAGGGACAGAGAATGATGAGAGATGCTAGAGATACAAAAGTTGCAGGCATCTCAGAAGAGGTGCCACTCAGATAAGAGACCAAAATGGAATGAGAAAGCAAGGTCTGTGAGTGTCTGGAGAAAGTTCCATGTCAATGGGAGAATGAGGGCAAAGGCCCTGTGCCAGAAACATCCTTGGCCATGTTCACAGGGACCAGTAAGGAAGCCAGTATGTTTGGGTGAGTGAGGAGGAAGTGAGGGAAAATGAGATTGGAGGGGCAGCGCGAAGTTATTTTGCCAAGCTTCACAGGCCATAGTGAAGACTTTGGATGTCATTCTAAGTGTGATGGAAAATCACTGGAGGCCTTTGAGTAAGGCATGATCAGCTGGAACTTTGGATTAAGAACCCCAAACAACTTTAAAACCATCCAAGTAAAAACTTCCACTTCCAGTGAAAGGTGGGCTGGATGTTTAGAGGACCCCTTCCTGTAACAGCACATCTAAATGCAGTGGACACACACACACACACACACACAAATGTATGTTGGGCTGGCACTAATGGAAAGGAATTCCTTGGAGGCCAACAATGTAAGTCTAGAAGGGTAGGTAAGCTCTGGTGTGGCATTTACCATGGGATTATCTGCCAATTCCTGGTGACTTCGAAACTGGATTTTAAAAGGACTTTGGTCTAGAAGATGGAGGCAAATTCTGAGATATAAGCAGAGTAGGACACTAGCTCACGGGACTCATAGTTGACACCTCTTTAATTTAAAAAAGAAAAGGACCATTCTGCAGAAGGAGATTGTAGAGATAGATGCCTAACTGGGTTAAGGCCTTAGATGGCAAATAAAAAAATAAAAAGAGCCCCTCTGAGAATTCCTAAATATAGCACTGCAGTCACACAGATTTGGGACCATAATTCATAAAACTTTTGTGGCAAAAAAAATTAAAGTGATTTGGGGTCAGAGTTTCTCTAGAAGCCTGCTTCTGCCAACACAACTCCTCTTGAAAATAATATACTTTTAAAACAGGCCTCAAAAACATCTTACAGATAAGGTTTGCAAATAAAAACCATGAGAGCTCCATCAAAAATTAATAAACACATGAGAGAAAAGCCACCATTAGTGAGAGATGGTAAAACAACAAACTACAGAATCGGACAAATCAAAAAGTCCACTTATATTCAATGTATCAGCTACAGAACATAAAAATAGGACAATAAATGTTTAAACAAATAAACAGTACTGTAGTTATAGCATAGAAATAAGAAACTATCAAAACTGATCAGGCAAATATCAAAATTGATTAGGCAAATATTGAAAGAATGAAATATATTTCCTAGAAATGAAAATACAAAAATTAAAATTAGAAATTCAGGGAAGGGATTAAAAAGCAGATTAGACATAACTAAAGAGACAATTAATAAACTGGAAGACAGAGCAAAAGCGTTTATCCAGAAAGACGCACAAAGAGAAAAGGATACAAAAATAAGAGCGTGTAAGATACAAAGGAAACAGTGGTAAATCTATATATACATTTCATTCGAGTGACAGAAGGAGATCACAGACATAACAGAAATATCTGAAGAGGAAAATGGCTAAGAATTTTCCAAATTTGATGGAACACTCAAACTTAAAAATGTCAAGTGTGCTCTAGAAGAAGGGTGGAAGAGAAGGAAAAAGAAGAATTTAAAAGAAGGTGTGTTTAGACATGTAGTGGATACCGCATAACTGAAAGCAAAGAGAAATTGTCTAATTTGTGAAGTTTAAAAGTCGAGAATAGAGTTAAAATGTTTTACTGCAATAATATGTGGGCTGCTACTGCTAAAGCAGCAGTTACAGAGAACTGTAACGCTTAGATTAGAAATGTTAAAGGTTGTAAATTATTTCGCTAAGTATCTACTTTGGTTGTCAGGAAAATTTTGAAAGGTAGAGTAGAAGGGAGGAAATAGTAACGATATGAGTAGAAATCAATGAAATAAAAAACATACGATAGAAATGACCAACAAAACCGAGAGTTGGCTCTTCGAAGAAACCAATAAAATTTACAATGTAATATATAATTGGCAAACTTGATCAAGGTAAGAATGAAAGAAGACACAGCTAAACCATATTAGGGATGCAAAAGAGAACATATAGTTACAGACATTAAAATGATATCTGGGTCTGACAAAGGATTTGATCCAAAACATATGTAACAGACTCTTTTAATTCAACAGTAAGAAAACAAACAACCTAATAAAAAATTTACATGGGCATCTGTGTAAATAATAGGAAAATGATTTGAAGGACACTTGCAAGAGAAGATATATGAACAGGAATAGGTAATGATACTCGGTATCACTGGTTATCAAAACTACAATGAGATATGCCTACACATATACTAGGATGGCCAAAATTTTTTTGATTTGTTTTTTTAAAAATCTAATGATACCAAGTGTTGGCAAATACGTGGAGCAGCTGGAACTCTCATTTATCACTAATAGGAGTACAAGATGGTGCAGCTACTTTGAAGAACGGTTTGACAGTTTCTCAAAAAGCTAAGCATATACTTCCTATATGACCAGTGAATTTCACTGCTCAATATCTATGTAAGAGAAATGAAATAATATGTTCACAATGTTCATAGCAGTCATTACACATAATAGACAAAAGGTGAAAACAACTCAAATGCCCACCAACTGGAGGATGGTCTTAACAAAATTTGGTATATTCGGACAATGAAATACTACTTAACAATAAAGAGAAATAAACTGCTGATACAATAACATGGATGAATATAAAAAACATAACATGGATGAACATAAAAAACATCATGCTAACTGAAGGAAGTAGTGCACAAAAGTCTAAATGCCATAGGATTCCTTTTATAGTAAATTCTGGAAAAGGTAAAACTACAGGGCAGAAAAGGGGTGCATGGTTACACTGGGGCAGGGATTGAACACAATAAGGTATGAGAATTTTTTAAGGTGATCCAAGTATTCTAGAGCATATGGTAATGTGGTTTGCATGACAGAGCATATGTACTAAAACTCGCTGAACTTTTTAGTTCAAATGGATGAATGTATTGCATTTAAATTATGCAATAAAACTATAAAGATGCTAAAAATAAACTTAAAATATCATAAACAGCATATGTCAACAAATTTTTTAAATGTCTGTAAAATAGACTATGAAAATTGTCCCAACCAATCCTAGAAAAAAACAGAAAACTTAAATGGTCCTATGACTATTAATCAAAATCAATCAGTAGTTACAAAACTTCCTGGAAGATTACATAGGATCCAGACAGTTTTACAGGTGAGTTCTATCAAACATTCAAGGAACAGATCATCTCACCCATAAGCAAACTATTCAGAAAATAGTGGGAAAAAAAGAAGGAAGGAGAGACACTTTCCAGTTCATTTTAGAGGCTCATGAAAACTTGCTGAGAAAACTGACAACAAAAAATAGAAGGGAAAATTACAATCTCATTTATGAACATAGATCCAAAATTTCCTCAGCAATATATCAGCATACCAAATTAAGCAATGTATAAAAAACATAACTCACAACTTGGGTTTTGAGTTTATTCCCAAAACGCAAATTTAGTTCAAATAAATAAAAATCTGTAAATGTAGTTTACCACCATCATCCAGTAAACAGAGGGGAAAAATGATCACTGCAGTAGATCAGAAAAAAATTCACCAACCATACATGATGAACTCTCTTATCAAACCAGGAACAGAAAGGAGCAATCTCAGCCTGATAAACGGTGTTTATTGAAAATCTGGACCCACCATCAGACTCAGTGGAGAAACACTGCAAGCATTCCTATCAAAATCAGGATCAAGACAAGATGCTCTCTGTCATGACTTGTGTGCAACAACATGTTGAAGATCCTAGTCACAATAGCAAGAAGAGAAAAAGAAATAAAACATGTGAGCATTGCAAAAAAAAGAAACAGTACTCGCAACTGATGTAATTATCTACATAGACAGTACAAAAACATCTAGAGGCAAATTCTTGAAATTAATAGGAGAATTTAGGAATATCACTGGATATAAGATCAATATACCAAAGTCAATTGCAAATCTAGTTGCCAGCCATAAGTAGGTAGAAAATTTGTATTTTTTTAAAAGATACCACTCTAATGGCTTCTAAAATATAACATACTGAGGAACAAATCCTACAATGGCCGTGTAAAGCTTTATGAAGAAAATTATAAACCTATTTAAAGGATATTAAGTAAGTACCTGCAGTGTGTGAGGCGCTCTGCTAGGTAGCAGAAATACAAAGGATAGGAAGACGATGTTCCTATTCTCCTCTACCGACGGGCTGGTGGAAGAAACTGGTGGAAGCAAATGAATGTCACACTGTGGGACAAGTTCAAAGGAGGTGCCTTTAGATACAGTGACAGGGATGAGTCATGTTTGGGAGGGTCAGAAAAGGGGCTTTCAAAGTTGGAGACACCTGTGCTTACTCTTGAGGTTGGATAGGGATTTTCCAGGAGAGCAAGGAGGCAGATGGAGTTAGCAACATTTGTGAAGCAGAGGGAACAAAATGTAAGTGGGAAAAAGTATGGGACATTCAAAGGACCCTACTCTCCACAGCTAACCCAGCTCAACAGGGACTTGCTGCAAATGCCATCAGATGCCCCACCTCTACCGTCCCATTCTGCCTCTTCCCCATCTCTGCCTATTAAACTACTTCCTGGGCCTGAAAGTCCAATTCAGATTGCTCTCCCTACTCTCTCGCCCCTCCCACAATGTGGTCCATGGCTCCTCTTTGTTCTGATGGTGCCTTGTACCTCCAATTTTGATGGAATGAAGTTGCATTTTTCTGTTTACCAAATAGCAATTGAAGTATTTCTACTACCTTTGCAAAATATCAAACTGATAATTGAGTGAGTACTCAATGTATGTGTTTTAAATGGAATGTCACTGCTCACTACAAAGGCTTCTATAAAGCTATTCCTTGTGGTAGACTGTGATTTAAAGGAAATCTGCATTTTTGTTGGATTTGTTTCATTGCGTGACATCACAGTGAATGACCATTGTCTAACCCACAGGGGGACCAAAAGACAAAATCTATAATACTTGGCCTCTCAAATAAACTTCACCCTGTGTGCTTCAGAACAATATAGATTTCCCACCCTTTCTCACCTCACTGTCCTCTCAAAATCCCACATGTGGGAATACAGACAAGTTATTAACCGTTGGACTGCTTTCTGCTGGTTAAAACGCTAGTTTGTGCATCCGCTTGCTGCATCTATGCACCGCAAAACAGGCTCGTCTAAACATGCAGGGAAATCAGTTCTGGTATTTCCTGCTGCTGTACAACCTCCGTGTCATTTTTTTTTTTTACGTTAACAAGTTTGTGCAATTCAGCATAAGTAATGCTGTTCCCGTTCAGGTTCAGAGGAAGTAAGGAAATATGGAGTCGCAGGAACAACACTAGACTTGGAGTTCCCAGGATGATATTGCTGTGAACTTGGGGAAAGCTCTTAAATCTTGAGAGTCTCAGTTTCCTCATCTTCAAGGAGGTGATAATGTCACTTCCCAGACCTCTCTCACTGGGCTGTGGTGAGGATCAAACGGGCCAGTGGCTGTGCTAGCAGTTTGAAAAGTATAAATTTCTGTTCCAACACCACGTGCTGTCGTGATTATGAAGAATAACCAGCACAAGCTGATAAACATTTCCCTTCTCATGAGCTTATATCTTTTGAAGATATTGCTATCTGCTTGAGAAGGATCAGCTCTTCTAAGGCATGCCCAGAGAATTCATAGAGGACAGCATTGTTTTTAGACTGCTAAGATTAATCCACACAAATGAGATTAATCATTTTCCTCCAGCATCTTTCAGTATCACCCAAAAGTCTTTTTTTTTTAATTAAGGTATAACTGATACAAAACATTGTATAAGTTTAAGGCATCCAGTGTTGACTGGATGCATTTATATTGCAACCTGATTGCAATCATAGTGTTAGCTAACCCCTCCATCCCTTCACATAATTATCATTTCTCTTTTCTGGTGACAACATTTCAGATCTAGTCTCTTAGCAACTTTGAAATATTTCATACAGTACTGTTAGCTATAACCACAATGCTGTGCAAATTTATTTATTCATCTTGGTACCCTTCGACCAACATCTCCCTAATTCACTCACCACAGCCCCTGGTAACTACCATTCTCCTGTTTCCTCAAATTCAACTTTTTTAGATTCCACCCATAAGTGATATCATACAATATTTATCTTTCTCTTGTCTGACTTCTCTCACTTAGCATAGTACACTCCAATCTCATCCATGTTGTCACAAATGGCGGGCTTTCCTTCTTTCTCATGACTGGATAAATATTCCCTTGTGTATGTGTGCATGCATACCACATCTTTTTCCATTCATCTGTTGATGGACACTGAGGTTGCCTCCATGTCTTGGCTACTGTGAATAATGCTGCAGTAAACATGGGAGTGCAGATATCTTTTTGATGTCCTATTTCTTTTAAATATATAGCTAAAAGTAGGATTGCTAGATCTTATGATAGTTCTGTTTTTAATTTTTTGAGGAACCTTCATATCATCTTCTGTGGTGGCTACACCAGTTTACATTACCACCAAGACTACACAAGGACTACCTTTTCTCCACACCCTTGCCAAACCTTATCATCTCTTACCTTTTTGATAATAGCCACTCTAACAGGTATGAGGTACACCTGTTGTGATTTTGATTTGCGTTTCCCTGATGATTAGTGATGCTGAGTATCTCTTCATGTACCTATTAGCCATCTGTATGTCTTCTCTGGAAAAATGTGTACTCACTTCCCCTGGCCATTTTTTAATCAGTTTGTTTTCCTGTTGCTGAGTTACATGAGCTTTTAAATATATTTTAGATGTTAGTCCTTTATCAGATATATGGCTTGCAACTATTTTCACCCATTTCATAGGTGGGCTATTTATTTTGTAGGTTATTTTACTTGCTGTGGAGAAGCTTTTTTAGTGTGATGTAGTCCCACTTGTTGATTTTCGCTTTTGTTGCTTTTGGTGTCATGGCCGAAAAAATCATTGCAAAGATCAATGTCAAGGAGCTGTTACCCTATGTTTTCGCCTAGGACTTTTACAGCTCCAGGTCTTATGTTTAAGTGTTGAACACATTTTGAGTTAACTTTGCTGAGTCTGCAAGATAGGGGTTTAATTTCCTTTTTCTGCATGCGGTTATCCAGTTTTCCAATACCATTTATTGAGGAGACTATCCTTCCCCCATTGAGTATTCTTGGCTCCCTTGTCAAATATTGGTTGACCGTTTACGTGGATGTTTATTTCTGGGCTCTCTATTCTGTTCTGTTGTTCTACACATCTACTTTTATGCCAGTACCATACTGTTTTGATTAGTATATTAGTGTCATTTGTAGTAGTATAGTTTGAAATTAGGAAGTGTGATATTTCCAGTTTTATTCTTCTCCATCAATTGGGTAAAGAAGGAATATACTTCAACATAATAAAGACCATATATGACAAATGCACGGGTAACATCGTACTCTATAGTGAAAGGTTGAAAGATTTTCCTCTAAGATCAGGAACAGACAAGGGTGCCCAGTATTACCATTCTTATTCAAGCACAGTACTGGAAGTTCTAGCCAAGGCAATGAGTCAAGAAAAAGAAATAAATGTCACCCAAATTGAAAAAGAAGAAGGAAAGCTATCTTTAGTTGTAGATACTATAATCTTAAATATTGAAAATCCTGAAGACTCAACCAAAAAACTGTTGGAAGTAAGTGATGAATTTAGTAAAGTTGTGGGATATAAAATCAACATACAGAAACTAATTGCATTTCTACGTACTAACAATGAAATACCAACAAAGAAAATCAAATGAAATAACCTCATTCACAATAGCATCAAAATCAATAACATGCTTAGGATTAAGTTTAACCAAGAAAGTGAAAGATCTGTACAATGAAAACTGTGAGATTTTGATGAAAGAAACTGAAGAAGACACAAACAAATGGAAAGATAGTCCATGTCCATGGAGCCGAAGAATTAATATTGTTAAAATGTCCATACTACGCAAAGCCATCTATAGATTCAATGCAATCTCTTTCAAAATCTCAAAGACATTTTTCACTGAAATAGGAAAAACAATCCTAAAAGTTGTATTGGATCTACAAATAGCAATCCTGAGAAATAAGAAATGAAAATCTTTTAAAAGATAACCATTGCCTTAAATAAAAATAATTATATTTCTATTGGATCCTTTATCTGGTGGCACTGATTTCAGTGTAACAAATCATGAGAATATGTCATCTGCATATTTCCAAGGGTTCAATAAAACTAATGAGAGATTGTACAGTAGCTCCAAGTGCCGTATCTCCTAATGGTTGTCAAGAATCTCTCCTCTGTTGACACACCTGTCATGGTACAGTCTTTCTTTCATTGCCTGTTAAATATCTGGCATGTGGAGATAGGAATCATCCCCCATCACTCTACTGTTGTATTTCTCAATCATGCATTCAGGTAGTGAAATGCTATGCAGCCTTTTAAAATGAGGTTGAAGGTCTGTATTTACTAAGGTGAAGAAATTCATTCTATGATTAAATATTACTTGAAAAAATAGCAAAAAAAAAAAACAAACCATTATGAAGCAGTACTGTCTGTGGTTTTATTCCTGCAACAAGAAATCTGATCTTGTATCGTCACGTAGCTAAAGATCTAGTTGGAGGCAAACTAGGGTAGCGCTTAAGCACTTAGATTTTAGTGTCAGATCAACATACGTTCAAATCCATTTTCTGCTTGCCTAGATGACCTTGGGCAGGTTGTTTCATTTTTCTAAATCTCATTGTTTTCTTCTTTAAAGGAGGTAATAATGGATTTTCCCCCCTAAGGTTGTTAGGAGGATTAAACGCATACTATGTAAAACATTTAGCATAGTGTCTGGCCCACAACAGGTGGTCTGCAAAGAATAGCCATTATTATTATGATACAAAAAGACGAAAAGATACAAAAATCTTAACAGCTATTATCTCTCAGTATGGACTTCAGAATAATTTTTATGTACCTCTTTGGACCCCATCCCCACCTTAGTCAACCAAATGTGTTAACATATACTTTCTGTATATGCTATTGCAAAACAGATATTGTTTTGGAATGTGTTTTTTTAATTATGTGAAAATGTCATATTATGTATCTACTTGTCATTACTTTTTCCTCTAAGCACTATGATTTTTAAGATCTACCCATGCTGCTCCGTGTACAGCTAACTCACTCCTTCTAAACGCTACTTAATACTCCAGGGTGTGTGTCCTCAACTTTTTATCTAACTGCTTTCTCAGAAACTGGACTCATAGATTGCTTCCAACTCTCCACCGGTACAAATAACATTGCAGGCAGTCTCCTCATGCACATCCTCTTAAGGATCTGTGCAAGACTTTCTTTGAAATACGTATCGAGGTATAGAATTCCTGGGTTTGGGGTATGCATATTCTCTTTTGCTGTAGTTGAAATATAGTTGATTTACAATATTATATTAGTCTCAGGTGTACAAAATATATATTCTTAATTTGACTAGGCAGTACCAGATGTTCTCCAGAAAGATGACTGTGGTCCATGGTCCATCAGAAATGGTGAGGTTCCTATGTCCCCACCAACACTTGGCCTTACCCAACCTTCTTACTTTCATCAGTCTAATAAATACAAAGAGTTAACTCACTGTTGTTTTAATTTATAATTTCCAGATTACTAGTGATTTGAGGCATTACCGCTCTTCACATGTGTAGTAGTAATTCACGTTTCCACTTCTATAAATTGACTTTCTGTATCCTTTGCCTACTTTACCACTGGGGTTGCTGCCTTTCTTTCGTTGATTGGCAGAAGTTACTTGTGTTATTCATGTAGTAGAGCTTAGACATTTTGATTATTTTTCCCATTTTGCCTCCTGTGTAGTAAATTTGTCCATGATGTCCTCCTTGAACAGAAAATATAGATGGACTCGAAAGTCGTGAGTACTTTGCCTTATGATTTGTGCTTTAGAAAATTTGCTTGGAAAGCTTTTTCCTGCCCTTATGTCACCAAGGTAGTCTCCTACATTATGCTCCATTAACTTTATAATTGCACTTTTTTTCCTTGGGTCTTTAATCCATGTAGAGTCCACATTTGTATGATATATGAGGCAAGATCCAGTTTTATTTCTATTTCTGCAGTGAGCCGGTTTCCCCATTGTAAGCTGCTAGGGACTGACTTGTGATATTCTTTTTATCAGATTTAGGTTTCCACATATACATATGGATTGATATCTGAGTTCTTTGTCTTATTTTATAGGCCTGTTAATCTGTTTTTCCACCAATGCACCCCAGCTTTCGTTATATAGCTTTGTTATGTGTTTCTATATCTCACAGGGCAAGCTTTCTTTCTATTCATGTTTTTTAAGCTTGACTTAGCCATTCATAAACTCTTATGCCTCCAAATAAATTTTAAAGTAAGTTGTCATCATATTTCTCCAAAAAAAAATCTAAGCGGAACTTTTGTTGGAGTTGTATGGATTTTACCAATTCAATGGGAGAATTGGCATCTTTAGCGCGTACTATTGTCTCACCCAAAAGCATAGGATATTCTTAATTTATTCAGATCATCTTTTAAGTCTTTTATTAATATTTTAAAGTTTTCTCTTTTTCCTGTATATACCTTGTACATTATTTTATTAATATAATTAATTAACTCCTAGATGTTTAATAGATTTCTTGATAGTGGGAATGATGTATTATTATTATTTATTATATTTTCTGATTGGCTGTTGCTAGCGCTAAAAAAATATTGATCCTGTAGTCAATGATCTTACTTAGTTCTCTTACGGTTTCTGATAGTCCGTCTTTTGAATCTGTTGGTATCTCTAGATGAATGATCTTATCATATGCAAGTGAAGATAATTTTCTCTCTTCCTTTCTCTGTTGGTCAGCTCTCACTAAGTTATGTTATGATAACAAGTAATCCCCTCATCTCAGTGACTTACAATAACAAAAATGTATTTCTCACTCACGTACCCTGTTGAATACGTGGTGGCTGCAGCTGTGCACTATATGTTTTCTTGTTCTGGGATCCAAGCTGAAGAAGCAGCCCCGCTCAGGAACAGGCCAATCTCGTAGCCCAGGAAAATCACCCAGCAGCCAGCTAACCCACACAATGGCTGTTAAAACTTCTGCTCAGAACTGGCACAGCAGCAAAGCCGTTCATATTCATTGGCAAACACAAGTCCCATGGTCAAGCCTGATGACAGCAGGGTTTACAGTTTCCTCCTCGCGGAGGAAGGCTCTGCAAATTACATGGCAAAGGGCAGGCAAGTGTGCCATCCCTTGCAGGCAGGAGGGTAGTTACATGATTGTGAACAAGAATATAATCTACCACCCCTTCTAACCCTCCTTCTTACTATTTCTTTGTCTCTTCTTTAGCTTTCTTTTCTTTTGCCAAGACCTCTAGGGATAATAGTGAGCACCTTTGTGCTACCTTTACCTTGAAGAGAGTGAATCTTAAGTTTCTGCATTTATTATAACACTGACTATAGGTTGTTAGTATAAATAACCTTTATCAAGTTAAGGGAAGTCTCTTCTATTCCTAGTGCTAGGGGTTTTAATCATAAATTTGAATAGAATCTTATCAAATGTATTTTTTATCTTGATTGATTTCATCATACAAGTTTTCCTCCATTAATCTGTCAATAAACTCGCATCTATAAATGAGTTTTCTCTGTTGAATCATCTTGTATGTCTGGGACAAACTCTGCTTGATCTTAATGTATTATTTTTAAATCTAAAGTTAGGTTAGCCAACATCTTATTTAGTATTTTTGAATCCATGTTAATAAGTAAAATTGGCCTATTATCTGTTATGTGTTGTCCTTATCTAATTTTGGAATAAGGCTATGCTAGCCTTGTAAGGTGATGTGTGTAGATTTTACCCTTTTTCTATTCTCTAAAGACATACATGAAGTAGAAATTAATGTTCCTTAAAAATTTGGTAGAACTTTCCAATAAAACCATCTGGGCCTGGAGTTTTTTGAGCAAGACAAGTCTTTGTTTATCATTCCAAAGCATTTAATGCTCACTGATGTAGTCAAATTCTATATATCTTCTCCCAGTTTTGGCATTTCGTCATTTATCTTGGACTTTATCTATTTTAACTGGGCCACCAAAATTATTAGGCTATAACTGATCATAAAACTTACTATTATGATGTATAAAAATATAGCAAAAAATTTGAAATTATCTCCAAGAGTAGGATTAGAGATAATCTCTGCGTTTTAATTTGTTCTGTGTTCTTTTTGTTATAGTCTGAATGTTTTACACTGATAGGATACTGTTTTTATATAAAGAAACAACTTAGGCTATTTCTGGTTTGCAATGAAAGTAATCCATAGGAATTACCTGATTTCAGAAGGTGTTTCAAACACCCATGCCCCACTGGGAGTTGGTACTTGGTGAATCCTCAGGCAGACTTGAGTTCTCAGGCAGTGAATTCATCTGTAAACAAGTAGAGCCCTTCCAGGGAGAATCACAACATAACCTGTGCATGGCACTGAACCTCCCTGTGCGTTTTCAGAATTTTATAAATAATAATAATTAACAGGTGATATTTGGCTTTCTTGGATTTATACCCATTTATTTTATATAAAGGGACATCTTTAACAAAGGCAGTCATGGGTCCTTTTTTTTTTTTTGAAGATGGGTAACATTTATTTATTTTTGTCCTTTGTTCACTTTTCTTATGTGGTTTCTAAAATATTTTTCTTTTTTTTTTCTGAATTGATGCACAGTCAGTTACAATGTATCAATTTCTGGTGTTTAGCACAATGTCCCAGTTATGCATACACAAACATACACTCATTTTCATATTCTTTTTTATTAAAGGTTATTACAAGATATTGAATATAGTTTCCTATGCTATACAGAAGAAATTTGGTTTTTTTAATCTATTTTTATATATAGTGGCTAATATTTGCAAATCTCAAACTTGGTCCACTTTTTTTAAAATTTGCAGTTGAACTGTTGGAACATCAATTATTTTTTTCTGTTTGTCTTTTTTTTTTATTGAAGTATAGTCAGTTTACAATGTTTTGTTAATTTCTGATGTACAGTATAGTGACTTACTTGTAGATAGATAGATAGATAGATAGATAGATAGATAGATAGATTCCTTTTCATATTCTTTTCCATTATGGGCCATTACTAAGTATTGAGTATAGTTCCCTGCGCTATACAGTGGGACTTGGCTGTTTATTTATTTTATATATAGTAATCAGTATCTGCAAATTTACTGCCTTTACTCTCCAGTCAGGGCTGTGTTTTATTAAGCAGTGTATATTTCACCTAAGTTCTCAAAAGTGTGCTTTTTGAGAAAAAAATAAGACCTTTGGTGGTATTTTGTGGTAAGCATTACCTTACTATGTTTGGTCTTTAATAGTGTGTTGTGTGTGGGTCCTGAGGAGGCAATGAAGCTATTTTCTTTGGAAAAGCTGTCAGATAATGCAAATTAAATCTAATAAAGCAATAGATATGGCCCAACAGGTTCAGCTTGTTCACATACATTTTAAAACAAATGACAGAGAGAAGTAGAGAGAGTGTGTGCAGGGAGGGATTTTTACCATCCTCCCCTTTCAATTAAACGTCTCCAGTTCCCTAGGGAAATGTCTAAAGATTTTATATACATGTGTGTGTGGTGGGGGGGTGTGTACTAGAGAGAGAGGAACCTTCCTAGACCCATCTGTCTCAGTCCTACTGAAATAATTCTGGGTGCTTCCATACTTTTTCATGACATCAGCAAAGGAGACCACAGAATCTTGAAGTGAATTAATCTGGGAGGGGCTAGGAACCATAAAAAAAAAAAAGATTTTCGTTCACCGAACTCTCTGCCCTCGTCTTCAAAAAAGGACAGCGTGGTTTGGGAACACGGCACATGGCAGATGTGTCTTCCTCCCATTAGATGGATTTACAAGAATATTAAGGGAGGAAGAGTCTGAAGGCACTGGCTCTGTCAACCTTTAGCCTGGGCAAGATACTCAATCTCTCTAGCTTAGAGAGAGATTCCCAGTCTACAAAGTGGGGGTGGTAATGGCACCTAACCACATGGTTGCTGTAAGGATGGACTGAGATTACACATTAAGGAACCATATTTTATATAGTTATAGTATATAGTTATGTATATAACATCGTCTGTTTTGCCACTGAACTGTCAGCTTCGTCAGGGCAAAGAACTTTGTTGAGTTTGTATACTGTTATATCTCCAGCAACTAAAACAGTGCCAAGGATATAGAGCAGGTCTTCAACAGAAGCAAAAGAACAGCATTTATCTTAGGAACCAGAACGTCTCTAGTAACTCCCAAATGAATGTACCATGATGACGGTGATTATAGGCAGTAGAAGTGGTGGTGGTGGTGGTAATGGTAGAGGAGGCAATGCGGTTGATGTGAGTGGTGGTGATGGCTGAAGACTGGTAGTGAAGTGAAATGGTTAAGAGCAAAGGCTTTGGGAAACAGGCTGTATGTGTGGACTCCTGCAACACTAGCTATGGACTCCACCTAGATCTCACGTTCCACATCTGTGAGATGGGTATAAATTAGTGACTATTTTAAGCATACTTAAAATAATGCTAGCTGATATCATCATTATTAACCACATCTACTACTTACATAACAGGTCAGTAAGTGCTATTATGGGCTATAATTTTACGGAAAGGCATTCAGGGAAATCACCTCATCAGTAAGGTACTTTGTGAAGGAAAGACTGACCCAATAGAAAAACCATCAAAAGAATGGAAGGTGCAGTTATAAATGGCCAGGAAATATAAGAATTTGCCTACCTAACAACTTTACAAAGAATGGTAATTAAAACAATGAAGAAACACATTTGACCTATTGAATGGCAAAGATGAAAAAGTGGTAACATTATTACCAAGAGGTTGGAGTACCAAGCACTTTGGTACATAACTGATAGGAGTAAAAATTGGGACATTTCTAGAGGCCAATTTAGCAATATATCAATATCCTTAAAAGCCCCTTGGGCCTAGAAACACCAGTTTTAGTAATTTAGCCCATAGAAATAATCAGGCTAGTGTTTTGTAATACATGTATATGAATTACAATCATTTATTATATGTAAAAATAACATTAGAATTTGCATCAATATGGGCGCTAGTTAAATAAAATATTTTTATCCATACAATGGAACAATTTTGCAGTCATTGAAATGATCAGTATTTGTGGACATGGAAAGATGTTTGTGCTGTGTTGTTGTGTGAAAAAAAATCATATTAGAGGACAGTTGATAGTATGATCATATTTTTATTTTAAATTGTGACACACACTGATGAAAGCTTAGAAAGTTATGTCTCAAATGTTGAGTTTCTGTTAATCATGGTTACCTCTGGGTTATAAAATCACAGGCGACTTTCATTTTCCTCTTTATAGTTACTTGTATTTTCTGAAATTCTTACAGCGAGCATCTATTAATTTCAGGAGAGAGAAGGCAGTCAAAAGCCCACTTCCACATTGTAAGAAAGGGAGATTGATCACGTGTCTGACTAATTTGATCACTGAGTTAAAAGCCTCTAACCCCAGTGTCAGTGCTATGACCTGAAACAGCAGTAGCTGACAACTCGTCACTGTTTTTGTGACCATTAGTCAGTGACTATCAGTCTTTACTCTGTCCCACGTGGAAATCTCCCAGTACATTTGATGCAATGACATCTAAAATAATGGTGGACCCATTTGAGACCATGCACGGTCAAAGGCTGGACTTGGCCAGCGTGATGTGAGCACCTTCAGAGATGACCGAAGGAATGGAATACATTCTGCCAAAGGGATAGACTAGCAAAGAGGTGCCCTTTGTCTCTTCTGTAAGCCCCACCTTCATTAACATCTCCTCTCCCTTGGAATGGCGCGTTGGTCCCTTTGTTTGTTTAATCCAGCGGTTTATAAACTTTGGTGCATCAGAATCACCTAGAAGACTTGTTAAAACACAGATGGCTGGGCCCCTCCCCGGAGGTTTCTGATAGCTCTGAAGTACGTCTGGAGAATTTGCGTTTCTCACAAATTTTCAGTTGATGCTGCCGCTGCTGGTCTGGGGACCCCACTTGGAGAACAACAGGAATGACCAGCCTACACATCACGAATAGAACTCTGTGGATTATTCCCTTTTAAAAATTACTTTATCACAAGAACAAAACTAAAATAGTAAATGAGATTCAGAGTTTAAATTGCCATAGCCTCATTTTCCCATCAGATCGAAGTTTCTGCTTGTTTCCATTCCGTTCTGAACTTTGTGCACACTCATTTCTTTCATAGTTGCAGTTATCATAGGTAAAAGTGTGGAAAAATCATCAAGTTTCCCCATATGATGGGTGAGTAGGTTCTTATCTCCTCCAGCTAACCACAGGCAGCCTGGTTCTGATAAATCCTTCCACGCCGTCCTCTGTGCTCAGACAGACACATATGAGAAACGGAACAGAAAGGAGGTCAAGAGCTCTGGCTGCGATCCACAGTAGCATTCTGGCGCACCCCTTCGCAGCTCTGTGTCTGCAGACATCTCTAGGCCTCAGACTCTTCCTTTCGTAGAACTGGGGTAATTATAGTCCCTTTATCAGATGGCGGTGAGATTCAAATCAATTAACCCATGAAAAGCATCTAGCCCAGTCCCCGGCATACAGTGGATACTAAATGTAAACCATTATTACGTGTGCCCACATAGAGGTTATTTTTACATGCTTCTCCCTGTGCCTTGTCTTCCTCGCAGCACTGACATTCGTCAGGGTGAAGGGCAGAGCTGTCACTGACTCTAACAGCTGGCAGTGTTCCACAGCAGCATGGATGGATCCCTCCTGAGCGAGCCATTCCCTTATTCAGGAGCCTTCTGGTTGGTTCCAGGTTTTTACTACTACAAACGCTCCCACAGCATCCTTATCTCCCTCAGCCCTTCCAGGGGTTCAGCCCTTCCCTCTTGGCACATTGTCTGCCCCTTGCCCCAGTCCCCTCCATAGACAGGGGTTTCCTCCACAGGCCACCTACTTTGCTGCTCTCTTCCTCAACCCCTCCCCTGTCAGGCAGACCAAGCCAGAGCAGAAGGCCCTCTGAGCCCCGCAGAGGACTGGCTGGCAGCTAAGATGCTGAAGGCGGAGCCCCTGGGACACCGTCATCATGAAGTCGCGCTGCTGCCGCGATGCCTGGGGTGGGAAAGAAGGCAAGACCAGGGGAAACACGTCAGGAAGCTGCTTTGACTGTGATGAGGGAGACAAAAAACTCCCAGGCTATCGGTTTGTGGATGTAGCCCAGATGTTTTAATCTGTGACCCGGAGAACAACTCTGGCAGGGACACCAGCCCCAGACTGAGCCTGTTTTAGGAATGAGCTACTAACAATGATACCTGATACTGGCAGAGGACTTAGCATGCTCAGAAGAGTCTCTTGGCTCTGTTGTGTCATTATGGGTTTTTCCTGCTCGGTGAAGAGACCCCCATAGCTCGGATCAACTGAGCTGTGATTTAGCAGTGCTATTGAGATTTGCTGAAATACTAGATCCAGCCACCTGCGATCCAGCTGTTTATATCATAAGGCAGTTTAAAGTCCTTCCTTCAAATTCCCATGAGCTCATCCAGGTCCCACTGGACACAGGAACTGACAGTTATGGAATGTGGATGTGCCTGGTGCTCAAACGTTCAACATTACTGACACCTCATCCTCCCTGAAACCCAGAAATCCTTGTCCGCATTTTGCAGATAAGGCCACTGGGGTTCAGGGCAGTGAAGCAGATTGCCTGCGGTCACTTCCCTGGTCAGGAGTAGAGCTGGAATTCAAGCCCAAGTTCATGTGAATAAAAACCTGTGTCCTCCCCACCATATACTATTTCTGAAACATGCTAAGGAAAAAGCCACTTTCTCATGGTAACCAGGATTAGATAGGGTGGGTACCCCTATTTAACAGTTCTGCCGAACTGAAAGCCAATCATTGTTTGCACTCCTGTCCAAGAAACTAATTGTAAATATGATGATGTGATGATGGTGGTGGTGGTGGTGGTGGTGGTGGCGGCGGCGGCAGCGGTGGTGGCAATGATATCTTTCATTTACTTAGGACCACTCTGTGCCAAGCACTTAAATTTCTCTTGGACCCCTTTCATTCTTACAACAAGCCAGGTGTTTTGTCCTGGAAGGAATACACACATGCACACAAAAGTCCCGCCCAAGCATCTGAGCATGCACAACTAGCCTGGGATTTGGCCTCGGGCCCCTGACTCCGGAGCCTGTGCCTGGACCCACGTCTCTGCACCGCATCTAATGTAGAGTCCTGGTAAAAGAAAACAGACATCGGAAATCCTCCACGAGCTTCCACTGCCCTGATGGTGGTTCTTAGATTTGCGTATTCGGCAAGGCTCAGACACATTTGGACACTTTAAGTTAATCATGACCTGTCACAGTTTATCTGGGCTGTTCATTGTCATCGAGCACATGTAGATTTCAGGATCCACTCATCGTCCTCTTTCCATCACCGGTTTTTACTCTACAGCCGTAAAATTAATAGATGAACTCTATTGTGAGCTGAAGGCCGTGTTATAGTTGCTCACTCTAAATTAACTAGGAATGGCCTCCATCTTTTTGGTCATTTGTCATCACGGACTCCCACCCAGCTCAGACAGACGTCAGTCATGAGTAAGATGACACTGTGTCCCCCAAGAAATGGAGAAAGCCCAGACGTGAATTCTCCTCGAGCCCACAAGCTCCCCAAACCTGAATTTTAGACCTGCCTGTGAATCGCTCCCCTGAATGGAGCAGAGCTGCCCCATTGGTTACCCGACCCCTGACCTCACCATCGGAAGCCATCAGTACAGTGACGTGTGCCAGCTGTGCACCAGCTGTGCCTCCCGACAGCATGGCATTTCCGCCGGGCTGGACAGCAGCCCTATGTGCAAGTGGAATCGTAGGTTCTGATTAGCAAATCTGCACACAGTCTCAGCTCTTTTCTCCCTGGAATCAGTGTGAGAGCCAGTGTGAGCTACCAGCTACTTCTCTTAATATTGCACACAGGCCAGCGAGCGCCCTTTGAACCTTCACTAGATTTCAAAATCCTGATTTATATGTAGACAGCAGCATGCATTCTTTACCTCCCTCCTCCTTATTTACAGAGGCCTGAAATTAAGACCTGACGTCTAAAGAAATCTTTAACGAAGCATTCTAATACAGCTAAAGGGAAGGGAAGTTGCTGGAGCCCATCAGATCCATCCTGGCGGAGACTAAAGATGGGGGAGAGTTTGAGTTTTCCACTCCCCCTGAATTCACAGCTGATTCTATTTCAGCCTCCAACCTCTGTTTGATTAATAACATTAGAACTCAACAACCACCCACTGACCCTGACAGAGCCCTTGTGTTCCGCAGAACCCAGTTTGGGGAATGTTATCTTACCTTATCTAAGGCTTATTTAAAGGCAGAATGTTAAGAATTCTTTAAATATTTAAACTTATTCTTAGTTCCCCCAAATAATACACATGACTCAATTCTCCTTTTAAAAAATGAGAGCACTGCAAATAAAGCTAAGGTGCCCTTTGACCCAGATCCTCGGCCCCAGTCCCACCCGCCTCCTCCCAGAGGTAACGAGGGGGTTCCGCCCCCTACTTGTTCGTACGCAGCACACCCATGCTCACAAGGGCACATACATGCATATTCATAATTGCAATTTACATAATTTACATAAAATAGATCATGTGGTTCTGGATTTTTTTTCCCCGTAATAGTATATCATATTGCTTGCAACTTGTTTTTTCAACACATTGTGTGTTCGGGAGGTCTAGCAAACCGATGTTCATCCAGCCATTCCTTTCAAGGGCTCTGTGGCTTCTCCTCTTATGATTCCACCATAATTTATTTCTCAGTTTCCATCCTGCTGGACCTAGAGTTTGTTTCCACTCTGGGGCTCTTCTAAGCCACACAGCACTGAACATCCTTGTCTGTGGCCCCCTGAGCCCAGCCCAGGGATCGCTGGGGTAGACACCTAGAGATGATACTCCTGGGTCACAGGGCACATTTTTGTTTTCAAATGGTGCTGCCAAGCTGTGAGCAGAGAACTCTCATCTGCAAGGGAGCCACAGGAAGGAATTTCCACAGTGACTCAAGAAAGTCGTAAAGGAGATGAAGGAGGCAGCTGCTTTTGAAAAGCCTCCAAGATTCATTTTCATGCCAATCAGCCCCCCAAACCCATTCACTGTCAAGGTTAAAGCAATGGTGACTTTTTTCCATCCAAAGGCTGCTTTCTGCCTTCCTTTTTTCCTTCTGGACTCTCCTTGGTATTCTGCATAAGTCGGTATTCTGATCTTACCTGCTTCAGAATGCGAGTGTGCACACACATGGGTCAGGAAGACAGATGTATATTATCATCGAGTATTTACCATTGAATTAAAACATGACATCGAATTGTTTTTAATAGGAAAACTAAAGAACTCTCTTCTAGTGAGGAAGAAATGGGTGGGTGGCATCCAGTCGAACATACTGTGAAACAGATAATGAAGGAAAAAGAATATGCAGATCACAATGATGCATTTTCACGGAAGAGAGCAGATTTGCACTGAAAAGCAATAGGATATTTATAAGCAAGATATTAGTGACCCATTTGTAATCAATCAGGTTTTCTCAACTCAGGAACATTTAAACCTCAGACTTAAGCTTTCAATCTAGACATAACAACTGTCAGCACGCAACTCACGAATCTTGTCTCCTTCAGATCTAGGCACAGAGGCCTTACGATGATCTGTCATGTCATGGAGATTTAAAAAATGGGAAGGCCAGGGATAAATATCTACAGGTGTTAAAGGCCCAGGAGACCAGAAAAAAAAAAAAAGGGTCCTGTCTTTCCTTGCATAATACGGTTCCTTCCATCCCCTCCATATCACCCCCTC
Organism: Camelus dromedarius; assembly: GCF_036321535.1. Lineage (NCBI taxonomy): Eukaryota > Metazoa > Chordata > Mammalia > Artiodactyla > Camelidae > Camelus > Camelus dromedarius. Next base: position 100,627,352 of record NC_087438.1, on the reverse strand, counting down.
ATACTCCCAACACCCCCACAACGCTGATCCCAAACTAAAATGAAGGAGTAGAATTGTGACGTAAACGTCTGCCACTGAAATTAGAGTGGGGGACTTTCGCAATTATACCCAGGAGTATAATTTCCTCAAGGATGGAAACTTTTAAGATTTGGTAATAGGAGTCAAAGAGGTAGGAACAATGGTTTATGACTTTTTTACTTTCAACTCAGAGTATTGTTTGTGGTCTACGCTTTGGCACAGCCAGCCAGCAAGGATGAGCAAACGGTATAATTTAAGGGGCACCAAAGGACCTGAAATACGACAACATATCGGTGCCTGAAATTCCCGCCATTAACCTCCCTACCTAAGGGCCTGGCAGGGACACGCTCGTGAAGCTTGCAGTATTAGTCTTTCATTTGCAAATTCATACATGCACGAGATTGCAGGGAGAAACAGGTTAACTTTACAGAAGCTACACAATGAAAACAAAAATGCTCTTCCAACTTCCTTCAGACTAGACTCGCATACTTCAAAAGCTACTATTCACGTTTCATAAACCGCACATCCTTCCAGAAATCGGGTAATGTACATTAGATAGACTAGGTAGGTAGGTAGGTAGACAGGCAGGCAGGCAGGCAGGCAGGCAGACATACATGTATATACGTTAGCGCATAAAAGCTCTTCATCTTACTCATACTGCCTTTATCTTACCTTTTCACTTAATACATTTTGGATGCCTTTCTAAATCAGTACTTTTTTATCTTCCGCATTCTTCTAGATAGCTGCGTGGTATTTCAGAGGTCCATACCCCTCTCAATGTGCCTTAATTTATAACTCTGGTCCCCTAATTACAGGCATCTGAATAATTTTAATTTTTTGCTATTAACAACATGGAAATCAACATCCTCAAATATATGTAATTGTGTCTAGAAGAAAGTGTGTTCATAAAACTGTTTTTAAACAGTGGACTTGCTAGAGCAAAGAAACTATACATTTTACACTCTGATAAATATTACCAAATTTCCATTGAAAAAGTTTCTGCCAATGGTGTACAAAAGTGCCAGTATTTGCCCACATCTCCACCACATGGAGTTTTATCAAGCAATGTAATTTTTGTCAAGTTAGTAAGAATGATTTGGTTTGATGCTATTTTTGTCAGTTTAGTGATGCGCGACGCTTGGCTTTGTTTCTTTTCATTATCATGAGGTTAAACATCTTTTCATGATTATTAGGCCTTTATTTATTTTGTTTTGTTTTTTGTTGTGAGCCTCTTCTTTGTAATCTTTGCTCCTTTTTCAATTTTTCTCTTTTGTGAGGTGAATGGTAGAAGCTACCTCTATATAAAGATAGCTTTTGTCACGTGTGCAGCAAATATTTTTTCCTGGTTTATCATTTATCTTTTTACTTTCTCTCTGGCATTTTTTACAATACAGAAGTATTTCATTTATGTGGATAAAATATACAAGGATTTTCCTTAATAACTGCTGGAGTATGTTCATTTTAGTTAGATATCTGATGATGTCTTCCTTGTCTGACTTCAAATTCTTGAATCAGAATATTGTGATTCTTGCATCAGAATCAAGAGCTCAGAATTCCTGAATCACGTGATTCTTACCACATATTTGACACTTAACTTTAACTGACTCATATTTTTGTTAACATCCGTGTATGTGTGTGTGTGCGCACATGTATTGGTCTCTCCAACTAGATTAAAAGCAGCTCCAAAGGCTGAAGGAATGAACTTCTTCTTGATATTACCCACTCCACAGTGCCCAGTACCTGGAAAGGGAAGAAAATGTAGACCTGAGGGAATTTTAAATGAGGGCGCTGGTAAGAAGAGAACTGTGAGAATCTGGAGAGATACAGGTCCAAACTGACACACTGACCACAGAAGAAGTAAGACTCCCAGAGAAGGCATGAATGAGCTCTAAGGCATGAATGAGCCCCAGATTGCTTTCCCCTGTTGCCTAGAGTAGAGGTAGTTCTTAGTTTTTCATAAGCTTGCCCTGCCCACCTTCCCAGCTTTATCTTATACTATTCTTTCCCTTGTTCTTTTCATCCTACTACCCTGGGCTTCTAGCTGTGGTTCCAATATATGCCCAGTTAGCTTTTGCTTGGAGCCTTTGCCTGGAAAATCCTTCCCCTTGATTGTCACGGTCCTAACTCCTTCTTGTCATTCAGACCTAGCGCAGGTTAGATTTTCCAAAGATGGCCACGCCACTGTCTGTCCTGCAGTGTGAGGTTACCACTCACTCCTCCATCAGGAGGTGGGGTCTCTGTTGCTCCCTGATGAAAGTAGGGGATCTTTGTAATCATCTTAACCAACAGAAGTGACACTATGTGGCTTCCAGGGATGGGTCACAAGAAATAATTGAGCCTCCACCTGGCTCACTCTGTCTCTCGGGACAGTCACCCTGGGAACCCAGCCACCATGTTGTGAGGAGACCAGGTCACGGGGAGAGGCCCCTTGGAGGCGTCCGGGCCAGCAGTCCCAGTTAAGCACTAAGCCAACAGCCAGTGTCAACCACCAGACATGTGACTGAGCCAATCCTGAAATGGTTCCAAGCCCCAGACTCCCAAGTTCTCCAGCTCAGCTCCAGACATTATAAGGCAGAGACAGGCTGTCTCCACTCTGCCTTCTGAGGATTTCTGTCCCAGAGAATCCATGAGCATAATAAGCTGTTGTTTTAAGCCCCCAAGTTCATTGCTAATTCAGTGTGTAGCCATAATAATTGAAATAAGACCTCAGTTTAAATGACCTCAGTGAAGTCTTCCCTGACCACCCAATCTTAAGTGGTGACCCATTTGTCTGATCCCCTTATTTAGTAAAATTAAATGATGAAATGATGCGTGGCACTCTGTTAGTTTCCTTGTTTGTTTGGTTGACTTGCTTGTTGTCTGCCTCCCTGTACTAGAAAGTAAACTCCATGTGCACAAGGACCCTGTCTATCTGTCTTGTCCACTTCAAAGTCCTCAACACCCACAACAGTGTCTGGTATATAGTAGCTGATCAACATGTATTTGCTAAATTAATAAATGAATGAACGAATGAATGAGTGAATGAATGAATGAAGTATTCCTAGGCAATTAGAGTCTTCTATTAGATCTTATTTTTTTGCTACTTGATCTGACAAACTTTTACTGAGAACTTCCTCTGTTCTTAGGGAATGTGTTATAATTTCCTATCCTGGGGCAGGGAGGGTACAGCTCAGTGGTAGAGTGCACTCTTAGCATGCACAATGTCCTGAGTTCAATCCCCGATACCCCCATTAAAATAAAGAAACCTAATTACCCCCATAAACAAAAAATAAGCAAAGTTTTTAAAGTATCAATCTTTAAAAAAAAAATTCCTATTCTGTGGCTGTAAGTACGCTTCAAAGAGAGAGTTAATGCAAATAGAAGTAAAAATAAGTATTAAACAGGAGATACATATAATGAGATTTTTTAAATTGGGCTTAGAAATGACAGAGGTAGGGGGAAATAAAAGGAAGTTAAGACTAACTCTCTGAACATTGAAAAATATTTAAGAGACGTTATCAAAGAAAGTGATAGTTTTCAGTCACTGCAAAACTGAACTCTATCATTGAGATATGATTTGTAATTTCTTAAAAATAGTGTAAGTCTTTTCATTTATTCAAAGAATACCATCACGTTGGTCAGAGAATTTACCAGATGATATGGGAGAAGCCAGCTCTTTGAAATCTGATTCTTTATGTTAAACCAAAACTTTCCCCTCTTACTTAACACTCTTTGCCCAAAAGGGGTTGGAATCAGAGGCCAAGCCAATGGGAAAAATGAGAAAATCTGTAGTATGTAAATAGAACTCTGTTTTTTTTTTTTTTTTAAAGTTTGAATCCAATTGCTCTTAGAAATTATGCATGAAGTCCAGTTTAGCCAGCTACCTGGGAAGTTTTTTTCCTGAGACAGTGAGTTGTCGTCCCTTGGACAAGTGAATTTACATTTTTGTTTTCGTAATCAAAACAAGCCTTGCTGTTTTATAAAATGTCGGGGCCAATTTAACAGTTCCACTGGCCTCAGAGAAAACATTAGAATCTCAGAAAGGAGCACAGAAGTAGAATAAATTATGAAGCGTTGCGAGAGTGAACATGTAGGTTTTATGACATCCTTGGGAAAATGGACACCCGGCAACCATAAACCTGCAACTTGTTCATGCCCATTTTAACTTACAGCTTACAGTGATGACTTCTTGTCACTAAAAATGTTCCACGTTGCTTGGTTAGAAAAAGCATAGGAGACGAGGCATGGCTTGTTTGAAGTTAACTATTCCTCTCGAATAATAATACAGCACACTACAAATAATGCTTTCCAGAATATGCTAGGATTAAAATGAGAGATGCTAAATCCTCTTGATCCCTTACCATCCAACACTGAAATATTCCATGGCCATTCATTACATATTCACCAAAATACCTGAGTTGATGCTACAGCTGACACTTGAACGACACAGGGGTTAGCAGTACCGACCCTCTGCACAGTAGAAATCCGTGTACAGTTCATAGTTGGCCCTTGGTATTCAAAGTTCCTCCATATCCATGGTTCTGCATCCATGGATTCAACCAGCTGTGGACTGTACAGAACCGTAGTATTTACTATCGAAAAATTCCGTGTGTAAGTGGACCTGCACAGGTCAAACCCATGTTGTTCAAGACTCAGCTGTATTTGCTCCCACCTACACCTCTCCTGCTGATCTTCACCTATTCTGTAACTTTTATCGTGAATTCCAACTTGGGTAAAATTCTTCACGGCCCTCTCTTCCAATGTGGGTTGAGAAAAGTGGATTCAAAGACTATAAAGTAAAGTTGCCTACTCCTGTCAATCGTCATCTGTTACGTCAGAAGGCAGCTGGGGCTCTGACCTGAAATCAGGACTGTGACCGATCACTAGAGCAAGTCCTCGTAAGACGAGAACTGTGGATTCAAGTCTACACGTGAATTTTACTGACTCATGCAACATGCCAGACAGGATGCCTCTAGTCTTTTTTTCATGTCCTTGATAAAAAGGCAATTAAATGAGGAGACTATGAAAATTCATCTAAAAACAAGCATCCACTACACAGCCACTGGAAACTTGTGCTGCAACCTGCATGTACTGTCTTAGATTAGGCCAGGTCCCCGTTCCCCCTTGTGAGCTGGATGGCAAACTGCTGGCCCCTGCGTAGGAGTTGCCGGTCCAAACTATTGACTTCCCAACCTTGGAATTTGTATTCCTGCAGAGAGACTAAGCGAAAGCTAATTAGATACCTTTTACTTAGAAAGTCTATTCACAGATTAGATTTTCTGCTTCGAACCTGATGCCTTTTATGTGTGCCAGTGCTTTTAGCCCAACTATCCCTGAATGTTTTCTAATTTCCCTTCCCCTTCTTATGCCTGTTCTATTTTTGCAGCATAATTACTGGGGAAAAGTTTGTTCCAGGAACAATCAGAAAACAATCAATTAGTTGAATAACCACAATCACCATCACCATCATCACCACCCTTAAAAGAAAGTGGCAAAGGTCAACCTGGTTTTAAAAAAAAACAGATTGCAGCAAGCTTAAAATTCTTTGAAAGTTCTCTCTGTGCTAAATTCAAACTGAGAAATTTACATTCTCTTTATTTCTTTTACCAAACTCTGTATCCTAGTTCAAGAAAATAAGCTTTCAGGAATTTTTTGAGAACAACTTAAATGGCAAGTTGAAAAGCAAATGGTTCTGACACAACAGTGATTATTTTGATGAGTTAACTGCCAATAAATATACCATATGGATGAAATTCTTCCTGAAGTGCATGTGGGTATGTTTAAGGGTGGAGCACTTGGGGCAAAACATATTTCAAGTTTTTCAAAAGCCCATATTCTTGCAAAAGTCATTTGATGTACTTTTCTTTTTCTTTTTTTTTTTTTTACTGATTCCGTATCTAACCTATTTCAAGAAGAAAGAGTTCCTGATCTTTTCCAGGTACCTTGCCTCTTGTCTCCCTCCTGTAGTCACCTTGTTTCTATATGAGCACCTTCCTTATGATCCTCAGAGAGGGAAAATGTCCAGCTCCAGAAACCAGGAGCAAGTCTGCAAGCAAACCAGCAGGCTGGGAGGAAGAGATGTAGAAATTCCTCCCCAGTGGAGGTGCTGGTCTTGGGCCTCCCTGTTCAGCTCTAACAGCCTGTCATTGCTCTGAGATTATCTGTAGCCACACCACCCTAAAGGTTCATATGGAGCTTAGGATCACATCTGTTCTCATAGAGTTGCTATCAAGCCAAGTTTCCCCAATCCCAAAGTGGAACCCATTGCTGAATTTGGAATTTAAATACAAGAATAGATAGATGGGTATCCTCGTTAGCCTCCATCTTGTTGGTTTTGCTGCACCGTTTTAGTAAACTAAGATTATTCTGAATCCTAACTAGTCAGACACTCAGGGGGAGTTGCATTGTACAAGGGGATCTGAGTCTGTCTCACATCAATGAGTTTAGTGTTGAGTCTGTTATCAGCGGTGTTCTAGGTAAGACTCAGAATCCTCCTCAAAGTGTTCCAGCTCCTGCTGCCAATCAGTCTGGGTTGGCATTTGAGGTTAAATCTATTCACTGTGCCTGATTTAGATATTCCTTTTTCTTTTTATTAGAGTTATTCATAAGTAGGCAGTCAAAATTACAATCTTTACTGCCTACCTGTCTCTTGCTCTAGATCTCTTTTAGAATTTCTGCCATAACAGTTCTACCCAGGACATCTGAAAGCTATCTTCCCAAAACCTGGGACACACAAGTGAGTGCCTAGAATCTCCTAGCGTTAAAGGCAGGGTCACGTTCTCCCAGGTTCTCATCCTTTCCACATCACCAACCAGTAGCCTGTTGCTCATAGGAGAACTGTGGGAACTTCTTATGAGCTTTTTTTTTTTTTTTCCATATTTTTGGCTGATAAAACCAAAGCAAACCAAGCAGTTGTCAAGTTAAATAGAAAAAATAAAAAGCAATAGACATTAATTATGATTGCTATTGATACCAAGCTGGGTGAAAAATATGGAAAATACTTTCCTGATAACAGATTAGCAGACCAAAGGCGAGACACAACTCCATCCTCTGTTTTATATTCCATCCAAGAGTCTCATCCAATGTGTTAACATGACCCATGAGGTAGTTCTTGCTTTCTTGTGTCCCATCATCAAATTACTCGTGTTCATCACCTCTAAGTATTTGTACACAGACTATAAATTTAGTGAAGGGGCAAGTTTTGACTTACCTCCACAACCCCAGTGCTGAGCATGATACCTAGTAAATATTAGATAGCCAATAAGTATTTGACGAATGAATGAATGTGAGATTTATTCCCTATTGTTTTTTCCTGAGAAGTATTAAGTCCTTCTCTATCACAGTTTTTACATAAAAGCAGACTGGATAAGAATGAACAAATTGCTATATTCATCAGATTTGATTTTCTGAATTTGGCAAATCACAAGAATTTACTTTGAAATCAAAGGTGGACATTACTGATCTTCAACCTCTCTCCTATCTCTCCCCATCTCTCTTAATCTTAAGACACACACACACACACACACACACACACACACACACACACACACACAAGGAGGGGGCAATGGAGCCAGGTTAGTGAGCTTATTGGGGTATTTTGTTCAATAACAGAAATGGATTTGTACACGGAGCTATCCAGACTGACTGTTCAATCCCTCTCATATATAAGAATATTTTTTGCTGAGTAGATGGCATGGGTTAGGCCAGATCTCTGGAATCAAAGAGGAGCAGAGTGGCTCCCATTAAAAAAAAATCATCAGATTAATCTTGATTGGCCAGGTACCAGTTTGGCTAACCAGCTAACCATCCATTGACAATCTTATAACCTTCTGCATTCATCCAAAATGAACAAAATAGTGCCTGATTCCAAAAGGAAGAAGAGGAGAAAATGAAATGTTTCTGTCCCATTTACTTTTCAAACAAAAGACAAAATGTAAGCTAGGATGTCATATGAAAAGCATGGGTTTAGGAAGATCACAGTAGCTAAGTCACTTCGGGTACAAAGTGTATATTTTTGAGTGTACCTGGTGCTTTCAAATCAGGACATTATAATAACTGAAAATTATAGGTCAGTGATGGAACCTCATGGTTATGAGTGCAGCCTTTGAGGTTTTGCAGAGCTGAATTTGAGTTCCTGTTTTGTCACTTTCTTTCTGCGTGCCTGGAGCTAATTATTTAATCTCTCTGTGCCTCAATTTCCTCAGCTACAAACGGGATATAGCAGTTTCAATTTAACAGGGTGGGCATAAAAATTAAATCCGATAACCCAGGTAAACACTTACAAAGTGCCTGGCACAGAGAAACACTTAATAAATGTTTACTATTAGAGCCATGAGTCTTCCATTAATCCGAGAGGAATTAATTTGGCAGGAAGGTTGATGGACTGAATCAAAATAGCACAGAAGCATCTTATCACTGAGAACATAGCCTTTCTGAGCGATGAGCCGCCCAGCAAGGCCAATAGCTAATTACAATTCATTGGGAATGAAAGGGAGACAACTATGCCATTGTGAGAATCAGGATAGAGAGTTGCTAATGAGGATGGAGAGAGTGATTTGAGGAAGAAGAAAGGCCAGTCAGTCTAGCGTGATGTGGACAGAACTTCTGGCCAGGAGTCCAGAACAAGAACGTATATCTGAAAATCTTCATGGCTCCATCTAAAAGCTGAATCAGAGTCCTGAGAAGCTAAGTCAGTCCTGGCGTTTAGTAGCCTACAAGTGGTGCTGGGAGGTAGATACGGCACTCAGGAGCTAACATCCTTTCCAGGATGCGCTGATGTACATTGTAGCGGGGTTCTCCAGGGTGCCTGAGACTGGGGGTCCAAAGTAGCAGTCCTTTAGGTGGAAAATCACCCCACACACTGGTGTATGTTTAATTACCTGTTTCATTAATTCCTTTCACTCAGATCCCCCAGAGACCTCCATCTGGCCTCCTGGAGCTCACAGCTCAGTGTGTGGGAGACAGGGTTAGTGCAACAGTACAGGGGGTCAGGTGCCCTGGCTGGGCTGTGCGCAGGGGATTGCTGGAGCTCAGGGAACCAGTCTCCTTGGAGAAGATATCTTGGATGGGACGTGAAGAGCCAATAGGGCTAGCGAGGCAATAGGGGTCAGAGTGGAGGAGGGGGGAGAGAGGAAAGAGCGTGGGCGAAGTTCCTGATGGGGAGCAAGAGAACGGCATGCCTGAGGGGTTCAGGAGCGGGCCGTGCAGCTGCAGCGCTTCTCACAGCGCGCAGTGGCCGAAAGGCGGGAGCCGCCCAGGTGTCCACTGATGGACGAATGGCTAAACAAAATGTGGTTTATGTTCAACGGAATATTGTTTAGCCTTAAAAAGTAAGGAAACTCCAATACATGCTACAGCATGGATGAACCTTGAGGACATTGTGCGAAGTGAAAGAAGCCAGTCACAAAGGACAAATACTGTACGATTCCATTCATGTGAGGTACCTGGAGTAGATGAATTCACAGAGAGCAGGATGGAGGCTGCCAGGCTCTGGGGGAAGGGGATAATGTGGCATTACTGTCTAATAGGGGCTGAGTCTCAGTTCTGCAAGATGAAAAGTATTTTGGAGACGGACAGAGGTGATGGTTGCACAACAGTGTGAATATACTCAATGCCACTGAACTGTACACTTAAAAGTGGTTAAGGATCTTGTAGTTGCTTATGGTGGAAAAGAATATGATGATGAATATATGTATATTCATACATGACTGAAAAATTATGCTCTACACCAGAAATTGACACACCTCTGTAAACTGACTATAACTCAAAAAAAAAAAAAGTGGTTAAGATGGTAAATATTATGTTATGTGTAGCTTACCATAATTTTTAAATGTCTTTAAATAAAGGTAAAATAATTTTCAGATAAAAATAATGCAAACTATTACAGTATCACTGTAAGTATTAACACGCGATATTAATTATTATAACACACACTTTGTATAATATGAAACTATACTATAATTATTGTCATAGGTAAGGGCTCCTTTATACACTATGTTACAATGTAATGATAATCTAATAATAATAGTAATTGCCATTACAGCTAACATCTATCGAGTACTTACCATGTGCCAAATTCTGTTCTAATTATTCTTTGTTTTATATGCATATAATAATGCCATGAGGCAGCTACTATTTGCTTCTCCCATTTACCGATCAGGAAAGTGAGGCCCACAGGTGTTAGATAATTCTTCAAAGACACACAGCTAGTCAGCGCAACTGTGATTACTCTAAAGGAACACCTGCAGGGTGGCAGCTACACTGACGGTCTGGGACCAGCCAGGCGCGTTTTTTTTTTTTTTAACACCTTTACTGTGGTCTGCTTCCTTTACAGTAAACTTCACGTAACTTCACATATTTCAAATGTACAATTTGATGAGTTTGGACAGATATATACACTAATGAAACCACTGCCACAATCAAGATGGCTAACATTTCCATCACTCCCCAAGAGGTGCAATTTTCAAATTCCCATTTTATCTCTTTCCACCCCTTTTACCCCCTGGTAACCATGTTTGTCCTCTATATCTGTGAGTCTGTTTCTGTTTTGTAGATAAGTTCATTTGTGTCCTTTTTTTTTTTTAGATTCTGCATATAAGTGATATCATATGACATTTTTCTTTCTCTTTCTGGCTTACTTCACTTAGAATGATGATCTCCAGGTCCATCCATGTTGCTACAAATGGCATTATTTTTATTCTTTTTTATGGCTGACTAATATTCCATTGTATATATAGAGAGCACATCTTCTTTATGCAGTCATCTGTCAATGGACATTTAGGCTGTTTCCATGTCTCGGCTATTGTAAATAGTGCTGCTGTGAACATTGGGGTGCATGTGTCTTTTTGAATTATATTTTTCCCCAGGTATATGCTCAGGAGTGGGATTGCTGGATTACATGGTAAGTCTATTTTTAGTTTTTTGAGGAACCTCCATACTGTCCTCCATAGTGGCTGCACCAATTTATATTCCTACCAACAGTGTAGGAGGGTTCCTTTTGCTCCACACCCTCTCCAGCGTTTATCATTTGTAGACTTCTTATTGATGGCCGTTCTGGCTGGTGTGAGGTGACATCTCATTGCAGTTTTGATTGGCATTTCTCTGATAATTAGTGGTGTTGAGCATCTTTTCATGTGTTTGTTTAGCCACACATGTTTGCACCTGACCAGTAGTTTGGAGTAGCCAGGCCAGAGGTCCCAGGCGTTTATAAGCTCACACCAAAGTTCTCCAGCTACAACTGATCCATGGTAATCGTGAAAAGGGCTCCCGTAGGCCTGGTACCTGCAGGTAGTTTGGAGGCATTATCTTGTCCAATCTTCCCAGCAAACATAGGAGGTAGATGCCATTATTTTACCCATTTTACAGACTAGGAAACTGTGGCTTGGAGAGGGTAAGAGGCTCCCCCAACGTCATAACAGCTGATAAGTGGTGGCGCCAGGATGTAAACCCAGGCAATCTGATGCTAAACCCTGTGTGTTGGCCACAATGCCAGTTTCTTAAATCATGACCAAGATTTAACTTCTTAGTATTATTCATAATAATTATAATAATGGTTAATATTAATTGTGCACTCACCATATTGAGGCTAGCTGCTTCCAGTGTGTTAGGTCCTAAGTGTCCTTACGGGACCCTGTGTGGGAGTGCTGCCACTGGCCCCCCTTCACAGGGGAGGAGGACATCCCGGGGCCTCCCCACTAGCTGGGGTGGAAGCAGGATTCAAACCCAGGCATCTGATCCCAGTTGTGGTCTTAGAGACCCTGCCTACTCAGAGCGGGGACCTCCAGCAGCGTTGCCTGGGAGACAGATAGAAATGTGAGCTCTTGGACCCTCCTCCAGGCTGAATGAATAAGAATCTGCCTTTGCACAAGCTCTCGTGGGATTCGTGTGCAGATTGAAGTTTGAGAGATGCTAGCCCGCACTTCCATCCCTTCCTCGAAGGCAGGCCACGAGGATGCAGCTGTAGACAGCATAGACAGGGCCCTGCCTTCCAACAGCCTCCACCCCAATGGAGGGAGGCGAAATAGACCACAGACGAGGAAAAGGTTATAAAAGTGGTAAACCTAGGGTGCTTCTCAAGAAGCAGTGTCTCCCTGCAAGACTTACTGAGTCCGAGTCTGATGTGTTTCTGGGGTTTGGGGTGGGGACACGTCTTAGAAATCTGCATGTAGCAAGGCAATTGATTCAGATGCTCTCTAAAGTTAAGGGCCACTGTTCTCCCAGGTAAGGCTCAGGGGAAGGGTCAGAGAAGAACACGCACATCTTTCCTACTTTTCCTATTGCCCTGGTCCTTAGGACCAGAGACAAACCTCTCTAACAGGTTAAACAACCGACAATGAGAAGATGAAGAATTGAATTTGGCCTCTCACTATGCATTAATTTAAAACATTGAACTTCAGAGATCCATTGATGCTACTTAATATGGTGCACAAGGCTGCAGGCACTCATAATTGACCCTGGGAGTATTGACCCATCCCTATGGAAACGGGTCTTGCTTCGTAGCCTGCCTTTGCCCATCTGCTTTACAGCAAAGGCCATCGCCCCAGCACCCTTGGGACGGGCTGTCCATGACAGCGGCAGCCAGGCCCTCAGCAGACACTAACCAATGCCGTGAGCGCATCCCAGCCAAGAACCAGTTCTCGTCTAAGACACTGGCCTGATGCCTGTCTCCAAAGGCATCTCGTACACAAATGTTTATTAGCAATCAGACGCTCTCTGCCTTGACTGACAGCCGCTAGCCAGCCTCAGTGGAAAGAACTAGGGGAAGAAATACAGGCAAATTTTTCCCAAGACTTGGGAGTTTGAAAAGACAAAACAGAAGAAGCAAGGGAAAAGAAATAAATAGCTTGCCTTTTTTCAGAGAATAATAAGAATCATGACCAACACGTAGAAGTGCTTACTACATGCCAGGCACTGCGTTAGGGAACCAACATGTCTCATTTAATTCTCCCAACAGCCCTGTGAAGTCGATTTTATTTTAATTATCCTCATACGACATAGTGATGCAATGCTGTCACTTTACAGGAAGAGAGAGAAGAAAGGAAGGAAAAGAGGCGAAAGGGGAAACGGGAGGAGGGAGGAAAGAAGGAAGAAAAGGAGCAGAGCTTCCAGCTTTCTTCAGGGATAGAGGAAAAATGACTGTGGAAGACCTAAAGCAAAAGAAACTTCCCTGAAGATCAGGAATGAGATGAATGGAAACTGACTTTTTACCTTAATTTGGAGCAATTGAAATGCTCAGAAGATTGATTTATATCATGTTCTGCAAACTCAGACAAAAATAAGTTGGCTGAATTTTAACCACCTCCAAATAACACACACACACACACACACACACACACACAGAGGGTGTTTGTTTTCCTAATTATGACTTCGTGGGAATGAATGGAAAACTTAGCAATCCGATTAACTGTAGCTTACAATAAAATAGCTCTAAACGGGTGTTTTATGTGCCCTTTGTTTCCCATTCTCCTTGGAAGATTGTCAAGGGTTTAATGAAACTAATACTTTGGGATTTAGATGTCTCATAATAAGAAACCAGAGCCTCTCCAGCACTAACAACTGGAAGGAACTCAAGTTCTCTGAGCCCACGGGAGGTGCCAGGCACAGAGCTAAGTGCTGCTCGTGCACTCTCCCACCGAACCTGCTCAGCAAACCCACGGTGAAGACGCCAGCCAGCATAGTTCCCTTCTACAGGCGAGGCGCCTGAGGCTCCGTATGGCTATGGAACTTGTCTAGATGGTGAGTGGAGGGGCTAGAAGGGGGACTCAGGGGCCTCCCCCCTTAAGCACTGTTTTAAACACTGAACTATAATAATGCTGGCATACAAATTCTTTCTTTAAATTGACCAAAGTGGCTGTTTGGTATTCAGCAGAAATACAAAGCTGTAGTTTGACTCACTGTTTTCAGCGGCTTTTATAGACGATGCCTCAGAAAGACATCACCTCCCCCGACCCCCATTATCAGGGTGCTTTGACCTCAACCCAGGATGCTGAGGGAATGCCTGGGATTCCAGAATGCGATTAAGGAGTCACTGGGCCGCTCAGGCATTCAGCCTCCCTCCCCAGCCACGGGAAAAGCATGTTCCCACAGGAGTCCACAGGGAGCGGCAGGTGTCCCCCAACCCCCGCAACAGGGCTGATGCCTTCACCCGTTCAGTAGATCTCAAGCAGCCGACTGCCACGTGCCAAGCACCGTGCTGGGCATTTCATGCACTATTATTCTTTCATTCTCAAAAAAGCCCTGTGAGACAGGTGCCATTATTATCCCTCCTTTATAGATGGGAAAATAGAAATTCATAGCTGTTAAATATAGCTTGGGATTCTCACCAGGTCTGTCTGTTGAGTCTGGAGTTTGCTCTCTCAAGTACTATGTCATTGTGCATGTGAAAAGACAGACACCATACCCACCCTGTAGAATCTATCACAACAGCAGAGGAAATGTTCAATAGGCCACCAGTTACCCAGTTAATCAGCTCACTACCACTATGGAAAGTAGTACAGAGCTGAAAGAGAGGGCCCTGTGCATGTGTTGAACGGGAGGAACTGACCTGGGGGATCAGGGAAATTTTCCCTGAGAAAGTGATGGTTCCGTTGAGAGCTGAAGTGAGTAGGACTTAAGCAGGACAGGAGAAAAGGGGAAAGCATTTCAGATGGAGGGGACAGCATAACTGAATACCCTGATGTATTAAGAAATACTGGCGTGTTAGAGGGGAAGAGGACAGAAGGTGTAAGCGTCTGCTGAAGCTGTTCTCGTCCCTCTCCTATACCTCCTGTGTCGCCTCTCTACCAAGAACACAACTAGCCTCAGATCAAACCCACCCACTATCACATTCCTCACTGTCCGTCCACTGCTGCCTGATACACACTCAGCGCATCACTGATAAACGAATGAAACAAGTAGATGAATACACGAAAACAGTTTGAACCAAAGTCAAACAAATTACAAGGGAAGGAAAAAAATTCCATAAAATCGGTTTTTCATATCACACACATATGTGTTCTGTAGCTGACTTTTTTAATACTTAGCTCTAATTTCTAAAAGTACAGTTGACCCTTGAATAACACAGGGTTTGCACAGCGAGGGTCCGCTCACATGCAGATTTTTTGCTACACCTGTGGATGGTTGAATCTGCCAGATATGGAGCCACAGATACAGAGGGCGGGCTGTAAAGTTATCCAAGGATTTTCAACTGAGAGAGGGTCGGCACCCCAACCTCCACATTGTTCACGGGTCAGACAATGAAGTCAGACCCCTCCTTTGCATTATATGCAAAATTAACTCAAAATGGATCATAGACTTAAATGTAAGAGCTAAAACTGTAAGACTGTTAGAAGAAAACATAATGCAAATTTCTGACAGTAGTATAGGCGAGTTTCTTACAAATGGCATCTAAAGCACAAGCAATCAAAAAATAAACAAATTAAATTTCATCAAAATTAAAACTGGTTATGACTCAAAGGACACTATCAAGAAATTGGAAAAACAGCCCTCAGAATAGAAGAAAATATTTGCAAATCATGTATATCTGACAAGGGACTTGTATCCAGAATATATAAAGAAATTTACAAAACAATGATTAAAAAACAAATAGCCTAATTTTTAAATGGGCAGTTTTTAAATAGACATTTCTCCAAAGAAGATATACAGATGGCCAAAAGCATATGAAAAGATGCTCAACAACATTAGTCATTAAGGACAAGAAAATCAAAACCTCAATGAGATGCCACTTCACATTTATGAGGATGGCCACAAAAAAAGACAGATAATAGCAAATGCTGGGCAAAGACGAGGAGATTTGAGCATACATTGCTGGTGGGAAGATAAAATGGTGCAGCCACTTTGGAAAACAGTTTGGCGGTTCCTCAAAATGATAAACAGAGAGCTACCATACGAACCAGCAATTCAACTCTAAGCTATCAGCCTAAGAGAAATGAAAATAGATGTCTACACAAAAACTTGTACACAAATGTTCCTAGAAGCATTATTCATAACAGCCAAAAAGTGGAAACAACCTAAATGTCCATCAACTAATGCATGGGTAAATGAAATATATTATATCCATGTACAGTTGTCCCTTGGTATCCATGGGGTATTGGCTGCATGATCCCCAGAAAGTACCAAAATCCTGGGATGCAAAAGGCTTTTGCATAAAATGGCCTAATATCTGCATATCACCTGTGCATATTCTCCCGTATACTTTAAATCATCTCTAGATTATTTATAATACTTAATACAATATAAATGCTATGTAAGTGGTTGTAGACAAAATCTATATGCCATGTAAATAGTTGCCAGCCTGCGACAAATTCGAGTTTTGCTTTTCGGAACTCTCTGGAATTTTTTTTTTCCGGTATTTGCTACCCACAATTGGTCAAATCTGCAGATACAAAACCCAAAGATATGCAGGGGGCAGACTGTAAAAGCATATTATACATCAATTAAAAAACTCAAGTACCAACACATCCTATAACCATCAGTGAAACCCGAAAACATCATGCTGAGTGAAAGAGGTAAATCACTGAAGACCACATTTTATATGATTCCATTTATGTGAAGTGTCCAGAATAGAGACAGAAAGTAGACTGGTGGTTGCCTGAGGTTGGGGCAGGGGTGAGGAGTGGCTGCTAATAGGCATGGCCTTTCTTTCTGGGATGAAGAAAATATTCTAAAATTGTGGTGATGGTTGCACAACTCTGTGAATATACTGAAAACCTTTGTATTGTACATTTTAAATAGGTAACTTTTATGATACATAAATTATATTTCAATAGAGGTGTTAAAAAAAAGTCAACTAGAAGTAGTGTCACAATCCTCAAGCTTACTAGAGTTGCTTTTTTTTTTTTTTTCATTTTTCACCCTCAGCTTGTGAGGAAAGGCTCTGATATTGAGCGTCTTACTATCCTCCCTGCTCCGATGGAAAGCACTACTTCCCAGATAGAAGTGGCAGGAAGGAAGATCAGGTCACGTCTACTCAACTTTCTTCACCTACCATCCTGCCGGGTCGTAACCATCTTTCTCCTGCTGAGCCCCAAAGCCCTACAGAGTCCTGAATTATTCCCAGATTAGAATATTTTCTCTCTTCTGATTTCTAAGCCTTCCGTCCACCCCCCAAAAAGCCGGTGAACAGAGAGCTTGAAATATATTTTCTTCTTAGTCCAAGCTAAGCAGAACAACTAAAACAGCAGCAATAAAACCAGCCCACTCCCCAAGAATCCTGGTTATGTGGGAGGGGGTTCTACAGTAGCAGCGGCGTCTTTTAGGCAGACGTTGGCTGCAGTGTGAGGAATGTAGGTTGCACAAAAGTCATTTTCTTAGGAGCCTGGCTGAACAATGGTCCATTGAGAAAACATGTGAAGTTTTCCATCTATGGACATCTTTTTTTTTTTCTTTTTTTAGTTTCTATAAAGATGTTTATATGTGAAGTCCAAACCTCAGTAGGTTTACTCTTCCTATAAAGCAAGAGGGCCAACACAATTTCCTACACCCCACTCCATTCCGATTACCTGTAATATTTAATGGTTTCCTTTCAACTCTGTCAGGACTTGCGATCCCTCCTCTGTTTTACTGTTGTTCATTTTTAGCTTAATGACCGCCTCATTCTATGCATCATCGGTTGGAAAATTTCAGGGAATAGCCATGTAAGAGAAATGTGCTCTTTGAATTTAGAACAGTACATTATGTGTATACTTTTATATTACGTTCCATTTGTGCTGCTCCAATAGCGCTGGCCAAACCCGAACTGAAATGACTGTGATGTTTTCCATTTGGAAAGGATGTCTCATTTATCAGATTCATAATAGCATTTATTTTCTTTACCATTAAACATAGTTTGAGGTCTTTGCCTCCCAAACCAGTTCTAGGCATCACCAAGGTTTAGCTCTTCGTCATGGCCAAGAAGATTATAACCTCAATGCTTTTGTTTTGTTTTGTTTTGTTTCAAGCCTTTTCTTAACCCTGAGGAACTGAAAAGCCTATCAGAAAAGCTCTGTCTTTATGTTTAGGACTACTATTTTTAGTACCAGCTACAGTCCCTGGCAGAGAGTAATAATAACAACTTATATTTTTTGAACTCTTACAATGGCCCAGCCACTATTTAAGATATAGAGATAGAGACAGAAATAATTAATTTACTTAACTCCAACAATGACCCTATGAGACAGGTACTATTATTAGACCTATTTTACAGATGAGGACATTGAGATCCAGAAAGATCAAATAACTTGTCCAAGATAACTAGCCCACACCTGGTAAGTGGCAGCAGTGGGATTCTGGAGTTTGGCTCCCAAGCCACTGTGCTATGTTGCCTGGTAGCAGGAACCTAATAAACCTCTTGGAGTGACAGGTGGAGGATACAGAGCAACACAAGAAATCTATGACAGCAAAATTCCGTCTGTTCATCTCCACCCGTCTTTTCCAGGCATATGCCCTCCAGGAAGCCTCCCCAGATTACTAGAACAGAAAGGACATTGTTCTGTTGTCCCTCCTCCCAGCTCCTTCACCTCCTTCCCAGTTGTGGAGAGACCTTTACAGGGGATAGGATTATAGAAAGAAACCTGTGTTTGCAAAGCGAGCGAGTTCCTGGAGGCTTTGTCTTTGAATGTGGCACAATGGCTAAGCCATTGAGTACATACAGGAGTCCACCTATGCTTAACTCCCAGATCCATGCTCCTTCAGTTGTCACTATTCCACAGTGCTTCCCATAAAATCCAGACACATGTTTTCACACAGACATAAACTGGGTTGTCCAGTTATCTGTCTCTCATACAGCGTTCAGTGAACTCAGTTTTGACAAGTGGATAATGAAAAGATCCAGTATACTGGATACCACAGTGCTATCTGAAAGAAGAAAAACATTGCAACTAAGGCTATTCATTGTATTGTGTTATAGGAAAAATTTAGAAAAGGACACATCAACAAGAAAACATTAATAGCAAGGTAGTCATACAATGGAATACTACATAGCAGTGAAATAAATAACCTCTCGCTAAATTCCATAGCGTGAATGAATCACAAAAAGCTGAAAGATGCCAGTTGCAGAAGGATACGTGTGGCATAACTCTTAGAAAAAATAGAAAAGCACATGGAATACTGTAAATTTCCCTATATGTGTATTGAAAGTATTTAGAAATGGTTGGAAGTAGTAACCAAATTCAGACTTCTGGTTGCCTCTAAAGAGCAGAATAGAGTCAGGGAGCCGTGAGCCGGCATTTAAACTTGTTATCTATAGTCGATACCTGCGGGTTGTGTTATTCTTCTTTACACATTTGTGTATGTCTTAAATATTTTATACCTTTTTCAAAAAGAAAACTGAGGCAGGCAGGCAGTCATTCTGCAAACATTGACTGAGGGCAGGTGACATGCCAGGCATCGTGCTGGGTGCTGGAGTACAGTGGTGACAGGAGAGATGCTCTGCCTGCCCTCCCAGACCCTCTAATCTTGCAGAGAAGATAGAAGAAGCAGATTTAGTGCTAGGAAGGCTCTGGAACGGGGCTCTGGAAGTTTGTGACACGGAGACCAAATACAGTTCAGATGACCTAGGAAGGCTTCCAAAAGAAAATGCAGCCTAAGCTGAGACAGAAGAATGAAAAGATTCAGCTATTAGGAAAAGGAAGACCAGCCTAGATTAATTGTATTCCAAATGTCCATGTCATGGGAAGCATGCAAGTAAAAAAGAAGCATGAGATGAGGCTGAACAACGAGGAAGGAGCCAGCTCATATAGAATCTCACATTCATTCCTTGCGACCATTTCAGCCTGATGGAGCTTGTATGAGGCTACATGCTGCCAAGTTCGAGGCGGGATGGGGAAGGGTGGGGAGGGAAAAAGAATATCTTACAATGTTTCAGTGACTTTACCCTCTCGCTCGCTCCAGAACTGTTCCCCTGATGTCCCCTAATACAGAGGCAATTTCAGCCAATGAGGGCAGGAAGCAGAAGACGGACGGGCAGGCAGAACGCGCAGGCAAACAGGCTAAGCGTGTCCTCCCCTTCCTAGAGAGGAATGGCTCTGGCAGATTTCCACATTGTAGGTATTTTACTGTTTGTCGCAGGCAAGTCACACAACTCAGTTAGTGATTAAATTACCAGCAGAGCTGCTGTGTGAGGAGGGAAGGTTCACGGTTGTTCCTTGCTCCTGCACTTTGGTTTAAAGGGAATT
Source organism: Camelus dromedarius (assembly GCF_036321535.1). NCBI lineage: Eukaryota > Metazoa > Chordata > Mammalia > Artiodactyla > Camelidae > Camelus > Camelus dromedarius. The sequence goes on along the minus strand of NC_087438.1, from coordinate 100,607,205 downwards.
GAATTAACTCTTAATGTCCTTGGTTAGGAGAAAGAAACATAAAAAAATCATGTCCAGTCTCCAGTTGGCGGTGTAAAAAGCTGCATGCAAGCTTATTCACCCACAGCTAGGGTCCCTGTGTCTAACCTTGGTCCCATGTTTAGATTTATGAAGTGTTAGATCACTGTCAGTTTCATTTATCTCTGTTATTAAATTTATTGGACCTCCTTTAAATGACATTATATCTTCTTATCTAATTCAAATAAATGTCTTGCTCATGGCTAGAATGTGGATGGTGAAATCTCATGGTTAACTCAATAACTGAGATAATCTCATTGTTTTGCTTTCCTGATAGAATCCTGAATGCATCGCTCCTGCCTGGGATTCCACACGATTGCACCAGACTTTTCTTAAAACTGCTGCTCTTGCGCATTCTCCTTGTCTCAGTGTTTCTACAAGGAAGCAACATTCTTGCCCTGTTCTTTAGCTAGCAATTATCTTGGTCTATTTATCTTATTCAAAATGATCACTCAATTTGCCATTGGTGTTTATTTCCATTGGCATTGATGTTTATTTCCATTAACTACAGTTACATATACTGATAGTGTATTAGCTAAAGGCACAGGCTTTAGATTAAGTCCTCCATTTGAATCCCAGCTCTTTGATCTTGTGGTGACATAACCTTAGTTTTCTCATCTGTAAAATGGGAATAATAATTGCTATTTCATAAGGGTGTGATGGAAATTAAATGAGATCGTTTTCAGCTCATGGCCTGGGTTGAAACCATTCAGATTTTCGTCAAATAGGTTAAGACACTGTATGCTGTATTTAGCTTGAGTAGAAATGCAGTTTATCATTTAAAAGATTTCAACCAACATTTTGCATTGTGACTTGTGAAGGGGATTTTCTCTCTGCTTTATAGCAACCTGTACTTAGGGCATTTGCATGTGAATCATTAATGCTTCCCATGTCATGTATACAAACCGGAGTCTAAATTCATTTTGTTTGATTTGGTTCCATTTTCCTGATGACTTTCCCAGCTGCCAGAGGTGGGTCTCTTGGTCTGGAGGAAGCAGTAGACCGTTCTTCGGCACCTGTTCGAGTGACTGTCCCAAAACAGAGTGTTTGAGGTTTTCAGTCACAGCAGCCAGTGTTGCCTGGTAACCAGGAGCAACAGCCTGCAGCTAAGGTAATGGAATGAGATTATCACCCTCCGTCAGCCTGAAACAACCGAGGCTGCCACCCAACACCCCGTGTGCCCTTTCTTACATTTGGGGCTCTGCACACATGCTAATCTCTGCCTGAAACCATCTTCCCTACATTCCTCCTTCAGACTCATTTCTGTTCATTTATCAACTTGCAGCTTGCATGTCACCTTTTCCAAGAAACCTTCTCTGCCCCCACAGGCTGGGTGGGAATCTCTGCTACGCGTCTCCCCGTGACATTCTCTAGTTATCCCCATTGTGTGGGCTGTCCTCGCTTCCCATAGTTCTGTTGTGCAGGAACTTCACTTCCACAACTTAGTCCTATAACATCCGTCCTCCAACGACACGGCTCAAACTCCAGTTACCACGGTGCATGAACTGTGAGTAATCGTATACAGTATAAACTTCACTGCTGGCTTTTCAGTCCACAGATTACTTTATGAAGAACAGATCCACGTTATGACCAGTCACAAATTGTGTCACTTCTTCACTGGTTTGTGGTCGCTGTGTGTTTGTCATTCAGTTCACGCAAGGACAGCAAAGACAGTAGTTATGTTGCCTCCTTGTCTCCCAGCGATAAACCCATGTGACATTTTATGAATATGGATCATCGAAAGAGGGAGTTAGCCAGAAAAGAGTAAACTGCGGCAAAGAAATGAAAGATTACCTTGGAAGTCAGATTCAAATTCAATGTCTGGGGTTAAAGAAGAAATAGCTGACGGTGGAATGTTGACATCTTTCCCATTGGGTATACTCTAGACGTGCAGCCAGAGGAACTTGGTGAAGGCAAATTGATTGACATAAGTGAGCAAAGTGGCCATGGCAAGAGGGATGATGATGTCCTGGAGAAGTGGTCCTGGCAAGCCGTCTCACATTAAAGGCACTCTCAGAGATACTTCACATTGATGTAGAAAGAGCAAAGGATAAAATGTTAGATGCTGATCCAGATTTAAGAAGGAGTATGATACTGTGCTGAGATGAGGAAAGGATGCTTGCTGTGTTGTTATATGTTCAAAAGAGAAGGCAAGCACTGTTCCAATGACTCTCGGTAAGTTTTTTTATCACTAATTCCCAATGTTTCTCATGTTTTAAATTATGATGCATTTGATAAACAATAGTTATACTATTTTTGTTTTCATTTCCCTGCACATTTATAATTGACAGTAAGAGAGTTTTTAAAGGTCATGGAACAATCATACTTTTCCTGTTGGTTATGATGATCACTTTGCAAGTTTCAGTTTGCAGGGTAATTCTTATGATCTTGTGCTATTGTGCAAAGTGAGAGCTGCTACCCTGTAGTTTGTTACTATGCACACTCTCACAGATGTAACTTTGAGTCTGGATGAGTGAGAGAAAAGAAAAAAAGAAAGAAAGAGAGAGGGGGGAGGAAGGAAAGAAAAAAAGAAAGAAAACGAAAGAAAAGAATTCTAAGTGGACCTCATCTATATAAAATACTAAGGATGGAAGAGGATATTCTCTTCCTCCTTGGCCAGTGTGATTTGCCAGTCCCTCCCCATCTGGATGCACGGCCGCTATTCCAAGGATTAGATCTGCTCTGTGCTCAAATTAATTCCATATTCCTAGTGGTAGCCCTGAAGCTGGGGGTGAGTGCCTCAACCAGCAGGTCAGTGCAGCAACCTGTGAGGCTCCACTAGGTGAAGGCTCAGCCCCACCAGCCACGGCCACAGCCACCACGGACGCAATCTGGAGTTGGGTTTACGATTCAGATGCTCTCAGTCTTAGACCACAGTTTTGGGGCATAGGCCATTTGCACCCTTCCTTGGGGAAGAACTTTGTGGTTTTCGATACACAATTTCTTGAATTCTGATAGATGTGTACACCAATGAAACCACCACCACAATCAAGGTAGCTAACATTTCCATCACTCTGCAAGAGGTGCAAATTTCAAATTCCCCATTTATCCCTTCCCACCCCTTTTACCCCCTAGTAACCATAAGTTTGTTCTGTATGTCTCTGAGTCTGTTTCTGTTTTGTAGATAAGTTCATTTGTGTCTTTTTTTTTTAGATTCCACATAAAAGTGCTATCATATGGTATTTTTCTTTCTCTTTCTGGCTGACTTCATTTAGTATGATGATCTCTAGATCCATCCATGTTTCAGCAAATGGTATTATTTTATTATTTTTTATGGCTGAGTAGTATTCCATTGTTTAAATATACCACAGTTTCTTTATCCAGTCATCTGTCAATGGATATTTAGGTTGTTTCTATGTCTTGGCTATTGTAAATAGTGCTGCAGTGAACATTGGGGTGCATGTGTCTTTTCGAATTAGAGTTCCCTCTATATATATGCCCAGGAATGGAATTGCTGGATCCTAGGGTAAGTCTATTTTCAGTGTTTTGAGGAATCTCCATACTGGAACCTAGCAAAAAATGATCCTTTTCAACTGAAAACATAAAGAGGAAACTTGTGTGCTGGAGAATAATTTTTAAATAATCTATGATAGGGCTCTTTTGGCTGTTGCGTTCCAGCTACGTACGGGGACTTCACAATATGTATACCTGTTATAACGAGGTCTGGGAGAAAGAGGAGAACAGAGAAGCTGATCCCTCCAGTAAGTCGCTTCTCCCTGAGACCCTCAGTTTCCTCCTTCATTAAGAAGAACAAATCCCAGCCTCGACCTCACAGGACTGTTGAGAGAACTAAATAAGCTGATGTGTCTCAGACACATGGCCCAGGCAGAGTCACAGGGTTCAGAAACAGTAACAGTCATCATCATATTGTGATGAAACACTATTTCTCTTTAAAAAAAAAAAATCTGTGACTCAGACTTTTTACCCCTAGGACAAGCTGTTCCATCTGTGAAGGCCAAGCAAGGGTTTATTCTATTGGCTAGGGTGATGATTTGTAGAATTTTCCTTAGATTCCTCAGTTTTGTGATAATTTAGAAATTAGAGTTGGATCTTCATTCTGTGGCTGAGTGCAGTCCTACAGAGGACAATTCTTAAGCCACATGGAGTCCAGCAAGTTGCTGGTAAAAATAGTCAATCCGTAACAGTGGTCTTGGCTTCATTTGAACTAGTGACATATGGTCTATGCTATATTTATTCCACTTTCTAATCAAGAGACACTTTGATATTCATTACAGTATAAAATAGTTACAATTTAGATGTAAAAGGCTGAATCTTAACATTGTGATTTTTGATACTAGTTTTAAAAAAAAGAAAACAAAGAAATCTGTATGTTCTGGTTCTTAATGTACTCCTCAAGTGCTAACCACGTACCAACCACTGTGCTCAGTGTTCTGTATGAATTGCCTTATCTACCACTCTACCTATAAGTGAGATACCATGCGTCTGCCCATTTTACAGAGGAGAACTCAGAGGCTTGGAGCTACGAAGGATGTGGCCCAAGGGTACCCACCTGGGCAGACCCCCATCTCTGACATCTGGCGTGTGCTGTCTGTGGGACACACTTGTACCTCCTCTTCAGGCTGTGATGGGCAAGAGCACGGACTCCTGGGCAAGTCACATCACCTCTTTGTGCCTCCGTTTCCTCATTGGTCAAACAGGGACATTAATGCTGTTTACCTCGGACAGCTGTTGTGAGGATTAAAGGAGATGATACATGTAAAGCACTTAAACCGGAACAACCAGCCTCACCCTTTAGGGACCTCTCCCACCCCTCCTGGAATATCACTCTTTCCCCAGGTGGTCTGACCCAATGGCAGTCCTTCGTTCCTACCGAGGTCATGTTCTGTGACCAGCTCCACCCATCTCTTTTGGCTCCCTCAGATGAAAGGTTTATTTTTCATTGTCATTACAACTTCCTTAATCAGTGCCATTTACTTCCCCATCTAAGAAATATACATATTCCTGTGATTCTGTTGATTTCTGGGCTAAAAGATTTAACAAATCTCCAGAGTCACATGCTTCTCAATTCCCAGACTTCCTCTTCACGGAAATGACATCAAGGAAATTCATCAGGCCAGCTTGTCCAGTCTTAAAGGATGGGCACTGCAGGAGGAAGGGTGGTCATCATATCTCTGCTCTGAGTGGGCTACATGAATCCACTGACGGCCACACGCCATGCTAAATTCTCTCTCTCTCTCTCCATCTATTACCCATCTACCTACTTATCTACCCATCTTCTCATTATCCGTTCTCATCATCATATGCAGCATGCCTCTTGTGAAGTCCTAAGGAAATGTTTCAAAGATGGGTTCTAGATCCAGACTTCCTAGGGATAAACCTGGTCCCATTACTTACAAGCTGTGTGACCTTGGCCAAAGTGTGTAACCTCCCTGTGCCTAGTTCCCTCATCTGTAAAAGGAGAGACTCATAGTACCTATGTCATAAGGTTGTTTGGGAAGTAAATGAATGTAGCACCTAACACAGTAGCTGGCACATGGCTACTTCAACGTGTTATTATTGCTTTTCCATTTAGTAGATGGCAAACTCTGGTTTGGAAAGGCTGAATAACTTGCTCAAGGTCACACGGGCCGTGAGTTGCAGAGCTGGCCCAGCACTCCAGCTGCGGTGCCGAGCTGCCTCTGGTTAGACACAAGCCATGTGTTCGTTACTCGTCGGGCATGGCTGGGCGTTGGGGGCCCCTCAGAAGAGACACAAACCCCCTTTGACCATCAGTTCCACCTCCAAGAGCTTGGCTGAAACTGGAACAAGCGCATGAAGGCATAGGGATGAGGATGTTTACTGCAGCACGATTTGCGATGCCATCAAACCAGGATACTTTTTCATTTTTTCAGTTGAGAAGACTTAGAATATAAAAAGGCTGGTAAATTTAGGACAAACTAAATAAATGCATGTTTCTCTATATGATCTTTTGAGCACAAACTTTCATGGAAAATGTCAAAATGACTTTTTAAATACTGTTGGGGAACAGGCTGTGGGAAATAGCAGGGACTAGAGGAGAGAGAACTGGGGCTTGTGTATCCCGTCCGTCTCATTCTCTTCCTCTGTCTCGATGGCTCTCCAACTCAAAGTACCAAAGCGCCACTCACATCAGCGTCCCCCAGGGTGAGGAATTCAACTCCAACTCCTAAAGGAAAGAGAGTTCCTCTCTCCTAGGTTCAGACTGAGAAGCCCCAGGGCTGGCGTCTGGTCCAGCCTGGGAAGGGTCGGGTGAGAACAGTGCAGCTGGGGACCCCACATAAGACAATGCTGCACTCAGCCTCTCGCCCCAGTTCACATCTGCCACGTGGAGAACAAATACCTGGATAGTCAGGCAAAGTTTTCAGCTTTTTTTTTTTAATTAAAAAAAAATTGTTGCGCTGTTTAACACAGCTCCCCGTGCACTTCCCTTTGCATGTGTGGACACCACCCTTTTTAACTCTGTATTAAAAAATAGAATTGGCAATGGCTTTCGCTCCCACTCGAGCTTGCCAAAAAGGCTGGAAGTGAGCATGCTTCTTCCTGCCGCTCTTGGCTGGGCTCCCTCTTAGGAGCTGGTGGAGACAGAATCCTTGTCTTCCCTAACTTTCCCTTGAACGGTAAGTGGACCAAAGGGTGGGATCCCAGAGGAGGACCCCCACCTTTCATAATCAAGGAGGTGATGATGGAGAAATTCTAGGAGCTGGCTGGCAACAAAATTTTGAAACTTCTGATCAAGTTCCCAGGCTGTGTTTAATTCTTAATCATCGCTCTTGGCATACTTCCTGTTGCTACTGTTTGTGTGGAATTGGATGGGATTAATTGCCTCACTCTGTATTTTCTATAAAGCTCTGCTCAGGGACTCCCTGCATGATCATCTTGACCTCATGGGCTGTTTTATTTCCTTCCAAGAAGTCTCTTCTATCTTCCCCTTACATTCTCACATTTTCTTAGTCCCAAGTGACAGTCAGCAATATGGGAGATATTTAAACGTTTCCCGCAGAGAAACAAGGTATTAGCTGAGTTCCATACCCATCTCTCTGAATCGGTTTAATTATCAGTGGGGTCTGTTGCCACGAACAAGGGTCTTTATGGAAATGGCCTTAACTATTTTGTTTTTCCTAAAGACTATTCTAGAGATGAAAAACAGTCATTATTCGAAAGAGAGAAAGAGAGGGAGGGAGGGAGGAACGAAGGAAGGAAGGAAGGAAGGAAGGAAGGAAGGAAGGAAGGAAGGAAGAAAGAAAGAAAGAAAGAAAGAAAGAAAGAAAGAAAGAAAGAAAGAAAGAAAGAAAAGAAAGGAAGGAAGAAAGAAAGAAAGAAAAGAAAGAAAGGAAGGAAGAAAAAGAAAGAGAAAAAGAAGGAAGAAAGAGAAAGAGAAAAAGGAAGAAAGGAAGGAAGAAAGAAAGAAAGAAAGGGAAAGAAAGAAGAAATAAAGGAAGGAAGGAAGGAAGAAAAAGAAAGAGAAAGGAAATTAAAGGAAAGGAAAGGAGAAAGAAAACAAAAGGAAACGAAAGAAAATGTCTGGTTGTGAAAGCTAATTAAAATTGAAACTTGAGGGCTCTTGTGATCTAAAACATGTCACTCAAATGTCAGCTTTCTCAGAAGAAAAGGTTCATTGCACTCTTCAGGAATGAAAGTACAAGATCCACCCAAGTTATCGCATAAACTTTTGGTTTATGCTCAGTGCTAATCCCGTGCACACGCAGAGAAGGCCAGCCCCAGAGTGCTGTCCCCTTGTTGTCGGAGAGGGCCTGAAATCTCTCTCCCTCTAATGCTTCAATTCTGCCTTTTGTGAAAACTGCCCTAAAACCCCTAATAACCACAGGAGGAAAAATATAATCAATCCCTAATAACTTGGAATTTGTTGGCTAAATCTTTCCCTACCTTGGAATTAAGAGTGTTTCATCCCATTGCTTTCTTTTTGTAGATGTAACTACATGTAGTCACATAGGCAGAATGAGTATTATTAGGAAAGAATATTTTCATGTCTTCCTCCATCAGAAGAGATGTGGTAGCACACAGTTGCTTCAAGGGAGAAAGGAAGAAAAATGTTAGGTTGAATGTGGATAGTCAGAAGCAGGAGACAGAAATAAAGGCATGGAGTACCTAGACCGCAGGGGTATCCGGCCAGAGTGATGCTCACCAGGACTGGGTCAGGTAAGGTGTGATCATGGTATAACAGGTACACTGGTTTCTGCAGGAGGCATTTCCATTCCCTTCTCTGACTACATATGCATGCCAGCTCTATAAGATTAACATAATCCTGAAATAATATTTGGCCTTTGAGTCTGACTTCATATTCATTGCAGTGAATTCTGCATGATCAGAGCCAGTTTCTAATCCTAAAAGCATTCCAAAGAGATCATGTAAATAGTCCAGCTTCAGTCAGGTATCTGTCTCTGGGCCAAACAGCTAGGACCAAGAATGCAAGTATGGGTGCTTGGGGGCCCACCCGAGCAGACTGAAGAGATGTTCTCAGAGGAAAGAAGGATTAAAGGAATTCTATGACTTGTGTGACCTCAGGGAAAGTAATCACACCTCTATGACCCTCTGCTTATCAGTAAAATAGATTGTACCTCCTACTGTAAGAATCACTGCCCTGTAAACCTTAAACTGCTAGTGAGGGATGTTGGGACCTGCGTGACAGTGAGTTTAAGATGAATCTCGAGATTTATGAGGCTGCCAAAAAAGCAAGCTTGATCTTGGGTCATAATAATACAAAAACATACATTAAAATGAGAGTGGTGACAACTTTCTTCTATTGGATAAAAATCTAATCCCCCTGGAGTAGAGGTACTTCACTAAAAGATATATTGGTAAACTGAAACAGGATATTGTGGAATTTAGTAATACTTCTTTATAGCATACCATCATATCAGCTAGAAAGGCTTAAAAAAAAAAAACTCCAATCCACAGGGTCTTAAACAGTCGGAAATGTATTTATTTATTTTTACATGTCAAAGTGTCTAGAGACAGGTCATTTATGGCACTGGGTCATTGGTCCAGAGATGTTAAGGCTGGCTTCTCTGTGATTCACTCGACCTGTCCTCATGCTTGCAAGATGGCTGTCAGAGCTCCAGACATCTCATCCATGTTCAAAGCAGGAAAAGGAGGCGAAGAAGGACCACTAGCTTGAGCTGTCCATATTATCAGAAAAGCAAAAGCTTTCTTTGAGAGGACACTAAGAAGACGTTTGCTTATATCTCACTCAATAGAATTGTGTCTCATGGTCACCTTTAATTAATGCAAGAGAGGCTGGGAAGGTATTGGGTAGAAGGTGCCAAGGAAGAATGAGATCTTTAATAGCTGTATTTCAGCCAAACACCACTATCTGCCACAGTTGCCATTATCTCCCTCTTTTTTTCTTGGGGGAAAAAAAAAGAGAAATATTTCAGATATATATGAAAGAGAGAATCTGATTGGTCTAGCTTAGATGGGCATCTACCCTGATCCAATGTGCTCTGGCTAAGTTATAAACATAGCTGCAAAAGGTTCATTACTGTAAAAAGTGTTTGTAATGGGAACCCAAGCAAGCATACCCAGCTAAAAGAAAAACGAAAACATCACAAATCCAATTGAAGCCTCCTCTACACATTTCAGTTTCATTTCCTTACCCTGACCTCATAACTAACCACTATCCTGAATTCGGAATCTACTATTTCCATACGTATTTCCACTTTATATGGTTATTTACATAATCTTGCTTGGGCTGTTTTAAAATATGTGCCAATACTCTAACCTAGCCCTCTTTGACATGGTTTTTTAAACTAATTATGATTTTTGAGAATTACTCTTATTTATACATGTGATCTAGCTCATTCAATTTCACAGCGATGAAATGAAAAGTATTACTCTGGTGAATATAGCACAGCTTGCCCAGCCTTTCATGGATAGAAGTTTAGATTATTCATAATTCTTTGCTGCTATGAGAATGCTGCACTGAATTTCTAGTACACGCCTCTTTCTGCATACGTGGAATTATTTGTCTAAGGTATACCAGAGATGCAACTGCTGTGTCAAAGTTTCTGTACTTTTAATTATGTAAAATACTTCCAAATGGCTCTCCAAACTGGTCCGTCAATTAGCCATCCAACACAGGCTATTAGAGTTCTAACCGTTCCACATTCTCACCAACTCTTGGTATTAGCAGACTTCTCGGGTTATTCCAGTCTCAAGAGTATGAAATGGTATGTTGTCATTTTAATTTCCCTGACTACTAGTGAGGTCGAGCTTTATGTCAGATGTTTAATTGGCCATTTGGCTCTCTTCTTCCTTCAATTTCATGTGAATATCATTTTCCCACGCATTTGTTATCTTTTCCTCATCATTCGTATTTCTCTATGTCTGACTCCCCCAGCCAGACCACGAGTATCTCTAGTTGAGTCCTGGTTTCCACCATTCATTCAGTTAGTATCTTCTGAACACCTAATGTGTGCCAGCCACTGTGGATGCATTGCAGATGCAGCTCCTTGCCCTGGAGGTATTCTTACGTCTTTACAGTTCTTTAAGTGCATCTGGCACAGAGAGGTCTGTTGAATGAATGAACAACCAGTAAACACAATTCTGAGGAATCTGAGCATTGTCCTCTTCAGTCTTCGTGTGGACAAGTCCTCAAATTAACTTTGTATCACTTTAAATTGAAGAGTCAGTACAGACAGGTGAAAGCTACATGGAAAGACTCAGGCTCAAAACATAACAAAAAACTTTCTAATGATCAGATGTGCTCAAAGACAGAGTAGTGACTACCCCATCACTGGAGGCATTCAAGTACAGCCTGATTAACTACAGAGCAAGCCCACTGTATAAGGAAGAGAGCGTTAGATGAGGAGTTGGACTAACAAGTTCTCTCTCTCTGTTCCCTGGAATTTTATAAAATGCAATGTATCATTTTAGTAAACTCAAGATCCCACTTTTTAAAAAATCCCTCATAGTTATGTGTAAAATTCATATCTACTGTCTGATGATTTGCCTATGAAAATGCCTGCAATTGCTTACCAAATGCCATCAGTTTGACCTCTTCTCACGCCTGTGGTTAGTTTCGTAAATCATTTCCCTTATCGCCTTTTCAATTTACATAACCCCTCACATTATGACAGAATGGATTCAACCTTTCATTTCATGCAGATGACCTCATGTGTTACACCACAACGCTTGAAAAGAAGATGAAGAAATATTTGCTTCCTGTCCGGCCACTACTCTATAAGGAGCAGAATTACTGTTCTGAATCCACTCTATTACCGTACATGCACTTGAAAACTCAGTCGCATAAAGTTTGGAATGAGGCACTCTCTTGGTTTCAAAAACACACATTCTCCTAGAGTCACAGATTTAAAAGCAGGAAAAAAAACCCATAAAATTCTTTTTGTTTACTCAAGTCAGGCATCTGGTATCAGGCAGCACTAAAGAATCAAAGAGCACTCCTCTTTTACCCTCTGAATATCTACCTTGTTTGCACATCATAGATTGCTGTATGGCTGCTTAAGTGTTCAGTAAACACATTCTGAGTGCCTGCTGGGAAGGTGACAGTGTGCTGGAGCCGGGACCCAGCGTGGTGTGGAAGAGATGAGTCTCTAGTCTCCAGGATCTCACAATCTTCGTGGAGAGAGAGGTCACACTTGCACAGAGAACAAAGACGGCAGGAGACAGCATCAATGTGTGTCTGTACCAAGAGGGCCTGGGATGACCCCCGGAGCTCTGGCTTGTGTACCCAGATGGACGGAAGTGCTGTTCAGTGAGAGACGGAACCCTGGGAGGGTCAAGGCTGACAGCAGAGGAAGTGGGGAGCAGGGGGGAAGACCATGAACTTGTTCTGGCTGTACGGGGGTGAGATATGACTGAGAGTCTGAGAGTTGGCGATACGAGTTTAGAGCTCAGAGGAAGTATCTAGGATGGAGATATGAACTTGTGAGTCATCTGCACGCAGGTGAGAAATGAGAAGAGAGAGCCTGGGGCCATGGCTGGATAAACGCTGGATAGGAAAGGATGGATTCACAAAGGAGGCAGAGGAGTAGGGTGAGGATCACAGAGAGAAGGGGACCAGAGAGGTCAACGGAGTTGAGTGCTGCCAAGACGTCAAGTACACGAGCGCACGGAGGGAGCTGGAAAAGAGGTGATGAATCAGGGCTTGTGCTGCTCCCAAGGTCTGGGGTCGGGATGGTGCCCAGAGGTGGGGAGGAGGAAGACAGGCGTTCTGGGCAGGGGGAACAGCACCGCCTCAAACCCACACAGCAGAGGTGGCGCTGGGGTGCAATGTGTGTCAGAGTGAACCTTCCTGTGTTGTCACCTTCCAGAAGGGGGCCCTGGAGAGGAAGCCTGGGCCAGAAGCACCTTATATGTCTGCCAAAGAATTTGGATTTTCCTCTTTAACCAAAAGAATCACCCTTGGTGCTGGAGCCCAGACAGGACTCTGTGGAGCCATGATGGATGCATGGCAATTACAGGCGATGTGATCTTTCCTAGTAACTGGGTGGGCGCACATGTCACAAACACAAATTCAAGCTGAGATGCAGCAACGAAGGACAGAAACAGTGTTTTGAGTGGACGGATTGGTTGCACCATCCTGTGATCTCAGGGAGGGGAGACTCTCCACCCTCCAAAGGAGCCCTGTTCAGAGGTGTTATTATCATAGAATCGCCATTGCCTCGCCTTCCCAGGGCAAGAATAGGAAACCAGAACTCCAGGCAGAAAGTAGGAAAGCAGTAACTATGCTCCTCTAATAATTTCTGACTTGGTGAGTGACATTAGGACGGACTGAATCTGGTCCGAGTTTCCCACCACAGAGCTTTCATCTCCTCTGCCTCTATGACCCTAGTTAATTTGGTTCTATGAGGTCTCTGCTTGCTCCGGTGAACTCAAGGCCCTCAGGGCAGTTGGGAGCAGGGATTCACATCTGTGTGTCTTAGAAGCAAAATGCTCTGGCCCTGACCCCTCTCTCCCTCCTACCTCCTGTCTCTAGCAGGGAAATAAGAGGAGGGAAGCAAGATAAAGGGGTTTGGAATCCTTTCTGGGGTTTTGCAGGTTGCAGGGTGGGTGCTGGAGAAGTCATCAGAGTCGGTGGCAGGAAGAGAAAGGCAAGAAGATGGGCAGCCGTGAAACGAGGTGAACTCCTCTCTGTGTGCCTGCCTCTTCTCCCCCGGCACAAGTGACAGTAATGACAACAGTATTCCTTCCTTCCTCGACTCACTGAGACCTCACCCCGTGCTCAGCACTGACCTGGGCACCAAGGATTCCCCAGTGAGCAGCACCGACACTGTCCCCATCCTCAGGGAATTTACAGTCTGGAGGAAGAGGCAGATTCAAGCAGGCACATCGCCGGATGCGCCTTTGCAAGTGTGAATGACTGCAGCGAGTGCGGGCTGACTGCTAAGAACGAGGAAGAAAGGCCAGACCACCAGGGCAGGTGGGAGAATGAGGCCAGGGAGGTCCCAGGGCCAGACTTCCCAGCCACCCCCTCCCCGCAATGTTCCGGATGTAGATAGTTATCCTAAAAGCACTGGGCAGACGAGAAGCATTTTTTTTTTTACTGTTCTTTTGCTTTATAACAAGATGAATTTTTTTTTTTTAAGTACAGTCCGTTACAATGTGTCAATCTCTGGTGCACAGCACAACATCCCAGTCATGCATATACATACATATACTCGTTTTTGTATTCTTTTTTCCATTGAAGATTATTACATGATACTGAATACAGTTCCCTGGGCTATACAAAAGAAATTGGGGGGGGGGGAGGTTGTCTATTTTTATATATAGTGGCTAACATTTGCAAATCTCAAACTCCCAAATTTATCCCTTCCTACCCCCTTCCCCCCGGTAACCATAAGATTTTTAGTTATGTCTGCGAGTCTGTTTCTGTCTTGTGGATGAGTTCATTAGTGTCCTCTTTTCTTCTTTTTTTTAGATTAGACGTATGAGTGATATCATATGATATTTTTCTTTCTCTTTCTGGCTGACTTGACTTAGAATGACGATCTCTAGGTCAATTTTTAAGCAGGGGGTTGAAGGAGAGATCAGACTTATAGCTGACCCCTCATCAGCAACGATAATATGCACGTTACTGCTACCAGCATTGCATATGTGTTTGGCATTAATAAGACACTTCCTCCACTTCCTGTTCCCAGGGTTCGTCCCTGACTCTGGCCCCATCCTTTTTCTGGGGTCAACAGATCACTTGGCTGCTGCAGAAGAAAAAGGCAGCAGGCAGATGTTCCCCTGGAATAGTGGCCAAGGGAAAACTGCTCTCAGGCGGCTGGCACACACTTCGAAACGTGTGAGTCATAAGGGCATCTTGGAACTGTTTGGAGCTTAATCTAGCCTGCTTAAGAATGCCATGCATGCGAGGGAAATGCCCGGGCTGCACTGTGCAGTGGAAAAAGCCAGGGACAAAGCAACAGAGGCAGCCTCCAATGCCCTGGGTGTCTCTGTGTGCTCACACATCTGTAGGTATGCACGAATATGTTTGCATTGAAAAGAAGCCGAGAAGTCAGTACGCAAAAACTGTTAACAGTAATCAGCTCTGCAGAGTGGGTCTATGAAAATACTTTCATTCTTCTTTATGCCTGACTGGGTTTTCCAAATGTTTCGCAGTGGAAGTCAGTGAGCGAGCAAAGAAACAGCTTCTGCTGCCTTCCTCGAGGTCGTGGCTGGTGCTGGTCCTGCCCGTCCTGGGCTTCATGTCCCCAAACACCCTTGCTCAGCATCATGTCTCCCCCAGGTCATCTGAAAGAGAAGACTCAGCCCCTATGGATGCATTTTCTCGCTGAATAACTACTCTGCTCCTTGGAATGTCAAACTGCAACGTAGAATGAGCAAGGTTAGTGTGGGTCCAAAACTACGTGATGAGAAAGAGGGCTATTTTATCCCCAGTGATAAGGTCACCACGCGGAGCACGTGGGTGCTCGCAGACACAACACCCAGCGTGCACTGGTCACAGAAGAGGCACTCACAGTTTTGTCAAATTGAATGCCCAAAACCAACTTTTCTGCTTCTCCACCCAGAGAATGGGCTCACGTTTCCCTGGTAGAGGAAGAGTCAAGGAGACATCTGTTTGTATCACGCAAACATCCCTAGACTCTCCTGCCTAAACCCCACCTGGCCAGCAATTCAGCCCAAAAAACCTCTGAAAAAGCTTCTGCCAACCAAGAGGGAAGAGCAAAAACTCAAAGAATGAAAACGAAAGTCCCTTAAAATGCCAAAAGCTTAATAGCCATGAGATAGTCCCACCAGACTGTGACCCACTTGAATATTTGCAGGGAAGACTCGCATTAAGAGTTATCACCACCTTCTTCAGATTCCTTCACTGTTCTTTTGACGTCTGGTAGAGACTGAATTAGAGGCAGATTCAATTTATGGCTGGTGGAAAACTTACTCTGATTCTAGGACAAAAAAGTCAGTATTTCATCACTGTTAGGCTGAATGACTTTCCCAAGATCGTCCCCATTTTTCAAAAATTGTATGTCAGTTACTTGAGGAGGGGGAACTATAAGTTAAGTTTTTACGAAAATCACATGTTCCAGGATGAAATGTAATCAAAGCTTTAAGGCTATGTTTGCATCAAAATGAAATTAATTCTGTTTGATTGATCTAGCACTGACTTTTCTAACACTCAAGAGGGAGTTTATTTTCAGGGGCATTACCTCATCATTTGTGTGGCTGGTTTGTGTTTTTCAGTCCCTTTGAGTTTGTGCCAGAAGATGTGCTTTGTCTCATGACCAGAGTTTTGGTGATATAAATGTACTTTTGCTTCGTTTAATTTATTCGTTTAATTTCTGCTTGGGTGATAGTCATCCATCTTTTCCCCTCATCTAACTCAGACTTCCTGACAATTTCATGTAGAAAATTAAAGTAATATCCTTTCTGAACCTGAATTGATTTTGCCCAGGTCTTGTTACAGAAATAATAGCTAAGAGAAATTATAGACTCGAAGACCTTGAATTTCACAGATTCCTTCTTCGCAGTCTGGCTTGAAGCCATCATATGAAGTCAGAGCTTTTTTTTTTTCTCTTTCTCTCTCTCTCTCTCTCTCCTCTTCCTCATCCGTGTTTAAAGAGTAATCACTTGACTCGTGTCACTGGTTTGTATGACTTTGTTGTTGCTGCCGAAAATAAATCAGTTCAAGGGCTGGTAATTTAATCATCTGCTTGTATATATATTTTTCCATTTAAAAATCACTCAGAACCAGAACCATTTTTCCCTCCTAGTTCTGGAAGGCGATGTCAAATAGATCTTAGATTCGTGGGTTCTTAAAGTTGAAGGGAACCCTCAAGGTTGTGAAGTCCAACAAAATGGGATGGTGGGGAGGGGCAGCCATCTGGTTATCATCCAGCCCCAGTCTTCGTATTTGCTTTATTCGGCCTCCTTTATCCAAATATCTGCCCTTGTTCTTTCTTTTACTTTCTTTGTAGATATCTCTAATTTTTTTTCCCTCCTTAGTGTTGAGCAAAGTAACTGCTGCTTCGTAAACTGACCAGAATGAAAACAAGCACGTTTGAAAAAGGAAGCCAATACCCACCTCCACTTCCACCCTCAAAAAAAAATAATTCATGTTGACAATTTATTTATTTGTTCTCATAGATGAAGTTAGTCAGATGGTGGCCAGGTTTCTACTCTATGCTATATAGATGCAGTTTTTAAATTATTTGCATATTCCTCCAATAATGTTTTGTTCCTAATGTCGTGCGGCCTCATGGTATAGCGCCAAGGTATCTGTGTTAGGATAAAGACTTGTTAGAACCAGATCTTAGTCCCAGCATTGTCTCTCCCCAGCTATCGGCTGATGAAGGTCCTTGAGTTCTGTGGCTCTCAGTGTTCAAAGATGTAAACTCGACCTCAAAGTCCCTTCCAGTTCTCACATTTTGGAGTCTTTGATCGCTTCTGAATATCTTCTCCAAACACCAGTATTCTGTTCATAATCCCCTTAGGATATCCCAATTTAAATTATTCTTAAAAGAAAATGAAAGTTGCAATTAAAGGATGTTTTTTACTTTGATCACATATTTTTTCTGTATGGCATCCATAGGAAATATGTGAGAATACTTACAGGCTCTGGTAATTGCCAATTTAAAGACATCCCCACTTGGGAGGGGGCATTTCCTGTTGCACTAGGATATGCTCTGTAGGAGCCAGCCTGAAAGTGGACTTTTTCTAGCCTCCTCCCAACTCAGAGCCCGCCCGGCACAGGGGGCGCTTGGCCGCTGAAGAGAGAGAAGTGTTTCTGAATCCATTCCCTCAGCATCCCCCGCGGGACCGAGATAAAATTAAGACTCAAACTGTCCAATAGAGGAGCTGCTGTCCCTCTGGGGCTCTGGACCCCTTGAAACGTATGAATTAAGATGTGTTAAGTAGTATAAAAATGCACACCAGGAAGGCTTATCTGAAAATATGAATGTAAAACATCTCATGGATCATTTTTCATGTTGATTCCATGTTGAAATGACAATATTTTGGATATACCTGGTTAGATAAAATATATAATTAAAACGAATGTCCCCTGTCCCTTTTTAGCTTTTTAATGTAGACAGTAGAGCAGCTCACGTTCAGAGAAAAGAGATGCGTAGGTTTCTGCTACTCCTGGTTGGGAACGGCTGCCTGGCTCACTCCATGGGGCGCATCTGGACTCCCCGAGGAAGAGGGCTGGGATCAGTTAGAAACCCCCCCAACGGGTGAAGGGCCAGGAGGAGGGTGGGAAGCCCGTTCTGGGTGCAACTCAGATGAGCACATTTCTTCACCCTAGGCAGAGAGCAGAGGCCCAGTACCCCCCAAAGGAGAAAATGGTTCTCGAAGCCAAGTTACATAATCTCTGATGTTTTTAAAGTGCTTTGCAAAAAGTTCGACAAATTCACACTGATTTCAGCACCAGGAAAGCTGCCAGTTTGGCAGTCCCATACTGAATTTTGCCTCTGATCTGAGGTACAAAGTTGCTGGGCTGTGTACATTTTCCTTCCTGCTCTGGCACTTCTGGCCTGCTTGGAAGGGTTACAGTCAAGAAGGTGGAAGCACAGCAGTGAGATGCATGATGATGTAGGAGAAAGTTTGTACAAGTGCAAACAAAACAGAACCCAAACAGCCTGATGCTAATGCAAAGAGGAAAGAAACAAATCAGTTGACTTTTGAACACTTCCTCCTCTCTAAGAGGTCTTTAAAACAACTTGCAAAACCCTTCGATCAGATGTGTGCTGTAAGACCCTCTTTACTTCTACTGTCAGGGGCTACGTCTTACCCCTGACGGAGTCCTCCCTGGCTACCCTCCTGATTAATCTCCGCAACACACTCTGTGCTGAGCCTTGCTAAGCAGCTCACAGTTTCTCAAGCATTCCCCCCAACTCCTTCCCTCCACCTGGAAAAAAATCTCCGTGTCTTCCAAAACTCCGTTACAAGCAGGTTTTCTTTCTAAGAACTCTTTAAACATCAGGCCCCTATACAAGCTTCAGGTCCCGCACATATAACCCCTGAATTGCACCCTGTGCTTATATGTTTGCCTTCCTCTCCAGTTTGCAAGATGCTTTAAGCTGTGGACCAAATACTATTTGTGTTTCTGTCGACAGTGCCTGCATAGTTTCTGGCCCACCTTAGGCAGGGACAAAGTGTTTATGGAAAAAAATGAGTGAGTGAGTGAATGAACACATAAATATTGAGTTGTATTGTCTCAGTATAAAAGGCTGGAATTACTTTAATCACCAAGTTAAAATGTTGCATTTTCAAATGCTTAAAGAGACAGTCTTCACTTTTGAGCTTGGAAGCGTCTATGTGGGACTTGTGTTAACTCCAAAAGACATAGAGAGATGATCTATCTCTACATGATTTAACTTATGCTTAATCCTGTTTTATTAGCAAAGGTCCAGGAGGAACGGTGAGGAGGTGATCCAGTGGCATCTGATGACAGAGATGCCATCTGGATGCACTATCAGTCAGTCCACGGGACACACACTTGCTCTCCTTGGTCCAGGATAAGTGCAAATTCATTCATCTACGATCTGTTATGCAGGTCCTCTGTGATCAATAAAATGAATTTTGCAAGATGTTTGGTGGGTGAGAGATCTCTTTCTAGAACCATGGGAAAGCCAAATGAAATCTTTAGCCCAAACTGAAACGGAGGCCATTCCATCCTTATGAAGGTCCAAGACAAAAATACTTTATTCACTATCTTATGTATTTTATTTAAGGCAGATCATGATATGTGTCAGTAAAGAAAATCAAATAAAATTATTCTTCTCTTTTTACACCTTCTGTGATAGACTATAATCTTCATGAGGGCAAGGATCTTGTCTGTTTTGTTCACCAAACAGTGACTAATGCCACAGGAAGTACTCCAAGACTGAATCATAAGGAAAGAAAATCTCTGTAGACCAACAATGATTACAGAGATTGAATCAGTAACCAAAAATCTCCCAATAAAGAAAAGCCCAGGACTAGATGTCTTCATAGATGAATTCTACCAAACACTGAAATAATTAATACCAGTGTTTTTCAAACTCTTCGAAAATATTGAACAGGAAGGACAACATCCAAACTCATCTTACCAGGTTACCAAAGTCAGACAAGGACACTACAAGAAAAGAAAATCACAGTCCAAAATCCATGATGAACATCAGTGCAGAAATCCTCAACAAAACACTAGCACGCTGATTTCAAGAACATATTAGAAGGCTAATACACCAAGACCAAGTGAGATTTATTCCTGAGATGCAAGGGTGGTTCCACACATGCAAATCAATGAATGTCATACACCACATTAACAGAATGAAATATGAAAATCATATGATCATCTCAAAGATGCAGAAATAGCATTTGACAGAATTCAACATCTTTCCATGATAAAAAACGCTCAACAAATTAGGTATAGAAGAATTGTACCTCAACATAATAAAAGCCATATATGACAAGCCCACAGTGAAACATCATACTCAACAGTGAAAGCTGAAAGCTTTTCCTCTAAGATCAGGGACAAGGTAAGAATGCCCACTCTCACCATTTCTCTTCCACATAGTATTAGAAGCCCTAGCCAGAGCAATTAAACAAGAAAAAGAAAGAAAAGTCATCTAAATCAGGGGGAAAAAAAGTAAATTTATCTCTGTTTGCAGATGACATGACCTTGTATATAGAAAACTCCAAAGACTCTACCAAAAAACTGTTAGAACTAATAAATGAATTCGGCAAGTTTGCAGGGTGCAAAATCAACATACAAAAGCCAGTTGCTTTTTGTGTGTGGGTGTTTCTATGGGTGTGTGTAAATTTCATTTACAAAAACAATAGATACGGAATTTGGCTCACAAGCATAGTTTCCCAACTCCTAGTAGTGAAGCGTTAAAAAAACACCTATGAGCTTTTGTAAGAAATCAGGCTAAATGTTGCCCATGCTTTGACTGGAAGATTTGTTTGGTTTAAGGAATGTTTTCTGTCTTGCATTGCCGAGTACCGAGGGTATATTTAAGCCTCTAAGATGCCTCTTCAGGCATACTTACCATCACACTGGATCAACTTCTTCAATTTAATTTTTTCTTTTTTTTTAAACTGAGATATAATTAGCATTAGATGATATTAGTTTCAGGTGTACAGCATAATTTGATATGTGTATATAGTACAAAATGATCACCATAGTAATTCTAGTTAACATCCATCACCACATAGCGTTACAAGTTTTTTTCATGTGATGAGAAGATCTACTCTCTTGGCAACTTTCAAATATGCAATACAGTATCATTAACTGGAGTCACCAGGATTTATTTCATTTTATAAGTAAAAGTTTGTATCTTTCTACCACCTTCACTCACTTCACCCACTCCCTAACCCCCACCTCTGGCAACCACCAATCTGTTCTCTGTATCTGTGAGTTCGGGTTTTGGACTTTCCTGGGTTTGTTTTTGTTTTTCATTTTTTTTTTAATTCCACATATGAGTGAGATCATATGGTATTTGTCTTTCTTTGTCTGATTTATTTCACTTAGCATGATGCCCTCAAGTTTCATCCATGTTGTTGCAAATGGCAAGATTTCCTTCTTCTTTTTATGGCTGTATAATAGTCCATTGTGTGTGTGAGTATGAAAAAAATTCATCCTATTAAGCAAAATAATAAAACAAGTTTGTGAGAGGAAGAGTATACTTCTATAACACAAAAAATTATAAAACATCAGCAACATTAATTTTTGTAAAAAAACAATTAACCAGAAACAGTGCATTCACACGCATGGCAAGTTTATTTTTCTACAAAGCTTAACTTGGAAAAACTTCATTGTATCGATATTTGTCAGTGTGTTTTCAGCTTCATTTGTGTCAGGAACTAGAGTTGAAAGCTATAGACTATGATTCTTTTTAAAATATTCTAAAATTCAGTCTTTACCCTATTTAATCAGTGCCCTGAGTTCAAACAAATGAGTTTTGTGAGTGTAGAAGGAGGGAAGGGGGGAAGGGAAGGGAAAGAAAGGAAGAAGGAAAAGTCTTTTATGAATTTACTTGTAAAGAAGACATTCACTGGAGAACAGGTTTACTGGAAAACCACCTTTGCTTGTGGAGACCAGCAAGGCCACATCCTTAAGCAACTTTGGAACAGCTCTGATAACTCAGTCCTTTGGTCCCGGCAGTATAGTTCCCAAAATCACAGCACAGGATGAGGGAGCTGCAAATAAATCATGAGCATTGAGACTAGACAGAGTGCCCAGTTATCAGACTCAAAACTGTCGCTTTCAAACTTGGTTTGGCCCCGTTTAACCTGCTAAAGAGAATCTGAAGTTCATAATACTGAGAAATCTCCCGCAGGCTCCTCTGATGCAGTATCTCTCTTCTCTCTTAAGTTTATGTATTTTAGTTACTTACCCTGTATGTCCACCATGGAAGGAGATAAATGTTCTAGGAGATTTTTTTTAATAGTTCAAATATTACAGATTGGATTGGAGATGCTGCATTTCACTGAAGTTCCAAACTTATTAGATTGCAGACCGCCTGCTTCCGCATTATGGGCTTTCTTTTCTCAGGGAGAGGATGTTAAATACAGCGCTCCAGTCCCCAGTCCCCAGTCCAGACACTCTGAAATCACATTCCTGGAGGGGGTTTGGGGGAGGACACATACTAACAAGCTCCCGCGTGATTCTGATGTGCAGTCACGTTCAGGAACAACTGCCATAGCGCTAAGACCAAGACAGCCCTGCCTGGATGACCTACAAGGACCCTGTGTCCCTGCCTTCCACATATGATGCCATAAATCTTAACCAAAAGAGAGAATTCTACGTGGGAAGTGGGGCGGGCAGAGGTAAGTAAGGCGATTCCAGGCGTCCTGCAAGGCATCCTCTTTATATCCCTACCCATTCTTTGTATTCCTGTTCAAACATTATTTGTGTTTGTAAAAACAGTTTGTCAGTATTTACTGAGCATCTCCTTCGATGTGCTAGTTGAGTGATACAGGGCAGCCGAACAGGTGTATGTTAACTAACTCTGACATATGCTGGTGCTGTTAACAATTACAGTGGGAGCCCAGGGGTAAGAAACGGTAACTCTGATGGGGAAGAGGAGAGGGCATTTCAGAGGAGGAAACTGACAAGGTGCACCGGAGAAGCTGCTTCACTGCGCCGAGAAGTGAGGGAAAGGGTTCAAAGGCAGTGAGACTGTAGGAAGTTTTTGGTGTTTTCAAGAAATGGTGAAAATCTCCTGGAACCTCAGTGTTCTCCAACATGAAGTAGGAATGATGAGCTGCTTCAGATGGGAGAGCCTAGGAGCTGTGACTTCCCCATGACTAGGTCTTCATCCTGCAAGAAAAGGAGGGAGAAATGACTAATCCTAGAACTGGGACAGAGAATACACCAGACCCGCCTGTTGTAGGCGTCTGGGGGCCAGCTGAGAGAGCTCCCAGTGGCCCAAGCCGGAGCGATCTGAGGAGCAAAATAAATGAGGTAGTGTTGAATTGGATCCTAAAGTATAAAATAAATACTCCGAAGTCCACACTTGATGTAAATAATGATGAACTGTTAAAAAACAGACGCAGACTCATAGACGTAGAAAACCAAATTATAGTTACCAAAGGGGAAAGGGGGAGGGAGGAGTAAATTAGGAGTTTGGAATTAGCAGATACAGACTACTATATATAAAATAGATAAACAGCAAGGTCCTAATGTATGGCACAGTGAACTATATTCAATGTATTATAATAACCTATAATGAAAAAGAATATGGATGTATAAATGTATAACTGAATCACTATGCTGTGCACCAGAAACTAACACAACATTGTCAATCAACTATACTTCAATAAAAAATAAAATGATAAACTGAATAAATAAATGGGAGGGGGCAGAATCAGATCTCCTATGCAGAAGAATTCCACATTCTCAAGATGTTCTCAAGAAGAAGGGGCATCACTCCCCCACCATCACGTGGGCTGTGCATGTGACTTCCCTCCAAATAGTGTGGTGTGGAAAGGAAGGGAAAAGAGTCACTTTACAAGGGGGAAACCTGACCAACACTGCCTCAGCCAGGTGACCAAAATTTGCATCAATAGCGGTCATCAAGCCATCTTGATCTTCTGCACCCTTCTTATGCTGGGATGAGAAAAGCACTTCTCCTCCAAAAAATGCGTCACCTCGGTATAATCATCAGAAAAAATTAGAAAATCCCCAATTGAGAGACATGCTACAAAACACCTGATTAGTACGCCTCAGAGGGTAAAGGTCATAAAGAACAAGGCAAGTCTAGAAAACTTTCACGGCCAAGAGAAGCCTAAGAAGATGTGACAACTAAATGTCATGTGGTTTCCTAGGTGGGATCCCAGAACAGAAAAAGGGAAGTTGGTAAAACGTCAGGAAATCTGGATAAAGTATGGACTTCAGTTAATATAAATATATCCATTCTGGTTCATAAATGTGTCAAATGTCCCAAGCTTATAAGGCAAAATATGAATAATAGGGGAGACTGGGTGTGGGGTGTTGGGAACACTCTGCACCATCTTTAAACTTTTCTGTTAATCTAAATTGATTATAAGTTTAAAGGTTTATTTTTTTAAAAATAAGGATGCTTACTTGCTTGCCGGCCTGGTATGTTTGCTGCAATTTATCAAATGACGTAATGTACGTGAGTGTACTTTCTAAACTCGGATGCACACCGCCAATATAAAAGGGATTCCAGAATTATTTTCTTTCAGTAAAATTATTTTTATCTTTAAAATTATTTTTCATGTAAAGTATTAAGTTATTTTTGAATATTTAAAATTATCCTCGGTGTGAGGGTGGATCGAGACTGATTATGCAGGCTGAGAGCAGACAAGAGGAGCCCCCAGGAGATGCGTTAAGGAGTTTGGATTTGATTGTGAAGATAATGAGCCATTAAAGGTTTCTGAGCAGAAGAGGAGCGTGATTAGATCTGAATTTCAGGACTGGCAACAGATGGAGGCTGGGATCGTGGAAACCACAGGCGTCTGGGCAGAGATGCTCAGAACGGAGTTGAAGTGGTCCAGGGAGGAATCAGGTGGTAGGACCTGATCCCCGCTGATAGGGATGGGTTCCCACTCTGGGCCTCCAACCAGTAACCCTCCAACCCAGACTTTCCCAAGGACAGTGTGAATTTGATCTCCTTTTGATATTTTCAGTGAAAGTGCTCCAGCATTGAATGAGTATATGCGAATTTTTATACCTGTGTTAAAACTCCTACAAGCACATACAATACACAGAAATTCGTCATTCCGCACGTCTGATTGGGGTTTAAGAAGATTTCATCCTTATCGGGACAGCCCAGCACACGTTAGCAGTTCATTACTCAGCCTGTTCCCTTATCTGTGTAACAGGGGCATCATTCTCGTACCTGCCTCAAAGGTTGTTATGAGGACTAAGTTACCAGTACAAAAGTATGCAGCCCACTGCGGGGCACGTCACAAGCCCATGGCGAATGGGAGTTATTATTGATGGCGATCGTAGAGGAAGTAATGTGCCTCCTTGACGTTGCTCAGGACAATTAATAAATACAGTGACATCAGTAAATTCCTGCTGCTGCTCATCCTGGCGCACTCTGTTTATGTGGCCTGGGCAGAGCGACTAGATCATTGCTAGTAAGTGTTGATAGTTGGGAGCATCTTCCGTCGGTGACTTTCCTCTTGAGGCTCATCTATAAAACCGTTGTTTTCGCTCTCTGTCCACTTCATCTTAATACACAGTAAGCACTCAGCCAACGTTAGCTCTTCTTAATAGTGTTATTATGTCACACCATGTTTCCCCCAACGGGTGGTCCCACAGACTTGCTGCATCCAGTTTCAAGCGTGCTGGAAGGGAACTGCCCACCTGTTTGAAATGTCCTCCTAGACTTCCAAAGTGAATTATCTGTGTTCTCCACAGAGCCTATGTTTTATGTCAGACTGTCCTAAACGTACCCACCAGATACCATAAAAGTCTCTCCAGCCGTTTCCAGTGATGTGATGACAGGCAAACAGACAGGAACTTAATTTTATGAGCATAAGTTCTGAAGGTTCTCTATGCCCTGATTTTATCTGTTGCTAAGTTGTCATCCGCAGCTGGAGGGCAGGACACTGTCCCACCCGTCCACGCACAGGCTTGGCCCCCAGTGGGTCCTCATTAAAGCTGGTGAAGATCACTGCCAGGGAAGACTCCTAGGAGACGTCATCTCTTTCCCTTTAAGTCCTTGGGCAGAGAGGCACAGCGCCACCAAAGCAAACTTCAAGACGCACACAGCCTTACCTGGGGTTAACTCTTCTTGTGAAGCTCTAATGCATTAGCCACCTCTAATGGTCCCATTTACTTTTTAAAGAAACGAGGCTATTTTCTCTGCTACTCCACCATTCCAGGAATCTATCTGTAGATTTTCTTTAAGGTGAGAACTGTCTAATAGTGAGTAATTTCGCTGGTCTATATTTAGCAGCAAGGAAGATTTTTTTTTCAGGTCATTGCAGAGAAGTTCTCAGAAACTGTGCAAGCTGAGAAGAGCTGACAGAAGGTAGATGTCATAGATTTTTTTTCTTCCTTCTAAAGCAGAGGGATTCACCATTAGGAGCCAGGTCTCAGAGACTTGACAATAGGGTCTCAGTTTCCTAACCAACAAAATGGACGTTATAATACTTCCTTAATGGGTCTTTGGTGAGGTATAAACAAGCAAATATGAAATACTTAGCTCAGTTCTTGGACTGCTGGTCCGTCTCCACCTGTCCATCTGTCAGCCACCACTTCCATCTCCTCCCCTTTGCTGGACAGCCTCACGGTGGTTCTATACTTTAGGCTCCTCCCTCCAATTCCCAGTTTGCCCTTGTCCTTCCTAAAGCTCAGCTCTGAGGTATCTCTTTCCACCTTGAAATCTTTCTAGACTTCCTTCAGCCTCGGGCTGGTGCTCTCACCCTCCATTCCTACACTATGTCCCATAATTCTAGATATGGCTCTCACCACCTGCCGATGTGGTCACTCAGAGTTTTCCAATCCCACTGTATACTGTCCACTAGATAACTAATACACTGATAAAATGAGTTGATTTATGTAAAGGCATTCCCTGAATGCCAGGAACATTGTAAACCGTATTGTGTTGAAAGCTGTTGGCATTGTTATTTTGAAATATTTTAAGCATACAGAAAAGTTTAGCATAGAAAGGAACAAATATTCATGCCCCAGCCACTCAACTTTATCGATCACACTATTATGCCATGTTTTTTCATATCTTTTTTAAGCAGGGAAACATTACAGATATAACTGAGTTGAAGCCCCCTCTGTACTCTTCCCTCCTCCCATTCCCAACCCTCCCTTCATGGCAGTGGCTACGTCCCCAGATTTTGTATTAATTGCGCTTTTATATTGTTGTTCCGTGTTCTAAATTTTATTTAAGTGATATAGTACCGTACATAGCCTTTTTCAAATTACATTCTTGGCCAGCATTATGTTTTTGAGATTTATCTCTGTTGGAATATGTCACTTTAGTGAATTCGCTTTCAGTACTCTGTTGAATTTTATTATATGAATATTCTTTAATGTATTGATTCCACTTTTAAGGGACACTTATACTGCATCCAAAGTAGAAATGCAGTACATCTCAGAGATGATTGTGCAGATGAGAAAACGAAGCTAAGGAAGGGAAGTGATTTGGCTAAAGTCATAGAAAGGATAGTGGAGCCAGGACTTTAGATCATAGTAGCCTGGAGTGGCCAGGTTTTGTCTGCACATCAGACCTTCCCATCTGCTTTCTTCAGATTCCTTTGAGGAATTCATCGCTCATTCCATGAAACCCTGCTGGGAATATCGTTTAATCCCTGACCAAGTAGCCAGAGAGCCCATGACTCAGTCTTTGTTGATCCCAGTACCACATTCCTCGGTATGTAGTGCTGGGTTCAGAGATCATGTGACTTAAGCTGAGTCAATCAAAATCTGTAACTCTGCCAAGCTGAAAAAATAGAGGCCTGGGGTCTTCAGAAAATATCCTTCCTGCCATGTAGGGAGAGTCTACCTCCAGCAGAGAGAGTGAAGCCAACACAGAAGGAGAAGGAGAGAGAAAGAGAGTAAGAGAGAAGAGAGAGGTGTAGAACTTAATAACAGCGCTTGAGCTGCTGGAGGCAGCGTTCGTAAACTCAGTCATGAAAGCTGATAAAGGCCTGTCCTTTTCCTTTGTTTTTAATTTACCCAGTTTGCCTTGGATTTCTTTAATTTGCAACAAAGGGTCCTGACTCTTAAGTTCACTCTTCTTTCTGCTCTGTCCCAGCTGCGCCCGTTAGATATTCAGTAAGCAGTTAAGTGAGAATGATGATCTCAGTGAAGCCTTAAGAACACCGCTAACCTTGCACTTAGGAACCACAGCAAGACTAATGGTGGTGCAGGTTATAACGAGACATTTCCCTTCTCTTAGCTGTTTTACTCTGACCTGCCATCCATTCATTCATTGGATATGTATCATGTTCCTACTATGTGCTGGGTGGAAGACACAAAACAAGAATAGCATAAAGAACACAGAGATAATAGAATAATTTTCTAAGCATTTTGTAGGAAGTTGTGCAGTATTAATTCTAAATAGACTGCCAGTAGGGAATAATGCCTCTTTCAATCCCTAGAGAAAAAAACCTAAAAAGCCAATAAAGGAATTAAACGGAATATTTTAAAATATCTGATTGGCCTAACAGAAAATGGAAAAGAACAAATAGAGGAATGAAGAGGAATGGACAAATAGAAAACAAATAACAAGACAGCAGACTTAAACCCAAGCTTATCAGTAATTGCATTACAAGTAAAGAACCTAAGCCTCCAATTAAGGGGCAGAGATTTTTACACTGGAAACAAAAGCAAGACCTATTTCTGGTCTATAAGATACACATTTTAAATATAAAGTTAGGTTAAAAGCAAAAGGATGGAAAAAATACACCATGCAAACTGCGAGCATAAGAAAGCTAATGTGGCCACATAATGTCACACAAAGGTAACTTAATAAGGAGTAACAGCAGAGATAAAGACAAACATTTCATAATGATAAAAAAAAAAGGATCATTTCATCAAGAAGACACACAGTATAACATGTGCATTAACTTAGAAACAGAGGTCCAAAATACATGAAGCAAAAGTGAACAGAACTAAAGGCAGAATTAGCTAAGTTCACAATTATAGAGATCTTAACCTCCACTTTTCAGTAATTGCTAAAACAAGTAGACAGGAATTGACTGACAGAGCAAGTGATGTGTATAGACTATCCAAATGCTGTTAATCACCTTGACCTAAATGATATTTATAGACCATATGAAATCACTGCAGAATATACATTCTTTCCAAGTGCATATGGAGCATTCACCAGAGCACACCATATCCTGAACTATAAAAAAAGTCTCAGTAACTTTCAAAAGATTGAAATAAAAGCATATTCTCTGAACACAATGAAATTAAGTTAGAACCTAATGACAATAAAATATCTTAAAAATCCCCAAATATTTTGGGACTAAACAATGCATTTTTTTCTTTTTCCTTCTTTTCTTGTCTTTTTTCTTTTTTTTAATTGAAGTAGAGTCAGTTTACAATGTTGTGTCAATTTCTGCTGTACAGCATAATGTTTCAGTCATACATATACATACATATATTCATTTTCATATTCTTTTTTATTGTAGATGACTACAAGATATTGAATATAGTTCCCTGTGCTATACAGTATAAACTTGTTGTTTATCTATTTTATACATAGTAGTTAGTATCTGTAAATCTCGAACTCCCAATTTATCCCTTCCCATCCTCTTCCCCTCCTGGTAACCATAAGTTTGTTTTCTATAGTTGTGAGTCTGTTTCTGTTTTATAAATAAGTTCATTTGTATCTTTTTTTTTTTTTTAGATTCCACATATAAGTGATATCATACATTCATCTTGCTTTTTTTTTGGCTTACTTCACTTAGAATGATCATCTCCAGGTCCATCCATGTTGCAGCAAGTAGTATTATTTTATTCTTTTTTATGGCTGAGTAGTATTCCATTGTATAAATATACCACACTTCATTATCCAGACATCTGTCAATGACCATTTAGGTTGTTTCCATTTCTTGGCTATTGTATATAGTGCTGCTATGAACATTGGGGTGCATGTATCTTTTTGAATTAGGGTTCCCTCTGGATATATGCCCAAGAATGGGATTGCTGGATCACAGGGTAACTCTGCTTTTAGTTTTGTAAGGGAACTCCATACTGTTTTCCATAATGGCTGCACAAAACTACATTCCCACCAACATGTAGGAGGGTTCCCTTTTAACCACACCCTCTCCAGCATTTATCATTTGTGGACTTTTGAATGATGGCCATTCTGGCTGGTGTGACGTGATACCTCATTGTAGTTTTGATTTGCATTTCTCTGATAATTAGTGATATTGAGGATCATTTCATGTGCTTATTAGCCATTTGTATGTCTTCCTTGGAGAATCTGCTTGTTTAGAACTTATGCCCATTTTGAGACTGGGTTGTTTGGTTTTTTGGTTATTAAGTTGTATGAGCTGTTTGTATATTCTGGAGATTAAGCCTTTGTCAGTTGCATCATTTGCAAATATCTTTTCTCATTTTGTGGTTGTCTTCTTGTTTTGTTTATAGTTTCCTTTGCTGTGCAAAAGCTTATAAGTTAAATTAGGTCCCACTTGTTTATTTTTACTTTATTTCTACTGCCTAGGTAGACTGCCCTAGGAGAACATTGCTAAGATTTACAGACAAAGCATTTTTAAATGATACATGAACCAAAGAAGAATTTGTGAGGGAAATTAGAAAATATTTCAAAATGAATGCTAAAGAAAGTACAGCATATCAGCATGTGTGGGATGTCGGTCAACCAGCATTTAGAAGGAAATTTGTAAATTCAAATATTTATATTAGAAAAGAAGAAAGGGGGCACAAATTAGTGATCTATGTTTATACCTTAAGAAATTAGAAAGAGAAGAGCAAATTATACCAAACTAAATAGAAAGAAATAATAAATATAAGAGCAAAATGCATTGAAATGAAATGAAAAACACACAATGGAAAAATTTAACAAAAAAAAAAAGCCTATTCTTTGAAAACATTGATAAATTGATACACCTATAGTTAGCCTTATTAAGGAAGAAAGAATGAGAACACAGATCACAAGTATCAGGGATGAAAGGAGAGCATGTCATTACAGAGCCTACAGATATTATAGGGCAATAAGAAACTATTAAAAACAGCTTTATACCAATAAAACTTGACAACTTAGATTAATTGGACAAATTCCCTGGAAGACACTTGTTTTTCCTTGAAAGACATCCAAAGCAATCCCAATAAAAGTCAACTAGGCTTTTTGAGGAAAGTGATGTGATGATTCTAAAATGTATATAGAAATTCAAAGAACCTAGAACAACCAAAACAGTTTAAACTAGAACAAATTTGTAGGACTGATTACAAGACTTACTGTGAAGACTTACCCTGAATCATAACAGAGTGGCATTGGTATAAGGATAACAAATAGATTGATTCATCTGAATACAGGTCCAGAAATAGACCTACACATCGTTTTCAATTGATTTTCAACAAAGAACTCTTGGCAATTTATTAGGGGAAATAAAATATTTTAAATGATTTGTCCTAGAAAAACTGAGTAATCTTAACAGGAAAGAGGGAAGGAGGGATGGAGGGAGAGGAGGCAGGGAGGAAGGGAGGAAGGAACTTTGAGACTTATACCATATACAGAAATTAATTTAAATGGGTCCTAGAACTAAACATAAATGCTGAAACTATAGCCTGAAACCTGAAAACGTCTAGGAAAAAAACTTAGGATACTATCTTTATGAACTTGGGATAAACAAAGATTTCTTAACAATAAGCACTAATCATAAATGATAAATTAGATTTCAGGAAAACTTAAAACCTCTGCTCATCAAAAGATAGGGATAAAATATTTGTAATGTATAGGTGTAACAAAAGGTTTGTATCCATATATGTAAAGAACTATTGAAAATCAATAACAAAAAAATTAAAATAGGCAAAAAGAATTGGATACCTCACAGAGAAGATGTATGAGGGGCCAATAGCACATGGAAAAGTACTCAATATTTTTAATTAAAACCATGAATATCATTTCGTATCTACTAGAGTAGCTAAAATGAAAAAGGCAATACAAAATTTTGGTAAGCATGTAGAGCAGCTGGAATTCTCATACATTTTTGGTGGGACTGCAAAATGGAATAGCCGGTTTGTAAGTCTGTTTGCCAATTCCCTATAAGGTTAAAGATACCCTTATTCTATAACCCAGCAATTCCATCTCTAGGTATTTATTCAACAGAAATAAAAATGTTATGTCTACACAAAGACCCATACACGAATATTCATACCAGCTTTATTCTTAATGTCCAAAACCTGTCAACAACTCAGTGTCATTCAGCAAGAGAACAGATAAACCAATTGTGGTATGCTCATATAATGGAATACTACTCAGCAAGAAAAATGAACACAGTACTGTTATGTTCACCAACACAGACACCACTAATCTGTTGTGATAGAAATCAGAGCAGAGGTTTCCTCCAGTAGGTTGGGATTGATTAGAAGGAGGCAAGAGAGAACTTTCTAAGGTAATGAGAGCATTCTGTGTCCTGATGGGAGTATTGGTTACAAAAGTGTCTTCATTTGTCAGAGCTCACCAAATTGAAGAAATATTTGGGATTTTTGTATTTTACTGTATGTAAAATTTGCTTCAGTAAAAATGGTGATCCCTTTTTTTCCTAAACGGGGGACAGGGAACAGCTAAAGGATGATGCACTTAGGAAACCTGGCTTTACCACTTACTAGCTAGGTGACCTTGAACAAGGTTGTGAACCTTCCCACAACTCACATTCCATCTCAAAGTGAAGATGATAATCATACCAGTCTTATTAGGGTAAATTCAGGGTAAAGATTAAAGAATGTAGCCCCTGAAAAGGGCTTTACACAGTGCCTGATCAGATCTCCTGCCTTCCCACTTTGGCTCAGTCTTGAAGACCTAGTTCCTTGTGTCTTTTCTATGAACTCACCCTCTTAAAATCAAGCCGTCACTTCTTTGTTCCTAATCCTCTTGATCAGCGCTTTGTCCCTTCGCCTCACATTTTGACATCGTCCTTGTCCTTCTAGCATTCTCCTCTTTCTCCCTGTGATTAAACGTAATCTCCCAGTAAGTTACAAGTTCCTTGAGACAGGAGCTATGCTTGCTCCTGTCTCCACAGCCCCAGAGAACGGGAGGTACCCAGGTGGTGTTCCGTAGTTGCTTCTCCGCGTTACTATTTAATTTATGAATAGGCAATACAATTTAAAGAAGCAGTATTCAGTGATTAAGTCTTCCATTGTCCAGGAATTTTAAATATTAAAAGATCTTCACTATGCTGTACCCCAGAAACTGACACAACATTGTAAACTGACTATACTTCAATTTAATAATTAATTAATTAATTAATTAATATATTTTTCAAAGATATTCAGTGAAGAGTCTCCTCCCAATGTCTCTACCTGCTCCCCATGCCCCCAACACCACCCAAAAAAGGAAAACTCCTATTATTCCACATATTTCTGTCTGAACGTATGGTATGTATTTTTGTTTCTCCCTCTTCCTTACATAAACAGTAGTTACCATATCACTTGTGCGTTTTCTGTTGTTTTTCAGCTAACAATACATTTTAACCTCTTTGCCAATCATTACTTAGAAATTAACTGTAAAATGTCCCACTGATTAATGTGCTATAGGTTATTTCCAATCTGTTGCTGCTACAAAATTGCTGTAATGAATAACTTTTTACACAGTCCCTTCACACGTGTACCAGTACAACTGGAGGATAAATTCTTAGAAGTGGAATTTCTGGGATAAAGGATACATGCATTGCTAACTGATATTGTCAAACTGTCCTCCCCAGGAGTTTATTATTTCCATTTCCACCAGCAATGAAGCATAGCCTTGCCAATGAATGCGTGATCAAACACTTGGATTTCTGCCAACATTATTCGTAGAAAATGGTGTCTCAACATTGTTGGGAAACCTGAGACTCTTGTCATATATTTAAATGCCGTTTGTTTTGCCTTCTTTGTGAACTGTCGGTACTTGTCCCTTGCCCATTTTTCTACACAGTTGTTGGTCTTTTTCTTACCGGTTTCAAGTTATTCCTTATATATCAGAGAGAGAAATTCTTTGTAATTTGAATTGCTATGCTTTCCCAATGTGTCCTTTGAACTTTTTCTCTGCTTGTGTGATTTCTGCCATGCAAAAGTGGTTTTACTTTTTACATGCTTTAATTTATTAGTCTTTTATTTTATGGCACCTAGATTTTTGAGTCATAGTTAGGCCTTCATATTTTTTTTTTTAAGTTGGCTGTTTCATTGAATACCAGATCACATTCCAAAAGACAGAAGATTTCAGTGTAAAAATAGAAACTTTGGGAGTATTAAAAGAAAAGACAGATGCTTCTTAACTTGAATCGAGTCTAATTTAATTGACACATTTTGCATGTTTGGGGACACACTTAACTCCACATTGGACACAGAGAAGGAATTTTACTAAACTTGCCTGAGGCCATAGTACTTTGCTTATCTCATTGGCTGGAACCTGACTGCAGCTCCAACTGGGAACTCATGTCTCTCACTCTGGATGTGGTCCAGACACTTTCTCTAAGTTGCTGCTTTTGTTTCTTTTGTTGTTGCTTTGCTTCGTTTTGTTTTCTCACCAGTAGGTAGAATGGGCTGTTGTCAGCCACAATTACTTGAAGACCCTTGTCATTTCCTTTTTCTGCCTTTCCCTGAGGGCCAAAACGAGGAAATTAAATTGGTCATTCATTCACTCAACCAACAAATGTGCTAAGCATCTATTAAAGTAAGGCAGGCTGCTCAGAGCTAAGCAGACGTGATGAAAAAAGCAGACAAAATCATTACCTTCCTGCAGCTTATCTTCTAGTGTGAAAGACGGATCTTAAACATGTCATAAGAGGGAAGTGCCAGGAAAAGGAATAGGGTGTTACGAATATTTGGAACAGAAACCCTTACCCTTGTCTGACAGATAAGGGAATGAATTCCCTGAGGAAGTCTCTTCTGAACGGAACCCTGATAAAGTAAGAACTAACCAGCCAAAAGCAGAAAGAGACTCCCAGACAGAGGGAAGAGACAAGAAGAGCAGTGGCCCCAAGGCCAGAGGGAGCATGGTGCGATGTAGGAACTGAAGGAAGAACAAGGTGATCCGGCTGGAGGAGGACCCTGGCATTCAAGTCACGTGGGGGCTGTTGTCAGTTGGGTTCCCTGGCTCTTGGGTGAGAAGAGGAGGAAGTAAGATTGAGTGGATGGAGAAGCTCTGGTGCAGCCACAGGAAGACTTCAGGCAACCCTGCAGGGAGCTCTGAACGGGCACGGCCCTTCAGTGTTGGGACAAGGGCTGCAGCTTTCACGTCGCCACGCTGAGCGGTCCGCAGACCTGGGTTACTCTCTGCCAGCACTGCGAGGTGGGGGCCGTCAGGCAGTAGTACTCCCCACAGCCGGGAGGAGAAGCCCTTTTGTCCCGGAAGGGAACCTGGGCAGCAGAACCCAGCCCCCACAGTAGGACAAAATCACTCTGGGCCTTTAAGGTCATGATAAAGAATTTTAATTTTATTCCAAGTGCAGGAGGAAGCCAAAGG
Source organism: Camelus dromedarius (assembly GCF_036321535.1). Lineage (NCBI taxonomy): Eukaryota > Metazoa > Chordata > Mammalia > Artiodactyla > Camelidae > Camelus > Camelus dromedarius. The sequence continues at coordinate 100,572,133 of NC_087438.1, read as the reverse complement.
AGAGTTTTAAGCAAGTAAGAGAAATAAGCTGATGGGGCTTTTTAGAAGAGTGGTCTGGCTGCTTTATGTACGCACTTTAAGTGGACAAGTCGGAAGAGAGTGCGCTTAAGAGGCCATTGCAATGGTGGCATGGACTTACGTGGTAGCGGAGGAGAGAGGTGGGAGGTGGGAAGCAGTTAGACTGGGTTGGCCATAGTGTCAACAGAACTTACTGATAGAATGAAGGGCGGTTGGTAGGAAAAATAGAGGAATCATAGATGACGGCTAGGTTTGGGACTAAGCATTTCATAGATGGTGGAGCCGTTTAATAAGATGGGGAAGGCTCGGGGAGGCACACTATTCTGGGCCATTTCATCATGTATCCAGGAAATCAACTTTATAGCACTGTTGTCAACTATTTTCTATTTTTGTGCTATTCCTAAACGCACAAGGATGCGTTACCTATTCTTTGGGCCATAGTTTTCACATGAACACAAGTCAAAGGCCTTCTCATCCTTCATTGTCCAAGTTCAGTGCTACCTCCTCTATAAAACCTTCCTTGATCATAAAAACATTGGTGTATATAGAGTTCCTGATATTTTATAATGGAAAAACTAGAAACAAGGAAATGAACTGACTTACCCAGAACTGTACTGGACTCCAGCAGAGCTGTGACTAGACATCATCTCCTGACTCAGTGGCTGAAAATGGCATTACATCAAAGGAGAAAGGAAAGTCAACAAGGGTGGACAGAGTGAATGCCAGATCAGTTAGGAGTTGATTATGGAGGCCCAGGTGACAGATCATGGTGGTCTAGCTTAGGGTGAGAGTGGGGAGATGAAGTGAACATATCCAGGAGCTTCTAGGAACTAGAATGTCCAGGACTTGGTGTTGGTCTGGATTGAGGGAGTGAGGGAGGGGTAGGTACTAGGAAAACTCCTTGGATCACCTGTCATTCACCAAGCTTGGAAGGACTGGAAGAAGGCTCTGCTTGGGGGAAAAGATTACGAGTTTGGTTTTCATTTCATTTCAAACCTCTGAGCAGGATGAGTTGCCGAACCTCTGGGATAAGGGGCTTGGCGCTGGGACCTCTCAGTGGGATCGCTAGGTGGCTAGTACTTGAGCCTCTAGGGGACACTCAGGGCTGGTGCTCAGACTTCTAATGCGTGTTTGTCACTGACACTTGGAACACCAGGGAACAATGGACTGAGCTGCATGCTGCACCCTCTCCCTGCCTCCTGTCTTCCAGTTTTCTGCCACTGCCTCCCACTGGTGGAAGCTAACTTGGTAACTCAAGCATAACAGTGCAGATCATGGAGCAATGGGCTTGAGCCTGAAAGACATTCGATAATAACCAGTTTCCCTTTTTGGGTGGTTTAGGGAATGAGCCTGGGTTAGGAGTGAAAACACTGAGTTTTCTCTCCAGCTCTGCCATCAGCCAGCAGTGTGATCTTGGACATGTGACTCCCCATCTCTGAGTATCTTTTCTCTTCCTTCAGATGTATAAACATCTATTTGCTGTTGTACATACTTAGGTGTCTGTCCTTTAAGAAGCCTCCTCTGATCCACATCACTTAGGGGGATTTGGTACTCCTCCTGTTGCTCATATAAACGCCTGTTCTAACCCCTTTTTTAAAAACTTACTTCACTTTTTAATTGAGAACTAGCTAACATACAATTAAAAGCACAGACCTTTTTTTTCTTTTTTTAAATTGAAGTAGACTTGATTTAAAATGTTGTGTTAGTTTCTGGTGTACAGCATAGTGATTCATTTATATATTTATGTATACATATATATGTATATATGTGTATGTATACATATATATACATCCTTTTTCATATTTTTATTATAGAGTTTTATAAGCTATTGAATATAGTTCCCTGTGCTATACAATAGGACTTGCTGTTAATCTATTTTGTATATAGTCGTTTATATCTGCTAATCCCAAACTCCTAACTTATCCTTCCCCACCTTTCCCCTTTGGTAACCATAAGTTTGTTTTCTATGTCTGTGAGTCTGTTTCTATTTTATGAGTAAGTTCATCTGTGTCATTTTTTTAGATTCCACATCTAAGTGATATCATATGCTATTTGTCTTTCTCTGACTTACTTCACTTAGTATGATAATTTCTAGGTCCACCCAGGTTGCTGCAAATGGCATTATTTCCTCCTTTTTATGGCCAGGCTGAGTAGTATTCCATTGTATATATATATACCACATTTTCTTTATCCTTTGATCTGTCGATGGACATTTATGCCCATGTCTTCCATGTCTTGGCTATTGTAAATACTGCTGCTATGAACATTGGGATGCAGGTGTCATCCTGAAGTAGGGTTCCTTCTGGATATATGCCCAGGAGTGGGATTGCTGGATCATAGGGTAGCTTTATTTTTAGTTTTTTAAGGAACCTCCATACTGTTTTCTGTAGTGGCTGCACCAAATTACATTCCCACCAGCAGTGTAGGAGGGTTCCCTATACTCCATGCCCTCTCCAGCATTTATCATTTGTGGACTTTTTAGTGATCTCCATTCTGGCTGGTGTGAGGTGATACCTCATTGTAGTTTTGATTTGCATTTCTCTGATAATTTGCAATATTGAGCATTTTTTTCATGTGCCTTTGGCCATTTGTGTGTCTTCATTGAAGAAATGTTTGTTTAGGTCTTCTGCCCATTTTTGGATTGGGTTGTTTGGTTTTTTGTTATTGAGTTCTATGAACTGTTTGTAAATTCTGGAAATTAAGTCTTTGTCAGTCACAGCATTTGCAAACATTTTCTCCCATTCCATACAATGTCTTTTTGTTTTGTTTATCATTTCCTTTGCTCTGCAAAAGCTTGTAAGTTTAATTAAGTCCCATTTGTTTATTTTTGCTTTTATTTCTATTTATAAAAGCACAGATCTTAAATGGTTAGTTTGGTGAGTTTTGACAATTGTATATACATCCATGTAATCACCAATCCAATAAAATCTGCCATTTTAACCGTTACTAAGTATACAATTCAGTGGCATTACATTCAGTACACATTCACCGGGTATGCAGCCATTACCACTACCTATGTCTCAGTAGCACATTCCATTTTACTTGCTTACTGATAAGTCAGAATTGCCTAATAGAGATTAAATCCCCAAGGGCTAGAATCACGTATTATCCCAGTGATTGGCATTTAGTAAATACTGGCATTTGGTGGTTGGTTGAACTAATGAATGAGTGAATGAATGTCTAAAGTCTCACTGACTGTGTCTTTTTGTCTAGTAACTGTAATGGGATCACCTAGCTGTACCTTTATTCCTCCTCTCTTTCTCAAATGTTTGTTAAGTATCTACAGGGTGTCTAGAAGTTAGAAGATGACCTGGACAAAACTCCTATCCACAAATCCGCAGCCTGGTTAGGGGTAGAAACAAGTAAATAATATGTAATAAACCAACTAATCGTTGGTAGAAAGATGAGCAGGGTGAGAGTTATGGTTACAGACATGAAATTATCCCTTATACTGCCTTGGAGCATCGAGGAGGGCTTCATAGAGATGAAAAAGCACTTTAGTGATGTTGAGTGGTAGGATGGGGGTGCAGAGAGTCTAGGGGAACTGCAAGGAATTCTTTAGGGCCAAATTTGGGGTCTTTTCTCCTCCAGGGGTCCCACTTCCTGCCTCAATGCCTGAGACTATTTTTGGCAGAGGAGTAAGACAGCGACACTAATTTTTCTCTGTGTGATGGGTCCGGCTTACCCGCTTCCCGCACCACTTCCTCTTCATTAAGGTTCTTCCTTATTTCTCAGTGCTTCCCCATTTGTCAGTGTTTCCCTTGAGTCAGTTTCTCCTCTTTGTGCGTGTTTTCTCTAGATGAGTGGCTTTTATTACTTGTGGCTTTTCATTAAAAGGTCTTTGTTCAAGACCTTGGGATTTTCCCAGGGAAAGCCATATGAATCTCCAAAATAGTTTTACGTATTTATTGGCCTCATTCAAAAGTAGCTGGTGAGTGAATCTGTACCTCTTGGCTACTCTGTGTAAACACACACACACACACACACACACGTTCTCTCATGTCCCCCACCCTACCCCATTCTCCCATTGCAGGTAGCTTAAGAACTCAAACCACTCAGAAGTAGTTGTCTGTGGTCAAAATGGTGCTACCAGACCTTAAATATCTTAATGACTAAGACTCTCTTATTTAGAGGACTGGGTGTTTGGATGGATGAGTGGACAGGTGGACGGATGGACAGGTGAATGACTGAGACTTTCAAGCTTCCGCAACCCGTGCCAAAGCCACCCTTAATAACAACCCTGAGTAGGAAGCTCAAAATGAGTGTTGGCAATGATGATGCTACTGATGATGGTGTGATATGAGTGCTACCACAGAATAATGACAAATGTCCTGGGAAAGGAGATTCCAAAGACTCTGAGCTAAGACATCATGCTTTCCTTCTTACATTCATTGAACTAAACATTTATGGAGCAGCCTTCTTGGCAGCACCTTTTGTTCAGACCCTCCCGTGCCCTGTGGTGAATACAAAAGAAGTGTCAGATGGCATCCTTCCCTGTTTCATGGCAACTCACAGCCTGACATAAGAGATCCCGTCTCCTTGTTAATCCTAAATTAAGTGATTGGGTGAAAGATCATGAACTCTAAAAGACAGGAATCATCCAAAAGTATTTTCAATGAAGTCCTTTCATTTTCTACTCAGGATAATATTAAGTAATAGTAAGCTATTATCCACACTGCTTCTCAGGTTCGAACTACAAGGCTTCTCACTTGAAGTGTTTGAGAAATCCAAACAAGACCATACCCTCTTTTAGGAAGCACGGACAGAAAGGTCCTTCTATAGCCGAGTTTGTGGAGAGCTAAGGGGAGGGCGTGACTCTCTCTTTTGTGCCCAGAATGATTTCTTTAGGGAAAGCGATAAAGGTACCAAAGAATATCTCATGCTGTCCTTTCCACCTCTCACTGTCACAAGGGAAATTACACATGACACTGGAATAGCCCATGTCGCCTTGCCAGGCAGTTCAAATCTCCCTAATCAACCCTTTCCTCATCCATCCACCCCACTCCTACCCCTAGATATGGAGACTTGGTCAGGGTTTCCTGTGTGTGCCCTCATCAAATCCCGTGTTATTTGCCCATCACACTTACCGCATTGGTGATTAAAGAGTCATTTACAAGATTATCAGTTGCCTCTCCCTCCCTGGCTGGGCTATAAGCTCCCTGAAGGCAGGGCTCACATCCATGGTTTCCTTACTGTACACACTCTCAGTGTTCACACAGTGCCTGGCTAGCGTCAAAAAATAAATGCCTCTTGAAAGATTTAAGGAGAAGACGCCTTTATTCTGCAGAGGACACAGCCTTGAGAATCCTGAAATGAGGAACCTGACTTAGAAGACAGTGGCTTCACCAATTTATGTTCCCATCAACAGTGCATGAGGGCTCCCTTTTCTCCACATCCTCCTTGACATTTGTTATTTGTGGTCTTTTTGATGATAGCCATTCTGACAGGTGTGAGGTGATATCTCATTGTGGTTTTCCTTTGCATTTCCCTGACAATTAGCCGTGTTGACAAACTAGTGGTTACGAGTGGAGAGCAGGGAGTGGGGAGAGGCAAGAGAGGAAAATGGGATTAAAAGATACAAACTACTGTGTATAAATTAGATAAGCAACAAGGACATATTGTAAGGCCAGGGGAATATAGCCATTATTTTGTAATAACTTTCAAGGGAGTATAATCTATAAAAATATTGAATCACTATGTTGTACACCCAAAAGTAATATAATATTGTAAATCAACTATACTTCAATTTTACCAAAAAAAAAAAAAAAAAAAGAAGAAGAAGAAGGAGGAGGAGAAGGAAGAAGAGGGAATGACGGGAGGGAAGGAGGAGGAGAAAGAGAAAGAGAAAAAGAAAAAGAAAAAAAGAAGAAACTGGTTTCTGTGCCTGGAGAGATAGCTCCCTGCCTCTGAGTTTAGAGCCCAGAGCCCAGTTACTCCCAAGGCCTGGAGAAATGGCAGCTCTGGTGTCCCAGGTCCTGTCACAGGATACTTAGATGGTGAATTCTTGGTTACCCACATGTGTCCCTAAAACAAACAGCAGAGAGGAAGAATCACAGACCATCTGCCACATAAGCGGAATTATTTCTCAGCGGAATGTTTCTCAAAGCCTCAGAAAGGAGTCGGTGAATTAAAGGTTTATATTAACCTCATTTCACATTTCTTTTCACTTACAGGAAATTATTTTCATTTTCCATGCCCAGCTAGTTGATGTTTACTTCACCGACTGTATTAAAGTGGAGCTGCGTCATGCTGTTTTGTTCTAGGTTATTTCCAGAGAAAAAGGACCCCAGTTGATATTTTATTAGTTGCTGTATAGTAATTTGTTTTCAAAATGCTGGATTTCTTTTTTTCCATTTAGGATACCATGCATGTCTTTCCTATTTGGGAATGAGAGAAATATTTATTTTTAAGAACGTCATGTCCAAGTAGGTAAATAAGTGAAACATCTCCCTTCTCTTTGACAGACCCACACATCGTATTTTATACGATTAATTTAGACATCCTGGCTGTTGAACTGTCTCATTTTTACTATGCTTTATGAAAGAATAAGGACTTTTTATGAGATAGATATAACAGCGCTTTGAAGCAGGGTTTCTGGGCCTGACAATTCTTTGTTGTTGGGGGCTGTTCCGTGCATGGTAGGATATTTAGCCTCTACCCTCTAGTTTCCAGTACCACGCACCTGGCTACAGCTATAACACTCAATATTATCTCCAGGCATTGCCAAATGTCCCGAGGGGGCAAAGTAATCGCCGGGGAGAACCACTAGTATTAAGGGTGGTAGAGGCTAGCAGGCAGACACTGTCTCCTTATCCCTCAAGAAAGACAGACCTAGATCAGACCTAGGTGAGGCAAGAGCATCATTGGCGTTTTGGGGCATATATATGTTCCGGTCACCAATTTGGCCTCATTAAGCCACTTTGGCGCAGAAGCAAAAATGCTTCCTGGAGTTCCATCCCTTAGTGAAACCGTGGAACAGAAGATGTCTTTCTGAAATCCCTGGAAGCTCCCCTCCCAGGCCAGTGGAGAGAACACTGTCTGGTGACCTAGTCAGACCCCCAGGCTGCTCCTCATCACCTGTGCGACTAGCCGGGAGTCCCAGCTCCTCGTCTGCACAAAGTACATGTACAACACTTGGTCCCCATGTCAGTGAATGATTGGAAGAATTAAATCAAAGGTACCCAATTTTGTTTTTCACAAGTGGCAGAGTCAGACCATATGACACCTGTCAGTGTATTGTCCTTTCCTGATGAAATTAGTTTATCCTTAAGGAAGGCATGGGAGGCAGCACAGAGCATGGTTATGGGTCTGGTCTTTGAAATCTGACAAGTCAGGGCTGCAAGCAGCTCCCTCCACTTACCAGCTGTGTGACTGGTATACCAACTAGGATGCATAACCTCTCAGAGCTCCTCTTTCCTCACCAATAAAATGATCATAGCATCTACTGCATAGAGGGGAATTGTGAGAATTATATTATAGAATATACACAAGGCACTTTGTACAAGGGTCCATCATAGGAGAAGCACCCATAAATAACGATTGCCATTCATTGCTGTTATCATTGCTAATCAATGTAGAAAATACTGTGTGCTGTCTGACTGATGGGAGAGGAATTTGGGAGCAGAGTTTAAGATCCCTAAACCACAGCTCTAATGGTAATGTCCACTTAAAGTGCTTTGCTTAAGTCCAACAGCACTGAAAGGTATGTTGAAAGATGAATCCTCTGTCAGGATTCATAGCAAGAACTGTCTTATTCATACATATATTCAAAGTACTTAGCACAGCGCATGACCAAAGTAGGTGTGTTCAATCCTATACTTGGCAGGTTAAATTTCTGAGCACCCACTGGCTGCCAAAAACATTTCTCGGGTCTGGGCAAAGGAGGTGTAGTCCTGGCTATCATTGAGATTACAAGACTATTGCAAAGATTGCAAATTGAAAACTTACAGGGAACAGGCAGATGTCAGAAAAGCCACACCATCTTTCTGGTCTCTTTCATTTTCCCACTTACGATAGACACAAAGGTACAGAGAAACTGTTCTCAACTCAGAAAACCAGCATTACAAGAAATATCACTGGTCTCAGTTTTAGAGAGACGATAGGGAGTGGTAAGGAGTGTGGTTCGCCAGAGAGGAGAATATCACTATTGAACAGGAATGGTGGCACAATCTCTGAATAGTTTTGAGATTTCTAGCTCAGATCAGTTGGTTGAAGAGGACTGCATTTTGACAGTGGAGGGCTTGTGATGGACAGAGGATGGCAGGCAGTTGCAAGGGCTGTGGGTAAGTCACAGTGTGATCCCCAGAAGACTGGGTTACAGGAGCCAGATTCCCTGAGTCCCTGAGCCCACAAGGCTTGGCCATGTACCTGAGAGTGTTGGTGTCACATAACTAGGAGGAAGATAATGTCTGACCTGCCTCTCTATAAAGATTTGTTTTAATATTCACCCAAATTAAAGAGATGGGGGGAAAAAAACTTTTCATTCAATCATCTTGAGGAGAATGTCAGAAAATTCCCCTCTAGGTGATTTTAAGGATCCTGTTCCTGCAGGAAGAAGCCAGTAGGATTAAGCATCCCTCTGCTGGATTAAATCCTAATGTTTCTAGAATGGTTAACGTCTACAGAACTTGTTAAATGTCTGGAGGCAGCCTTAGCCCCCCGGAGGGCTTCCGATTAGAGCCCTGACAGGGTCACATGGGATGCTCCAAGAGAGAGTAGGACCAGGCTTCCCTCAACTTTTCTTTTCTTTTTTCTTTCTTTCTTTCTTTTTTTTTTTAAATTTTGCTCTTTAGGTTAAAGAGTCAAAGAACTCTAGAAAAGGGACACAATAAATGTAGAACTATAGGGAAAGGCAAAAAGAGCTAAGGACATTGAGAGAGATTGCAAAAGAGTTTGGGGTCATCACAGTTCTAAAATGAATGCAGAACAAAATTCCAAACTGGGCATTATGTAATTCTACATAGGACAATAGCGGGGACATTTGTCATTACGAGGTCTGCAACATTTTACACATAAGAAAATGTGCGGTTTTATGGTCTTTATCATTCAGGTTTCAGAAGTGTCTGTTTTTCTCTTGGCACACTTCAAAAGGCGAGTACAAATCGAATGCTATTTAAATAACCTTCATGGTGCAGTATTACATATTAGATGCCGTTCATTGTTTCTTACCCCATATTTGTTTCCCACAGCACACCACTGCTTTTACATTAGACGTCTACCCTGTAGGGAGGAAAATGGGTCTCAAATACAAAGCTAGCCCTTTCTCTTTGCAGACATCCTGCAATTAGCTCAAGTTCTCATCTCTTCACAGCAAGATCCTGTTGCACAAAACACAAGTCTTCTTTTCTCAACATGTTTTTGCCAGATGTTTCCACGAAAAAAAAAAAAAAAGGAAAGGCAAAGTTTTTTGTACGTATTGGTGTGAATGACTTCATCCTTAATGACTGCTTCAAAATGCTCCTCCTTCTTAACTCAGTGAATGAGTTCTCCCCGAGAGCCTGGGCCCAGGACGTCTACTCTCTCCGTCTTTACAGACTCTCAGTATTTCACCCATGTGTGACTGCCCCACGTGCCTGCAGGAAGAGTCAGACTTTCAGCATCCCTCACACTCATCCTATCGTCTTGGCCCAATAGACCCAAAATAAGCACTTTAGCTTTTTGACCAAAGAAAATGCAATCACCGCAAATTAACGTGAGAAATGGCTGCTCTCTCTCCAGTTAGCTTTACAGTTTTGTCTGGTTAAGGGATGATTCTCTGCTCTGCGATGAAACGTGGTGATAAGTTTACATCCGTATTAGCAGTCAGGCTCTGTCTACTTTGTTTGAGATAGCAAGGCTTTTAGCTTTGCTAGAGAATGTCTGTATATTCTAAAATATTTTCCACGCTTATGATCTTCCTTATTTCTGTCATCCACACTGAATTTTGTAAAAGTTTTGGGGCTCTCTTAAATTGTATAATTTGCTTTGAAAAGTACACTTAAAGTGCAGTTTTTTTTAATTGTTTAAAGCTGTGCTCAACATCAAACCTACCTTGGGTATCTTTAGACAACTTACATCCGTGGACAAATCTATTAGTGTTTTTTTTAAATATTTTACTTTATTTTACTTTTTTATTTTATTTTATTTTATTTTATTTTACTTAATGGAGGTACTGGAGATTGAACCCAGGACCTTGTGCATGCTAAGCATGTGCTCTCACCACTGAGCTATACCCAGCCCCTAATAGTGGTTTTTTAAACAGCACCTTGCCTGAACATGACTTGAAACAAATTAATATATTAAAAGAAAATATTTGAACCCTTTTTGATGACTTTGTAAGTCGAGGTGACCTTAGGGAATCTGATTCAGCCCCCTGATTTGGTAGCTGGCCCAGCAGACGGAGTCGCGGCAGTCACGCATCTGATTAGTGAAGGTATCTTGACCCTCATTCTCTGTTCCACATCTGCTAATAACAGATGGCACTGAATTTTCATTTGGAAATCCAAAACAAAGCAGCAACAAAATCTCATCACATTTTATCTCAGACAACGGCCTGGTATCACTGACAACGATGCCTATATATACAAGACAATATTTTGCTCGAACCATTCCATGGGTTGGGCCAATGTTGCCACGCTCTCATTTGATAAATGTGGAAAACAACATGACTGTAAGCTCCCGCAAGGATGGGTGGCATGTGGTTAAAGAGGAGGAGAAAAGGCTTTATAGTTCCATGTGTGTCCAAATCTCGACTTTACCCTTTACAGAAATGACCCTGGGAAAGTTACTGAATTTCTCCAAGCCTCAGTTTTCTGATGTAAACACTGGATTAGGAACAGGAACTTCTTCACAGGGCCGTTGTGAGGAATGAATGAAGGCGTAGACGAGCTGGAGCGCGCGTAGTGCCGTATCGGACGCACAGCAAGCCCCTGGCCTAGCGCCTTTGCTGTATTTGGTTAAGATCCCGAAGGCTGGTGGCTGCCTGGATTAGAGAGGCGGGGAGGGAAGGAGCAGAAGGCGGTGTCACAGATGAGAGGGAGCTTTCAAGCACAGGTTACTAGACATTCCTGGTCCTCACCAATATCTGCCTTCCCCCTCCCTCCCAAATGCAGGAGACACTGCATTTCCACAACCCCTACCGGTTAGGTGGGGCCAAGGTCGGGATGAGGGCGAGATGGGTAAGTTGCCTAAGATGACAAGTATAAGGAGCTACTGGCCTTCAGGGTCACACAAGTGCCAATCCTGTGCTTGCGTGATGCAAACAGCCTGTGCCTCCCTAGATGTCACACTGAGGGCTTCACTCCTTTCAGCCTCATCCCATCCTGAGGAAGGCCACGGGACGAGGTCTGGCCTGTGAGCTACAACTGGAGGTGACCCTGAAGAGCCAGCACTGGATGGTCCCCCATACTCTCTCCCTCGGCTTCAGCAACCCAGGAGGTTGCCCGTTCTAGGTGGTGGGGCTCAGGGGCTCCGTGTCACGTGTCGCGGGGTCCCCTGCCAATCTACCTGGACATGGACTGTGATCAAGAAATGAAATTGTGTTGAACCACTGAGATTTGGGGCTTTTTTTTTTTTTTAATTTGCTTTTGCTTTGCTACTGCTGCTGCCACACACCCAGCCTACTTTTCTTCTCAGTATTAATGTTATCCCAACCCAAATAAATCACTTCATTTTTGTCACTCTTGGCATGAGTATTATACATGGCAGAGTGACGTTTAGATGTTGGCCTCGACCCTTTCCAGTTGTATTTTCTCTGAGCTTCAGTTTCCTCGGCCAATAAAATGGCGCTGATAAGCCTTGACTTGCAGGGCTACTGGGTGAGGTTTAGGGGTGGGAGAGGGGAAGCCGCATCCTCGCTGGCTGTAACTGGGAATGTCCCTCCTGAGAAGCTTCTTGTGGGCAGGGAATTTCTCTGTATCCCCAAGGCCTAGCACAGTGTCTTGGTGTGTTACAAACATTTAATAGATGTTTATTGATTAACTAAAAGAAGACGGCTTTATGAGTGATAGCAAATTTTCTACACACTAAAAGCTAAGAGCCATCAGTCAACCAAGAAAATAGCCCAGCTTGTCTCCTGAGTCTCCCTGTGAATCTCTTACTCATATTATTTTGATGCCTGCATCAGCTGGGTTGTCAAGGTTACCTCTCATCCTCTTTGGAATATTATTAGATGTTGACCCATATTGTGTCCAAATTACACATAGACCTGGATGTGTGTTTGCCTCCCCTACTGTTCTGGCTACTGGCACTCTCTCTTCTGATCTGTTTCCCTCATTCTACTCTATTTAAGTTTGTGAAGGATTGAGAAGTTTGGCTATTCACTAGAATGAGATATCACTCTGTATTATACTGACTCAGTGGGATTTCAAGGGACTTAGATTCTAACCTGGAATAAGTTGCAAAGTTCTTTTCTTAGCATTTCAGTGAGATTCTATCTCTTCTTTCTAAAGCAAGTAGGTACTACGTGGAGTTCCCCTCATAGTTCTGATCACCTCTCTTACTTTCTTAAGCTTTCACCATCATCACCATCATCACCGTCATCATGTCAGCAGTTTATTTATTTGGTCCTCTTTTCGCTAAGGGCTTCACATGCTTTGTATCAGTGAAGCCCCAACACAACCTTATGAACAACGTGCTAGTATTAGTCCTATCCTACGAATGTGAAAGTTGAGGTTCATGAGAATAAGTAACTCATATAGGTGACTAAAGGTCAGAGCTAGGATTACATGCAGGTTCGATTTGACTCCAAACCCTGTGATCTTACGTTTCCATTGTACCGACTGAGCAAGAGAGAAACACGCAAGGGATCTCAGAGGTGGCCCCGTTCCTTCTTGTTTCATAAAGTTTTAAAACATGGATTTGAAAAATGGCAATGACACCTAATATTCTGAGTATCTCAGTAGGGATGGGAAATGGAGAAGAATAGTTGGTGACACGGTCTGAAGAATTGGGCTTAAATAAAACATCGCTTAGAAAAATAACCCCCCAACTTCTTTCTAACCTGCATTTTTAAGAGAATAGAAAGGAGGTGCTCTTTGCCAAAATCGTTTATTGGGAGAAAGTATTTTTTTAATCACATTTAAAGATGTGCATGGTGCGATTAAAAGTTGAGAAAATGTCCACTAATGTTATTCTTCAGACTACTTTGAAATAATACATTTTGTTAAAAATAATTAGCTTTCTTTCAAAAAATGACCTCTCAAGCTGAATTTCTTTCATTTTTGAAGCTAAGCATCTTATGTTTGTTGACCACTTTTCTTTCTTTCCATGTGAATTATCTACTCATAAAATCTGCCATTTTCTATTGAAATGTGTCTCTGTAAATAATTTGCAAGAAGGTTTTATGTATTATGGAAATTAGCCCTTTTGACTGTCATTATATTGTAAGTATTTCCCGAGTTTGTTGTTTATGCTTTCTTTGTTTATGGCGTTTTCTGTATAAATTTATTTTTAATTTTTATGTTTAAAAAGGTAGCTTTGGTGTTTCCTCTAACAGGGGAAGAATTTGGATGTTACACCTCGTTTCACAAATCTATTTCATGCCAATTTTGAGAAGCTACTGTATAATTTGTGAGGCAATTTGCAGAAGGCTTCCTGTTAAGTCTCCGGGCAACATTAAATAATAGCCGTGTGCTGATTTGGCGACTTTCCATGCAAGGCCTGGAAGCCATGCCATCAGCGCTCACATCGGTTTGCAATGCCTGGCTGGTTAGAAAAGGTGTTAACACCAGCCCGTAAAACTACTGCTACTTTATAGATTTGTTGACATGTCGAGTGATTTGCTGCTGGGAGAAAGAATTTTAAAAAGAGAAGAATGAAAGAAATGCTGGAAAGGGAAAGGTCGGGAGGGGGGAATGGGAAGGAAGGATTAGGGGGAAAAAAAACAAAATTAAAAGAAAAGAAAGGAAATAGGAAAAGTAAAAAAAAACTTAAAGTAGGAAAAAGTTATTAAAAGAAAATGGAAAGATAAGAAAAGGGAAGAAAGAAAAGAAGGAAAGAAAGAAATAGAGAAACAAAATATAAGTAAAGATGGATGGGTGGATGGATGGATGGATGGGTGAAGGAGGGATAAGAAAGGAGGGAAAGATGGATGGAAGGAAGGGAAAAAGAGAGGGTAGCAGGGAGGAAGGAAAAAGGGACAAGTGAAGGAGACAGTGAGAGGGAGGAAAGAAAATCAAATATAAAATTTTAGGCTAAAATCATTTCAATTCTACAAAGATAGAGAATACAAATTTCCTTTAAATCTAAAGCTCTTCTTTTGCAGGAAGTAAAACTCAAGCCCAGAGAGGGTGAGTAATTGCCTCAACCTCACACAGCATGTTTATAACAAAATGAGACTCAGACTCTAGCGTGGTCTCCCAACTTGCAGTCTGATACATCTTCTCTCACACTCTTTTGTTTCACTGGAAACTGGCTCTTGATTTGAGCTGACTTCAAACCACATGAACATAAATAATATAGCCACAAGTGAACCTTCTGCTAGACCAGAAAATCTGACCCCAAATGATTTTTTTAACTATAGCACAGTGTCTTAACAGAATTTGACCTGTAATGTGTAAATGCCAAAAAGATAAACGAGCAAGCAGTTCCTTCCTACTTAGAGGAAAAAAAAAAAAACTAAAAGGGAAAGTTGTTTGCAACCTCTACTAGGAAAATGTATTTCAAAGGAAATGACTTAAGATAACTTAGGAAAAGGCCAACGTCTTCAGTACTGTTTGGTAGAATTTTGATTTTTTTGCCCTGGATACCTGAGGAGCATTGTGCTTTTTTATTCTCCTGCTGTTTGTGGCCAGAGAGTCAAAGAGAAGGGGAAGCCGGAGGTGGACGTCGTTGCAGTTGGCTTTTCACTTTAGTGACTGTGATTTAAGTTGAGACAGGACTTTCCTAAGAAGGGAAGCAGATGGTGAGTTGTTGCACATCAAAAAGGAAAATTAGGAACAACTGAAAAACCAAAGTATTTCTCCAAATACCCTTCAACACAGATAAGATCCCTTTTAGCGTGCCATCAGTGTGCCCCCTTGTTAAGAGGCAGGACTGAGTGAGCAGCTCAGCTTTCTTTCAGTCCCGTGATTTTATATGATTCTATAGCAGTAAAAAAACAAACAAAAAAAAATTCCTTTGCCCTAATCAAGCAGTATTGCTTTAATTTTCTGTTTTACTTTGGCAGCAGGGAACTTGCTTCATTCTATTAATTTGTTTTGGATGGCACTCTGCTCTATTATCTTAGCTGTTTAGAATTTGTGCCACTGAAGCCAGAGTATTTAGTTTCATCCATTCATTCAATAAATATGTATTGAGCTGCCTACACACCGGGCCCTGATTTAGGTATGGGGCATACAGCGTAAACACCACAGACTGAAAACCCTGCCCTCAGAGTCGGCGCTCGGGTGAGTGGGTGGGTGGAGACACACCATAAATAAACCGGTACAATCACATACGGTGTGTCAGGCAGTAATAAATGCTCTGGCGCAAAATAAAACAAGAGGCTAAAGAGGGCAGGCAGACTGGAGGAGCCTTAATTGTAGGGCAAGTCAGAGGGTCTCTGATGAGAGAACGCTTGAGCAAAGACCTGAAAGAAACAAGGAGACACAGCTATGGGGTGGTCCCTTGCTTCTAGTATCCCCAGCAGACAACAAAATCTGTGATGCTCAAGGCCGTTACGTAAAATGACCCCACTGCCATCCACGGGCAGTTGAATCCACGGACGTGGAACCCACGAATACCGAGGGCTGACTTTGTCTGTGGCTTCCTTCAGGAAGAGGGAGCAAACCTGAGGACACACATTTGGGCGGCATGGCCAAAGCACCGGGGGTGCGGGGCAGCGCTCAGAAAGGCGGGGGTCCAGCGCTTGTAGCCATTGGAGGCCTTTGGCTCTAACTGTGAGGGAAATGAAAAGGAAAATCCTCTGGGGATGCTTGAGCAGAGGGCGGTGGTCCACATGTTCACGCTTTCACATTGGCTGCCAGGTGGAGAAAAGCAAGAAGGTCAAAGGCAGGGGCAGAGCCGCCGAAAGAGACTAAGCCAATCCGGGCAGGAGATGACTTGTGTCCTGACAGTGCTGGTGAAGGGCGTATGGGCAGGTTCCGATACAGTGAGGTTGGGAAGAACAGTTGTTAATAGACTGCGTGTGAGGCGTGAAAAAGGGGGAGGAGTCAGGATGACTCCAAAATGGATCCATTGATCTTCATTCCATTATACATTCAGATTAGTCTCTGATGCCCACCACTGCCCTCTTCTTCTCTACCTCCACCCACTCCAGGTCCAGCTGTGTTTATGGCCAGTATGTTAATACAAGTTGCCCCGTCTATTCTGATTTTCTCCTTTATGTGAGTTAACAGAGTCCAGACGGAGTTTAAGACTCTAATTGTAACTAGATTTTTGTTGTACATGTTTCCTCTTCATTTTCAATGATTTGTAGGATTTTATTTATGTTTTCTTGACCTGATTATAGATGAGCCTTTGTTGTTATTTTTAAACAGAGGGAGCATATATGAGAGGGAGGGGGAGATGAAGGAAGGAAGCGGGGAAGGATGGATGGATGGGGAAAGAGATAAAAAGAAGAACCTAGGGAAACCAAGGGAAGATTGAGAGAGGGAGAGGAGAGAGAGAATATGAAAAGGTCAAATAATAAATAGGAAGTTGAGAGAGTAAAGCAGTAAACATAAGAATACAGTCATTGGGCAGACAGAGTAAAAGAATGTTCTGGGTCCAGATAGATTCATAACCCCTCTTGGAACTATCAAAAAAAAAAAAAAACCATAAGATACTCACTGCCAGGGCAGCACTAGTGTGTCCCCAAGTTGCTGACTGATAGAACCTAAGGTAATAGTTCATGCTGAGTTACTTTGAGACAAAGAATAAAAAAGGGAGAACCAAATGCAAAAGACTAAGAAGAAAATCTACGTTCAGTATATGCAAATTCAGAAAAATGTCTCTGTAACTTCAAGCAGGAGGACAGCATTCTAAGTTCATTGTTCTAAAAAGATAGCTGGACAGGATAAATAGTAGCAGCAGGATGATGATTTTGAATGGGTTACGTTTATCACCTTGACACCAGGCGTATTTATATATTCATGCTCCATCTCCTTGCATGACAGCTTGAAAAACATATATGAAAGGAAAGGAGAAAAGAAACAAGTGAAGGAATCTGAGTGAAGAGAAAATAAGAGTAAGAAAATAAAGCCGAGGAAAATATTAGTGTACACCCACTCACACTCCCCCTGCCCCAGAAAAAAGAAAGAAAAAACAAATGCAAACATGAGATTCTGCAAAGTTATTAGAGACAGTCTGTAAGTTTGGTTTCAAGCTTCCTACCAACCAAAGCAAAGAGGAAAATATGAGCATGTATAAAAACCTAGTCTCTATAAGATTAAGATAAACCGGTAGTGTTGCAGAAGCTAAGACTAGAATCTAAAGAAACTGTGTTCTTTGCAGCCACATAATATGGATAAAGACCTCGACAATATTCTTTCAACAGCTACAGTAACAAGTATCTTAGAACTAGTTTCTTCTTAGGCTCTTAGTGTACTGTTCATCTTTTCCACTTCTTAAGCAAAACCTCACCTCTCAATTCTGGTAACTTTCACTTCGTATTTCATATTAATTTTTTTAGAACAATTACGAATGTACATAAAGTGATCCTTGTCACCATGGTAACAATTTGACCTGGCTGTTACTTTGTATACCTCAGTTAATGGGATGAAAGGGCAGCCATTTCTCGGTGTAATTTCTCAGATATTATATGTGAAACAATGATATTTTTGCCACGTCTTCCATTTGACCTGTGTCAAGCAAGCCTTGTGGAAACAAATTCATTTGACATATTCTGCTATGATTAAGACTGAAGGCCCTAGATGAAAACCTTCTGATTGGAACCGAAGTCAGGATATCGGTTCTGCTGAGGGTGGGTGTTTGTGGGCTGGGACAGTTCTGGAGGTCACCATCATTAGTATCAATATGGCCACCTAACTCGCCTCTCACTTGCTCAACCGTTACAAACGTGCCTAAAACTGAGCTCATTTACAATCTAAATGCTTGTGTGGGCTGGTAAGCAGGGTACAGTGCTAATTTAGGTATTGTTGTTTTAGGGGAAACAAAAGATATGCTAATATT
The DNA here is from genome assembly GCF_036321535.1 of Camelus dromedarius. Lineage (NCBI taxonomy): Eukaryota > Metazoa > Chordata > Mammalia > Artiodactyla > Camelidae > Camelus > Camelus dromedarius. Next base: position 100,554,025 of record NC_087438.1, on the reverse strand, counting down.
TTTTTCATCGTCACATTAACTGTAAACTGTGCATCCTTGTCTAGCTCCTTCTCAGGCAAATGAGGAAGTCCCGTTGTTAAAATTAATGTATAAAAATCAAAATGAACATTTTTTCCCCCGGCACCTGCTTGATGACGGAGAATTATCATCAGTGGCAATCTTGCCCTGGAACGCAGGAGTTCATGTCTTTCCACTGGGTTGTCAGGATGATTGTGAGGTTTGCTCTCAGCCCCTCCAAAAGTCCCCTCTTCCTCTTGTCTTGCTCCCTCTCCCCCTCATTCTTGTGCCTGTGCAGGCATCTGAGTAGCCGCTGATGACTTTCACTTCTGCTGGGGAAATTACAACCCACTGCTTTAGAGGGTAGAGAAAAGGAGAAAACTTAGATCTTCTGATACCAAATCATTGGACTTCGGAGGATCAGTAATCTGTCAAGTCCAACAAAGCCATAAAATCCCCACGTGTCTCAGAAAAGCACTGGGGCATGAATGGGGAAGGAATTTTAAAAGGTCAGAAAGGGAAGAGAAAGAAGGGAAGACAGAAACAAGTAGTGTGGCGTGAACATCCATGCTCTCGTCTGTTCCACAAATCCTTGCTGAGCATCGGGAAGCACCTGGCACCGGATGTCACATGTTAGTTTCCACTAGGGTGTGACTCTGGGAATATCTGCTGAATCAGTCATTCTGAGCTGAACCAGGAAATTCACCAAAGTTAGGAGAGTCATAGTATTAATCAGGGTGACTCTGAAAAAAGTTGTACCCGAGGGGATGAATCCTCTGATCTGAATTTTTCTCTTCTTGTGAAATTGCCTGCTTCACATTCAAAGCAAAGAACGGACCAACGACAGCTGTTTGTCCATCAAGAGCTGTGCGGTTGGCTTCCTCTGGAAAAGGGGATCTGCGTCACTTCTAAGCTAGATTTCGTTCTGCTGCTGTTTCAGAGCGTTAGCCCAGAAAGGGGCCAGCTTCCGTGAGCAGAGCTGCAGAAGCAGGTGCAACTGACGTCCCGCAGATAATTAACTTTGACGAGCACTTCACCAGTGCCTACTCTGTGCAAGAATGGAGAGAAACACGGCACAGTGCCTGCCCTCTTGGGGCTTTCGTTGTAACTTCATCAGGACAATTTTCACCTGTATGGCACCTTCCCTCAAAGAACAAGAAAGGCTTGCCAGAGGCTGCTTGGGTGAAGTGTCAGGGAAGGACGTAGGTGGCATTTTCATTCCCATTCTACAGCTGAGTAAGGTGAGTTCTAACGAAGTCAAGTTACTTGCTAAAGGTCACCCAGAGGTCAGGAAAAAAAGTTGATCGCAGGACTGATGTCATATGCTGGGTCGTTTAAACTGGAAAGGAAGGAAACATTCTTATCTAAAAAGAAATGCGTTGCTCTGAGTTTCTTGGTTTCATTTATTCAGCAAGTAGGTGCCAAGCACCATTCTAGGCCTTGAGGATACAAGCAGTGAACAAAACGAAACTCACACAATGCTTACATCTAGATAGAAGAGCCAGACAACGCATTTTCTCTACATATATACTGTGTCGGGTGAGAAGTGCTGTGAAAAAGATGAAAACATAGTGGGTAGTGAGTGCTGGGAGTGAGGAGGGGTCTTCTCTGAGGAGGTGACATTTGAACCGAGGTCTGAATAAAGAGGAGCCCATTATATGGATGGCTATGTGAGGGGCTCCAGGCAGGGGTACAGCAAGCAGAAAGGAGGGTGCTTGGCAAGTCTGAGAAACAGCAAGACGAGCAGCGGGGCGGGAGCAAACAGAACCTGGGGCGGTGGGGATCCCGGCCAGCAAGGCAGACAGGGGCCAGGGGTAAACTCTGGCTTTGATGCTGAGTGAGACGGAGAAGCTACTGGGGGTTTTAAGCCAAGGACTCGCCACGATCTGGCTTTGCTTTAACAGGATCCCTGTGGCTGGTGTGTGCACGGGTTGTGGAGAGGCGAGTATGGAAGCAGGGAGGCAGTCAGGAAGCTGCTGTGATCATGTGAATGAGAGACGGGAGGACTCGGGTAGGGCTGGACCTGTGGAGCTGGCGAAGGTGGCCACCGCGGTACGAACTCTCAATGTGAAGTCTGCAGGGTTTGCGGAAGGGCAGGATATGGGGTGTGAGAGAAGGAGAGGCTTACAGAGCAGAAAACTTAGCTGAACTGTAAGTCCCTTACAATGTCATATTCCAGGATGCCCATCAGGGCCAAGGAAGACACCCTCCTCCTGAACGCTTAGATGACTGTAGTTGTGGTGCCATCCGTCACTGGCTGAGAGGCTGGGGTGGGTGAGTGGCCCTCTCTGCTCCTCGGTATCTTTGCTGCGAATTAGGGATGGTCATTGCTGCTCTACCTACTTCAAAAGGACTTGCTGGGAAAAAAAGACTCTGCAGAGTTTAGACAGCTCAGGCTTAGGGGTTATTAGTTACATCAACACCTTCAGAGTGAACTTTAGGAGTTAACTCGAGCTACTGTCAATCATTTGCCACTTGAGGTGAATTTACCTATCATATCACCTTCCTGCTGTGATAACTGGCTCAAGCATGAACAGGAGCAAGGAAAGAATAAACACGGGGCAGAGACTGAAAGCTGGGGGATTGCTGAGTATCCTGTGGGCAGATTGAGAAGATCCCTTGTGGGGAGAGCCTCCAAAAATAAACTCTGTCTCTGGTGCAGTATTGTCCAGATTTGCCTCGTGTCATGGTGTTTCTCTCATCCAGTAAAAAATGAAGTCCCAGAAGGGCACTTCTTTGAAATAATTATAACAGGTGGCTATGGAAGTGCAGCTGCCCCCGAAGAACATTGAATTCATGGAGAAACGTTTGCCTAAGTAGCCCCTTTGGCTTCCTTTTCTTAAATAAAGTCACCCCAAGCATCTCACACCGCTCTAATTATGAGTGCCCCTGCTTTACCTCGGCCTTGTAAAGAGTCCTTTTTCCCCTAAATATTTCTGGAAATGCCCCGGGGTACTGACATGTGATCAGAAATAATTTGGTTGAGTGTCCCCACCGTGGTGGGAATCCATGGACCGGAGCTCCAGATGCTTCCACAAAGATGCCCTTCAGGTCTAGAAGTCTGTCCCCATCTCATCATGGCTGTCACAGTGACCACCGCCTGCAATCCTGCAAGTCCAGTGTTGGTGAGTTGGGAATACCTACCAGTTCCCTAAACTGGAAGCCCCCGCCACCTCCCTGCTCAGCAAAGCAAGAGCAGAACACTCAGGGTGACATTCAGCTAGAAGTCCCATGGCCGACTGGCTCAGCCTGAGTTGTCAGAGGGGCTGGTGGCAGGGCTTCCTCACTGAGGGTGCAGTGAGCCCAGCAGGGCCACCGCCAGCCCACGCCCTGACACTTCTCCCCATGCACTGCATCTCCAAGCCTGAGAGTGTCCCTGTCATCTTTGCAGTAACCATTATCTCCTCAGGGAGAGTCATCCCTGTGCTCAAGCCAATATAACTGGGATTCAAAGCCAGAGAATGTGATTGCTATAGTATAGCTGAGAGCTAGGGGCCCCACTGCGAAGTTGCTTGCGTCCCAATGCATGACTACCATTATAGGGTTATCATTCTTCCAAATCCCAGCCACCGCGCCTTTTTCCAAGGCTGCTAGCGTGCCCAGGGTACCCGGGTCAGAGACTGCCTGTAACGCCACCCCCCTCCACTAATGTCAGCCTTTACTCCTGGAATTGCAGGGCCCGCTTCCTTCTTCCCTGGAGGCACCTGCTTCTGGACAGTCTGTCCTTCACCAGGGAGCACCTTCATTTTGCCGAGCTCAGTTTGCCATGCATGGTGGGCAGGATTCCAGACTTTTCTCTGAAGGTTCCTAAGCCTTCCTGTTAAAAATCAGTAGAGACAAATGAATGCGCTGGGGAAGGGTGTGGTCTGCCCCTAGCCCCAGCCCCAGCCCCAGAAGCCGCAGTTCCTGCCCCGTCCTGGACTCTGTTGTCCTCAGCCACGTCTGCTCCTTTTTCTTCTCCTCTCCTGAAGGGACACCAAACAGTACATCCCACGAAGCCACAAAGACTAAAACCTCTCCTCTCCTCCCTGCATTTCTGCTCAAGAAACATTGCAGATGATTGAATTCAAGACATACTTGGCTGGTCCTAATGGTTACCTGGGGTTTCCTAAGAGGAATTCCGAATTATTTACCAGTTCACAGTGGCAAAGTGTTTTTAGTGGTTGCATGTAAATGCTTTGCAGTCCCAAACAGGGTGGGACCTGACTGAGTAGGCAGGCCGTGAGATATAGGCTCCCAACCCCTTTCCTTAAAATACCATGAGTTGTGAAACTTCTCCCGTCATAAAAGTGATACATCTTTATTGGAAGAAGTAGGAAAGGACAGAAAAATATGTTGAAAAAGATGATAATCGACTATCATCCACTTCTGAGAGATCACCATGGTTAATATCTGAATGCATTTCCTGTGAGGTTATTTAGCATAAAGTAGTATATCTTAATATATTAAAATAACAAATACTTAATGCTTAATTGAATTTATTAACAAGTAATTAAACTAGTACATTTAGAAAACATAATCTAATATAAAGGCATGAAATACATAAAGCTATATTTTTCAAATACTGTATTATTATCATGCGTGTTTTATATGCACAATTTACATATACTCATATGTAAATATGAATAGGTATATATTATTAGTCAGCATAGTATAGTAAGCGTATGTACACTTCTTATTTTATTGTGGGAATCTCCTCAAGTAATCAAGAAATCATGAATTTTTTAATGGCAGCATTCTATCTTATGAATGCAGCATAATTTACTTAACCATTCTTCCATTGGTTGATATTAGGATGGTTTCCAGTTTCTCATTATCAGACAATGCCTCTCTTATTCTTAGTGAGGTAGGATATATTCCTAGGAGCAGAACTGCTTTCTCAAGGGATAACATTTGGCATTTGGGGGTCAACGCCCTGCAGACAGTCAGTTGCAATGTGGTACCCAGGTTCTAGGGGTGTGACTGGGCTGCAGAGCAGGTGGTGGCACATGGTTCCACTTTGGCTTTTGTTTCTGATAGCGGGAATCCTCACACCAGTTTCTAGTGTTCTTTGACCTGAAAATGGATACCTCATCTTGTCAAATCACTTAATTTTCCTGCCTCAGTCTCCTTATCTAGAAAACAAGGCTACTCTCATCAGTTTTGTAAACTGTAAACTAACATGGGAGGATGAGACACTAAGTTTAACCGTATAACGTGCTACAGTGAGTTAATCGGTGCCCTGCATGGGACTGCTGGTCGACTGCTGGACCCATCGTTCATTACTTACTATTACGTAACTTAGGCAAATTACTTAACTTCTCTTTTTCCCCATTTCCTCATTTATAAGCTAGACAACAAAAACACTTACCTCATAGGTGAGGATTAGGTAAGATCACGGCTTTAAAACTTGTAGCCTGGTGTTAGTTTCTATTATTATCATTACTACTTACTATTAAGCGGTGAATTTAGACTCAGTGTGCAACTGGTTAGAAGCCATTGGCTTCCTGTTGAATGCTCTGAAAGTACTGGTGGTGTATGTCTATTTCATGTAGTGACAAATGTTATCAAAATACCAAAATAGCTTTATTCAAAATACCAAATCCAATTAGGAATGTCAGTGTTTTTCAAAATGTGCACCTTGAAGTTATTAGTCCTGCAGTTGCCCTGGGGACCTGGTTGGGGAGGCATGGCAATCAGAACGGTAAGGGCACTGGAAGCTTCAAGATACCGTTTTGTTTTCATGGCAAAAATTGTTAGCTGATGGACAAAACCATCTCTTCTTGGACACACAAGTGGACCTCATTTCCTAGGTCCCCGGCAGTTAGGTGTTACCAGGTGTTACCATCGTGGGCTGTGTGGTCTCTGTCCCAACCCCCCACCTCTGCCGCCACCACGTGAAAGCAGTAGGCAACATGCAAACAAACGTGTGTGCTGTGTCCCAGTACAGCCTGACAGAACTTCGCCGTCATCTGCCAGCCCCCAGAATAGAGCATGGCAAGCAAGGGAGAGTTGTATCACATGGTTGGAAGGGCAGAAACTGCCAGATAGGAAGGACCTTGTGGATCCGAGCATGAAGTTTGCTTTTTACCCAACGAGCAAGAGGGAAGCCTTCAGAGGCTTTTGGAAAGGGTATGACCTGATATATCCAAGCCCAGTCCTTAGCAGACCAGTACTACAGCTTTTAAGCACCATGTGAACCACTGGACCCACTTCATTACTTCGTCTGTAGAGTCTCCTCCTAAGGAAATTCAAAGCAATTCACGAGATGGTGAGTTTCCATTAATTGACTGAGTTAGCTTCTTCAGGGAAAGACCAGCAGACAGACCCCAAAGGGCTTCATAGGCGACATTAATAACCTTGGTGAACCTGCAGTGGCTTTAATGCCCCTACTCCACAGACGGGATCAGAACCCCGAATCTGTCAGTCCACACACTCTCTCTTCCTGTCAAACTGACACTAAGTTTAAGTGATTAACATATTCAATCAGAAGCCCAACTTAGTAATTGCCAAGGAAAAACATAACTGCCACACGTGAGCTGTCCCCATTGACGAATCTACATGGAGTAACATAACAACAATCAACATGGTTGGCTGAGCACCATATAAAGGCCTGATTACCTTGTTTAATCCTGTTTAATCCTCACAACAAGCCCTTCAGGTAGGAACTGTAGTTAATCCCCCTTAATAAAGAAAGTCAGAGGTTATGTAACTTGTAAGATAAGATGCCAAACCTAGTGAGTGATATAGCCGGGAACTGAACCACATGGTGTAAACCAGAGTCCGGGCTCTGAACTGCTATAACATGGTGTTCCCTAGAAGGCAAATATGCTCAGAAGGCTGACAGCGGACTTCAAATCCATGAGGGAGAAGAAGGCAGGGAAATCCCATTTTAAGGGTGCATCCGTCTCCCAGAAGAGGGGTATTGCCAATCGGTCCTCCACTCACCAAGTCCATAATCACAACGCTCTATCTGGCCGTGGCCTTCCCGCTGGGACGGGAGTCCCCAAATCCTATTGTCTTGCAGATGGGGCCTGAGGAAGCACTGCTGAGTTTTGTTGCCAACTTTCTTTTCCCTCTGCATCTTGTCCTATCTGCCATTCTGCCCCTTTAAATGACTCTGCATTTGTTTTATGTGAATTTCATAGTCAAACTCTGAGGGTAATTCTTTCCACCCCATTCCACCACCAGGGCAGTCCCCAATGTGATTAATCACCCCGACCCAGTAAGGTGAAAAGTGCTTCATAATACTTATAGCCTCACTGTTGAAAAAAAGAAAGAAAGGAAGGGGGAGGGGAAGAGAAAGAGAGAGAAAGAGAAAGAGGAAGGAAGGAAGGAAAGAAAGAAAAGAAAGAAGGAAAGAAAGAAAGAAAGAGAGAGAGAAAGAAAGACAGAGAAAGAAAGAAAGAAAAGAGAGAAAGAAAAAGGAAAGGAAAGGAAGAAAGGAAGAAAGAAAGGAAGGAAGGAAGAAAGAAAGAAAGAAAGAAAGAAAGAAAGAAAGAGAAAGAAGAAAAGAAAAGAGAAAAGAAAAGAAAAGAAAAGAGAAAACCATATCTGGAGTGGAATGATCAGTAAGAACAGTCTGTCCCACTAAATAATGAAAATTGTTACCCCCAATGGTGTAGACCAGGGCTTTTCCTCAAGGGTTAGAAGTATTACATTTGCTCAGTTGTGCTCAGGAGTTTCACTGCAGAGAGCATCTTAAGTTCTGAATTCCTTCAAAGAAAGCAGAAATGAGAGAAAAGATCTGCTTTGGTAAACAAGACTGAGTCCTTATGATTTATGAATTATATCCCCACAAACAAATCAAATCCTCCATCCACTGACATGGTGCTCTGCTCGGGGAATAAGCGAGGTACCATTGTGGAGTCTTCCCCATTGAAACACCTGAGAAGAGGCAGTGATACGCCGGAGCCTCACCAGTTCACCCCAGACACACAGCTGTTCAGTGCACTACATGAGCATGTACATCTCTCAGAATGACTAACTCGTACCTTTGAGATAGGATTTGACCCACGAGTTCATGTACCATAAAGTTTTAATGAAATTTATTTTTTCAAAGTACTGCTTTAATGAGCAGATAAATTATTATGTGGAAGTTTAAAAAGTAGTCGTAGGAGTCTTAATGATCAAGCCCTTTAACCTTGGTCTCCCTTTGTCCCCTAACTACTCTCGATCATAATCTGAATGAACTTTAACTTCTCACCTAGAAGGAAACACATGTATTTTTACAAAACAAATATTAATGGAATAACTCTTGTCCTTTATTATTTTAGCTGATCTGTATCAATGAGTCAGCATTCCAAAGAAAACAGAAAGCATATGTTGTCGGGTTTTAATAATTTTTTTCTATTTTTTCATCCCTATTGACATAGAATTCACATAACATTAGGTTTACTCATTTATTTATTTTTAGAGGAGGTACTTGGGATTGAACCCAGGACCTCAATACATGCTAAGCACGGGCTCTACCAGTGGAGGCCTCACCCCCAGAATTCACATTTTTAAAAGTACAGTTCAATGGGTTTTAGCATAGTCTTCATTTTGTGCAACCATTCCAGGGCATTTCCATCATCCTGGCAGTAACACCTGTACCTGTTAGCAGTTGCTCCCAACTCCCTTCTTCCTCAACCCCATGGGAACCACTAATCAACTATCTGTCTCTGTAGATTTGCCTATTCTGGACATTTAATGTAAATGTAATCATATAAAATGTGGCCTTTGAGGTTTGCCTTTTTTCGCTTAACATGTTGTGTTAAATATTCACCCATGTTGTAGTACGTATTAATCAGTACTTCATTCCTTCTTATGGCTGAATAAAAGTCTGTTGTATGGATAGTCCACATTGTATTTATCTGTTCATCAGTTGATGGACATTTAGCTTGTTTCCACTTTTTGGCTATTATGAAGAACGCTGTTATGAACATCTGTGTAGGAATTTTTGTGTGAATATGTCTTTGTATCTCCTGGGTAGATACCTAGGAGTGGAATTACTCAGTCATATGGTAACTCTATGTTTAACTTTTTAAGGAACTGCCACAGAGGCTGCACCATTTTATAATCCCATCAGCAAAGCATGAGAGTTCCAACTTCTCCACATCCTTACCGACACTGCTTTCCTTTATTATTATTATAGCTATTCAAGTGGGTATGAAATGATAACCGTGTGTGTTTTTGATTTGCGTCTCCTTAGTGACTAATGATGCTGAGCATCTTTTCATGTGCTTATTGGCCATTTGTATGTCTTCTTTAGAGAACTGTCTATTAATTTGGCCATTTTTAAAGACATAAAGTTGTCTTTTTATTATTGAGTTGTAAAAGTTATTTCCATATTCTGCATCTAGACCCTTATCAGACATATGATTTATATATATTTTTTCCATTTTGTGGATCATCTTTTCATTTTCTTCATAATGTTCCTCAAAGAAGAAAAGTTTTTTATTTTGACGCAGTGCAGGTTATCAGTTTTTTCCTTATTTGCTTGTACCACGTCCAAAGTTATGGAGATTTACACTTTATTTTCTTCCAACTGTTTTACAGTTTTAGCTCTTATATTTAATTCTTTGTCCCACTTTGAGTTAATTTTTGTATGTGGTATGAGGTAAGGATTCAACGTCATTCTTTTGCATATGGTTATCCAGTGGTCCCAGGAGCATTTGTCGAAGAGATTATTCTTCCCTTATTAAATAGTCTTGACAGTATTGGCAAAAATTAGGTTTTGTTTGTTTGTTTGTTTGTTTCTGGATTCTCAGTTCTCTTCTGTTGATTTAAATTTCTATCCTTATGCAAGTCCACACTATCTTGATTACTGTGACCTTGTAGGAAGATTTGAAATCAGGAATTGTGAGTCCTCTGACTTTATTCTCCTTTTTCAAGGTTATTTTGCTATTCGGGGTTAATAACATTTTAAAACATCACGTTAAAAATGAAGCTGCAACTCTCTGAAGGAAGATAGTTTCAAGAAGGCATTGTGACCTGTGTTTGGCACGTAGTACTTCTGAAAATGTTTATCATATAGACTGGACTGATTTAATCTCTATTCCAACTCTGAATGCTAAAGTCGTATCTTCTTTGGAGCTTTTCCTCAACCCCTTCTCCTTTCTAAGAAAATCAATAACTTCTTCATTCATCCACTGTACATGTATCTATCAGAGCCCTGGAAAGCTTCATTACATTTATTTGTTTCTGTGTCTATGTCTCCCATTAGACTATAACCCCATAAAGGACCAGAATCACATCTAATTTATCTCTGGATCCCCAAAGTTACATCCTGAGTAGCTGGCCAATAGATGTTTGTTGGAAAGAGAGAGGATAATAGCAAAAGAAGGGAGGATGCTTGAGAAGGCAAAAGAGAAGATAAAGTACACGAGAAAGAGGAAAGAAACAGCTAACACCTACTGAATGTTTATAATGTCCCAGGCATTGTTTTAAGAGGTGTTATGTATTTTCATAACAACCCCGTGGGATAGGCACTCCTATAAATCCTGTTTTACAGACGCGAATGTGAGACAGAGTTTAGCAATTTGCCCAAAGTCACACAACGAGCAAGTAGCCTGGGCTGCTGGCTCCTTGGTCACATCCTTCAAGACTATGTTGTGCTGCCTCTCAAATAAAGACTACAGTAAAGATCCTTGGGCTTTGCCCTTAGAGACTGGTTCAGTAGGTTTGAGCTGATGCCCAGATACCTGTACTTTCAACAAATTCCGGAAAGATTTGGTGGAGAGCTCAGCTGGAGACCGAGGCTGGAAGGAATGGTGAAATAAAACACCATGGAGGGTCAGAGAAGGGAGGATTCAGTCAAGATGTCATACTTGGGAGGAAAAGCCAGGAAAAGTAAGAGAAAAATGGGTGCTAGTAAAGATGAGGGGGAAAGAAAAACACAAGCTCTTGGCAGTCTAACCAAGAAGCAGAACTGACCAAGCAGTGAGCTCCACGGCAGCCACTCCTTTGGTCCTCAGCTGGCCGTGGCTGGGACTGCGTGACATATCCTGCAACGACAAGTTCCTTCTACCAAGTCCTTATCACACCTAAAATCGTAGGAGTCCAGAGTCTCCTATGAGCAAATGAATGAGTCACAAGGACAAATAATGAATAGTAAGAGAAAGAACTAACATTCATTTATTGCTTCATTATGTGCCAGGCTACGTTCTAGGTGCTTTATATGTAGGAATCCACTTAAATCTCATAACAATCCTATGAGGCAGGTACTGTTGTCATCCCTCATCTTACAGGTAAGGAATCTGAGGTACACAGAAGTTAAGAAGCTTGTCCAGGCCATGTGGTCCCAAATGGCAGAGCCAGATTCAAACCCAGGCAGTGTTGCCCCAGAGCTCACACTCGTATGCTGCTTCTAGAGAAAAAGTGAAAAAAAGGGAATGAAGGATGAGGCCACTAACGGCACAATTTAGAAAAGCTACTTGGAGCAAGATTTCATTCGAGGAAAGTGAACATACAAACCCTTCAGAGGCCCCCTGGTGCTCGCCAGGCTCTGGCAAGAAACTTAGGAAGACCACAGGAGCCCAAAGGGCACTTAGTTTCCTTCTCCTGGAGACCACAGGAGCCATCAGAAGTGGCTGGTCATTCGGACCCCTTTGGCAGTGGAGGCAAGACAAGACTGTCCCAAGTTTCTCTGTTTCTGAAAAAAGGCTCCCAAATTAGAGTTTGAATCTCTTTTTGGTAAATTTCATTAAAGCCACTATCAAAAAAAAGAAGGTGTTTGCCCTGAGTTAGCCTGGTGGGGAAAAATAAATTTTTTTAATTGCCATTATTTTGGGAGCACAAAAAGTTTGACTGATGCTACCAGGGGCTCTGAAGGACTTTTATTCCCAGAGATGTTAAAACACATAAAACGTCTGGAGGATACACTTTTGCAGCTGAACTTAGAATCTTTAGGAGCATTGCTTTGCTGTGTTTCCTGATGGTTCCATGAAAGTTCGCATTGAGCGGGTTATATCCAGGGCAGGGATTGTCAGGCTCCGCACTGTTGACACTTGGGGCTGGATAATTCCTTGTTGTGGGATTGTGGGATTTTTGGCAGCGTCCCTGGCATCTACCCACCAGATGCTACTGAGATGCCCCCTTCCAGCTGTGATCACCAGGCATTGCCTAATGCCCACTGGGCAAAAATTACCCTCAACTGACAACTCCTGATCTAGGGGAAACCATTGTAATTAATGGCTCCTCTAGGATCTCTTTCTAGGTATGGTATGAGATGTTCACTTTTTTTTTTAAATCACAGTGCTTCAAATACTTGGGTGTTATCTCTAAAAATGTTTATAAACAAAATATATTTAAAAGCAGGATATGAATATGTTTGTGTCCTTAGAAGAGAGAGAGGAGACAGTGTGTTCTTGGTGAGAGTAAATTGGTAATATTCCTGTCATTATTACTAGTCACTATTACTACCACTGTTATTACTGTCAACTTTTGTGCTAAAATGAGCATAAATAATCTCATTAGGTCCTCATAACAGCCCTAAGAGGAAACCTAATCATTGTACCTATTTAATAGACTGGAAAACTGAGGGGAGTAGGGCAAGGTCACATGGCTATAAGCATCAGCTTCGTTCTCTCTAGCTCTGCCCTAGTCCAAGCCAGTTTCTTCCTCTCAGGATGATCTCTGTCATCTCTCAAGAGGCTCAGACTGTATCCATCTTCCCTCACCGGACAGCAAATCTTGCTCATCCTTTACGTCTCAACCTGCCTCCTCCAGAATCTTCCCTGATCCCAGACTTCACCCTCTGACCTCCTATGTCCTGTCGCATCCTGTACACGGCCTTAGTATTGCATTTGCTGTTTCCCATCATCTGTTTGTGTTTCTGTCCCCTCCTCACTGGGAGAGCGGAGGGTCAGAAGATTCCCTTATTTGTCTCTATCTCCACTGCCTTATGTATAGGCATACAGTAGGAGCCCAATAATTACAGGCTGCCTAGTAAAAGCTTTGCAACAAGAGGAACAGGATAACCTCTGTAAGGATTGAAAGAGATGGGGAGTGCAATTCCAGAGACCTGAACAGCGAAAGACACTCAGAAAGGAGAAGAGAATCTCACCCACGGTCGTGTAGTTTGGGGTGGGAGTGGGGCAAGAAGGGTCCCCAAAGCCATAACCAAAACCTAGTCCCTGGTACCCCTGCCCAATGCTTTGTCCACCCTGTTATACAAACATTGACGATGAAGTGAAAGGGTTTTTGATGGCACTGATGTAAGTAAACAAATGAATTTGTGGGTTGACACATGGCCAGCAATAAATTCATAAAAGGTAAATATTGATATCTAAAGATTATATATCACTATGTTTACTCTGTAAAGGACTCGACCAGGAGTTAGGAAGGCTTGCCTGTTCATTTTGGTTCCTTGGCAAATCAGTGAGACTCCAGTCAAATCATCCCATTTCTCTGTGCTTTTATTTCATTTGGCCATGGGATTTCGCTGGTTAAAGACCATGTGATTACTTTCTGTGCTTTCAAATGTCCTTCTCTATTTGAGCATGCTCAGCTGGATGTGGAAAATCTGTGGTTCTCTTGGGTTTCATAAAGGATAAAATCCCACAGTGAACTGTAACTTGTGTGGTTTACAGAATTACAGAACCCCAAAGCTTTGAGGAGCCTGATAAATCATACAGTGAAAATTTCCAGCTAGTGGCTAAATTTCTTTCACAGAATCCCCAGCAGGTGCTCAATGAGTCTCACTTCACAATCCATGACGTAAGGAGGAAAGTGATTTAGTTTGAAGGATGCTAGTGTAGTGTGTGTGTGTGTGTGTGTGTGTGTGTGTGTGTGTGTGTGTGTGGTGTATCCTTTCTGATTGGCACATGCTTACATGTCCATTTCACATTTTGCAGGAGTTTTAATTTGTTGGTTTCTTTGCATTGCCAGTCATTAATTCAGGGCTTAGTAACAACAATAATCATGTAACATAACAGCACTTATGAAATGTCAGAGACCTTGCTAAGTCTCTGAATAGAATAGCTTGTTTAATCTGTATAAGAACTTTATGAAGCAAAGACTGTAATGACCTTTATTTTTCAGTTAAGGAAACTAAGATTGAGAGAGGCTAACTAACTTGCCTAAAGACACATGTCTACTAAGAGGTAGAGTCTCAAGTCTATTTCAGACTGAGCTGGAGCTATTAATAACTAAATAAATGTTTACTGAGTCCAACGATACACAAAAGGTTATGATAACTTACAGAGAAAAAAATGTGACAATGAGTGTGTATATGTCCATGAATGACTGAAAAATTGTGCTGAACACTGGAATTTGACACAACATTGTAAAATGATTATAAATCAATAAAAAATGTTAAAAAAAAATATCCCTACCGACCGCCACGCCTTACTCCCCTACTACAGATGAGAGAAAAGTATAAAGTTTACACATGCAAAACAGTAGCAGTATTTGTATAAGTATTATGGATTTAATTCAACTGAGGGATTGGTTTTTTTATATTAGTGGAGGTTTTCCTTCAGCTCTCGAGCTTGAGTTTCAAAAACACAAATTATAAGAAGATACACAAATATTTTAATATATACTTCACTGGACCATATTTACAGATACCGCATTTAAGTTAATATATCATCAAGTCTACTATAAACAAAGCAATAAAATATATAAGTCTGGATCAATATGGAGAGCAGAGTAATAATTAAGGCTTCCTTAAAGAGAAACGAGATTCAGCATTTCTTTTGGAAGACTACCAGGGTTTAATTTTTCCTTTTAAAGCACAAACTAAAATAGAGAAGCATTTCCTGTATTATTAAAAAAAAATAAAACATGGAAATCTGAGGCAGATGTAGCCAAAATGAGTGGATTAACTGAGGGTTGATGTTCTCATTTATATACTTGCATTTTTAAATAAAGAAGGAGTTTGACCATCTCGCCTAGTTAATCATTAACAGGAAACTCTAGCTAAATTCATGAAGCAGGTAAAGCTTAATTTTAGGCATACAACTGGCTCCTCTCTCCGGCTCCCCCTTCTCTTTGGGGGTCACCCTAGATGTCTAGTAACCTTAGCCTGCCTCTCTCTTCCAGAAGGAGCAGCGTCCTGTGTTTTAGATCTTCGCTTCTTATGTCAGGAGCCTCTTAGATGCAAGTGTTAAAGAGCTGACTCCAACTGGCTCAAGATGAAAAAAACAGAAGACTTTATCGGGGTGTGTAATTGTCAAGTCAAGCCCTAGCTTCAGGATGTAGACAGTTAAGTTGTATAATTGGGAATCTGTCTATCTCCCTTTGCCTGTTCTTATTTTTTGTCAACCTCTTCCCAATGCAGGGTCTAAGTGGCAGAATACAGCTGCTCCAAGCTGGCATCTCGCCAGCTTAGCCACTCCTGTTGAAAAAGGGCAAGTTTCTGAATAGTCCCTGAAGGCCTAGAATGAAGGCTCCTTGGTGTCTGTCCTGGACCCGTCTGTGAACTAAGGCTCTGATAGGTCAGGCCAGGCCTGCGTAGAGTTTAGAATGGGGTATTAATGGGGTCTTCCTTCCTTCCTTCCTTCCTTCCTTCCTTCCTTCCTTCCTTCCTTCCTTCCTTCCTTCCTTCCTTCCTTTTTCTTTCCTTCTTTCTTCCATCCTCCCTCCCTCCTTCCCTCTCTCTCTCTGTTTCTCTTTCTCTCTTTCTCTCTTTCTTTCTTTCTCACCGCAAACACATAGATGGAAGTTAGGAAGAGGATGCTTTTCCAAAGGAAAATAGAGGTCCTAGTACCACATGTGGAGAGTGAATGTGGGGCAGGCACAAACGATATTCCCCTATCTGGTCATCATAGAGGACATACTAGGTACCCTCACAGGATGCAGATTTTTCATCAGAAGCACTGTGGTGTCCGTAAATGATGCCATGCAAGTGACTCTTCCCAGTTCATAGGTAAATGAATCCTCCTGAATTATAATACAGTTCACTCAAAGATGGATTCAGCAAAAATGGATCCAGAAACAGGGTGTGAGGGGTCTTCAGGTAGCAGCCTCTTCTGCATCGCCACCCATGGATCCTGCTCTAATGGGATTTTTCTAGAATGCCTAGAGGATGAGGAAAATGAGCTGGGAATGGACAAGCAGTTTTTCAGTAGGGCCATTAATATTACACCTTTGGGTGCTTAATGATTGTTATGGACCACATCTACCTGAGCAATTCCAATTCTGTACGATAGAAATACATTCAGGATGGTGCATAAAGACGTATCTACAACGATCTTCATTGCAGCATGCCTTCCAGTTGTGAAAAATTGGAAACAACTTAAATATTCATCAATAAGGGAGAAGTTAAATAAATTATAATATAACCAAACAATAGAAAACTATCCTGCTATTACCTGAAAATATTGACAGGGAAAGATGTCCAAAAACATTAGATGAATGAAGTTGAAAAAAAATGTATTTCTTTTTTTTTAAGAAACTATGTTTGTGTGCAGGGTCTGAAAGACTGCCCACCAACTCCTTAAAATTGTTACATCTGTAAAATGGGATCATACGGAGGGCAGTTTTTACTTCTTAATTTATGCATTTCTGTCTATCTGCAGGTTTGGATTTTTTAAATAAGTATCTACTTTTTAGTCTGTATTATTTTAAGATTTTTTGAAGTAATATCTAAAATTATGTTTCATTCTTCTAATGCTATCCACACAAGACAATCATTTTTCTTGGGACAATCATTTTTCCCCAGTCTTCCCTCTGTAAAATCTTTCCTTATTTGTTGTGCTCATAACTCATCCCCTCACTACTCGCTGCTCTCCGTTTGCTCTATAGAGTGACCCAGTCAGGACTTACAGTCTTATTGAGCATGACTTCTAATAAAAAAAGACTGACTTGAAAGGCATGTGTGGAATGCACTAACAGAATAGCCATTCAATAACCTATTTATTTCTTCCTACCCCCCAGTTTATTCCGTTGCTAATTCCAGAGAGGACCTAAACTCCTCATAATAAAATTAGATTTAGGTAGATAGATAGATAGATATCTCATAGGTGAAACAAAATTGAGCAATGTGAAACTGATCAAGGAGGTTCTGTGGGTCTGATGAACAGAAACACATGTGATGAAATCACAGAGAGGTAAAATAGAAAATGAAAATCAGGACCAAGGAAAGAGGAATAAAAATATGCTGGACATCATTCAAGAACTATTTGCTGATGGTAATTATAGGGCTAGAAAACCCATCAGGCCTATAGAGCTAAAATTAATCAGCAAGTATTCATGGAGTGACTCTTGGTTCTATTACTGGTTCTGGCTTCCTGCCTGCCCAGTGCCCGGGCTAGAGACATTTGCGTGACAGTCAGCTTGTCGAGACAGAAGGAGCAGAATAAGCAGGCAGAGGCTCATAGCAACCTTCTAGACCTCATCATGTTCGCTGGAATCACAGGCAAGCGAGACCAGTTCCAATCCAGCTTAAAAGTTGGAAATATCGCTACATCAACTGAAAAGGGCTCAATTAAGTAGAGGTACTGTTTTTGCAAAGCAATAGTCAATTCATTGGTGCACTATTTGAAACTTTTTTTAACATTTTTTATTGATTTATAATCATTTTACAATGTTGTGTCAAATTCCAGTGTAGAGCACAACTTTTTAGTTATACATGAACATATATATATTCATTGTCACATTTTTTTCTCTGTGAGCTACCATAAGATCTTGTGTATATTTCCCTGTGCTATACCGTATAATCTTGTTTATCTATTCTACAATTTTGAAATCCCATCTATCCCTTCCCACCCTCTGCCCCCGTGGCAACCACAAGTTTGTATTCTATGCCTATGAGTCTGTTTCTGTTTTGTATTTATGCTTCATTTGTTTTTGGTTTTGTTTTTTTTTTTTTTTTAGATTCCACATATGAACGATCTCATATGGTATTTTTCTTTCTCTTTCTGGCTTACTTCACTTAGATTGACATTCTCCAGGAGCATCCATGTTGCCGCAAATGGCGTTATGTTGTCAGTTTTTATGGCTGAGTAGTATTCCGTTGTATAAATATGCCACAGCTTCTTTATCCAGTCATCCGTTGATGGACATTTAGGCTGTTTCCATGTCTTGGCTATTGTAAATACTGCTGCTATGAACATTGGGATGCAGGTGTCATCCTGAAGTAGGGTTCCTTCTGGATATATGCCCAGGAGCGGGATGCCTGGGTCATATGGTAAGTCTATTGCTAGTCTTTTGAGGAATCTCCATACTGTTTTCCACAGTGGCTGCACCAAACTGCATTCCCACCAGCAGTGTAGGAGGGTTCCCCATTCTCTACAGCCTTTCCAGCATTTGTCATTTGTGGACTTTTGAATGATGGCCATTCTGACTGGTGTGAGGTGATACCTCATTGTAGTTTTGATTTGCATTTCTCTGATAATTAGTGATATCGAGCATTTTTCATGTGCCTATTGATCATTTGTATGTCTTCCTTGGAGAATTGCTTGTTTAGGTCTTCTGCTCATTTTTGGATTGGGTTGTTTGGTTGTTTCTTATTAAGTTGTATGAGCTGCTTACATATTCTGGAGATCAAGCCTTTGTCAGTTTCATTGCTTGCAAAGATTTTCTCCCATTCTGTAGGTTGTCTTTTTGTTTTACTTCTGGTTTCCTTTGCTGTGCAGAAGCTTGTAAGTTTCATTAGGTCCCATTTGTTTATTCTTGCTTTTATTTCTATTGCTTGAGTAGACTGTTTTAGGAGAACATTTTTGAGATGTATGTGAGATAATGTTTTGCCTATATTTTCTTCTAGGGGGTTTATTGTATCTTGTCTTATATTTAAGCCTTTGATCCATGTTGAGTTGATTTTTGTGTATGGTGTAAGGGAGTGTTCTAGCTTCATTAATTTACAAGCTGCTGTCCAGTTTTCCCAACACCATTTGCTGAAGAGGGTGTCTTTATTCCATTGTATATTCTTGCCTCCTTTGTCGAAGATGAGTTGACCAAAAGTTTGTGGGTTCATTTCTGGGCTCTCTATTCTGTTCTGTTGGTCTGTATGTCTGTTTTTGTACTAATATCATGCTGTCTTGATTACTGTAGCTCTGTAGTATTGTCTGCAGTCTGGGAGAGTTATTCCTCCAGCCTCTTTCTTTTTCTTCAGTAATACTTTGGCAATTCTAGGAACCTTATTCTATTAAAGTCAGGAAGGGAAATCACTAGGACTTGTAACAAGTATACTTAATTTTCAGGGTTCTTTCCAGTGCTGACAAACATTGTAGGTCAGGACGAATTCCCTTAAAATGTAAAATATGATGTTTGTGTCATTGTTAATATTTTGATAAACAGCTGTTGTAGTGGACATTTGTTGTTTTCTGCGTGCCTTTTTCTCCTACTTTAATTTAAAAGACCAATTATTTGCAGGAGCATCTCTCCCCTCTCTCTCGCCCACACTCTCTCTCATTGGTACCTTACTCTTAGATGTCACTGGTGGACACGTGACCAAGGCTTTGCCAAATCAGAGTGTACATCCCTTACATCCCTTGGTCATACTCATTGGTCCAAGGATGAGCATGTGACCCAACTAGACCCATGAAGCTCCTCCCAGGGACATCCACTAAAATGACTGGAAAAGAAGAATTTTCTTTCCACTGAAGTTACTATAAGCTGGTAGAGTGTTTTCAATCCAGGTGCTGCAGGCCACCAGGTGGAGATAGCCTTCCCAGGAATAAAGCCCAAACATAGGAAAGTAAAGCTAAGAGCACTTTCGATATCATTTGAGCCCCTGAATCCAACCATGCCCAAAGCTAAACTTCCTCTTGACTTCAATAAACTTTTTTTTTTCTGCTTTAACAGTTGGGTTTCTTTTAAATGCACCCAAAAAAATGTCCTGATAAAGTACTAATGGCAAGCTTTCTTAGTGTTACTTTCATGAGAAATAACCAAATAACCTGGAGGAGACCCTTCATAACTCAAACCAGTCATGCTCATCTTCTAGAAACCCTCCCTGGCCCCCATCTCCATGCCCATACCTACCTCCCTGTCCTTAAACACCCAGGTGCCTTTTTTTTTTTTTTTTTTTTTTTTTTTTTTTTTTTTTGGTAACTTCTCTCTCTCTCTCTCTCTCTCTCTCTCTTTTGGAGGGGGGAGGTAATTAGGTGTTTTTTTTTTTAATGGAGGTGCTAGAGATTGAACCCAGGATCTCATGCATGCTAAGCACCTGCTGGACTACGCTGGACACCCTGCAGGTGACTTCTTGATGCATATGCAGTCCTTTACCCGTCTATCACCACATTTCTGCAAGTCTGCCTGGTTTGATAATGACTTGTTACTGTATCTTTCTCCATTTCCTCCGGAGCACAGATTGTATCTTAGTCATTTTTATATTGCTGCAGCCTTACACTGGGGCCTCATATGTAATACTTGCTATTTTGTTGGAGAAATTGTAATTTGCTGAAGAAATCGATGAATGGGAGGGAAAATTAGTTGGGAAAGTCCCTTCTGTTAATACAGATTCCACGGTTAATTGAAACTGTCGATAAAATAACTAATATCAGCATACCAAAGTAAACCAAATTGATGTATCCACGGTGAATCCTCAGTGCGGTGTCTGGTTGAGAAATTTTCCTTTCTCTGGTCATTAGGATTGAGAGGCTGGGTGAAAGGGGAGGAGGAAGTGGTTCCTTTTTTTTTTTTTTTTTTTTTTTGCAAAACATATACTATTTTTAAAATTCCATACAATTTAACAATCTCTCTTGCAAAACGTTCAGACTGAAACATACAACCTGCAGTGTGGAGTGTAGGCTGTAGTTTGCGAAGGGGGAAGCAGGGAGAGCTGTGGTAGCCGGGAGCTTGCTGGTAACTTGTTATAGGCAATAGAGTAGAGTGGCTTATGGTTGGGACCGTCTTTGTGACACAGCAAAGAATAACAAGACCCTGAGGAGGATCAAAAGAGGAAGCACTATCTGTGTAACACAGGGTGACTGAGTGAGAGAAGTTTTACAATTAAAATGGGCAAATGCTAGGGGAAAAAATCATCTGTAGATTGGGATAGGGTCAAGGCATTGGGATGCACAAATAAACCCTCTATGTGGGCAAAAGTCGTAATAAAATTGCTAGATGAGTAAGAAAACTTCTGAGGATATGAGTTCCAGTCATGCACATTACTGGTATTTGGGGTTTTCCCTCTCCACTCTCACTGCAAGGCAGTCAAGCCTGACTTTCTCCATGTGCTTCAAAGATACTGACTTGAGCTCTGGAACTGCCTCTGTTTCCTTCCCTCCTTCCACATCCTGCTCCTGACTCCTTCTCTCATTGCAGCTGTCTGTACACTCACTTCCTCCAACCACGGAGCCTCCTCAGTCTTCTCCAGCCGCAATCCCTTCAGCGTAGGCGGTCCCTGAATACTCATCTCTTCCACGGAGCTGCTCAATGACTGCTTTGCCTTCGTCTGTCCACCCATAGCTTCCCACCTCCATCGCCACCACCCGAGTACCAATCTCTGTCTTCCCCGGGACCAACGTGCCTGCCTCTTCACTGCTCCCCCTGCTTCCTGTCTTAGCTCCCACAACCCAGGTTCCATGTGACACGGGGAATGAGCTTTCAAAGAGTAAATTCGATTATGTCCATAATCATTGTGCTGATAAATGTTTAACAACTGCCAGGAGAGAGTATCTGTGTTTCTATTATAAATTTTACTGATACAAAAAAAGCATAGCACACAATTTACAAAAAATAAAATATAACATCTTTTACAGTTAATTCTATCTACATAACCCATTGATTTCTGCAGAATGGTTTCAATGATTTTTGCCAACCTCTTGTATCCATAGTCTGCCTATAGCTGTAATTCTGATCATATTTGGTTAATATTTAATTCAGCAAAGAAGTTGCTCATGCCATTGAGGTTCAGACATGAATGTTGCTTGATGTTTTCACATTAATGAGTGAGTTGAAAGTGAAACAACAAAAATATATGTCTGGACTACACTTTGTCAATGACGTGAGTGCTTCTTTACTGATCAGATAATAGTTTTCAAGTACCAGAAAAATATTTCCTCAATTTTTTGTCATTCATAAATGAACAAACTTTGAAGTTCAATCTTTATTTTTAAATTTTCTTCTATCACCTTCTTAGGTTCAGAACACAAACAAAATAAATCAAGCTCTGATTTACAGTGTTTTCCAATTGCTGTAGTGTGAATACTCCACCATGATTGATCTCAAACTACTGAAATAACACTTCTGAAGGCAGAGCTGGGGAGAGACACTGTTACCATACCATTATAGGATATCCATTATTCAGAACAGACGGAAAAAAATTTAAAACATAGATAATAATAAAATATTGTAAAACAGTTAAGAAGTGAAGTTTTGAGTATTTGATACCTTTGTCTTAAAAATATTTTGTTTAACTGTAAGTTTCTAAATAATTTAGTTTTTAATGTTTGGCCATGATTAACGATGGATTTAAAACTTACCGAAAATGTAGCACTCAACTCCCCAGGCTGGTACACCTGGCTCCAGCCCACCTCTGAATTGTCCCTCCTCTGCTGACACTTTCAGGACACTCATTGCACTGATTATCTTGGAAGTGAGTGAAGAGAGGCAATGACAGTTTTCAACAGAATTAGTAATTACTTTTGTTGTGGTGAATTAATGATGCAAAAATGCTACACATCCCTCCCTGTTTTCCCAAGTTTGGTGTTTAAAAACTCCTGTTGTCTGCACCATCCCATTCGACTTACTGATTCCTGTATAGTAGGTAGGGGCTATAATTACCCTTCCTTTACAGGTAGAAAAACAAGGCTGAGAAGAACTGAATGACTGGCCCCTGCTCATTCAGTTAAGTAACAGAACAGGATTTCAAAGACAGGTCTTATATTGAAAAATACACAGGAAGCTAGAGAAAATGTAATTGATGAATATTGACATTAAATTAAAAAGTTCTCCAAATGGCTTTTGTAACACTTCAGAGTCTGATACAAAGTACATTCGTATCTTGTTATGGGATCCCTATACCAACGATGTTTTGATCTCTTAACTCCACTATTTCCGACTTAGCCCAAAACAAAACAAAACATAACCCAGTGTGACCTAGTAAATAACACGTATGCACCGAAATGTAAATGCAGGTCGTCAAAAATGAGCTGAGAGTTTCCACCTAGAAATGGAGCAGACTGAAACAATCTCTTCCAAAGGAACATGGGACACAAAGGGAGATTAAATCAGAAGAGGAAGAGAGCTAATGACATAATGGCCAGCCACAAATGCCACAAATGAAAAACAAAGTACGTAATACTTGTTACAATTATTCAGTGTGCTGGTTCTAATGTCTCCAAACACTAAAAACATTAGGTTCCTGCTCAGGGCAACATTTATCTCATTTATCTGCTGCTATTTACCTCATCCTTGGACCAGGTATTGCTAAAACTGAGTTCTGCTGGTGTAAAGAATATAGACTTAACAGGACGCCCTTAGAGTCTACCATGCATATGACCACAATTTGTGATATTTTAAGTTGCTTATGATGAAATCATTGAAAGCATCATGAGAAGCAGCAAAACACCAGGGATGCTGGTAACAATTTAGCATTTCCCAGTTCGTGTGGGAATGTTAATTCCAATTATAAAAAGAAGTACCAAAGTGGAATTAATTATGATTAAGAACTTGCTGTTCTAAGTGTGAATTGTTTATAAAAGGCATGTCGGGTGTAAAACGCAAATACTGAAGCAGAAAGAGATGGGGCATTCAGAGCTCAGCTGGGTTCCTTTGAGCCTCTCACGTTTTTTAAAGTTAAACAAGAATAGAGGTATTTCCTTAAGTCTAGATACTATTTTAAGGAGGCATCTAATAGCTATGATAGCTTCAGGAATAATTTTTTTGAAAGTAAGTTCTGACAACCCACAAAGGCTGCTTGCATTGGCTTAATATAAAATTAACATATCCAATGAATTATCATATTCAAAGTTATTAATACATACAAACATGATACAAATTTGATTCCAATTTACATTTTTTTCACGTCTTCCTGCTATATCATAAGATTTTTTAAATTAGAGATGGGAATTTTAATAGCCTCAGAGTAATTTATTTTGGGAAATGATAAATTTAATACCTGCTTTTTAAAATTGAAGTATATAGTCAGTTTATAACATTGTGTCAGTTTCTGGTGTACAGCATAGTGATTGAGATATATATATACACATACACACATTCCTTTTCATTCTTTTTCATTATAGGCCATTACAAGGTATTGAATACAGTTCCCTGTGCTATACAATAGGACTTTGCTGTTCATCTATTTTATATATAGTAGTTTGTATCTGCAAATCCTAAACTCTCAACTTATCCCTCCCCAACCCCTTTCCCCTATGGTAACCATAAGTTTGTTTTCTATGTCTGTAAGTCTGTCTCTGTTTTGGAGATAAGTTCATTTCTGCCCCTCCATTTTTTTTTTTTTTTTTTGATTCCACATATAAGTGATCTCATATGGTATTTTTCTTTCTCTTCTGGCTTACTCCACTTAGAATGATGATCTCTAGGTCCATCCCTGTTGCTGCCAATTGCATTATTTTATTCTTTATGGCTGAGTAGTATTCCCATTATATAAACATACCACAACTCCTTCATCATTTATGTGTTGATGGACATTTTGGCTGTTTCCACGTCTTGGCTACTGTAAATAGTGCTGCCTTCAACATTGGGGTGCATGTATCTTTTCGAATTAGAGTTTCCTCCAGATATATGGAGGGATTGCTGGATCATAGGTTAAGCCTATTTTCGGCTTTTTAAGGTGATTCCAATGTACATTTAACATCATAGATTTAAAGGGGGGTGGGGGGGGTTGGAGGATAGAAGGGAAACACAGCCATGTCAAGGAATCATGGGCTACAGGAGAGTAAGTTACAAGAGGTGTCCTTATGTGAAAGGAAAAATACATGATAAACAACAGTAAAGATGGGAATGAATGTGGTATATACTGTGGTCTTTCTTCATCAGGCTCTCTCTTAACCAACACTGCTGATGCATTCATTTCAACTAATCCAAGTTCTCCACTCTCCCTGGAAGACACACCAAGTGTTGCTGGGCAGGCTGAACACTGGAGCTAAGGTTACTTCCTATACTCCACACAGCGCTGTTCCCACCAGTTACACTTTCTGCTTACTAACAGTTCCTGGTGGTTTTTCCCCCCAAAACATGTTTATTCCATTTGTGTTGTTCTTGTAATTACTTGATTTGATTAAATACTAAGTAAAATGATGAAATATGAGTAATGAAAGAAACAGTTGTTAGTCTATAAATTCTAAATGGAAAGATGCCCTGTAAACAATTGCTGTCAAACTAGGTGGATGTAAGACAACTTTAGAAGACTGGGGCAAGGGCAGAAGGGAATGAATCATAAAAATTTAGAACACTATACTTGTATTATTTTGTAAGTCCTTTTCATTTCTTGCTCTAGTTTAAAGAAAACTGGGGAAATAGTAACATTACTTATTAATAATAAGTGTTAATGATGATTAAACACTTTATATATCCCAGGAATTAGTCTAAGCACATCAAACATTTCAAACTTATTTAATCTTTATAATAACTTGAGTTAGTACTGTTATCATCCCCATTTTACAGATGATGGAAACCGAGGCCCAGAGAGTTAGGTTGCCCAAGGTTACATTTCTCGTAGAGGCAGAAGCTATCTAGCCAAATGGGCTCTTAACAGCTAAGCTGTACTGATGGCTGTAGTTTATACATGAATGGAGACACGGAACTCCAGTCATTGGGCTCCCAAACACTTCAGACCATCATCAAAGGATTAGGAAATAAGTGTTCAATGATAGGTTTTAGGTTTTAAAGCTTAATATTTGAAAGTACAGGGCTTTGTTTTTTTGTTTGTTTGTTTGTTTTAATGATTCCCTTGCTTTTACTGACTTTTTAATTGAATTAAATACCAGCCTGTGGCATCAGCTAGGTTTTGCCTTCTACAAAGGATCAGGTGAAAGATGGTGGTCTTAAATAAATACCATAATGGGAGTTGGGATCTCTATACACTGGAATAGGGATTTACTATAGATACTTGAGGAGGAGCATGTATAATTTAATTGATGACTTGGAGGAGTAATCTGGTGGTGGGGTTTGGACTGTTTTAATGGAAATGGAAAAGATAAAACAGATGAACAGAGTGGGAGAACTCACTTGGATAATATATCAATTGCTATATAAACGTAAAAGGTGGTTTGCTTAATATTCAGGTTTAAGGTTTTATTGATCTTAGGATCTTATTTATATTTATATTGTATTCTCTACAATTGTTAAACAATTGTACATTATATTCATATTATATTTATATTGACCTTACTTAACAAATATCCACTGGGTACCTACTAAGCGCTAGCAGTATAGTGGTGAACAGACACAGGCCCTGCCGTCGCAGAGCTATTATATTCTAGTAGGGGGAGACAGACATTGAACAAATGAATCCAGAAATAAAAAACTATCATTGTAATGTGCTACCAAATTAAAGTACAGGACACTCTAGGAATACACAATAATGAGTCTTTGTTGTTTGCTTGTTGGTTTGTTTGTTTGTTTTGGGTTTTGGGGGAGGGGGAGGAGTACTCAGGTGTTTAAACATAAGACAATAAATATCTTAAGAATCTTAAGTAATATTTGTATACTTTTCATTAACTCATTTGGCCTCCCAAACAACTCAGTAAAAGTGATATTGTCTTGTTAATTCAGTGTTTTATTATAACTCTGTAAAAGATGTGCTGAGTGCCCACTCCATACTGGGCTCTGTTCCAGGAGTGGGACATATAGCGAAGAACAAGACAGAAAGGGTCCTTGCCTTCATGGAGTTTGGAAATATCTCCTTTATTTCTATGTTTACTTCTTAGACAATCAAATATATTCCCCCTCAGATGGGGATTCCCCCTATTTCTTCTCTTGTAGTAATTATAACTTCCATGGGTTGCAGATTAGTAATGTTTCATTATCTAAAGACTTCAATTGTATATAGAAAACACTTTCAATGGTGCCTGGTAGGTAGTAGAAGTTCAATAAATGGCAACTACTGTTAGAACTGCTGTTATTATTACAGCGCTTAATCTCATGTCCTTTCTAGTGCACTGGATTTCATTTCTTGAATTAAATTCCATACACACTTATTGCAAGCCTATCATGGGATTTGCATACTCTTTTATGGAAATTACGAGGTTAGTGAAGAAAAACCTCTTCAATATTGTCTATTTCTACCCTCTACACTTAGGTGTACAACCTTGGATATACCGCAAGCTCTGTAAACCTCTGTTTCCTCATGTTCAAAAATTAGAATACCTGTCTATTCACCTATTGTCAGCAAAAGTCTGAGTGTGTGCATGTGTGTGCATGCAGGCGCATAGTGGAAAGAATCAATAAATGTTAGCCATAAAGCATAATAATTCGAACTCTGAAAAGCAGGCACTGGGCTAGTCCACAGTTTATGCCTGCTTTCAAATGAACACGAAAGACTAAAGACTAAGAATTTTTTCTATCAAATTCAAAAATTAGAATGCACATTTAGACCAGGGCATAGAAAAACCACTTTGCTCAACTGGAAGTGTTTTCAATGGGGATTTTTAATTTAAAATGTGTTTTCTTCCATTTTAAGGTGATCCACTGGACATGCAGGAAAAAATGAGTGGGAAGAAAGTCAAAGCAGCACTCTTGTAAAAGCAGGTATTATTTAAAAGCAGGGTACCCTCCACAGAGAATGTGAACAGGTAAGCGAGATGAGGTGGATTTTTCTTTTCTTTCCTCTTTTTTTTTTTTTTTTTTTTTTTTGTTACAGCAGAGATTCAACTATGAAATACGTTTATGGTATGGGAAGTGGTATTCTAGTAGGTAACTGTTACGGTCCCTTTACATATGTTCTACATGTGCAAATTACATATTTATATGAAACTTCTAGTATCACTTTCAAGCAGCTGTACAAGGATAATCATCAGTATGAGTTACTGAACTCACTTTTAAAACATGCATAACATTATTGTAGGTTTGGGTCTTGATTTTTTTCCCCATGAAACTGTTGGTTGTTTGGGGACCCAATCCACTAAAAGATGCTAGTATTTGAGACATGTAAGTTAGGAAAGTTAGCGTTCTCGGAGTAAATTCTCACCCAGTGTCCACTATAAGCACCCAGGACAAGGGCCTCCCTCCAGTTGACTGGCGCCAAGGGAAAGAAAAGGATCTAGAAGGACTTTTGTTAATCTATGGCTGCTCAGCGCCCTTCTCTAGGCTGAGGGTTCGACGCTGGCATAGGTCTTGGTTCCCTTTTCTTTCCTGAGGCGGCGAGCGGCTCTTCCTTTGCCAAGATGGCGGCCCTGGCATCATCTGAAGGCGACCCGTGCAGATCGCCTCCGGGCTGGCGGCTTGCCAGGAGCCTAGTGCTCTCCTGTCACATCAGACGACACACGGGGCAGCGTCCACCCCTCAGAACTTAGGAAGGGCGACTCTGGCGGCCCGCGACCGAGAACCGTTGCCAAGATGGTGGCCGGGAGGCCGGGCGGCATCACCGGCCTTTACCAAGATGGCGGCGGGCGGCTTCCGGCACGCGCTTCCCCCATCCTCTGCAAGATGTCAGGGCAGAGCGGCCGCCGCCAGTCTGAGCGCGGCCGGAGGAGAGAGCGGCCGCTTCCGAGCGCCCGGCCGGGAAGGGCTAGGTGGAGCTGCGGCAGCCTCCGCCCTCGTCAGCAGCTGGCAAGTACTGTCACCTGTGGGGGCGCAAAAGTTACCTCCCCAAACCCTAAAGCAACACAGCACAACCTTTTCCCGAGTCACAAAAATCATAGTATGTGCCGCGCAAGGTAGGAAGCTCGGTCCTCGCGTCGCCCGAGCCCTCCCGACGCGGCGAGCAGGAGAAAGCAGCTGGGGCGGCGGCCTCCCGCGCGACACCCCTCGCCCCACGCCCCTCTCTTTGGGGATGGGCCACGTGTTACCCTCCGACAGAGGGGGGAGGCGTGTAACGGGAACAGCTGGAAGGAGTTTAATGCTGATACTTTAAAGCTGCGTGTATTTTGTTTTATTTGGAGAAAGAGGGGTCCCACGAAGACGAAAGGGTGGGCGACGCGTTGAGAAGAGTGCAGCATATGTCAAGATTCGGGGGAGGGGCCTCCCCGGGGAACTTGGACGCTATCCCGGGAGGGGGTGAAAGGAGAGGTCGGGAGTTGGGGAGTTGCGGAGGGAGGAGGGCGTCCTTTGCAAGCAACTTACTATTTCGTTGCAGCTTGCTCTTAGGCCTGCCACCTCCTGCTTTCCTTAATAATAATAACAGTAATAATAAAGAGCAAAGAAATCCAGCTCGCAGTAGGTTTTGCATTTGGTGTGCAACTTCCTTCAAGTGTGAGCGCGCTAGGAGGGAAAGATGGGGGTTGAACTTGGCAGGCGGCGCCTCCTTCTGCCGCTGCCGCCGCCTCACAGACTCGGGGAAGAGGGTGGGGGACAGTCGGGGCGCGGGGGAGGGTGGGTTCTGCTTTGCAACTTCTCTCTGGGTGCGAGCGCGCGGCGGCGTCTGCAGACTGGGCCGCCCAGACGATGCGGGGTGGGGGACCCGCCGGCACGCGACTCCCCCCCCCGGTCCCAGAGTACGTACGCCCCGACCCCCTCCCCTGCCCTCCCCTCCCTGATGCCTCTCCGGAGGGCGTGTCTGGCCGTCCGGCCCCGCGAGCCGCGGAGACGCTGCGGCACCGTTTCCGTGCAACCTCGTAGCCCCATGCGAAGTAACACACTTCGCGTAAGTCGGCCCGGGGGCGGTGGCGCGGACCACCCCCGCGGCTAAGCTGCGGGCCCTGCCCCGGATCCCCCAGCCAGCCCGCTGTCACCCGCAGGGGCGCAGCCGGCGGTCGCCGCCGAGGGACACGGCGAGCTCCAGAGTGGGTCGGGAGTCGCGGAGCTGGGCGGGGGCGGGAAGGAGCGGCGAGAAGAGAAACTAGGGAAACTCGGATTCCCTCCGAAGCCGGCCTCAGAAAGACCAGGTCGGCCCGCGCCGCCGCCTCCTCTCCTTTTTCCTGGGGGTGAGGGGGTGGGCGGGCGAAGAGAAGCCCCCGCGGGCCCGGGGGGCGGGGCCGGGCCCGGGGGACCGCGGGCGTGCAGGCGCCGTCGCGGCCGGGGCGGCGGAGCCCGCGCGCAGGGCGTGGGGGCGGGGGCCGCGGCCTCCCCTGCAGTTGCCGCGCGTCGCCAACAGGTTGCAGCGTTCCCCGCCGCCACCGCCGCCGCCGCGCGGCCCCTCGGGCGGGGAGCGGCCGGGGGTGGAGTGGGAGCGCGTGTGTGTGCGAGTGTGTGCGCGCCGTGGCGCCGCCTCCGCCCGCCCCCAGCTCGGTCCCGCTCGCTCGCCGCGGCCGGGCGGCCCTTTCGCGTGTCCGCGCTGCCTCCCCTCCTCCTCCTCCTCCATTTTGCGAGCTCGAGTCTGTGACTGGAGCCCGAGTCACCGCCCGCCCGTCGGGGACGGATTCTAGAGGGTGGAAAGAGACGCCGCCGCCGGAGCGGCCGGAGCGGCGGGGCGCCAGCCCGGAGGACGCGCACCTAGGAGCCCTGGCCCGCGGAGACGGGCGCGGGGCTGGGGGCTGGCTTGTCAGCCGGGAAATGGGAGTCTTTTTTAAATAGGGGCTCTCCCTTCCCCCCGTGGAGAAGGGGGCGGCTGTTTACTTCCTTTTTTTAGAAAAAAAATCTCTCCCTCCCGCTCCTCCTGCTTTCACACGCTAAGTTGTTTATCTCAGCTGCGGTGGGCGCTGCGGACGGTGGAGGGCGAGCGGCGCCGCTGGCAGAGGTAAGGGGAGGGCAGGGCAGGGCCGGGGGCTAGGGCCCGCGCGGGCGCCCGCTCCCCGAGGTGCGGGCCGGGGCCCGGAGGCCAGCTCGGGGGCTGCCGTGGGAGCCTGCAAACTTTTATTAGCCTGGGGGAGTGGGGGTGGGGGCAAGGCGAGGGCCGGGTGACGGTGACGAAAGGGCAGCGCGCGGGTGACAGCGCTGGCCTCTTCCTCTCCCTGGGCCGCCGTCCCCCGGCCGGGCCGAGGGGGAGGAACCTGAGCTCTCGGCGAGGGGAGCCTCGTCGAGCCGCCCCGGCTTTCCAGCCTCTCGTTCCCCGGGGCAGAATCCTTGGCTTCTTTTTAAAATTTTCTCAAGTCCCCTATCTCTTCCCTCCCGGAGGGCCTCCCAAACACCCCCCCCCCTTTTTTTTTCCTGGGGAACGCGGGGCCGCGTCTGAATTCTCCTGGCCCGAATCTTTCCACTCCACCCTGGCGCGCCCGAGCGCGAGCAGGGCTGGTGTCGAGGCTCCCGTGCGTCTCTTCTCCGGCGGGCGCGCGGGGTGTGTGTGTGTGTGTGTGTGTGAGTGTGTGTGCGTGTGCACACGTGGGGGGCTGACAGCCTGCGACTCGGAGACTTCGGCCAGGGCTGGCGTTATCTGGTAGGAGTGGGCGTGTCGGAGAAAGAACTCAACAGGTCTGGACGCATTTCTCTTTTAACCTCGCAGTTTTCTCTCCCCGGAGAGGGTTTGTTCTTCAGCGCTTGGCATCACTCCGCGCCTGACGTTTTGAAGGGGCCCCTTTTGGAAAAAGACCCTCCCTACCTGTGATGGTTTTGTGGTGCCATTTGTGACCGGCGCTGGTTTGACGTTTTGAGATTGTAGACTTGATAATTGCAGCCTTCTAATGCCACTTAAGACCCTTGCGCACGGTTCATTAAGGCCCATTAATGTGACAGGGTTATTTGCGATTTAAACGGGGGGATAAAGTCGTTTGAGGGATTGTTTCGTTTTAGGAAGTATTGTTTTGGTTTCGAGTTTGAAGGCAGCTGTCAAAGCGGCGTGGAAATTCATTAGGCTCCACTTGATACCTTGTGTTTAGAGATCGTTATCAGATAAACGCGGCGGAGGATCGGAGAGAGAAGCAGTTCACCCTCAAGATTTGTAGTGGCGGATCCCCACCTTTCTGTACCTTCATTACACTCCCACTTTCAGTGAGGGCTGTGAAGTTTATGCTTCTTAAAGTCTCCGTGCAGGAGAAGTTTCCTTTCACTGAACGGGTTTTTGACTATAATGTCGGAAGTGTGCTTATCAAAATCTGTGCCCGCCTCTTAAAACATCTTGATTGTTAATAGTCTACCAGCAACGTAACTCTCTTGAGAAAAGGCTCAGGATTAGTATAGGTGAAGCTTTAGATCGCAGAGAAAACTTTTCCGAGTATTTTATTCGGTATTATTTTACTTGGATTAATATGGATGCGATTTTACAGTTTTGGGGGGTTTTTTTTCCCATCTATTTTTCAGTACTAAGATGTTTGGTCAGGAAAAATCTTAATTTAGAGATACAGTATTTCACACTGAGGGTCTTAAGCAGTTTTAAAAAAAATAAGTGGCTTCATTGAGATTTAGTTGTGTTTTGAGGGTTTTATTATTTGTTGTATTTAAAGAAGTTAAAATTGCACTGAGAATCTACTACACATTCTATTCTGCTTTTTAAAATGTGAATTTTAGTTAGCCTGTATGCAGTGTATTTCATTTCGTATGTCCAAAATTTGAAGGCAGGCAGCTGATAGGTACGTTCAGTAAGAAATGTGGGTTAAAAATAAGAGCCTTTTCCTAGGCTGTTGAAAGATAAGCAAATCATCATTGTTTATTTTTGAAATAAAATGTGCACCGGTAGGTTGTACTAAAAGATTTGAATGTGTAACCAGCTGGTAGGAGGAGAATTTGAGAATAATTAGAGAATTCTAGCATGGTTTTTATCAGATTTTACGTGTATGATTCGAAGAACAGCACAACAGCCTTGATTGCTTGAAAAGAGGCAGGAATTTTATTTTTTTTTAATTAAATACTTTGATATCAGCTTGAACCTTTAGAATAATCAGATGTAATGAGTGATAATGTCTGTGATTAACAGAGTTACAATTTTTTGCGTGGCGGGGTGAATAGCCAAGCTCAGCTGATACAGTTTTGTCCTCAGCTGTGCAAATGGACTGCCTTGTACTTTTAAATGTGACACGGCACATTGAATGGGAACAGGGGATACAGCTTTTTTTTTTTTTTATTTTGGAAGATAAACTACTCTTCTGAATTCGATTCGGAGCTAACTAAAAGGTTCATTTAACAGGCTCTTACTAATCGGATCACAGAGATAATGTGACTTTCTAGCTTATTATGTTCCCCTCCTTTTTTTTTTTTTTTTTTTGTAGCTAATATTCCCTGATGGACCCCAAGGAATCTTTAAGCACCCCCAGTAGAGAAGAGATCCCCAGCAGTGTGCTTGTTCGGGAGAGGGGAAATGTGGTGGACTTCTATAAAACCCTAAGGGGAGGAGCTACTGCGAAGGCTTCTGCATCTTCACCCTCACTGGCTGCCGCTTCACAGTCAGACTCCAAGCAGCAGAGACTTTTGGTTGATTTTCCAAAAGGCTCAGGAAGCAACAACGCGCAGCAGCCAGATCTGTCCAAGGCAGTTTCACTCTCAATGGGACTGTATATGGGAGAGACAGAAACAAAAGTGATGGGAAATGACCTGGGATTCCCACCGCAGGGCCAAACCAGCCTTTCCTCTGGGGAGACAGACTTTCGGCTTCTGGAAGAAAGCATCGCGAACCTCAATAAGTCGACCAGTGTTCCAGAGAACCCCAAGAACTCGGCACCTGCTGCCGTGTCTGCTGCCCCCACAGAGAGGGAA
The DNA here is from genome assembly GCF_036321535.1 of Camelus dromedarius. Taxonomy (NCBI): domain Eukaryota; kingdom Metazoa; phylum Chordata; class Mammalia; order Artiodactyla; family Camelidae; genus Camelus; species Camelus dromedarius. The sequence goes on along the minus strand of NC_087438.1, from coordinate 100,520,491 downwards.
TTTCAAAAGACTCACTCTGACGTGTCTTCAGAACAGCATCATTTGAAGGGCCAGACTGGCACCAACGGGGGTAATGTGAAGTTGTATGCCACAGACCAAAGCACCTTTGATGTTTGGAGGAAAAAACTCCAGGACTTGGAGTTTCCTTCTGGGTCCCCAGGTAAAGAAACGAGTGAGAGTCCTTGGAGCTCAGACCTCTTGATAGATGACAACTGTTTGCTTTCTCCTTTGGCAGGAGAGGGTGACCCGTTCCTTTTGGAAGGAAGCTCAAATGAGGACTATAAGCCTCTTGTTTTACCGGACACTAAACCTAAAGTTAAGGATAATGGAGATCTGATCTTACCAAGCCCCACCAGTGTGCCAGTGCCCCAGGTGAAAACAGAAAAAGAAGATTTTATTGAACTCTGCACCCCTGGGGTAATTAAGCAGGAGAAACTGGGCCCAGTTTACTGTCAGGCAAGCTTTTCTGGGGCAAATATAATTGGTAATAAAATGTCTGCCATTTCTGTTCATGGTGTGAGTACCTCTGGGGGACAGATGTACCACTATGACATGAATACAGCATCCCTTTCTCAACAGCAGGATCAGAAACCTATTTTTAATGTCATTCCACCACTTCCTGTTGGTTCAGAAAATTGGAATAGATGCCAAGGATCTGGAGATGATAACTTGACTTCCTTGGGGACTTTGAACTTCCCAGGTCGATCGGTTTTTTCTAATGGCTACTCAAGGTAAGGTGAATACTTTTCTATTTCTTGAGAGTGGTACATTTAAGACAGATGAGTAGATTGAAATACTCGTTTATTTGTATGTGTTCTCCAGTGATGCATGTGCTTTTTCATGTCAACAAGTTTAAGTGGTCTTTTGGAAGCAGGCGTGGTAGACAGCCTAAGTGATGTATCTGTGCAAAACCATTTCGAGGTGTGGTTTTTTTCCCCCTGAAATCATGGTATTCAGTATCTCGTTGGCCAGTGGTTGAAAATTTTATGTCAAAATTTAAAATAATATTGCTCATTAACAGGCATCTTCAGTAAAAACTATGTTCGAGGGGGTATAATGTTTGGAAATATATTTATTGTATGTGTTCATTTGAGCTGTTTTAGAATATGCTCTTTAGGTTACAGTGAAAAGTACTCTTAATGTTTTACATAATCAAAAGCTGCGCTATATTTTTACATTTTGAAGTGAAGGGATTAAAGGGTTAAAAATTAGAAGCTCGAACCGTGCTCTCTTTTCTTTAAACTGAACGTTCTGTTGAAGAATCTGAGTTCTGAGGTTGCTAAAGTAATGCACTGAGTAGTGTACCTGAGCCGAGTATTAGACCTGGGACTTGCCCACAGGGTTCCTGACCTAAAGTAGGGAGGTTGTGTCTGCTGATTGGTTTATTTAAGGAAGGAATTGGTGGCAACAAGGTGCTTGATTTTACTTTCAAATGTTCCCACAGGTTCTCAAGTGTGTAACTGATGGCCAGCACTGCTAAGCTTTGGTCTCAGCTGTGTGTGACTTGTCTCTGTCTTCTTCTTTCTCAGTCATTTACAAGAACATTGCCATTTCCATTTGAGCTCAAAAAGGTCTGTCAAAGTGAAATTACCAGGGAAAAATTCTAAATTTAGATGTTTCTCTCTGTTGGTAGGAGTTAAGTTCTCTATCCAATACCCTCATCCTCGATTCAGGTGAATGTGCATCACATTTTAGGTGTGAAGGAAAATTACAACTTTATAATGTAATTGTAGAGACACAAGATTGATTAATCAGTGGATTGTTGGTTTTTGGGGGTTTTTGTTTTTTGGGGTTTTTCTTTTTTTGGAAGGGCATAGTAGACACAGTGATTTATTTGTACCTAAGTGTTTCAAGTTTTTTTCTTAAATGTTAGTGATACTCACTGTTCCCATTAACTAGTCAGTGAAGAGTTTATTTAAAACTCTTTAAAATATTTTTTCTGTTAAAGATATAGCCTTATACTGAGGTGTCTCTTTTCCTCTTTAACTAGGAAGCTTTTCTTGTTGGGGGAAAAAAATTAGGCTTAGATACATACAGGCTGTGCTCTGTTCCTTTAAAAGGCTTAGATGTTTCTTATCAAAAGAAGAAAAAATCCTTTGTTCATGTGTGTCTTAATGTAATGTAAACTATTAATCTGTTATTTAAATAATGATTATGGTTTGCTTAGAACACTGCTTTAGCTTTTTATTGTTGTCACTATGAATTGAAGGTTTGAAATGTTTTCAATAAGAAGATTTGAGGTGCTATCACATAAACTGTTATGTTTAAATGTAAAAACATGCTGTTTTTAAAATTTTTCAATCTCACGTTTTTGGCAGTAGAATTCATGATTGAATATGCTGTTGTCTTAGAATACGTACAGTTGATTTGATTAAGGGATCTGTAGGAAACTGTTACGTTGATTTATACAAATGTAATTGTACAAAGAAAAATCATATATTTTAGGAAATGCTTGGGGATTATTAATGCATTTTGTTCTGATAATCAGCATAGGATTGTTTTCATTTTCCTTACTAAAAAAAAAGGGGATGGAACAAGAACTTATTTTCCATTCACAATGAACTTTCAGGAAACCCTATATAATCTGGAATCTGGAGCGTTAAGTCTTAGATGAACATACTTTAAGTCATTAAAGATAGCTTTAATACCTTTTCGCGTAATTGATAGCATTTAGAAAGTGTGTCAGCCTCATCACAGCCATATGATGGCGGACACAGCAGTGTTGGTGCGGATCTTTCCAGGTTTTTTGGTATACAGTGAAATGATTGTTTTTATGCTTATGTGTGATTTGGAATTAGAATCAGTAGTTTGTGTCCTAACGGAAACATATAATAACTTACACAGGATCATTTGAGAAAGTTTGAACATTTTATAGCTTACAGCATTAACTTAACATTGGGAACTGTGATTTACCCAGAACAAAGCTTCTTCCAAATAAATTGAAACTGTTTTTTTTTTTAACCATCACTGAATTAGCCTATTGTTTGCAAACAACAGTCCTGATACAACTAAAATTGGTTGCTTTCTCTTCTCTACTTGTTACATGGTTCTAGCCAAACATTATGACCAGTGACCCTTAGTAATCGGCCAATAAATCAACATGTTGAGGCCACAACTGTATTGATTCCTGACTTTCTGACTTTAGATAGAGGAATATTAAATCCCCTAAAAACTTCACTTGCATTCTATTTAAAATTTTTAAAAGCATAAATTACAATTTGACTTTAAAGATGTGACTTAATAGTACTTTTTCTTAGAATGTTTTAAAAAAAGCACTTTCCACTGTTTTGCCGGGGAAGGCAGTTCCTTCTGATGTGTCAACCCAGCACAACATCCAGTTATCACATTAAATAGTAAACTTATGAATATCATGACTGAGCATAGTATTTTCTTTTATTTGAGGTTTAAGCTCATTAATAGTAAAACAAGAAGAACCTTACTGATACTCAGATACATGCTCTGAGTAAAACGAATTAGCCATTCTAATGCAATATGCTTTTTAAATACTGAAATTCAATAAATCTCGTATAAACTTGTAACATTAGTGAAGGCACATTTCTGCATAATTTGATTTTCAACATTGTTTCACTTCAGTACTAATGGTAAAACTGCTGAAAAAGAGGTAAAGGTGGAAATGGTTTCAGGTGGAATTAGAGCTCTTATGAGATGATGAAAGTTTAGTGTTAAGTTGATAATTTTCTAAAGGGTAAGATTATTAGAATGATGCAGGATCAATCTGTAAACTCAATCTTAGGTGGAGTTTAGGGCTCGGTTTGACATTTATGAAGCTATGAAAATTTATGTAGGTTTAACATCTCTCATTGTCAGTTGCATCTATGTCTAATTTTATTAACATAATGAAAATGACCTGTACAATTACAGGAAGGGTGAAGCAAAATCTTTCCCTTTTTTTAAAAAAAAAATGTTTTATTAAAGTATAGTCAGTTTACAGTGTTGTGTCAATTTCAAAATCTTTCCCTTTTTCGTTTTTCTTGTTAACATTGTGTTGATTGTTTTCTCAGAAAGAAGAGGCATAAGAAAGATTTTTTTGAATTATGATTTATTCCCTTTTTAATGGCTACTTTCTTTAGTTTCTACCTTTTCCCTCTCCAAAGGTTCTGGCAGTGAGTGTTTAATTATCTTTTCTTTCAAGCGTAATATTTCTGATATTCATGTGTATAAATTTATTTCTGAATGTTTAAAGAGATTTCCCTTTGGTTATTTATTTTTAGCTTTATGATAAGAATCTTTTCTCTTTTTTTGAATCCTGTTCTTTTTTGTTATGACCATATTATTAGTAAAAGAAAAAAAAAAGATAAAACACATTGTGTATTCAGGTGTGTCAATTTAGTGTGGAATGACTCCAGTACAGAAATGTGTGATTGGCATGTGGTCAGATTTTATTGAAATTACTTGTTGTGATGTTTCTTTGTCTATTCCATTTTATTTTTATCCCTGATAACATAATTTGTATTATTTTGTGGTTTTGATGGTCTGTTGATGTTACAGATACTTTAGTTAAACTGGCCACTTTCAATATTTATTGACTGTTTATAAATTTTATGATAGACTTATTCTGAAATGTACCTTGCAGAAATGTAGATTAAATGCAAATTGCATTAACAGGAAAATTCATATGTGGGTGGATATCACTTTAGGGGCCTTTTGAGATTGTAGTGAATAGAGATTGGATCAAAGGGTTTATTTAAGTGTAAGTGCCCGATGTGAAAGAACATATGTATTAACTGGTTGGTTATGTAAGGCTTCATCCACTCTGGCCTGAAGGTGATTGAAATAGCCTGATTGTTAGGAAATCTTAATTTATGTTGGGTTTCAAATAAGTTGGCATATCTCTTAAAATATATTTCTTCTACTTTTAAGTTCATACCTAATTTTAATGAGCAATAATTTCTCATTATATACTGCTATTTATGTGAGCAAATGAATAGGCAAAACAGATTTGTGCTGAATAGCATTTACCCTTCTGAGGACATCCTGGTAATTGTGTAATGCAGTATTTACAGGTATCTGCCAAATTAATGGGCACTTGCTTCCATATTTCTGAGTCATGGAAGATACACATCGGTAAATAGTGTCGCAAAAGAGTTTTCAAGAAATATTTTGTTGAATTAAGCTATAACTGAGAAAAATCAATTACTTATTGACCTTTTTGGAAGAGTTTAAAAGCCCATGCTCTCCTTACTTCTGTAATTTCGGAGAGCCAGCTGCTCTCAGTTTCTTCTGGTTTATACTACTTCAGTTTTGTTATTTCTCAAGTAAATGAAAATATTCTTATGGAGAATTTCCATTTAGAAACAGAAAAAGAAAAGACCCACTAAGTGTCCCTTTCTCGTTGAATTGTGCGTGATCATTTTTATGCTAAACTGGATTAATTTTGATGGTGATTTTTGTCTTGATTTTACCCACTAAGGTATATTTTAGAAAATAAGCAATTTTATAGCCACTTAGAATTAGTTGTAGAGAGTGTTGTCAGCCCCGAAACACCTAATTTTGACAGGTTGCCTTTTTATTCCTCGCTACCGTCAAGGCTGTCCCTTAAATACAGGTTTCTAGTGGAGCTTGTGGATTAGCGGCTGTTGGGGGAAGGGAGGCAAGAGGGAGGAGCACTAGAGGTGTGGAACGCTGCAGGGTAAGTTTAGAAATATCAAGAACAGTTCTGAAAACCAACAGTTTGCATCAATTGTCATGAAATCAGAGGGCTAAAAAAGAAAATTGGGGTTGAGTTTTTAAGTACAGAGGGAGTGCATTAACCAGGATTACAATTTAGTTTTTCATTTGAGGTAAAAATTTAAAGCTAATTGTGGCAATATAACCCTCAATGTTTATAGGGTTACGTTGTTCTTTTTTTTTTTTTTTGCTGTACTTTATTATGGGGGAAACAAAAAGGATGGAATGGATATTTTAATTCCCTTAAATTATTTCTAAATTATTATTTAGATCATTTCAGCTAAAATCAAATTCGTATTTTTCCCATTTTTATTTAGGCTTCTGTTTAATCAATAAAAATCTAATTACTGGGATATAGTTGAAATAATGATATCTTATGTTGATACAATCATACTTATTTCTGTTTCCTAGTGCACTTTTAAATAGGTGATCATCTGACTCTGGAGTGTAATCTTCTTTTTTAGTAATATATTTCCACGGATTGTGTCTTTTTCTGCTGGAATATTGAGGAGAGAAGTCCTTACTTAATGGTTCAGATATAGAATAAATTATGGGATTTTGCAATTGCTAGACAGCCATTTAAAGTATTTATATTGCAATGTAGTCCTTAAAGCCAATTATTTTGAGTGGAAGTGTGTCATCCCCTAATGTTATCTTTGGGCCAGTTTAAATATTAATGACTTATCTTGGTAGAGCTGCGTCCTTAAACATACTATTACAGAGTAACTCAAATATTAATTTGGAGTGCTTTAACATTTTTTTTCTTTTGAGCAAGTTTCAGCAAGATGAATAGTTTCTATAATACAACCAATTTAGTAAAAATACCTCTTACCTTTGAATTTTTTAAATTCACGCTGTGGGGCACCAAATATATATAAGAGGAGAAAAAATATATATGAGGAGAGAAAGATTTAATGATATGAGTAGTTGTAGATGTTTAGCATGTTACCTTACACTGAATTTTTATTTTTTGTAACTAACAATCTGAGAGTTTAGCTTAAGTATACGGTGTTTAGGACATACAGTTTGTTGCCATAAATGTTAACTTTTCTTTTCATAATATAATTAACCTTTATTCTAGTTGATTTCATAATTGTCGATAAAATTTAGCTGTGGCTGTTATGAAAGTGTATTTGATAGCCAATTTTTAAAAGCTGTTGTGAAATGACATCTGATTTAGTACGAGATTTATTATGTCATGCTGGTTGGGTCAGGACAGTGACTTATGACCTTATGCTTGTCACATGTTGAACCTTAAAGCTCTACCGATTTGTTATGGATACTGTTTTACTTTGTTGTTGTTTTAACGTTTTAGTGCTTTTATTTTGTGATTATTAGTGCTTCCTTAATTTTAAGATGATGTAAATTGCAAATCTGGCGGTTTTTAAAAATTTTTCAGATCCCTTCCAATTTAATTTAGTTATCCAGTAGTAGAAATAGTAGGAAGAACTAGAGTGAAAATCAGAGGACTTGAGTTCTGAGGCTGAGCTGACCAGTCCACGACCTTGAATACCTCGGTGTTTTGGAGTCAGACTTTTTAAACTGTTATATATGAATTATTTTCAACACACGTGTGTGCGTGTGTTTCTGTTTCTAAAACTCTACGGTCCTCTTAACCTATAGCTTTCGTGAAGGAGGCAACTGCGGTATACTGAAATTGATTCTTTGACCTTTTTGTTGTACGTTGTCAACTAAGAGACAAAAATGAACCCAGATTTGGCATTTTTATAAAATTACTATATTATTATAATATATATTATTATTATAAAATAATAATTTAAAATGATGTAGTTGATGGTATGTAGAAAATAATGTGCGACCGCTGTTGTTGGCAGAGCCGGAAAGGTGGGTCTCTTGGTTCTCAAAGCTTGCTTTACATGTTAGACACAATGATTTTAGGTTAGAGCGTGAAGAGACTTGAGAGCTCACTGCTCCCCACACTCTTATTTGTTTCAGATGAGGAAATGAGACCTATAGAAAGTGTCTAGAAAAAGATCACAGAATTAGCGAGCGGTGTTACCACTTTGAATATCCTATTGTCAGTAGTCTAAGCTCCCCGGCAGGCTTCTCTTAACATCTGGCCTCTAGTTCTAGAGACCTGAAGCATAGTACAGATTAGTCAGGTGTTTTATAAGAGTCACTAATGAAATCAACTACTTTAGCAGATTTTAAAAAATATACATTGTCCATATTCTTTCCTATATATTATTTAACCCTTTTACTCCCTAATGTGTTTTTTCCTAATTATGTGGCACCACTGTGCTAAGGACTTTGTAAGCATTTATCTCATTTAAACCTATTAACAACCCAAGGAAGGTTTTTAATTCTAGTTTCTATGTTGTTATGATTCTTTACATTATCTTTGTAGTATAGAATGCAGCTGTTACTTACTTTCATTTCACAGATGGGACTTTTAAAGAGAAAAAGAAAAATAGGAAAACAATGATCTGAAGGGAAATATTTAACATTGTATTAGAAATCCCTCTTGAAACTTTAATAATTTTTGTCATCAGTGGGTTTTCAAACAGTGTATAAAGGAGACTTGGGATCAAACATCCCTGCTCTTGTGTATTTGTGTAGTCACTTGCTGCTCTCTAGCACAGTTTTCGCGTCTGTAAAATAGAGCACCCAGCATTCTTGCTTGCATGATTTTGTGCATGGTTGTTTACTTTGAAAATTAAAAAGTACTATAAAAATTCAAGGTGGAATTTTTAAAGCTCTGCCAAAGGTGCTGAGCTCAAACCAGCATGACCCTCCTTGGCTTAAGTACACTGGGACATCTGTGCCTGTGTAGGTATTTCCTATTTATCAGGCACTAAGACTTTTTCAGTGTCTAGTGTGTACAGTCACTGAAGGGTTATGGGTCCCAGTTTCATAAGGGCTACCATATTTAAAGCTTCCAAGTGCCAAGATCATTTTTTTTTTTAACACTGATTTTTTTTTTCCAGTCTTGTTTTTTTGTTAGCTTTTAGGTGCCACCTGAATTTACTCGCCATGTTGATAACTTCAACCAGATTGTAATCTTTTTTATTAATAAATGGTAGACTACCCCCTTTCTGTTTTATTGTGTGGTATTCTTATAAAATTAAGTACGCAAAGATTCTTTGTCATTAAGAAACTACTTTCAAAAGCTGTGTGAAAAAGAGCTTCTGACCGTAATGAATACCGAAATTTGCCCTAAGTGTATAAATTTGGAGAATTATGAAGCTCACTTGACTGTATTTACTTTTTTCTTTGTTAGTAAAGTGGCTGGAAAAAAAACTTCAGAAAAACAAGTTTGGTGGATTAAACCAGTTATAAGTCTCTTTAGATAACAAAGAGCCAAGTCCAAAAACGAGTTAAATGGCAGTTGAAATTGGTCAACACAGCAGTGTAAAAAATGATGTATGACGTCTGTAGGCAGCTTTCTTATAGGGAAACTTTTAAAAATATTCAATTAGAACCTAACGTGAAATTTGTCATTTGGACTCCAGCTGAGTTTATTGAGGGCAAGGTGTAATTCTAAACCAGTTAGATTGATTTTTTTAGAACAGAAAACCCAAAATGAACGTTGTCTTTCTCTTTCTCAGCCTCCACCTTGGGAGGCCATGTATATTCTTCTTTTGAAATTGCCTTCAAAACCACCTTGTAAGCCTGAAAGGAAACTGGACTCATTATACCGTAGTAACACCTAAATGTTCTTGCGTAATCAGAAGATGTATTTATTCCTTAGCTGGATCATTTATATCTTATTTATGTGATTCCAGATGACTTGAGTACTTCCAAAAATGTGGAAATTTAATCTCCTTCCAGATTATAACATTTGTTTTCATTGAGGCTATTTAGAAGGCCCCATGTTGGTATTTCTATAGAAGATGTTTTAAGCTGTGTTGGATACCCCTGAAAGAAGTGCCTAGCCTCCCAGGGTAACTCATCCGAAATGGACAGTTCTCAGTGGTTAAATTGTGACTTGTTTTCTTCAAGCTATCAAGGAGCTTTATATTAACAACTTACATATTCCCTTTTCTTGACATAGTACGGAAAAAAAGTAGAGCTTACTCACCTCTAAGCCTGATTTTTTTCTTAAGTGTTTATTTTTGTTCAAGTAAGACCTGTCTTTGCCTTGAACTTGAAGGGAATCTGATGATAGCAGATACAGAGTAGATGTTAATTCTCACAGCAGTCTCCAAAACAGTTTATTTCCCAATGCAGCCCTCAGTGTATCAGGGAATTAACTATTTGCGGATCGTTACGACAAGAACAACTCAAGCGCACTGAAATTATTTACACCCATAAAACAGCTTAACAGAGAGTTACAGTTACATGTGTTTTCTACTTGTATTCCTCATAACCTGAAAAGAAGTTGTCTACTCTTAGTGAAAGTACTCTAGAAAATTAAGTAAATTTTGGTTGTCACTACCGATTTATAAATTTAGTCATGTTTGTTACTCATCAAATGCTAGGATTGGAATGAATTCCTGCCTTTGAAATCATGAAGCTACAGGCAGCGGCATTAAAAATTGGATATACCTTTTGTAACCGTTCTGTTAGTGCTGGAATTCTTTGTTGAGAATGTCTTTGTGAGGGTAGTCTGCTTAAGAACCTTAGTAGGTTTCCTATGTTTGTGCTGAAAACAACCTGTTTTCTCCAATACTTACTCTTTCTCCCCCCAAAATGGTTTGTAAGTTTTTAGTGGCCAAGGAAAGGGAAGAAGAGCCATTAAAGCATGGCAGATGTGCTTTATTGCTAAATTTGGTTTTATTTTTTACTCTCTTATTAGCCTGGACTCTCCTAGTTTATTCTTTTAGCTAGGAGGCTGGTAGATTTTTCTGTTAAGTAGAAAACGCTGATGACCAAGTGCATGCGATGGGCTGGTGTAGGCACAGTCTGTGGGTACTAGGTTTTGAATATAATCTAAGAAGAAGAAATATTTTTAAAGGGGAGGTGAGAAAAAGAGATAAAATAATCTCTAAATCAATGTATGAGGCATGAATGACCCTTTAATTGATAATATCGTTTAATGGGGCTGCACAGTGCTTTGGTGGTACCACAGACATGTTTAAAAGAGAAAACAGAATAACTAAGTGAAACCAGAAGGAAAAGTCAGAACTAAAAAAGCCATGGAAGAAGAAAATGACTGTTCTAAATCCCGGTTCCAGTGTCTGGTTAAATTTGATTTTTCTTTGCTTCCGTGTTCCTGTGTGAACACCGGGGACTGCATAAGCAGCCAGGTACAATGTGTTAATGGGTGGAAGAGCTACAGAGGCCTGTTCTAGGAGAGGAATTCTTGAGACGGGTGGAGTGGGAGGTTAACTCCGTCGTCTCGGAGGTCTTTCTGACTGCACTGGCAGCAGCAAACACTGACTGAGCGAGGCCGTGGGTGCGCGGAGATGGAGACGAGGAAGACTCCCCCACGTGCAACCTCACAGAGCAGTCCCGGGGTCTTACAGGGATCTTCACACCTGTTCCACCCTGACCCCCAGCTCCAGCCCCCCGCCCCCACCCCCAATTCCTTTTTGAAATGTCCACTTTCCGTAGAAGGCATAACTGAAACTACAGAGAGGAAAGTCTGTGGATGAATGGGAAACAGGAGTTGATTCAGCTCTTTGGAATGAAAAGGTGGTAACAAGAAGGAGACTGATACCGATGGACTGAGCTGATGAGGTGAGGACTGAGTGGTCAGGACACGAGCCAGAGGAGACTGCAGTCACCTGTGGGGGAAACTAATCTATGCATACTGTCATCCTGTGTGTTATGTGACACAAGACACATAACTTCAGGTTATGCACCCTTGGTGTAAGCCTTTTTTTTTTTTCTAGTCACTTAAGAATATCTCCTTATTCTCTAAAAGATGCATAATCCTCTTTTTAGGTCCCCTGATGCATTCTACGTCTGGAAATGTTCTTTGCCCACGTATCTACATGGCTCATTCTCCCACTGTATTTAGGCCTCCACTTAAATGTCAGCTCCTAAGAGAGACCTCTGTTCTATCTGAAATAGTAGCATCTGTCACTTACTCTTAATTTCTCTCAACATGATATATATAATTGTTTAGCTTATCTGCTCACCTGCTAGAATCTAAGTTCCTTTAGAGCAGTGATGTTGTCTGCCTTGCTTACCCCTGTATCCCAGCAAACAGAAGAGTGTGTAGCACATAGTGAAGCCTGAATACATACATGTGGAATTTATGAACAACAGGCTTGACTTATAAACCAAGAAGACGTGTAGGGATGGATTGCACTTCTGTCTTGGCAGAGAAAGGCAGTGAGTATCAGGAAGAGCGCTGACTGCCCAGGTTATCTTCTCCAGGTAGGAAACAGGTGTAAAGATGGAGACGTGCTGACGTGTGCAGAGGGAAAGTACATAAAATGTATTTTTAATTGTTGTCAGTCTTTAAATTTGCTCTAAGACTTTGAAATGGGTTACTTTTCACAGTGTCTTGGAACAACTCTGGGACATTTAGCGTTGAACAAATTAGGGTAACCGAAGCTTGGGAATGAAGAATTTGAGGTTTGGCTTTGTTTAATTTATCTTGCTCAAAAAAGTAACCTTTTGTAGCTTTCATCTTGATGTTTCTTACTTGCTTAAGAATTGACATTATCCTTGCAGACTTGTACTGTATACATTTGTGTTGACTGATCTATAAGAAATCGATTTGCCTATTTTTCAGAAAAGTAGTGACTGAACACTCCAGAAGAGGAGAAGTATATTATTTTTGCCTGAATTTCTAAATTATCTTTCTTCAGCATATTTCTATTTTAGATTTGACTTCTGCTATAGCTTTAACTTATTTTATCTATAGTATTAACAGCAATTCGCAAGGTTAGTACGCTATCTCTTTTACTGAGACTTGTAGGAGAGTTCAGCCCAATGTGGTAAAGACAGTCAGAGAAAAGAGGAGATGTAAGCTAAGTAGGTATTAGCTAAAGCAGGAAAATCAGATGAGGTCATTGAAGAATGAACTGCTTTAGTATTCAGGAAAAAGACAGGAGAGGACCAAGGACAGTGCTCTGGAAGGCATCCAAATAGAGCAGCCACAAAAGATCCTGAATGAATAGCCGGAGAATTAGGAGACAACAGTTTTAAATTGGGGTGGGAGAGAGTCGTTTACGCTGTCAAGTCAACTAAGGTGCGAGAGAGAAAATACACTGTCATAAATAAGAGGGACTGTTGTTGAAGTCGGTCTTGAAAATACGTAAACATTCTCAGAAGTCAAAGCCAGAGCAATCAGTGAAATCCTACATGGAACAACAACCTAAATAGTGGTTAGTTTATAATTTAAAAAGAAAAGAAAAAGAAACCCTAAGCTTGAGGGCCTAATCAGTCTTTCAAATTTAGAGGAAAATGTTAAAGTAGATAATAAGAAACACACCTCTGAGACCACAGAGACCCTGGCACTGGCTTAGGAGTAAGAGACAAAGGCTGAAAACCAAGAGGGGATTAAGTTTTTGTTCCCTGGGAAGCCAGCACAACAGGAAAAAGCTGACCATACCCTAGTTCAGACTCTTGGCACTTCAGTAGTCTCTTAAGTGTTTTCTTAGATTTTTCCCTCTCCTTTCTCAGTCCATTCTGCACTGTACTGCCAGACTGATCTTCCTCCAACACTGCTTTTGTTGTTATTCTCCAATAAAAAAAATGGCGGTTCTGTTGCTCATAGCATAGTGGTTCTCCATCTTCTTTCTGCCACAGCCCATATGCCACATGGCTGCCACAGGGATACTCCAGAACCCTTGGAGGACCTGGGTTATGCACAGTTCATGCCACTCTGTCCTGGTCTATCCTATCTGTGAAACAGACTCATAGGCATAGAATACAAACTTGTGGTTGCCAAGGGGGGGAGGGGGGTGGGAAGGGACAGACTGGGAGTTCTAAATTTGTAGATACTGACAGGCATACGCAGAATTGATAAACAAGGTTATGCTGTATAGCACAGGGGATTGGCTCTTTTGATTATTTTTACTTATTATTTTTTTCACAAATAAATACCTTTTCAAAATTTGCAAAACAGTGTGTTCATCCCCTTTAGCAAAATAATACCAAGAAAAGTTAATAAACTTTTGGTCACTGCCTCTCTTTTCCTCTTCCTTCCTTTCCTGTCTCCTCTTAGCCTCCACATTTCTGTATAATTATGTAAGCGTGCACACTCACACATATTTAAGGCATTCTGGGTTGTTTGCTTTTAATTAAGAACAGGGTCATCATATACCGATTTCCCTGCAACTTGTTTTTCTAACTGTACACTCCAGACATCCTTCCAGATCAATTGATGCGGGTTTCATTTTTTTAAATAGTTGCATAATATTCCATCCAGGTTGTTTCATGATTTTTGCCTACAGACAAGGCTCCAGTAAACACCCTTTTCTATGTATCTTTCCGTGTAGCAGCTGTGTTTCTAAACATAGATTCCCCCAAAGCAGGGTTGCTGAGTCAGGGTATGTATATTTACGTTTATAGCAGGTATTTCCAAATTATTTTTCACAAGGGTTACAGCAAACCAGTCTAACCTGGCAGCATTTATACCTTTCTTTATAATGAAAATATGTAAGTCGTTATTACTAACAAATTCCTTGCCACAGACCCTAAAATTGATTATAACATATGCTGTAGGATGTAGCACATGATCACTTGTGCCATAGGATGCAGCTGAGGACTGGTGCCGTCTGGAATTCAGGCTCCTCCTCTCCGCTTTTAACATTGTGCAGCCTTCTAGACCAGTTCCATGCACACTCCCCTTGTACCCTCTCCCTTATATCGCCCGGCTCATAGCCACCTCTTCCCTCATCTGACAGCATCCTCGGGCAACCACTAACCCTACAGGTTTTTATACCCCACTCAGTGCTTTTGCACGTAGTAGATGCCCCAAAAATATTTGTTGAATTAGTATTGCTTTATATATAATATATATACACACACACGTGCATACACACACAATTCGTAAATATTGTGTGTATATGTATATATATCTCATTTATGTCTCCAGTTAGATCCATTCTTAAGGATGGGGCATGTTTTCACTTACAGCACCTAGCACTTAAGATACTCAATTTAGGTTGGCTATTTGAACAACGAGCCACAGAGATGAAGAGCAAATAATATGGCTTTATCTTCAGTCATGTATTTTATACCCCTTTTCGGTCAGACTGGAAGTATGAGGATCCGGTAGCCGCTTTCACAGTAGCAGCAGCACCGTGTGCAGCAGTTACTGTGTGCTAGGCACAGGTCAAGGTGCAAAGGATACAGCGGTGAGCAAGGCTGGTGTTGTTTCTGGCCTTGCCTAGATTATGGTCTGGGGATGTTACATGCGAAAGATGTGTAGGAAACGGCAAAACAGCGGTGTCCAATTTCAGGCTCTTTGCAGCAGGGGTGGTGGAATATTTATTTACTCATTCAACATTCATTAGTGCCAACTCTGCCAGGCCCTGAAGAGAAAGCCCAAGGGCAGCCAGAGCTTTGGTGGGAGGTGGTGAATTACTCAGGGTGACTGCTTGGTGGTGGTCGACTTGTTTCCCAAACCCGCTGCACCTTTTCTCCGTCTGTGTATAGAAGCAGAGGGTTACATGGAGTGGTTAACGCTGGCGTATTTCCCAAGGGCTCCTTCTCCCGGAAAGGTGCCAGTCCCCGTCACTTCCCGAACACACACCACCAGGGAGTGCGCTCCTGTCACCCTTTCCCACTGAATTCAGTCTTGCTATCCAGTCTTCACTTTTGCGTGAGGAAACGGGGGCCTAGTACAGTTAGCACAGTATTGAGGGTCAGAAGCAGGATTCTGCACTCAGATTCTCTGGGTGTGAATCTGTTTACCAGTCAGGTGACACTGAGCAAGTCTTGTAACCCTACAAGCCCTCAGTTCCCTGACCTTTAAAATGGGCGCAATGAGCTAATACGCATAAACCTCATAGCAGAACGTCTGGCAGTTGTAAAGCACTCGTGAGATGCTCGCTGTTATTTTTAGTGACGTGGCTAAGATTAGACAGCTCCTTAATGCCAAAGGTTCCTGCTGAGAACTCTGCCCAGTGTGCCATACCATGCTGTTCATAAGCCTCTTTCCTTAAGAGAGCTCTTAAACTGGCTTCCTTATTATGATCTTCTTAACTTTCATACGAAGTAATTACAGTTATGTAATGGAGACTTTAACCTTGGGTACCATTATCAGATTTTTTCACTGTAAGTTTGAAGAGGAACTGAAAACTGCCTATGTGATGAATGTTTTGTTAAAGTGAGTGCTGAGAGCTTCCGTCTGGCTCTCTCCCCACCCTGTGCTGCCTCGCCCCGCGCTCCTCCACTCGGTCACTTTTCTGCTGCCTGATCTCTCAGGAGCCTGGTGAAAGCAAATCAGGATAACTGAGAAGAGCAGCTCTCTCATGTCCTGACAGATTCTTGGGGTTTTATAAGTAGGTTCATTCCTTCCGTTATCTGACCTCTTTATACATCATTGGCTTCTTCTTAAAAAGAATGTTAATTCTCTAAAAGTCGTATTACAATCCAGAGTTCCTACCTCTTCAAAGAAGAACTTTTTAAAAGGGTTTTTTTTTTAATGATTCAGAGTGAATTAAATCCCACAATTAAAAGGACTTGTAGAATAGATAAACAAGATTATACTGTATAGCACAGGGAAATAAATATACACAAGATCTTATGGTAGCTCACAGAGAAAAAAATGTGACAATGAATGTATATATGTTCATGTATAACTGAAAAATTGTGCTCTACACTGGAATTTGACACAACATTGTAAAATGATTATAAATCAATAAAAAATGTAAAAAAAAAGAAAAAAGGACTTTACTTTCTGGATGTAGACTTTCAAACACCTGATTGTTCATGTTGATGTCTGAACTTACTAAATATCAACATGCTTTTCCATGTTGAAGACATCTTTTAGGACCAACTTTTTGTTTCACTTTCTCTGTTGGCTTAAAGTGGATTTGTTTGATAGTTGTATCAAACTGCCCCCAAATTTAGTACCTTTAAAATAACCACCATTTCTGATTTCTCATGAGTCTTCAGGTCATCTGGGCAGTTCTGGCCAGGTTCAGCTAATTTCAGCTGGGCTCACTCAGTGTGTCTGTGGCAGCTGGCTGGTTGACTGTGGCAGTGAAGGCTCGGCCATGTCTTATCCGGCGGGCTCTCCAGAGCTTGTTCACAGAGTACCAGCAGGGCTCCAGAAGAGCCAGTGGAAGCACGCAAAGCTTCTTAAGACCTAGACCTAGAACAACTTTTATTTCCACCAGGATCTGTTGGTCAAAGCAAGTCATAAGGCCAGGTCTGAATTCGGGCAGGAGATGGAGGAGCTGCAAAGTTACACTGCAAAGGATGGGACTATAAGGAGGGGTCCTTTTTTGAAATCTGTCACAGTAGTTACAGGAATTGGATGCATTTGAAATTCCGATCCTTCAGCTGGTGATACTCTAATTGCTTATGAAACTTGCCCAGGGCTAAAAGGCAGAGTCCTTGCCATCAAGAGGATAAAAAGCCTAGAATTTAGAGATTGAGGTTCAGTTTCCAGCCGCATCACTGACTTGTGCAGTCCTGCACAAGTTGCTTGGCCTTCCTGGTAGGCACTTAGTAATGGTTGATTCGCCTGAACTTCACAGTCTTCCTGTGTGATTTATTATAAAGAAAGGGCTAGGTTAGGTGTCTGCTAACTATGTAAATAATTGCGATTGTTCTTTCAAAATAAAATTGCTTTTATTCGTGGCTCCCACACTCCAGTCAAGGTGCAATGTGCTCAGTTACTTCCTTGGGATAAAAAGGAAGAGAAAGTGGGTTAGGGAAGGGGAAAGAAATATTTGACGAATATAGCCTCAAAATGAAGTGACTGTTCACTGGGTTATTTTCCTATAAGAAAAGAGTGTCCGAGACCCGTAGTTAGAAAAGAAGAATCCATAGGTCTCCTTGGGTATGGTACACTGTGATTCATGCGGTGAGAGTTGTAACATTAGACGCAGTCTGAATCTACATTTTAAAAAAGTATTCTGGTCCCGCTCAGACACACTGGGTGCCTTAACAGAAGATTTGGGAACTGTCACAGCTAAAGCAGGTATTACATGGAATAGGGAGAGGAACATTACCATCCCGCAGGAGCATTTTTAAGTGGACTGCTTTTAAAAAATTAAAGAAGGCCACTTAGACATGAAATCACATGGATTTCTTTTTCTTGTGTTGAAAACAGCTGTCATATTGGGTAGCAGCTAAACACTTAAACCTGTCCATCTTACCAGTAAGAAACAGAAAAGGTCACACACAGAAACACACACACAAAACATCGGAAAACTGGGTTAGCTCGACTCACACAGAGAGCCAGGTATTTCAAAATCCAGATAATCAGAAATGTTAACTGGAGTGTTTCATTGCCTCTTTTAGGAGAGGTACCAGGCAAGCGTTCTCAAAGAACTGAAAACTGAGACTGACCACTTCTGGCATTAGCTAAGTGTGTGAACACAAGCAAGTCAGGTGACTTGTCTGCACCTTAGCTACCGGTCATGTTTAATAATTACACATTATTCTAAGAAAAGAAAGTTCAGGTATACGGTGGACCCTTGAACAACATAGATTGGAACCTTGAAGGTTCGCTTGTACTCATATTTTTTTCAAGAAATACATACTACCATACTACACAATCCACCGTCGGTTGGATCTGCGCGGATGCAGAACCAAAGGTACAGGTATGTGGAGGGCCGACTGTAACGGTATACTCGGATTTTCGACTGCATGGGGGTCGGCACCCCTAACCTGCATGTTGTTCAAGAGTCAAATATACTTATTTGACTACAGAGAAAATACTTTAGTGTGGACAATGAAAGTGTTTGGCTTAGAAGCCCTTACTCATTTTTTTAAAGGCTAAAAATAAACTATTAGTGTTTATGGATTTCAATGTTTGCCTTTTTTTTATTTGATCAGCATTTCAGAGTTTCATTGTTTACAAACACCATTTTCGACCATAAACCAAGGGAAACTTTAGCTTCCCCAAATATATTTAGGATCCTGGGATATTTTCCCAAAACGTGCAATGCTAATTTCATATCAGTGCATGTTTGCAAAACCAACAAAAACAGACTGTACTGAGGAAAGAACCTTAGTTTGGAAGAACAGTTACTTGAAAAGAAGAGAAATTTGACAGCCAAGTAAAGTTCAGTGCTCAGAAGTGGGCCGTCATAAAGACATGGCCGAGGAAGGGAGTTTCTCCCCACTGCTCCCTGCTGATCCTGTGGGTCCAGAAATGTATTACTGAGGACCTTCCCCCTGTTCAGTGTTGCACTTTGTGCTCAAGGGAAGGTGAAGAAATCACAAGTTCTTCCTGATCTCAAAGGAGCTTGTGTCTGGCTGGGGACACATGATGTAGATACACGAAATAGTTAAGGAGCAGTGAACTGTAGCAGGCGGTGAAGAGCGTTGCAGGGGGTCAGAGAATGGTAAAGCAAGTGTCAGAGAAGGGACAGTGTAATGCATCATCTTTATTACGCGCATTCGCATTTCCTGCGGGTCGTGTCTCATCCCAGGCACCCAGCAGCTCCAGAGATGTGGCCCTAAGGCTGGCCTGAGGCAAGTTGCAAAATCCACCATATTGAGTTGTGGCCTTTTAGGGGGCACTCCCTTCCTTCTGCTCCAGAACAGGGGCCTATTAAAAAGAAGCAAATGAATTTTAGCTGCACCAGTGAAACTAACAGTTGAATACCAAGAGATATTCCTAGTTTAACAAGCAACAGAATATTAAGGAAGGAATGAAATCATAATGGTGGCATTTGAGGCATTTTACTCTTTTTAGTGAGATAATTTAAGGCAAAAGAGCCTTCCCAGTGTGCCTCAGTCACAGCACCTCCTGCGTGGACAGCTGAAGCCAGTCCTGTCTTTCCCCGGGAGCAGTGTGTACCTTGTGTTCATCCCTCCCCTTGTCCTTCTTCATCTCCAGTCCCCCACTGTGCATTTGCTTAAACACTGATGCTCTTAGGTCGTGATAGCGGAGCAGTCCCGAACTAGTGGTAACGACCTCTTTCTGGGATACTGGAAGAGAAGTATGGATTTCTGTGTCTGCCTCTCCTTACTACCCTCACCCCTGTTTGAGAGTTCCAGGGGCAGACCCCGAGAATTGGAACATTTTAAAAAACTTTCCCGAAATTTTGGATGATCACCAACCGTCGGAACCACTGCCCTAAGGAGGACAACAAAGATGCCAGTAGACTCTACTCTACTGCCAAGGACGTGATTGTGAACTTGGAACCCTGCTAAAACGAGAGGCTTACAGTAGCCAAATAGTTCACACCCCCAGTTACATAAGAATAAAGTCAAAAGCACCTGGGCGGGTGGGTGCTGGCTCTTCATGCTCCCTGTGCCTGGACTTTTTACCTGAGATGTCGTGAGCCCGAGGGAACGTGGGCAGATAAAGGCAGCTCAAGATGGAGAAGGGCAGTGGTGGGATGGAAAGAATCCGGTGGAAGAAAAGGCTCCCTTAAGGTCCTGCATTTGTAGGGCTTCCAAGTCCTTATCAAAGAACTTATCTGAGGTTCTTTCTCACTCTTAATATAATTGTTACTACAGTTGTGAGATAGAAAGGCTATGCTGTAACCCCTTTCTGTTTGTAACTTTTTTAGTTTATTTCTCCCACTGCTCTTCTGTGTCAACTATGAGAACTTTTTCAGCTTCCTGTAATCATCTAAGTTTTCTATTTTATTTCTCCTAATGGGTAATAATTTTTCTCATTTTGCCTTAGAAAAACTCTTATTGGCACAGACCTAATTTTAGGGAGCCTCACTAGAAAGTCACATAATATTGAGGGTTTCTGAAAATACGGTGGTAGAGCGTTGTGCCTACTTTAAAAGGGGAAAAATAGCCAAAAGTTTAAAAGAAAAATAGCAGTCCTTGCCCTGTGTTTTGCATCTCTTGTATATTCATTCAGAGACTGTAAAGGAATTAACATGATTTCTTTTGAAATAAGGATTTTTTTCTGTTTTTTTAAAAAGCACTGTATACTTTTTTGTGTCTATATATATTGAAGTATAGTCAGTTTACAGTGTTGTGTCAATTTCTGGTGTACAGCACAATGCTTCAGTCATACATGAACACAAATACTTGTTTTTATATTTTTACACCATAAGTTACTATGAGATACTGAATATAGTTCCATGCGCTATACAGTAGAAACTTGTTTATCTATTTTATATACAGTAGTTGGTATCTGCAAATCTCCGTCTCCCAATTTATCCCGTGCCACCTCATTTCCACCCCGGGTAACCATAAGTTTGTTTTCTATGTCTGTGATTCGGTTTCTGTTTTGTAAATAAGTTTGCATTTTTTTTTTCCTTTTTAGATTCCATGTAGAAGTGATATCATATGGTATTTTTCTTTCTCTTTCGGGCTTACTTCAATTAGAATGACATTCTCCAGGTCCATCCATGTTGCTGCAAAAGGCATTGTTTTATTATTTTTTATGGCTGAGTAGTATTCCATTGTATAAATATGTCACAGCTTCTTTTATCCAGTCATCTGTCGATGGACATTTAGGCTGTTTCCATGTCTTGGCTATTGTATATAGTGCTGCTATGTACATTGGGGTGCATGTATCTTTTTGAATTAAGGCTCCCTCCAAATATATGCCCAAGAGTGGGATTGCTGTTAGGGTAAGTCTATTTTGAGTCTTTTGATTAGTCTCCATACTATTTTTCACAATGGCTGCACCAAACTGCATTCCCACCAACAGTGTAGGAGGGTTCTCTTTTGTCCACAGCCTCTCCAGCATCTGTCATTTGTGGACTTTTGAATGATGACCATTCTAGCTGGTGTGAGGTGATACCTCATTGTAATTTTGGTTTGCATTTCTCTGATAATTAGTGATATTGAGCATTTTTTTCATGCCGTCTGTTGGCCATTTGTATTTCTTCCTTGGAGAATTGCTTATTTACGTCCTCTGCCCATTTTTGGAATGGGTTTTTTCTTATTATTATGTGTATGAGCTGTTTATATATTCTGGAAATTAAGTTTTTGTCAGTCTCATCTTTTGTAAATATCTTCTCCGATTTGGTAGGTTGTCTTTTTGTTTTGCTTATGGTTTCCTTCTCTGTGCAAAATACTTTTAACTCTTCTGTTCCTCTTTCATTAATCAGTTGAGCGAATAATGCAAACTGATATAGTCAGTTCTCAGAGAAACAGACTGACAGAAATTGTAAAGTGGCAGCATGGTATTACAACAGATGCTAATCTTTTGAGTATGTTTAAAATTTTTTGTGCTTTCCAGAAGTTGACAGTTTACTTGTAAATAAAAATGCATGACCTTTAACTCTTCAAAATATTTTTTAAAATTTGAGTAAAATTCTAATTTGTAAAATATGTGTGTGTATATATAAATTATGTCTCATAGAAATGTTTCACAGGCATCTTTCTATGTCAAAGTAAATCTCTTACTAACTGCTAAATGGATATACTATATTTAACCAGATATCCATAGAATTTAGAGTAACTCACTGTTTGCTACTCTGTTGTCACAGTGTGCATCTGTGTGTGTGTGTGTGTGTGTGTGTGTGTGTGTATAGATAAATTTCCCCCTCGCTCTTCCAAGTGTTTCCATAGGTTTAAGTCTTAGAAAGGAACAGTTTTGAAATTGCCTTAAGTAATATTAGAAGCATTAAACAGCATTTTTGTCTTTTTCTTTAAAAACTATGTGTCATCTGTATGGTCAGTTTTCAATATATTCTGCATAAAATGCCTGAAATCTTCAATTTAAGAGCAGGAGGGATGACTAGACTTCCTTCGCTGAAAGAGTGAGGGCCTGAGAAGCATTTTGGAGAAGTGTATTCAAATATAGTTGCTGACCTGGTGTCAGCCTGAAGCCTGGCAAGGCAGTGTGTTGACTCCACCGTCGGTCTGCATGCCAGCATCCCATTACTGAGATTTGTGGTTTCCATCACTCCATGATAGCCATCCCAAGTTATAAGATGGGGGCCTCTGAAAATAGGTGGAATTTGGAGACCCAAGGAGCTTGGGAAAAGAAGCACAATCTAGATAGTAAATGAAAACATGACTTGAGAATTCATGTCTCTTTTTCTGGCCTTCTTTCGGATTCACCACACATTTTTAATCCTTTGGTTTCGTTTACTGCTATGTTATGCCCTTGAATGAAGATAGTACATTTATCTGTCCTCCTGTAAATGGACATGTGGGTTTTTCCCGGGTTTATGCCAGTTTGAACGATGCTGCTGTGAAAATGTCTCCTGGTGTACATACTGTCAGAGTGTTTTCTGGGAACGATGTGCAGAAGTGGAGTAACTAGGTCAGCAGGTGTACACATCTACAGGTTCTGGACTGTGCCATGCTGCTTCCAAGCGCTGTTAATACTGTTCTTTGTACCCCACATTCTCACCAGCGTGTGTAGTGCTAGCCTTTTACTTTTGTGCCAGTTTGGTGGATGTGAAATACTTACGTTTTCTTTTTTTCATGGTGCCATCCAAGTAGATTTTTAAACCTATTTTAAAAATTGAGGCAGTTTTTTGAGTTTTACTATAATCCAGAAATTGAGATTAGGACTTGGAATAAACATTGGTTACAAAAGTGCCTAAAAGAAAATCTTGTTTTGTATTCTGGAGCTACTCTGCCTCATTGAATAAAGCTAGTATGTTAAATTATGCCTGTGTGGTTCGGAAGTCGAGCGATAGCTGTACTTACTGAGCAGAACGATAGCAAGCTATTTCTGAATGACTGTACAGGGGACGCTCGTGGGTCAGTGTCAGCGTCCCCCAGCTTTCACGTGCTCGAAGTTCCAGCGAGGTGTAGGCCTCTTGTTAGATGAGCATGTTGGTGACTAGCTGGGTTAGAACACACAGGGCGCTGCCGCAGGAGATCTGACATTTACTAGTAAGTGTTAACTGAGGGCTGAGGACGAGAGGCCGGGAAGAGGCGGGAGAGGCGCAGTTCCGCAGTTTGGGGGTAGGTAAGACGATTCTTTGGGAAAGGAAACAATGTGATGAGTATTTTACCCGAGCAACAGTGGCACGGACAATGGTAACTTATCACAAAGAACTCTTAAAATACACACATTTCCACTTTTGATCTCCTTTAATGATAATGCTAAAAGAAAAGTATCATTCACCACTGCTTTATTGATAAAGAGGAAGAAAGATCAGAGAGGTGAAACAAGTTGACCAAAGACACCCATCTGGTACGTGACAGAGGTGTGGTGTGTCCTCAGGGCTCTTCCTCCGACGCCCACAGGTCCTTTGCTCCGTGCTTTTCCGACTCCTGAGCACCGCAGCTGCAGTTTCTGCTGTGGATAACGTGTCATCAAGCACTGATCTGTGCCTTCTGAGCAATCTCATGTCCTGGTCAGGACTCAAAAAAGCCAGATTCCTGCTCAGGAACTTACAGCGTTAACACAACTCCATAAAAGACGGATATGAAACAAGAAGAGAATCAAAATGATTTTTAATGAAATGTTAGATTATGCAGTAAAAATGAGCTTTAGTTGGACCTTCCAGAATGGAATACAAGTGTGAGAATTGAAATTGAAATTTATTTTCAAGATGCAAATTGAGTTTTCTTTGAAGAAAAACACTTCTCACTCTGGTATTTAAGGTGCTACTCATTTGGTAACTTCCGGTAACCATGTAATTTAACGGTGGATGTACATATAATGTAAAAGAAAAACATTTATTTTTAAAGACCAATACTCAAATCTAAAAGATTTTCCTTTTCTGGTCTTTGGCCAATTAAGGACTCCTTTAGTAAGACTCACAGAAAACTTTTAGTTTCCTGTATTTCTATACTTTTATTAATAACCCCATATGCTTTGCATGTGACTTTTCACTCGGCTGTGGTCTGAAGAATTCATGGACATTTAAAGGACAGATTTTAACAGCTTTATTCTGAACTGGTACATCTCTAGTGTCAGACTGCCTGTGTCGTTTTCAGATACTAAGCTTCCAGCCACTTACAGTTCCTGATAAGTTGCTTTTCTGTAGATCTAATTTCACTTTCTTTATCCTTGAGTTTTTTCTTTTCTTCACTTGCTCTTTTCCTGAATTCTTGAGAGTCCGCAAAAACTTCCAAGTGGGAACTTTGAGGCTTTCATCATAAAGCTGCTCAGGTCAGTAGGTGTTTGAGTAGAGGTAGAACCGGTAGCCTGGAGTCAGACCAGTAAAACTCAGCTAAATCGGCCCGTCATTGCTAAAACCTGGGAGGACCAGTGTGTTGCGATATACAGATCTGTAGCCAGTGTCCTTAATGTATTGGCTGCATGTCTTAGGGCTCCTTTCTCTAAATACGCAGCTTAAGAAATTAGTTGTCATTTTTTTTTCCCGGAAGAGAGATTCTCAAAATTAACTTAGCGCCCCTCGTTTGAAATAAAGTTGAGCAAATCATAATGACATATTTATAATTAGTGAATTTTTGGGAAGGATGAGGATAATGCTCATTACACCTCAGAGTTAAGATCTTGTAGGTCTTTTAAAAAGAAAGTTAACGGGCTTCCTCAGCCTGGAGAGTGTGCCAGTGATAGCACCTTGTCATGGGCTCCTGGCTGCCAGCCCAAGATGACATAAAGACAGCTAAAGAAAGTAAGCTTAGTAAGTTGGTGGCGTCTGCAGCGTGTTTCGGAGCTACTTGGTAGTGCTGTGTTTCAGCGCCTACCAGAAACGCCATCTCTTTGGAGAGCTGGGGAAAGAGGGTTCGGAGGGACCGCTGTGAAGAAGATCCCTTGAGCTGCGTTAGTGAATATTGTAATAGTATCTTAACCAAAGAGCCAGATTCCACTTTAATCTCCTTTTCCATTAATTTTTTAACTTTGTTCACTTATAAAAACCCTCCATTGAAATACATTCCTTAGTAGGCAAGGGATTACTTACTATAAGACCTTTTGCAAACTGTATTACTGTTTGATCTTCATAATCTGGAAAAGTACTTAGAGGATATAAAAATTTGTCCCTGTTTTTTGAATAAGGAAACAGGTTCAGAGAGATTCAGTGACTTGGATGTTAACTCAGCAGAGCCAGGATTTGAAACTAGGTCATTACTTCTGAGTCTGTGCTTTCTGCCTCACAGGACTATAAACAGAATTATTTAGTTCTCATAATTTTCATTCGGAAGTGCATCTATTTTGCAAATTAAGTCATTTCTGTCCATGTTCATGGTTGTCAAACACTTTAATCCAAAAGGAGTTCCCTTTGAAAGGTGAACACCTTTTATCTCATCTTTCAAGGAAGAGTAAAAAAAAAAAACTAGTGACCGGTCAGATTCCAGTTCCAGGGAGGAGAGTAGAAAAGACGCAGAGGGACCGGTGTGCTCACAGCTCTCGTGCAGCGACACATGTTATCATGTAGAGTCTCCACAACAGGACGCACACACGGCCTTCTGTCACGAAGCCAGTCTTGAAGTCCTGGATCCCAATCCCCAAAGTCATAATCTTATCTTCTCCAGTGAGTGGAGGTAAATGTACAATAGGAAGGAGATTGCCACAAATGAAACCTCCTTAAAGTAAGTTCTAAAAACACTGAACTTCTAAAAACACCGTGATGGCATTCAGATTTCCCAAAATCCTTGTATCTAATATGGTCGAACTCTAATCAGAAAAAAGAACCTTACTTGAATTGCAGAATCTTCACGATGTCTTGAAATAGGTGACCCTTACGGTACACTCTGAACTTGAAGTTGATACGCGAACACCCTTTCAGCATATGATTTGATATTGTCAAAATGAATGAAAAATAAGAGCTCTAGTAAGTTTGGAGTACTATATTTTGAAATGATATTAATGTAATCTTACATGATCGATTATCTTCTCCTACTTAATAGATTCCACTTCACCTTAGGACAGGGCTTTTCCGCCTCACCCCTAGTCACATTTTGAACTGAGTAATTCTTTGTCGTTGGGGGACGTTCCGTTCCTTGCAGGATGTTTACCAGTATCCTTGGCAATGCTTAACCTTACTTTCTGCCGCTATGAATTTGTCTGTGCTGGAAGTTTCATATAAATTGTATGCAATAAGTGGCTTTTGTATGCACCTTCCTTCATTTAGTATGTTTTCAAGGTTCATCTGTGTTGTCACATTTAACAGTACTTCATTCCTTTGTATGACTAAATGATGCTCGTCATGTGACTGTACCACATCTTGTTCCTTTACTGAACTGATGAGACATTAGGTTGTTTCCACTTTCTGGCCATTATGAATAACGCTGTTGTGAACATTCATGTGTAAGTTCTGGCGTGGACATGTGTTTTCTGTCTTGTGTGTAGACACCTAGGAGGAGAATTGCTAAATGGATACCTTAACCTTTTGAGGAATCGTCAAACCGCTTTCCACAGTGGCTGCACCATTTTCCAATCCCGTAAGCAACGTTTCAGAATTCCAGTTTCTCTAGATTATTGCCCATATTTGTTATTATCTGTCTTTTTTATAATGCCATCTGAGTGGGTGTGGCTATCTCAGTGTAGTTTTGATTTGCTTCCCACATGATTCATGTAACTGAGCATTGTTTCCTGTGCTTCTTGGCCATTTGTATATCTTTGGGAAAAGATCTGTTCAAATCTTTTGCCTTTTTTTTTTTTAAATTAGGCTGTCTTTTTATTGTTGTTTTTAAGAGTTCTTTATATATTCTGAATACTGTTAGACCCTTAGCAGATACATGACATGCAGACATTTTTTTCCCATTCTGAGGGTTGTCTTTTCATTTTCTTGATAGTGTTAAGTCACAAAAGTTTTTTATTGTAATGGAGTACAGTTTATCCGGTTTTTTTTTTTCTTTGATTACTTGTGGTTTTGGTGTCACATCTTTTTTAAAAAGTGCCTAATCCAAGGTCAGACTTTTCACCTATGTTTCCTTGTAAGGTTTTTATGGTCTTAGTTCTTATATTTAACTCTTTGATCCAATTTCAGTTAATTTTTATGCATGGTGTGAGGTATATATTTACATATAAATATCCACTTGGCCCACTACCATATGTTGAAAAGACTTCTCTCTCGACCGAATGATTTCAGTACCCTTGTCGAAGTCAATTAATCATAAATGTGTGGGTTTATTTCAGGGCTCTCAATTCTATTCCATCGGGCTTTGTGTCAGATCTTACGCCAGTACCAATTTTTTTTTTAACTGAGTTATAGTCGTTTTACAGTGTTGTGTCAAATTCCAGTGTAGAGCACAATTTTTTAGTTATTCAGGAACATGCATATATTCATTGTCACATTCTTTTTCACTGTGAGCGGAAGATCTTGTATATATTTCCCTGTGCTATACAGTATAATTTTATTTATCTATTCTACATATGCCTATCAGTATCTACAAATTTCAAACTCCCAGTCTGTCCCTTCCCAACCCCCCTCTCCCCTGGCAACCACAAGTTTGTATTCTATGTGAGTCTGTTTCTGTTTTATATTTATGTTCTTTTTTTTTTTTTTTTTTTTTTAGATTCCACATAGGAGCGATCTCATATGGTATTTTTCTTTCTCTTTCTGGCTTACTTCACTTAGAATGACATTCTCCAGGGACATCCATGTTGCCGCAAATGGCGTTATGTTGTCTTTTTTTATGGCTGAATAGTATTCTATTGTATAAATATACCACCTCTTCTTGATCCAGTCACCTGTTGATGGACATTTAGGCTGTTTCCATGTCTTGGCTATTGTAAATAGTGCTGCTATGCACATTGGGGTGCAGGTGTCTCTTTGAAGTAGGGCTCCTTCTGGATATATGCCCAGGAGCAGGATGCCTGGGTCATACGGTAAGTCTATTCCTAGTGTCTTGAGGAATCTCCGTGCTGTTTTCCACAGTGGCTGCACCAACCTGCATTCCCACCAGCAGTGTAGGAGGGCTCCCTTTTGTCCACAGCCTCTCCAGCGTTTGTCATTTGTGGACTTTTGAATGATGGCCATTGTGACTGGTGTGAAGTGATACCTCATTGTAGTTTTGATTTGCATTTCTCTGATTATTAGTGATATTGAGCATTTTTTCACGTGCCTATTGAGCATGTGTATGTCTTCCTTGGAGAATTGCTTGTTTAGGTCTTCTGCGCATTTTTGGATTGGGTTGTTTGGTTTTTTCTTATTGAGTCGTATGAGCTGCTTATATATTCTGGAGATCAAGCCTTTGTCGGTTTCATTTGCAAAAATTTTCTCCCATTCTGTTGGTTGTTGTTTTGTTTTACTTCTGGTTTCCTTTGCTGTGCAGAAGGTTGTAAGTTTCATTAGGTCCCATTTGTTTATTCTTGCTTTTATTTCTATTGCTTGGGTAGACTGCCCTAGGAGAACATTTCTGAGATGTACATGAGATAATGTTTTGCCTATGTTTTCTTCTAGGAGATTTATTGTATCTTGTCTTATGTTTAAGTCTTTGATCCATTTTGAGTTTATTTGTGTGTATGGTGTAAGGGAAGTACCATATTGTTTTGATTACTGTATCTTCATAATGAATTTTGAAACTGGGAATTAAGAGTCCTCCAACTTTGTTCCTTTTTCAGGATTTTTTTTTGGCTATTCTGTGTTTTTTGCAAATCCATATAGATTTTAGGATTAGTTTGTCCATGTCTGAAATATGGTATGTGGAATTTTGATAGGGATTGCACTGAACCTGTAGATCACCCTGGGGAGTATTACCATCATCCTAGAAATGGTAAGTCTGCCAGGTCATGAACACAAAGTATCTTTCCATTTGTGTAGGTCTTAAATTTCTTTACAGTGTTTTGTAGTTTTCAGCATATAAGTCTTGTGCTGCTTTGGTTAAATTTAGTCCCAAGTATTTTATTTTTATTTAACTGTTATAAATTTGTTTTCTTAATTTCATTTTCCGATTATTCATTGCTACTGTAGAGTAATGTAACAGACTTTTGTGTTATTTTGTATCCTGCAGCTGAACTTGTTTATTAGCTTTAATAGGTTTTTTTGGGTAGATTACCTAAGATTTTCTATATATAAGATCTTGTCATCTGCAAGGAGAGGTAGTTTTATTTTTTCCTTTCCAGTCAGGGTGCTTTTTACTTCTGCTTCCTGCCTAATTGCCCTAGCTTGAACCTGCAGTGTAATGCTGCACAGCAGTGGTCAAAGTGGGCGTGCTGGTGTTGGTACTGAACTCAGGGGACAAACTTGTGGTTTAGGTATGCTGATAGCTGTAGGTTTTTCACAGACGTCTGTATCAGTTTGAAAAAGAAACGTCAGTAGGTGGAGCAATGTCATTAATGTTTTATTAAATGTTATACATTAAACCAAGCTTGGTACCAGTTTTAGCAACTATGTGATTAAACACCCATATGTTTTATTCTTATACTGATGTTCTTTTAATGTGGCAGTAGAAAATTTCAGAGTAGTCTAAAGTTAATCAGCAAAGACAGCTGAAAGTCTGAGAGTAGTTTGAATATTTTGTTTCTAAATAATTTAACAGTCTAGTACGCTACTCCTCTAGAAATGTAAGCTTGAGAAAGCTTGAAGACTTCAACCTCTTTAAAGTTACCACCTTGCATTGTAGATGTCTTTTAAAGCTGACTCAAGTCCTTTCTGAAATAAGGCTGGCATATTTTATGAATTTATAAAAAATTGCTTGATAAGGTTGCAGAGAAAAAAAACATGTTTCAAAACTGAATCACTTACAAGCCACTGGAAGCCGTTTTACTAAATTTACAAATAGTGGCAGAGATGAGAAATCATGCATTTAATATTTTTCAAAATTTTGATTAAAAATTGTGCTATGAAAAATACTTTGGATAATTGTGCTTTAATCAGGTGTATGAAAAATCTGGCTTTTCTTTTGCAACGTAATAGCTTTTCAGTGTGCCACACTGTGGCTTTTAACTTTTTAATTACTCAACAGGGTAGGCTGAAACCACAAACACCACTTAAATTATGCATTCGTATGTGCTTTTTCTGTGAAACACGTGAAACTCAGACCTTCATTTTTGAAATTCAGAAATGGGCCTTATTTTTTTTCAACAGAATTAAAAGCTTGATTTTTTAAAAATATCCAAATTAAGGAAACGGTGGTGCACTTCGCTACATTTCTCTATTAGCCTTGACTATGTATATACTGTGTGGTCCGTTAATTAATAAAGGCTTCAGGATTCATGACTGGCAGAGGTCACTGAGTACTTTGGGAAATGAGAGAAAAAAACTTTTGTTGAGGATAGTTGAAGATTTGAAGGCAGAAAAAAGGGGCAGAATCAGAAAAAATCTGGAGGCTGATTATAGGACGTCAGAACATACATGTTAATTGAACGAGTGAGTGAATGAATGAACTTGGCATGTTGAGGGACTCTGAGAACCCATACTGACTGGAAGACAGTTCCTGTAAGAAATTGGTGAGAGAGATGTTACAGTCCAGATTTTAATGGGCTGTGTTAAAGTTTGGGCTTTATTTTTATAAGGAGAAGGTTTGATAGAGGTTTGGAAATGAGGTTTGTAGCTGAGCATACCGTGTGAGGTTTTAGGGCAGTGGTTTCCAAACTCTGTTTGGATATAAAGTTTGATGGTAAAGCTGGATTCCAATTTCAGTTTTACTGGTTTTAGCAAGACCGCTTCATTGTTTCCTTCATCATATAGGAAGCAATCAGAATCCATATAGGAAGCAATCATGTCACTGACTGTTTCCTATATGGATTAATGCTATAAATTTGAATGTATACAACATACTGTATCAGTATAATGTCACTTTTACCTGTTTTAAGCCGTGGGAGTTGTGCAAGAGGTTTAGTTTTTTAAAAGAAAGGATTTTGCTGCTAAGGACCTGAAAAACTCATATTTTAAGAGAATGGATTAGAATAGGTTAAAACCAAGGCAAAAAGAACGGGTAGGAGGCTCGTGTTCAGATTTCTTTGCTAACATTTACACAATAGAATTCCTTTCATAAATATTTAATGGTACCAGATATTAGACGGTTGTAACGGCTTAAGTGTTCAAAGGATACTGTCATATTCATGGTTCATGATCTCAATGTCATTAAGGCTTTTCCCTCTTGAAAACTGAGTCATTTACTTGTACGCAGTAGTTGCAGTTAATGTAGACGTCCTGGAGCGTGCCTTGCGTTCTTAGGTCCTCTGGTGACCTGTTCACTGCTGAGCTAACGTGGGTCTTTGATGGGGAGTTCTCTATAAACTAAGTGTTAAATAGTGATGTCTTTTGGAAAATGGCAGCAAAGTATTTGAAAAGGTGAATAAAGAAGCAGAAAAAATAGAACCCAACAGTTACATAAAATGTTTTATGGAATGAGGTGGGGAAGAGCCGTTGGTCGGAGAGGATATGAAGAGATGTCTGCCTTCATTTCCTTGTGGTCCAGCCCCACTCAGCCAAATCCTAACATGCTTTACGCAAAATAACCTTCCTACGCAGGAGCACACGGTAACCTAAAGATCGAGACCTCTTAAGTGGGCTGTTTTCAAGGGAAAGAAGTGATGTTCATCTGGCTTGAATAGATATTTGGTCAAGAAAATATCTGCTTAAGTTTTTTTTGTTTGCCTCAGGTTTTTTGATTAGCTATTAACCAGAATTTCAGAACTAGTCTTAGTTCACAACTATATGAGGGAAGGGAAGGCTTCGGGGAAGATGAGAGGATACTGTACGAAATAGATGTGCCACCTTAAAAGAAGAAACGGTTGCGGGGGAGGGTAACAGCTTAGTGGTATAGGGCGTGCTTGGCATGCTCGAGGTCCTGGGTTCAGTGCGCAGTACCTCCGTTAAACACACACACACACACACAAAACAAAGAGAAGCAATTATAATTATGAAGGTATGTATTTTTCAGTGAGGACAACTAATATATTACCACAGGGTTTTCTTTTTCATCGTGTTTAAAGTGCTATTTTGAAGGTACTAGTCTGAAAGGAGAGAGAAAAAATCCATCGCATTCTCGTTTGTAGTTCATAGTATCTGCCTGAATTCCTCTTTGTTAGTTCAGCTCTAAGGTGAGGATTTTAGTTTTCACTTAATAGGCAAAATGAGAATCTTTTGACTTTCTTCAGTTTCAGCTTTCTCATGTTGTCATACGGAAGAGTTGTTTTGTTAAACGAATGGAACAGTGTTTTTTGTTTCTGGCTTTTTATTTTCTCCATTGGTTAAAATTCAAAGGGAAAGTGAGGTTACAAATCTGAGAAATGGACTATTTCTACAAGAACTGTGTTTAATTATCAACCCATTAAATTTGAATTTTCTTTGTCAGTACTGTGCATAATCTTAGTATCAAGCTATTTATCACATATTAACAAACACTTGCTGTCCTGTAGCAAGTGCACTAGGAAGTACATTACATATATAAAGTAAAACTTTCACCCTTTTTAATGAATAGCTGATGATTTTTAGCCTTTGGGTTTAGAAGTGACTGAGGCAGTGAGGAAATACCGCTGCTGCCTCAGCATTATTTTGAGATCCTGTTTTTAAAACTACATAATATTCAAGGCCATGAGTCTGGAAGCTTTCCAGGGATTAACTTGTATACCAAAGCTAGAATTTGATTTTATTTAAGTACTGATTGAAGTCTACTTTAAACCTCAAACTCTAGTGAGATCTTAGAAGTAATGTGAGCACTCTGACCTACAACTACTCCTGGTACTCTGTGTATATTTCTCTTGTTTGGGGTCCTAAAAGAGAAATTTAACCCGAGTGTGATGATCATTAACACTAAACTCCCCCTTCCCCTGCAAAAAAAAATCTTATCAAGTAGTATAGGATAATTAGGAAGTTACGTTATTGGATAGAATTTGCACATGATGGTTTTTTTTTTTTAAGAAACGAAAATTATGAGAAATACAGAAAAGTGAAAGACATGGCAGAAGAATTATTATTATAGGACCAAAGGTTGCAGGAACTAACACTCCAAACTTAGCTGGGGAAAATGGACTTGAAACAGGGAGAAAAAAAAAAGAAACAGTCTAGCTCTGAGAGCCTAAATAATGCTCTATTTAGTGAAATGATTCACTCTGCCATTTGGGCTTGGGGATGGGGTGAAATTACTGAGGGACTAGAGAACGGCTGTCATGAGATGATTTGTTTAGGGTATTCTCATAGTAAAAGATATCTCTGCAACCTACTGAAAACTTGGCTGTAGAAACATGTAAGGAGGAAGCTAGAGAAGCCAAGTCCTACAAAGTAATGCTTTTGTCTCTTTTATAGTATCTAGCTTCGGATGTTTCTGCGGTCTTACTAGTTTCTTGCTTTTTCCACAGAGGCTGTTGAATCTGTCATTTCTGTAGTTGGTCCCCTTTTGACTACAGATACGTGGCTTTCAAAGTCCTTTTGCTTCCAAGGGCCTTCTGAGCTGGGGTTTGTTCCAAATGCTTGTTGACTTGATTCTCCGATGAAGTCGATGTTGACAAGGCATTCCCTCTATGTCTTTCGCTCATTTTAGCATTTATTGAACACACTGAGTGCAAGTTATGGTCTGAGGTTTTCAGTGGCAGTTGATATCATTGATGGCATGTAACCTTGGGAAGACACTGAGGGTGCAGCTGTAGTAGATGAGTGGTCCAAAAGAACAAGGTATCTGTTCCCTGGTTTTGCCTGAACTAGCCAGTGTGGGTGGGGAAAGCTGGCTCTTCAGAGGTCAAGCAGCAGACATGCTTTCTGGGGGCAGAGCAGGAGCCACTTATGTGAATCATTGTGTTACTGTTACCCACTTCTCTCCTGATAATCGGAATTCATTTTTTTCTGTTTTCTACTCCTTCTATGGGCATTCTATGTCTTTTCTTTCCTTTTTTCCTTATACTATTTTCAGTCTTCAGGCTGAAAATTGCTTATTCAGAGGTTTCAGTTTAATCAAGTTCAATCCATTTTAAGATGGATATTGTAGCCTTTAAAAGTGATATTAAAAAGTTACTTTAAATGAGTAGAGGACAACCCCCCCGATTCCAGTGATAAGCTATTTTAAGATTGTCTATTTTTTTTGAAGTCAAAAATCATTAGAATTTGACCGGAATTTTGTCAGAATTATCAAAAGGTTTCACATTATCTGTTTTCAGAAGCATTCTTTTTTTTATAGTGCGATACATTTGTGATAAAGTTTCACTTGGGTGATGATAAAAGTCATATCCCTATTTAATATATAAACTTTATCACCATAGACAGACAGAACAAAAATACTCCTATCAAAGAATCAAGCAACGATGCCCGCAAAGGTGTGACAAACTATAATAAATTGTAAGAGTAAAAATTTATAGAAAACGTAAATGTTCAGCAAGAAGAAAATGATTGTTGAACATTGATGGGAACACAGATGATGAAATACTATGTTTACATGAACAGTTACAAGAACAATACATGAGGAAGTATTCACGAGCGTGGTAAATGGGGTTAAAAACAGTATCAAATTATAATAGTCTATGTACATAAGTATTGTCTATTGAAGGGCAATTATTTGACTTTAAAATGCTGAGGTTATGGAAACTAGATTAGAATAATTTGGAGCAGTATTCCAAGTAATACCACTAAGAATTTAATAAAGCTTATAAACCCGTCTCACTGTGCTGCTCTGTCTTGAAAAGACACGCTGACTGTGTCTGTAGGCATTCATGCTCTGTGGCGTGATTGGTAGACAGGGAGTAAACAGCTTACTGTAAATGGGCACTCAGCCAGCTGGCTTCCAGCAGCAGCAAGCTTGTGATTTGCAGTCAGGGTTAGGAAAATGCCTTTTAACTTGTTCATTTCCGCTGCTTTTAAACATGGAAAAAAGGCACAACTGTACGGATTTATTAAGTGCCTCATAAGGTCTTTAGGAATTCCTCGGAAGTTATTAGTACTGCTTCCCTGGATCTGAATACCTCTCACATAACAATGACAAGGTTTTAAAAGGCAGTTTTAATTGTTAAGGATTTTTTTAATTGGCTTGCTCTCACCTTGTCTATTTGGGATTATATTCAGGGGTTTCTCTGACCTACGTTTGAAGAGTTTGGTTTACTCTCCAGCACTATTTTGGGGAGGAAAACATTATATGATATTGAAAACTGAGTTTTTCTCCGTTTTTTTTTTTTTTTTTTTTTTTTTTTGTACTTAGATACGAGAAACTCCAAAAACATCTTAGCAAAAGGGGAAAGACCTTACCTTTCCTCCAAAGGTGTTTTATGCCCAAAGCAATTGTTTGCAGCTGGTGAGTGATTTTAACCACCTAAGACAGCTGAGTGTCAATCCTGCATGAAAAGTGGAGGCTGCTGAATTCCATACAACTGTTTATTGGAAAAGTCGTCAAAAGCTAATGATGTACTTGAATATTCTAGTATATTGTATCCACAATCCAAGGAATGCTTGTGTTTACTTTGTTAGTAAAATTAGAGCAGTTTTGTGGGATCAGATGACTAACTTGAAGGTTTCTGAAAGACTTTTGGAGGTTTTCATTTACTTGAAAACTTTATGAAGAAGGAAGTGTTGTCCAGATTAAAATCTATTTTAAAAAATTAAAGCATTAAAATCTAAGAAAAATAGGTGTTTTTTAACAAAATCATTTATTATCGTTTAAGAATAAAATAATATAGTATTTATATCTTTCACCCTTGAATTCTTTAAAATCTTTTTCATATCTGAAAGTCTTTCAGGGTGGGGTTTAACCGCATGATGTAATACCTGATGATTAAAACAAGTAATTTTTCTTTGGGTGAAAAAGACATTTATTGAGTTAGCATATGTTTCTCTTTCTAAGATCACTGAAATTCTTGTGGTTCCTTTCAGTGCATTTAAAACTAATAAAACGGCAAGCTGGAAACAGAAGAAACGTTGATTTAGATCGCCTGCTCTTCTTTTAGTGTTAGAATGTGAAAACAGCTTTTTTAGAGTGGAATGTACAATGCACTTTAATAACTGTTTCAGTTCTCCCCTGAATGAGAATTTTTAGCTTTCTTGGGCCATAAATCCCTTTGAGAATCTGATGAAAGTTACTGACCTTCCCCGAAATAAAAATGCATGAAACACACATAGTAAACAATGTTTTATGGCTTTGTCACCGAGAAACGTCTTAGACCCAGCTAAAGCTCATTCATAAACCCTACGTGGTTTGAACATCTCTATTGTTAGCAATGTTTAAGGAACTCCAATAAAGTCCTTTCCTCTTGCAAACTAAAAAAGCAAGTCGAAACTGAGATGAGTGTTAGCCATTTCGTACAATCATGCTTTACTTACTTTGAATTCTAGCAGTGGGCTGAAAATCTGGATAGTTGATGATGTAAACAATACTAAGAAATTGGCTGTTGTCTCTTAAAAGCATCCATGGCAGTTTACCCAAAAAATGGTAAGTCAAGGCATTCATCTTAATTTGAATAAGCTAAGCAATCAGCAGTGACAGAGGCCCTGAACGGGAATTATTTTGATTTGTGTCCCAAGTATGTGAGATATAAATTATATGTTCTGTCACTGCTAACTGCAGCAAAGACTATGAAGGGTACAAAGTAGCTCATCACCGAATCAGAGTAACCTGGGAAGTACTCAGGCTGCACGCCATAGTTACTAAATAAGAATTGGGGGGCTTGGGGTTGGTTATCTGTATGCTGATAAAGCCCTCCGAATGCTTCGGATACTCCTGAGAACCAGTAGTGACATAATAGCTGTGGCCTAGGATTACAGGAGTAGTCCGTCATATTTAGATATTACTATTTTGTGACTGAAAAATAAGCCCAGCATATTAAAAAAAAAAAAAAGACATATATAATGGAAAAAGTTGAGATTTCAACCACATCAATGAAAATGTGTTTTCCTCTAATTGAGAACATGCTAAATTAGAATTCCAGAAGGGGAATAGACTTCGTGGCATTCCTCTGTAAACCAAGAAGACACGCACAGGGTAATAACTTTGTGCTGTTCATCAGACTTTTAAGTTCACTATGATTTTTGCTGAACCAATCTAAGAAAGGAAAAATTTTTCATAGATAGGATTTGTTTGGGATATAGGATTTATAAAGTGCACAGTAATCTGCTGTGATGGATCCTGGGATCATTTCATGTATCTCTATATATGTGAACATGTATATGTGTATTTTTAATTGTATACATTCATTCACCGTGTAATGTAGTACCGAGGCGAGCAGAGTCCATTATACAGGGACAGCAGCTTTGCTAAGCATCGTTTATCCTCACTGCAACGCATTCAGTGTGTGTGTTTACCCACGTTGTGATTGTGTAGAATCTTAGAAAGCTACAAAGAAAACCAAAATTAAGGGACTAGGAATGTTGAGAGGGTTTCAGCTACCCCTGAAACTACATAACAAAACTCACTTGATCTGTTAGGTTGTCTTTAATAGACCTCTTAGGTGTGTCACAGGCCTCTCTGTTCCGTATGGATTCCAGCTGGTCTGAACGTCTGAAATGGCTTTTGTTCCATATAATTATTTCCTAAGAAGCATGTGCCATCACTGGAAAGTCATGACACTTGCTGCTTTAGTGCAGTATGTACAGACT